>NC_089706.1:2573200-3199004 GCF_031753505.1 Anomalospiza imberbis | reverse complement strand
GTGTGCTGCACGCTGGAGGGGTTTGTGGTGTGGTGGTGGTCCTAAATTCAGATTATTTTAATTGGTTCCATTGGTTCCATTGGTTTCATTCCTTGCCTTGGTTCCTGCAGAAGTCAGGAAATATTCTGGGGGGAAAATGAAGGATTCCACAGTTTTGTGGTGTGGTGGTGGTCCTAAATTCAAATTATTTTAATTGGTTTAATTCCTTCCCTCAGCTCCTGCAGAAATTATAAAATATCAGGATTTGGGCTGAATTTGGGGAAAAATTAAGGATTCCACAGTTTTCTGGTGTGGTGGTGGTCCTAAATTCAAATTATTTTAATTGGTTTAATTCCTTCCCTCGGCTCCTGCAGAAATTATAGAATATCAGGATTTGGGCTGAATTTGAGGAAAAATTAAGGATTCCACAGTTTTGTGGTGTGGAGGTGGTCCTAAATTCAAATTATTTTAATTGGTTTAATTCCTTCCCTCGGCTCCTGCAGAAATCATAAAATATCAGGATTTGGGCTGAATTTGGGGAAAAATTAAGGATTCCACAGTTTTCTGGTGTGGAGGTGGTCCTAAATTCAAATTATTTTAATTGGTTTAATTCCTTCCCTCGGCTCCTGCAGAAATTATAAAATATCAGGATTTGGGCTGAATTTGAGGAAAAATTAAGGATTCCACAGTTTTCTGGTGTGGTGGTGGTCCTAAATTCAAATTATTTTAATTGGTTTAATTCCTTCCCTCAGCTCCTGCAGAAATTATAAAATATCAGGATTTGGGCTGGTTTTGGGGGGGAAATTAAGGATTCCACAGTTTTGTGGTGTGGTGGTGGTCCTAAATTCAAATTTTTTTAATTGATTTAATTGGTTCCATTGGTTTAATTCCTTCCCTTGGCTCCTACAGAAGTCAGGAAATATTTTAGGGAAAAAATGAAGGATTCCACAGTTTTGTGGGTGCTGAGATGTTCTTAAAATTCATTAAATTCCTTCAATTCCTTCCCTCAGCTCCTGTGGAAATTATAAAATATCTGGACTTGGGCTGATTATGGGGAAAAATCAAGGATTCCTCAATTTTGTGGTGTTGAGCCGGTCCTAAATTCAAATTATTTTAATTGGTTTAATTTCTTCCCTCGGTTCCTGCAGAAGTCAGGAAATATTTGGGGGGGAATTATTCTGTATTATTATTCTATTACTCTATATTATTATTATCCTATTATTTAAAAAAAAATTTCCTTCCCTCAGCTCCTGGTCCTAATTTTGTGGTGTTGAGCTGGTTCTAATACTATTATTATTGTTATTATTATTATTATTATTGTTATTGTTATATTGTAATTAGTATTAGTATTTTATTATTTTAAAAGTTATTTTCATTGGTTTAATTCCTTCCCTCAGCTCCTGCAGAAATTATAAAATATCTGGATTTGGGCTGATTTTGGGGGAAAAATCAAGGATTCCACAGTTTTGTGGTGTTGAGGTTTATAAATGATAAAATAAAAGGTTTGGAGTTGATTTTTGAGGGAAAATGGGAATAATGAAGGATTCCCCAAATTTATGGATGCTCAGAGCTGGTCCTAAATTCAAATTATTTTAATTGGTTTAATTCCTTCCCTCAGCTCCTGCAGAAATGATAAAATATCTGGATTTGGGCTGATTTTGGGGGGAAAAAATGAAGGATTCCTCAATTTTGTGGTGTTGAGATGGATTTGATGGATCAAATTCTGCATTTCCTTGATTCCAGCAGCTGCTGCCGTGGATTTCAGGAATTCAGGAATTATTTTAATTCCTTTCATTTCCAGGAGTGATTTATTCCCTCTTTCCCTCCCTTTCCTGCTCAGCTCCTTGGTGTTGCTTGTCCTGATCCTTGTTATTCCCAGGAATGGGAATTTTTGATGGGAAAACCTTGGGGATATTCCCTGGGAATGTTTCCACCTGGAAAAATCCAGGATTGGAGCAGCCAGGAGCACCCTGGGGTTGGCTTTGGGTGGCATTTGCCTCTTGGGCAGGGAGGATTTTGGGGGATTTTCCAAGATTTTCGGGTGTTTTCAAGGGTGGCACCTGGATCCTCACAGGGCTGGTTTGGAGATGATTCATTTCATGTTAATTATTGCTTTCATTGTTGCTAATTAATATAATTAACAAGAGAAACGAGAAAGGATCATGGCCTGGAACGTGAACATTGGGATTTCCAAGGAGGATTCCAATCCTTGGCTTCCAAGCAGTGCTGGATCCTTGGATTTTCCATGTTGGAGGGGCTGCTCTCAGAAAAAAATGCTTTAATTTTAAATTAACATTTAATTTTTAATTATCATTTAATTTTTAATTATCATTTAATTTTTAATTAACATTTCTTTACCGACTGTATCTTTGTACTCAGCTGCTGTCCCTAATTCCTGGTTTTCTGTGGAGTGACTTCCTCACTGGGAAATCCCATTCCCAGTCCCTCTGGAATGTTCCAGATCCAGCAGCAGAGCAGCCAAACTCCTTTCCTGGTTTTTCTGCTTTTCCCCCTCCTTTTCCAGCCCTGTTTGGAAGGATTTTGGTGCAGATTTGCTGTTAATGCAGGAAACTCTGGGATTTATTTCCCTGCTTTTAAGTTGGGATGAGATTCCTGAGCCATCCTGGGAATTTGTTTGCCTCAAAAATGGGTTTAGACCCAAATCCCATTGGATTTTCCCATCAGCTGGAGCTCCCTAAAATCTGCTTTTAGGCTTTGCTTGCCTGTGGTAGCTTGGGATGAAGGGAAATAGGGAAAAATTCCTGCCTGGAATGGCGAGGAGTTCCCAGAGGAATCCCTGGAAATGTCCAAGGATTGAGGTTGGAGCATCCATGGTGGCCACGGAATGGGATTTAAGGTCCTTTCCCACCCAAACCATGACATTCCATGAAAATCCACATTTTCTTGGAATTCCTGAGCTGGGGGGGTCCAGTGGATCCCAGTGCTGGAATCTCTGTGGGAGCCACATGGGGAGAGGAAAGAATCCCTCCCTTGGCTCTTCCCAAAGCCACAGAATTCCGTGGAATTCCCTCTTCCCTTTGTTCTCTTTGTACCTTGGACCCAAAATTCCCAACATTTTTGGCCGCCAGCTTTTCCTTGGGGCTCCAGCACATTCCAAATTCCCATGGAATTCCCATGGAATTTGGATCCAGGCTCCCCTTCCCATCCTGGCTGCAGGGAGTGGGAATTCCATGAATTCTGCTGCTTCCTGCAGGAGCCAAGCCGGGGCTGAAGCAGCTGCACAGGGAGAGTTTTCCTGGGAAATCTTTGGGATTTCCATGTGGGAGCTGCATGGCTGGGACTGGGATTGAGTCTCTTAATTAATTCATTCGCTTAATTCATTATCTTAATTTTCTGCTGGCAGAAAATGTTAAAATCAGATTTTTTTTGTGTTAAACTCGGTTTCATTTTCCTTGGTTTCCTTGCTGGCAGAAAATGTTAAAATCAGTTTATTTTGGGTAAAACTCTGCTTTATTTATCTTGGTTTTCCTTGGAAATTTTGGGAATTATAAATTATTTGACACCAGGTAAGGTTGGGAATAAAGAATTTCTGAGCCATGCTGCGCTCCCAGAATCTCAAATAAATCCCAGTGCTGTCAACAAGCAGCCTCTTGGTGCTGAAATTTTGGGTATTTTAGCTACAAAATCTTGCCCTCTCCCATTTTTTCCCTGCATTTCCCATTTTCCCCTGCATTTTCCCCCTGCATTTCCCATCTTTTCCCTACATTTCCCATTTCCTCCTTCTTTTCCCATTATCACCCTGTATTTCCTATTTTTTCCCTGCTTTTCCCATTTTTTCCCCTGCATCTCCCTTTTCCCCCCAGATTTCCCATTTCCCTCCCTGCATTTCCCATTTCCCCCCTGAATTTCTCATTTTCCCCCAGCATTTCCCATTTCCCCCCCTGAAGTTCCCATTTTCCCCTTACATTTCCCATTTCCCCTGCATTTCCCATTTCCCCTGCATTTTCCCCTTCATTTCCCATTTTTCCCCTGCTTTTCCCATTTTTTCCCTGCATCTCCCATTTTCCCCCTGCATTTCCCATTTTCCCTTGCATTTCCCATTTTCCCCTGCATTTCCCCCCCCTGAATTTCCCATTTCCCCCTGCATTTCCCATTTCCCTCTACATTTCCCATTTTCCCTGCATTTTTCCCTTCATTTCCCATTTTCCCCCTTCATTTCCCATTTTCCCCCTGCATTTCCCATTTTCCCCCTGCATTTCCCATTTCCCCCCTGCTTTTCCCATTTTTCCCCCTGCTTTTCCCATTTTTCCCCGCTCCCCGTGGGGCTCTCTGGATCCTGGGAGCCTCGGGACGGGGCTGGACACTCATTTTTCCATCTCTGCTCTCTTCAGCAGGTGGTGCAATCTCAGAGTTGCTATGAAGACTCTCCCTTCTCTCCCTGTCTCCTTTCCTCTCTTGGCTCCCCAGCGTGGAAAGGCTGGAATTCCCAGTCAGGACTGGCACAGACTGAATTCCATGGATTCAGGGAGTGATTTGGGGCAGGAATGACTCTGGAAGAGGTAGCAGCCTCCGTCCTCCTGCTGCCTCTCCACGGATCAGGCTGGCACTGAGCTCCAGCCGGGATTTTTGGGGACAAATCCCCGTCCCAAAGTGACCTGAGCGCCCCTTCCCTGCCACTCCAGAGCCTCTCCACCTTTTATCTCCCAAAATCTCTCATCATTCCCGGATGGAAGAGCAGCCCAAAGTGGGAGTTTGGATTCCTGTCTCCTGCCAAGTCCCCCTTTTCCAGCTGGGAATTCTCATCTCCCTGAGCCCGGCTTTTCCCTGGCTGACAGGATCAGGGCAGAGCTGCTGATCCCAGCCCAGATTTTCAGGAATTTCCAGTGGGATGTGAGGAGCTGAAGCCCCTCTGGAGTCTTCCTTGGTTTTGTGTTTATTTTTCCCACTCTGCCGGTGGCAGAAGGAGCAGCTTTAGATAAAAAACGTCATTTTCCAATGGATTTTTTTTTCCCAGCCTCTCATTCCCAAAGCTCTGCTGGAGTTCCCTCTTGTCCTTTCCAGTTTTGTTCCTTCTCTTCCCTGGGAAATTCTCCTCCAGGAATATCCAGGCTCCTCCTTGATAAATGAAAACCAATTTTTTCCTCAGAACTGAATCAGGACTTTTCCAAAGGGTTTCTATTTTTCCCACTTGTGGGTTAAAAATGGAAGCTGGCAGCTCATTCCCAGCTTTTATTCCTTCAGGATTTCCTGGAGGAATGGGAATGGTGCTTTCCCTGTCCAGCACTCACAGCCTGGCACCTCTTATTCCACAGCAACATCCTGAGCAAAGGAAATTTCATTCCTAAATCCCTCTTTTTTTTCCCCAGACTTTGGAGTTTCACTGCTCTCAGTGTTCCCCGGGTGGAATTATTGGGATTATCAGGAGCTATTTAAATTTCCTGGGTGGAAATTTAAGGGAAGGGTGTTGGAAAGTGACAGATTTGCAGCCAGAACTGTGCAGGTATAAAACGAGGAGAGAGAAAATATTTGTAAATCAGAGGTTTTGAAATTTTCCAAAACTTGATGTTTGCATTCCCAGCTTTGGGGACGTTTGGGGGAAATTTATGACCACGCATGTAAAATTCTTTTTTTTTTTTTTTTTTTTTTTTTAATTTTTATTTTGTTCTTCTTGCTTGTGGGGTGACTCTGCCGTGCCAATCCCACCCTGGGTGCTGGGCCTGACCCCCCAAATTAAAAATGCCCAGGCCAAGGTTCTGCAGGTTGGGTTAAAGCATTGAATCCCCCCCAAACTCAGTTTTCCCTCTGTACAGTGTAAATGCCTGTGTTTATTCCCATCCTTCTTTTATTTCCTGCTTTATTCACACCCTTTTTTCCTGTTCCCATCTTTATTTTATTTCCATCCTTCTTTTATTTCCTGCTTTATTCACACCCTTTTTTCCTGTTCCCATCTTTATTTCCTGATTATTTCCATCCTTATTTTATTTTTCCCAGTTTGTTTCCATCCTTATTTTATGTCCTGCTTTAATCCCATCTTTATTGTATTTCCCAGTTTATTCCCATCCTTATTTTATTGCCTGGTTTGTTTCCATCCTTCTTTCCTGCTTTATTCCCATCCTTATTTCCTGGTCTGTTCCCATCTTTATTTTATTTCCTGATTATTTCCTGCTTTATTCCCATCCTTATTTTATTTCCTGCCTTATTCCCATCTCTATTTTATTTCTCACTTTGTTCCCATCTTTATTGTATTTCCTGCTTTAGTCCCATCCTTATTTTATTTTATTTTATTTTATTTCCTGGTTATTCCCATCCTTATTTTCTTTCCTTCTTTATTCCCATCCTTATTTTATTTTATTTTATTTTCTTTCCTGGTTATAACCATCCTTATTTTATTTTATTTTCTTTCCTGATTTATTCCCATCCTTATTTTATTTTATTTCCTGCTTTTTTCCCTGTCCTTATTTTCTTTCCTGCTTTATTCGCATCCATTTTATTTTATTTTATTTTATTTTATTTTATTTTATTTTATTTTATTTCCTGGTTATTCCCATCTTTATTTTATTTCCCAATTTTTTCCCCATCCTTATTTTATTCCCTGGTTTTGTACAATATCCAGTCAGCTCCTGCAGCGGTGGTGGTTCTGTGTTTGTAAATAAAGAGGTACCTTCCATTTCCTAAAATCCACGGGTAAATCTTGGCTTTTCCATGGAAAAGTTGGGGGGTTCTGTCATGCTGGAATTTGGGAATCTTTCAAACACGCCGCGCTTGGGGATTTTAGGGTATTTTTTTGTTGGTTTTAGTGAAGGGAGAGGAGTAAACCTGGAGTAAAACCAAACCTGGAGTGCTCAGAGAATGGAATTCCTGGAGAATCTGCTGTCCCAGGCCAGGCTGGACGGGTTTGGAGCATCCTGGGATGGGGGAATGGATGGGATTTGAGGTCTCTTCCGACCCACAGCAGTCTGGAATTCCCAGATCCCTGGGTGTGCTCGGAGCCAGGCTGGGAAAGGGGAGGGGAGCTCCAGGGGGCATTGGGGGTGGAAAATCCTCCTGGAGTTCTGGGAATTCTTCAGTTCAGTTTAAGGAGTGTGAGAAGGGGAAGTAGATCCGAATTTGGGTTTGCGGGGGAACTCGGCAAACCCAAATCCCTGTGGGAAACCAGGGATGCCCAGCAGGAGACTCTGATTATGGGATGGCTTTTCCATAAAACTGTGGTCAAAAACCATGGAGAATGTGATTCCATTGAACTGTGGGGGGTTCCTCCATCAAAAAACCTGGATTTTCCAGGAAAGAACGCTTCAGCACTGCATTATTTTTTGGGGGAATGCTTGAGCACCGCATGGATCCCCTGGAATCTCCTTCGGAGCGTTTTCCTGGGATGGCAGCGTGGGAACGATTCCTGTGGATCCATCAGGGGAGGTGTGGGGTCGGATCCCTCAGGAATGAGAGCTCTCCCAACTCCTGTGGTTCCTTCCAAGGCTGGGAATTTTACCCAGAGCCTCCCCCAGAGCTTCCAGAGCCCTCAGGATTTGCTGGACCTCCCCTGATATTCCTTGGAATGTTCGGGGCTCTTGTGCCCCGGCTGTGACATCAGAGCTGCTCCCATGGGAACAGCTTCAGGGCCTGGTGTGGACACGGAGTTACCGGACCCAAAGCAGCTCAGACAAGCCTGGATCCCCATGGATCAGCCCCAGTAGAGGTTGGAATGTTGGGGGTGAATTTGGGGAGTGCTCCAGAGCGGAATGTGTTTGTATAAGTGAGGATTGGACAGGGCCTCCATGAGGAGTTGGGATTTTGGGATTTCCTCACACTCCACAGCGTTATTTGGGAGATTCCAGCAGTGATTCCTGCTGGAAATTCGGAGTTTGGTGGGAAAATGAAACTGGAGCCGCTCCTTTTCCAGTGGAAATCCATCCAAAATGAAATCCATCTAAAATAATGTGGGAAGTCTTACAGAGAGGAGAGAATTTCATTCTGAAATTGCTGAGCACACCCAAAACTGATGGAATTTGGGCAGAGTTGGATTGGATCCAATGGATCAGAACGTCCTCCTGTCCTGTTCAAACAACATTCCCAATGGAATTCCTGGAATTCCCGCCCTGCTGGATCCAGTAATTCCTTGCTGTGTCTTTTTTTAGTTGTGCCTCCAGCTCCGCATCCGGGAGGATTTTCCCAGGTGGAAGGATTAGATCTGGTGGGATGTCAGAGACATCCCGAAGAACCTGGAAGATTCATGGAATGATTCCACAGGGTTCGGAGTGCTGAACCCAGACACAAAAACACCTGGAAGATGGAGCAGAGCCCCATCGTGGTGATCCTGCTGTGCGCCCTGTGCGTTCCAGCGGCGCTTCCCTCAGGAGCGGGATTGGAGCTTGCCTTGGGATCGGGATCGGAGCTTCCTTCAGGAGCAGGATTGGAGCTTGCCTTGGGATCAGAATCAGAGCTTCCCTCAGGAGCGGGATTGGAGCTTCCTTTGGGATTGGGATCAGAGCTTCCCTCAGGAGCAGTATCAGAACTTCGCTTGGGATCAGGAATGGAGCTTCCCTTGGGATTGGAATCTGATCTTCCCTTGGAACCAGTCTTGGAGCTTCCTTTGGGATTAGGATCTGAGCTTCCCTTGGGATCGGGATTGGAGCTTCCCGTGGAACCGGGCTCAGAACTTTCCTCAGAACCACGATTGGGATCAGAAGTTCCCTTGGAACCAGGCTCAGAGCTTTCCTCAGAACCGGGATCTGAGCTTCCCTCAGAACCAGGATGGGGCTCGGAGCCTCCCTCGGAACCAGGATCAGGCTCGGCTCTTCCCCCGGGAGCGGAGCCCATCGCGCTGGGGCTGAAGGCCATGGTGGTGGTGAACTCCACGCCCTGCAGTGTCACCTGCGGGCTGGGCGTGAGGCAGGAGCAGTTGTGTGAGTTCAGCCCGGCGGGGGAGCGCCGCAACTGCTCCCTGGTGCGCTCCCGCTGCCTCAGCGACTGGATCTGCGGCCTCCGGCACCTCAGCGTTCCTGAGGGAAAGCCCTTCCAGCTCACCTGCCTCTCCCCGGACGCCGCCAGCCTGGAGGGACCAAATTTCGGCTACTCCTGGAGGTTCGCCCGGGGGCTCATCACCACCAACGACCTCCTGTTCCATCCCTTCCGCAATCCCAGCCCTTCCCTGGGCTTCTCGCCGGTGCTGGAGTCGCATTCCGGGACCTACCGCTGCGACGTGCAGGTGCTGAGCTCCTTCCAGCTCGTCAAGAGGATCTACTTCGGCCTCAGGGTGATCCCCAGGGATCTGGTGGATCTCGACTTCCAGAAATCCCTGACTTGGGAGCAGCAGCTGGCGGCCAATGGGGAGGAACCACCGGGAAACGCCACGGGCCCTGCAGAGCTGGAGCAGCGGTGGAATTTTTGGGAGAAGCAGTGGTTTTATGAGGTCGTGCTGGGAGTTGGGAGTGGGGTGATCGTGGGGATCCTGTTCAGCCTCAGCCTCTGCTGCCTGTGCAGGATTTGCAGGAAAAGACCAGCACAAGAAATGAACGGAGACTGACGCAATTCCCTGTCTTCAGCTCTTTGTTAGGATCAGGAATTCAGGGTGGGAGTCTTGGGATCGTCCACTCTTGGATTTTGGTGATCCTCCCCTTCCAACTCAGGACATCCCATAGATCCCATAACTATTTAATGGGATATTTAGAATTTATTTGCAACAGACACAGCTTATAAATTAATATTATTAGCCACTTTGGAGCCTGGATTAGGAATTCGGGATGGGATTCTTGGGGTCATCCACAGTTGGATTTTCCAACTTCCCTTCCAACTCAGGACATCCCATGGATCCCATAATTATTTAATGGGATATTTAGAATTTATGTGCAACAGACACAGTTTATTATTGAATATTTTCAGCCATTTTGGAGCCTGGATTAGGAATTCAGGAATGCAGGGTGGGATTCTTTGGGTCATCCACAGTTGGATTTTGGTGATCCTCCCCTTCCAACTCAGGACATTCCATGGATCCCATGGAACTTAATGGAATATTTATAATTTATTTTCAACGGACACAACTTACTATTGAGTCTTTTCAGCCACTTTGGAGCCTGGAAAGTCAGGACAGGGCTGGAGAGCCTGTGCTGGATTTCCAGCAGGTGCTTCCAGTGGAATTCTGGAATGATTCAGGTGGGGTTTGGAGCACCCTGAGCCACAGCAAACAGCTCCCGGCTCCCCTAAAGGGTCTTTGCTTTACCTCGAGGTCTTTGGGGCTTTTTAATTTAACTTCCCATCCTTATTTCTGTCAGATTTCCTCGGATTTCCTTAAATTTCTCCTGCCTTTCCAAGAATTCTGGGGGGACGGAGCTGCCCCAGGTCAGGGATGAGAGGAATGAGGTCATTTTGTCGTTTCCCTCTGATCCCAGGTCTGCTCCCAGCTGTGGGGACGAGGATGCCCCACTTCCCTCTGGAAGTTTATTCCCTTCCATGACATCCTGGAAAAAGCATTTTCTGGGATTTCTGGGTCGTGCAGGGCAGGGAGCACTGGGAGGCAGGAGATGAGAGCTGGGGGTGTTTGAGCCTCTCAGAGCTGAGCTCATCCCTAAAATCCTTACGGGAACAGCTCAGTGGGGTTGGGATTGTCCATTTTTTCCTGCTGATTAATGAGGATAAACCATTGGATAATTCCAATGAGGAATTCTGCAGGGAGTGGAATCCATGGAGGGACTTGTAAAATACCTTTTCTTTTTTTCCAATTTTCTTTCATATTTGCTGTTTGTTCCCTTTTCCCCTGTGAGCTACAGGGACACCCAAATCCAGGGAAAAGAACAGCACAGCTCTAAGGTTAAAAATTGAAAAATTCTCGAGTTTTTCCTTTTACCAGACACAAGAATGCTTTGATATCGAAAAACATGGGTATGGAGGGAAATAATTTTATTTATTCGAATGAAAACCAAACCAGGCACTACCCAGAGCTGATTCCCAGCGGGTTTTTTTCACCTCCTGAACATGGAAAAATCGGGAATGACCCATCACAGCGGGCTGGGAGTTAATGGTCCAGAGCTGCCCCATCTGCAGGAGCCTCTCGGCTCTTTGTCATGGAAATTTCAGTGTCTTGGGCCCAGCTGGGATTCCCAAATCCAGCGGGATGAAAGCTCTGAGTCAGAGCAGGAGCCAAAAATCTCCTTCATCTTTGGATTGTGGGGTTTTGCAATTTCTGAGGGGAGCCAGATGCTCAGAGCAGGGAAAACGAATCCATAATTGGAGTTTTTATTTGGAGGCCGAGGGCTGGGATGGCCACTGGGGTCCAGCTGTCACAAAGGGCCTTTAATGGGATTTTTTTGGGGGGTACTCTTTGATTTTTGAAGGGATATTAAGGATTGGGGGATATTTATCATAACAGGGGAAGGAAGGGAGAAGGAAGGAAAAGGGAATAGCACAGGTTGGAGCTCAGTGCAAGTAGGGAAGTAAAAACCCTTGGAAGAGCATCCCCATCCCTCCTTTCTCCCCTCTCTCCCTGCAAAATCATATTTTCTTAATCACTGCCCCTGAATTCCTGCCATAAACGGCAGAAATTTAGGGAAAAAAATGTTTCTCTCTGCTCTGAATTGGTGCCTGAACTCCTTTTTCCCAATTTTTCACCGTCACCTGGAGGTGAGGATGGCACAGACTCCATGGAAACCCTGGACTCCATGGAAACCCCAGGAACTCTGAACTCCATGGAAACCCTGGACTTTCTGGGAATTCTGTCTGCTTGCCATTCCATGGTCCTGAGCTTTAGGAGGCAATCAGGAGCTTCCAGCGCAGATCCAGAGAGCAGAGGGGTTGTGAAGAAATCCCTGGGATCTCCTCAGGCTGAGGAACGTCGGTGTCACTCATTGGATGGCAGCAAAAAAGCCCCATAAATCAATTCAGGGGCTTCCTGGCTCCTCCATCCTCTGCTCCTGGAGCTGTTATCCCATTCCCTGATCCACTGGGATAGAATTCCTGTTCCCACCTTTCCCTCTGGCTGCTGATGTCCCTGCAGGGTGACCAGGGCTGTCCTTACAGAGTGACCAGGGCTGTCCCTGCAGCTCCTGGGGACAGGGCCAAGCTGCCCCAGCACAGCTGCGCCAGGACCTCTGGTACCTTTGGGATCAGCAGAGGCTGGAGCTGGGCAGGGCTCCTTCCCTCTCTCCATCTTTCATCCTTCCCTCTCTCCATCCATCCTTCATCCTTCCCTCTCCATCCTTCCTTCTCTCCATCCATTCCCTCTCCATCCTTCCCTCTCTCCATCCTCCCTCCAAATCCCCTGAATTCCACTCCTCTCCCTGGCTCTGCACAACTTTAACCCCTGGGCTGTATTTTAGGAAGCTCTGAGAGGTTTTGAGGAGGATTCCAAGCCTTTTCCTCTTGTTGGTGGCTCTGGATGGGCTTTAAATGTAGATTTTTGTCGTTTCCCAAGGTCCGAATGCCGGATCCGCAGGTGCAGATCCTTCCTCGTGCCTCTCCCAAGCCTGGATTAATGGAATGGCAGAAGGGACTGCCCAAAACAGGGCTTAACAAAGCCTGAGCTGCCCTGTCTGGAGAGGGATTTCCCTGCCACCACCTGGGCTAAAAAGGGCGAGGAATTGGCATTTAAAGGGAAAACTCTATGTCAGGGCCCAGCCAGGAAATTCGAGGGTCGGGATGGCCCAGGCTGGCACGGTTTTCTCTGGGATTGAGGGATCACAGCCAGGGAAAAGTCCCTAAAACCCCACTTGGGATGGGACCAGCAGCAACACCAACCAATTCTCGGTAACTTTGGTCAACTGCTTTACTGGGAGACAGAGATTTCAACAGGCAACATCGATTCCCAACCAGTCCTGTGGGTGCTCAGCATTCCTGCTTTTCCCAGCCTCTGGAGCAGAGGGGTCTTCTCGGGGTGTCCGGCAGCTGTCGGAGCTGGAATCCAGAGCCTCTTCCTGGCTGGATCTCAGCCTTTTTTGCAGTCCCAATTCGAGCCTGGAATTTTGGCTGGATGAATTCTCAGTGCAGGGAGATGAATCCGGGTCCAAATTTTCCTTTTTGTCCCTGTGGTGTCTTCCTGGAGTCTCCCATTCCTGTTTTAATTTTGTCACTTTTTTAAAATTCCTTCTTTAAGTCCCTCTGAAATTGGATTTATTGACACCTCCATTTTTAGGCAGAGCTGCCCGAATTAGGGATTCTGAGAAAGAATTCCTTTCTCCCAAAGAGGCAAACAGGGTGACAAATCCCCCAAAATCACAGGAGATACGGGAAAACACGGAATTTGCACCTCACAGCTGAGACAAGCACCAGGCTGGGCCTGCAAGTGAACACCGGAGTAGTAAAAAAAAGCTTTTCAGGCTGGGGCAGAGCTCGACCCTCCCGTGGATTTGTCTCCTTGGGCTGGTTCCTGCAGGGTTTGGCTCTTTTTTGTGGGAAAAAGGATCAATCCCATCCCACAATGCTCCGAGCTGGCTGCGGTGGGATGGGTGTGGAACATGCTGGTCCCTGAACTCCTCAGTCCCTGTCCCCCCACGGAATTCACTGTACAGAGTTAAAAAAAAGTCAAATTTAGCAGTCTGGTTATCTCATACATGGCTTCAATAAGGCAGAAAACCTATGGATACAGTGAGGGCAGGGGCAGCTGGCTGCAGAATTCCCGGAGAATTCATAATTTTCCTCGTTTTCCTTAAAAAACATTTAATCAGTTAAAGACCCATGTCTTGTATGAAAGCTTTTGTTCCTCCAAACCAAAAAAAAAAACAACAACCAAACCCAAAAGCTCTTTTTTAAATTTCTTCCTCCCTTCCAACCACGTGGTCCAATCCTCTCCCCGAGGTGGGATTTGTGTTATTCCCATGGGATCGGGAGGAGCCATGTCCGGAGCCGCGTCCGGGGCGCGCTCAAAGCTCCAGGGATCTGATCAGGGCCACCAGCAGCAGGGAGTTGGTGGTGATGACCATGACATGTGGCGCTGGCCTCATCCCCGAGTCCTCCACCATCATGCTCGTCCCTGGGAAAACACGGAATAGGGATGGGGCTGTGGGGTGGCGCAGACACCACGGGGAACTTGAGGGAGGTTTTGTGGGTTTTTTTGTGTGTTTGACGATGGTAAAACTCCTGGGAATGCTGGGAACAGGAATTTGGGCACTGGGAATTCCCCCCTGGATTTAGGGAGTTTGCTGGAGCTGCAGCCCCACAGAGCTGGCATCTCACTCTTAGTGGAAAACTTGAATAGTTTTTAGCTCTTAACTCTTGGGAAGTTGGGTGTTGTGGGGTCTCGAGGCTGCAAATCCGAAAGTTGGGTCAGGCTGGACTGAATTTGGGAAGAGGAGTGGGGAGAAGGAGAGTCAGGAATTCCTATGAGTGAACAGCACAGGGGAACCAAGGGCTGATTCCAGGAAAAAACAATTCCAGAAAGGACCAATTTGAGTATCAGCCTAAAACACTGCGGGAGGATGTTCTCCCGTGGCCCTGGAAGGGAGAGTGGGATTTTAAAATACAATTTACTGGGATCGTGCTGTGGCCAGGATGGGAGGGGTGTGACTGAGCCCTCCTGCTGGGAAGGGAAGGACAGGAGGTGTCCGGTGGGTGAGCTCCAGGGCCTTGGAGAAACCTGGAAAGGAGAATTTGGGCATGGAGAGGGTGTGGTCAGGGAGCACAGGGGGTGGGTGTGGCCAGAGGAGTGGGTGTGGTCAGGGAATCACATGGATGGGTGTGGTCAGAGGCACACATTGGTGGGTGTGGTAGTGGAGTGGGTGTGTCTAGTGGAGTGGGTGTGGTCAGAGAGGCAGGTGTTGGCTGGAGGAGCACATGGATGGGTGTGGTCAGTGGATTGGGTGTGGCCAGAGGAGCACATGGATGGGTGTGGTCAGAGGGGCAGGTGTTGGCTGGAGGAGCACATGGAAGGGTGTGGTCAGTGGATTGGGTGTGGCCGGAGGAGCATGGGTACCGCTATTCCGGAGGATGTGAACTTCTGCCGGGGTCCCATCCCCACCAGGCCCGGTCACCCGGATCTGGACGAAGGCGTGAGTGAAATCCTCAGGGATGGGGATGTCGATCTGGCTCTTGCTGGCCAGGTACAGGGTGGGGGCCGAGTGGGAATCCTGCCTGTAGAGCATCTGTGGGAAGAGGGAATGCTGAGCTCCTGTTCCCTATGAGTTCCTTGGATCACGTCCAGGAGAAGCCCAGCCACGCTGGCCGTACCTTGTACCCCGTCACCGCCGACTCATCTGCCTTGGCCACCACGGGGTCCCACTTGATGCTGACTGTGGAGCCAGAAAAAGTCCAGGAGATGTTCCCAGGTGGCCTTTTTGGTGCTGAGGGACGCAAAACCAGACAGGGATTGGGTAAATGAGGGAGGAGAAAGCTGTGCTGGTCCCAGCCATCCCCTGAGCTGTCACCGCTGTGGGGCACCCAGAGGACATCAAACAAGAGCACCACGATCAAAGTCTGGGTGATCTGGGGGGATCCTGCGGAAAGCAGAGGGGTCAGGGCTCACTCACGAGGTCTCGTGGTGGTGACGTTGGTGGCGGGGCTGGGGGGGCCCGTCCCTGCCCGGTTGTAGGCTCGCACTGACACGTGGTAGTCGGTGTTGGGGTTCAGGCCGGTGACGTGAGCCGATGTCACCAGTCCCGCTGTCCTCACTCTGTCAGCCGCCTCCTCCTTGTCCCCGTCCTTCCAGTACCGGATCTGCATGGAAAAGGACAGGATAGGTTTAGGAAGGAGAGATCTGCAAATCCCAAGTCAGCCTGCCCTGAAGGGCCTTTGGGTGTTTGTTTCTGTGTACTTTGCTTTGTGTGTGCCCAGGAATGAGGCCACGGCTTCCTGGGAAATGCAGGCAGGAAAAATGGGATGATTCCCATTAATCTCTCCTGAGAGAGCAGTGCCAGCTCCATTAGAACCACGTGGTGAGAATTATCCCCCACCTCTGGAATCAAAATGCTGTTTCCTTTCACCTCACATAACCCGGGGGAATTTTTCTTGCTGGGCTCTCAGGGTCTCCCATTCCCATTGGAATCTCCTACCTCGTATCCCAAAAGCACTCCGGTCATTTCTCCCTGCTCCACAGGCTCCCAAGACACATCCATCTCCGAGGACAGGACCGACTTGGCAATGACCCTGTAGGGAGCCGCTTTGGGTTCTGAAAAACAGGAATAAAATCCTTCTCCTGACTTTGAACAAAAGGCTTTCCCGCAGCATCATCCCCTGGCAGACAGCTGGTGTTGTGTTACGGAGTGAGGGGAAGGGATTTAGGGACTTAGGAGGACAAGCAGGGCCACAGCTGTGAGCTCTGGGATCCGTGTCTGCCCCGAGGCTGTGGGGCAGCTCTGGGCTTAGGGAATCATCACTCTGAGAGTTTGGAGGAGTAGAGGAGCCAAAGGAACGTCCAAGCTCCTGGACGGACACAGATCTGCAGAGGTCTGGCTGAGGAAAGGCAGTGGGTTGGGCAAAACGGGGAATTCTGAGTCTGTGCATGGATCGTGGAATGGTTTCAGTGGAAGGGACTTCAAGGCTCATCCAGTGCTACCCCTGCCGTGGCAGGGACACTTTCCACTGTCCCAGGCTGCTCCAAGCACCGTCCAACCTGACCTTGGACACTCCCAGGGATCCAGGGGCAGCCGCAGCTACTCTGGGAATTCTATCCCAGCCCCTTTCCACCCTCTCAGGGAAAAATTCCATCCCAATATCCCATCCATCCCTGCCCTCTGGCAGTGGAAGCCATTCCCTGTGTCCTGTCTCTCCATCCCTTGTCCCCAGTCCCTCTCCAGCTCTCCTGGAGTCCCGTCAGGCCCTGGAAGAGGCTCTGAGCGATCCCTGGAGCCTCCTCCTCGCCAGGTGAGCACCCCCAGCTCTCCTGCTGCTCTTTACCTTCCTCTGCCGAGTACACGATGGCCGTGAGGCTCTCGGGGCCCTCCCCTTTCCTGTTGTAGGCCTTGATCTTCACCTCAAAGGGGGTGTAGGGCGCGATGCTCTCGTTGCGGTACACAAAGTGCAGCGACTCTGCGTGCGGCACCTGTGCCCTCAGCCAGGCCTGGCTGCCCTTCCTCCGGAAGGACACAATGTACCCAAAGCCATCCCCGTTCTGGTAGTCCCGCAGTGTCGGCTGGGAAGAGAGAGAGAGCCTTTGTCCGTCCAAACTGGGCTTTGGCTCATCCAAACTGGGACAGTGGTGCTGGTTTCCCAAAGGAAATGTGCACTTGGTCCATGCAAACCAGTCCTTGGCTCAATCCCGCATCCAAAGGTGTTGCAAAGCCCCAGCCAAGGGGGACTGGGACAGTGTCCAAACTGGGATGGTGGCACTGATTTCCTGAAGGAAATGTGCGCTTGTTCCATCCAAACCAGCCCTTGGCTCAACCCTGTGTCCAAACTGGGATGGTGGCGCTGATTTCCTGAAGGAAATGTGCACTTGTTCCATCCAAACCAGCCCTTGGCTCAACCCTGTGTTTTTTACTGGTCATTTTACTGGTTTTGTGTTACAGCTTGTAATTAGTCTTTGTACAGAGAACTCTCTGGTCACTTTGTTCATCTCTTGTAGACTCAGCTTTGGATTTTTTTGTCTTCGCTTTAAAGTTTAAGGGGCCTCTCTTATCTCTTTAGCTTGGAAATTTGCATTCTTTCTCTTTAGCTGAGGTAGGTTTTACAAGCGCAGTGGAGCTAGTAGACTAAAGAGTGTATTTTACTTATGCTAGCAAGTTACTAATAATTTAAAGAAGCACATTTCACTTAAATCTAAATAGATTTTTACCTTGTAAAATTTACCTTGTAAAATACCCTGTTTCACGCTGATTTCCCAAAGGAAATGTGCGCTTGTTCCATCCAAACCAGCCCTTGGCTCAACCCTGTGTCCAAACTGGGATGGCAGAGCTGATTTGCCCACCAAAAAATGCCACGTGGGTGCACCTTGGTGCTTTCCCTGTTCCCAACTCACCGTCCAGGTGATGATGAGTTCATTGGGAGCCCCTCCACCGCCGCCAAGCCCAGACGGTGCCACCGTCGGTGCTGTGAGGTCCCAAAAAAAAGCAGAGTTTGGGTTAAGGAGGTGGGAGCGATGGAGAGGAGCACGGTGTGACACCGGTGACACCAGGCGGGACAGCTCCCAGGAATGGACTGGGCTGTCTGGAATTCCAGCTTGTGCCTGACCAGGTGATTTAGGGGCATGGGACAAGGACTTGATGTCCGAGGGGACAAGGATGGAGCTCAAAAGCAGGGATGTGGAGGGGATTTTTTTTAGGAAGCTGGTTTGCATTTGGTGGATTGGGAGCGGTTCTCCTGCTGTTCTCCCATCCTTTCTGTCCAAGCAGCTGGACATGGAATGAACATTCCCAGCTGGATGTAGTGCTGGCATCTTTGACACAGAAATGGGCAAAAAGATGGAAAATCTTGTGGTGGCCACAGCTCTGGGAGCTCTCCAGGAGATGATTCATCCCTTGGGACCATCCTGGGCGGGGAGAGGGACCTGGGCTTGTCTCCACACCCACCTGCTTCCTTGGTGCGGATTTTGCTGGAGGGCAGACTGGGCTCCCCAATTCCCAGGATGTTGCTGGCCAAGACCCGGAACTCGTAATCCATCCAGGGGATGAGGTTCACCACCTGTGCTGTCTCTGCATTGCCCTCGATGTTTATGGGATCTGTAAAATCCAATAGCACCAGAGAGGAGGGAATAGAGCAAGGAGCAGCACGGAGCCAGGACTGGCTGGTGGCCGGTGGCCTCGGTGTGTCACCAGTGCCACCGTGGGGACACTCACTGGTGCGCATCTGCTTCCATTGGCTGGACAGGAGGGTCCGGGCCTCGATGAGGTACCTGGCGATGGGGCTGTGGTTGTCAAAGCCACGGCTCCAACTCAGCTGGACGCTGGTGTCACCGATGTCCCTCACCACCACCCCCCCGGGTGGGCCTGGAGGTCCTGGGGGGATGGGAAATGTGTCACTGACATGGAAGATCTGGAGATTTATCACTCTGTGCATTGTGCAAGTCCTAAATTCACACTGGGCCTTTCTTTTCTGGAAGCTGGGAAGCCTCACTGAGAGCTTTAGCCTCTGGAAAAGCTCCTAAGCCTGGTTGGAAAAGACCTCTGAGATGATCAAACCCAAGTTTTAGGTCAAAATAAAACCCATCACGGCTGTATCACGGAATTATTTGGTGTGTGGTAGTTACAGAGCAGCTGATGGCATGTGCCATGTCATTGCTCTGGGTTTGCCAGGAGAAGGAAACATCCCACAGGGAATTACCTCTGACGGTGAGCGTGGCTGACTCGGACGCACTGTCCACCACGGTCTGGGCCGTGCAGGTGTAACGCCCCGAGTGCCGCAGCTGCGCATTGGAGATGCTGAGGTCCCCGATGGCCTCCTTCTGCAGGGCAACGGGAGAACACGGTGGGGACAGCACCAGAAGGTGACCAGTCACTAGCCAGAATTCAGTGTGGGTTGGGTTTGGGTGGTTGGGTTGTGGTGGAGGTGGAGAGGAGGGAGATGGGAAAAGATTCGCCCATGGGTGATGGCGCTGGATGGATCCAGGATGGATCCAGTGCTGGCCAAGGCCAAGGCTGTGCTGGGTCTGCTTGGCTTGGGATGGAGATCAATGAGTGATCAATGAGTGACCATTGAGTGACCAATGAGAGGCAAGTGAGTGATCACTGCTTGATCATTGAGTGATCATTGAGTGACCATTGAAGGATCATTGAGTGATCATTGAGTGATCATTAAGTGGTCATTGAGTGGTCATTGAGTGATCAGTGAGTGGTCATTGATTGATCATTGAGGGATCACTGAGTGATCTCTGCCTGCCTTTATCCACAGGCCTTTCCCTTTCTCCTCCAGTTTAGGAGGGGAGTGATCATGGAATCATGGAATGGTTTGAATTGGGAAGGATCTTAAAGCCCATCCCATTCCACCCCAGCCATGGCCAGGGACATCTTCTACTGTCCCAGGCTGCTCCAAGCACCATCCAACACGGCCTTGGACACTTCCAGGGATGTGGAATTCACAACCACTCTGGGCAAAGTGACAGAGCGGCTTTGGTGGCCACAAACACACAAACAACAAGCATGGAATTAATTTTCCGCCCTTTTGGATGGGCCGGAATTCCCTATGGACTCACTGCGCTGGCTCGCCGGTAGTGCCCCTCGGACTTGTCAAAGTCGATGGGGAAATCATCCAGGGACCAGGTGAAGGTGAGATCCATGGTGGGGTCGTGGGACGCGTGGCACTGCAGGGTGAGGTTCTCGCCCACGTTGATGTCGGCGCTCGATGGTGCCAGCGTGATCTTGGTGGCATCTGCAGGCAACGAGTGGGAAGGATCGTTAGTAGCCAACGTCCCCATCCCAGTATCCAAACCATCCCTTCCCGCTCCTCATCCCTCTCCAACAGCTGGAGCTTCACAGGAGGAAGAGGAAGGATTAGGAAATGGAAACACTTTGCTCAAGGGCTGTTTGTTGGTGGGTCAGGCAGAAGTTTTGCTGCTCCAACTGAAATCACTTTGATTCCCTGATTACTCTGTTTTTTGGGAATATAAGGAAAGGAGAAACATCACATTAATAATTCTTAGCAGTTTCTTGCTTGATTGACCCCAAATGAACATCCCTACCTCGGACAGAGAGGATTCCAGTGCTGTTGGCTTTGCCCATGAAGTTCTCGGCAAAGCAGGTGTATTTTCCCTCATCGGATTTGCTGATGTTCTGCAGGATCAAGGTCCCATCCGCTGTAATCGTCACCCTGCAAAGGCAGAGGAGCCACACAAAGGAATGTTAAAAGATCCGCTCCTGCTGGACATCTGGGAATTTCCACTGATTTTGAAGAAACCGGGCACAAAATCAGGCAGAAAATATCATGTAGGAGTTTGCTAAAGAAGAAATTAGAGGACTAAGAAAATTCAGGGATGCAGCAGCACATTTGGATCATCAAGTCCAGTCTTCTGGTGAAAAAAAAAAAAAGTATTTTAGCTACGTTTTCTAGGTGGAAGCTGGCTCTGTGCTGCTACCTGCTACTGTTGACCAGGAGTTCTGTCCCTTTGGTCCAGAGCACGGTGGCTTTTGGTGCTGCTCGTGGTTGGCATGGGATGATGACCTTCCCACTCCGGGCTGCCGGGATCAGGCGCTTCACCGGGTTTAGTCTAAAATCTGGAGCTAAGGCTACAGGGATAAAAAAAGAGGATTAAGGCACGATTAGAAACGCTGCCCTGGGGGGGAATTTCAGCGCAGTGCGAGTGGGAATTGATTTGTTGTTGGATGGCTCGGTAAGAGAAGCGAGGCAGAGCCTGGAGAGCGGGAGAAGGGAGGAATTCCTCGGCTGCCGGGTGGATCCTGATGCCTGCCAGGCAGGAATTAGGTGGCACACGAGTGGGACGGAGTGATGGGAATGACCCTAACAAGTGCAAGGTCTTTGAGAGACACAACAACAGCTGCTTTGGAACATGTCAAGGATAATCTCTTCAATATCCTGACCAACGCAGACATCCAGCTTGCCTGAAACTCCTCCTGGAATTGCAGATGGAGTCAGGATTTACCTGTTGGCCTCGGTGTGTTAATGTTGAGCAGTTGGTGCTCAGGGCCTTTAATTTATCTTTGGCATCTCCACGAGGAGATGAACTTTTGGACTAAGGTGGAACAAGTTTGGCAGCAGTTCAGCTCCAGTCACCATCCATCAAACCAGGTGGAATGGAGGCTAAACTCTTTTTTTTTGGACCTCTTTCCTCCAAAAGAGAGGAATTTGTAGTGGAAGAGAGGTCATAGTGCTGCTGCTGGGTGTCTTGTACACTTCCTGTGGCTAAACGGAGTTTTTTGTCCACTTTCACACAGAATTTACACAGGATTTAGAATTTCAAGGCTTGTACAGCGTCTTGTTGAACCAGAAACAATTTCAGTGTTGAGCAAAGCAGGTTTTGCCCGCTCTTATCTCATTGTGACATCACAATGTCAGGATCACATCAGGATATTAGGAAGAGATTTTTCCAGTGTCCCATTGGAACCCAGAGCTCTGGGAAAGGAGGAATTACCTTGCACTGTTAATTCAGCACTTGCATAAACTGTGCCATGCTTGTTCTCAGCCACACACTGATACATGCCAGAGTCCTCCAGGACTAGCTTGGAAAATCTCAGCTCTCCACCGCTCACTTCGATGCGGTTCTGTGCAAACAAGAGGATGAACCCATTAGATGAGAAAAACAACAACAACAAAAAAAAAAATGGAACTCAGTCCTCGGCTGGGTCAGGGTTGAGTTTTGTCACAGACTCCTCGGGGTGGCCTGGTTTTCCATGGGGGAAAACGCAGGATTTGTTTTTGTGTCTGTGCGGTCACTCCCCCGTGTCACCGTGCTCTGTTTACCGAGACACCTGAGCAGCAACGTGCAGGTGACACCAGGACACCAGGACAGGCATGAGGCGCTGTTTGTCCTCCCTGCTGGCCGGCTGTGAGTCCCTGCAGCTGCACGAAGCAATGGCTGGGATGGCAGCGCCAGGAGAGGGGATTTGGGGATGGTGCCATCGCTTCACAGCCCGATGGGGGCACATGGAGGAGGGATGCAGGGTGAGAACCAAGGCGGGGATGCAGGAGCGAGGCAGGAGGAGGGGCTGGGGCTGGAGGAGCGGGATCAGAGCTGGCTGGGGGGTACCTGGGATGTCAGGGGCTGCCCATCCCGCAGCCACCGCACCGTGGGCCGGGGCTTGCCCGAGGCCACGCAGCTCCAGCGAAGGTCAGACCCGATGTCGGCCTCCGTGTCTGAGATCACGTCCAGCCATTCGGGCTGGGCTGCAGGGGACAAGAGAGAGAGGGCAGAGCCAAGGAGCTCAGTTGAGAGGTGGCGGTGCCAGGCTGGCAGAAGGATGTCCCTGTGCCAGCGCTGCCGGCACAGTCGTTGGCACAGCGGGATCTGCCACAGGAGCAGCCCCGGCCTTTTGTGCAGTGAGAGGCATGGCCGGGTCCTGCTGCTCTAGGGAGGAATCCAGGGCTGAGGAATTGGTTTCTCTTCTTAAGAGTAGATTCAACCATTCTTGAACCATCAAATCATGGAATGGTTTGGGTTGGAAAGAAACTTCAAGGTCTGTCAGTGCCACCCCCTGCCATGGGCAGGAACACCTTCCACCATCCCAGGTTGCTCCAAGTCCTGTCCAGCCGGGCCTGAAACACTTCCAGGGATGGAGAAGCCACAGCCCCTGTGCCACCATCCTCATCCACCCTGTGCCAGGGCCTTAGCACTCTGACAGTAAACACTTTTTTCCTGATATCTCCTCTGAACCGTCCCTCTCTCAGCTTCGGGCCATTCCTGAACTTCAGGAAGAACTGGAATCAGGATGATGTAACCAGGTTAAGTTTTTTAGCTTGACTAGATCTGCTCAATAGCCTGGATCATTACCCCTGGTGGAAGCTCCTCAGGCTTGGAGAGGATCTTGAGCGCGAGCCAGGTTTGATTTTTATCACTCTCCTTCCTTCCCTGGTTCCCTGATGTTTGCTGTGATGATGGACACATGTTTGTGTCCCCTTGGAAGAAGGACACGTGTTGAATGTGTTCCCTGGGTGAAGGACACGTGTTTGGATGAAGGACATGTTTTTGTATGTGTCCTCTTGGATGAAGGACACATTTTGGAACGTGTCCCCTTGGATAAGGGACATGTTTGGATGCGACCCCTTGGATAAGGGATGAGTTTGGGTGTGTCCCCTTGGATAAGGGACGAGTTTGGGTGTGTCCCCTTGGATAAGGGATGAGTTTGGATGCATTACCGTGGATGATGATGCGGCCCTGGTGGGTGTCCCTCCCTTTGGCGTTTTCTGCCTCACACTCGTACGTCCCCTCATCCTCAAATCCAGCGTGCTGGATCTGCAGCAGGGGCTCACTGCCAATCCACTTGGAGGACTGCGGCCCATCAAGCTTCCTCCACTTGATCTGGGGCACGGGGCTGTGGAAAAGGTGATCCGGTGAATCCGGGCTGAGCTCAGTCCCTGCGTCGCCACCCCGGTCCTGTCCCGCTGTGCCTTGGCTTTGGCCAGGTCCTCCCTTTCCCTATTTCCTTCCATCTCTGGTCTTCCATTGGAGGTGTGGAAGTTCTGCTGTTCCCTCCCCATTCCGATCCCCGTCCTGATCCCCATCCCGAGATGGAGTGCACTCATCCCCATCCTGAGATGGAGTGCATCCCGAGAGTGTGGAGCTGCACTCACTTTCCAAAGGCGAAGCACTCCAGGGTCACCACCTGCCCGGTCAGAGCGTAGGTGTCGGCAGGGAACCTGGCCTTGATGCTGGGTGGGAACTGCCTGGCATCTGCCACGGGGAAAACAGCGCTCAGGGGACCTGGGTGACACCAAAATGCCACCCAGGGGGTCCCAAAGGGCAGAGGGACCCATGAGGTGACTTCCCAACCCCTTTGTGTGTTTGGGTGAGGGGGCAGAGGTTCCATTTTCTTTCTCAGACAGCTCTTGCTGAAGTCTCTAAAAATCTCTTTTATAACATCTCAGGGCTCCGCAATTCCCAAGAATCCCAGAATCCTGGAATGATTTGGGTTGGAAGGCCCTTAAAGCCCATCCAGTCCCACCCGTGCCATGGACAGGGACACTTTGCACTATCCCAGGTTGCTCCAATCCATGTCCATCCAGGCCTTCCTCCTGTTTTATTCCCTTTTCCCTGTTCCAGAATTATCCTTTAAAAATAGAGAAACACCATGGATGGAGTGGAAACAGGGAATCTTGGAGAGAGAGCTGCTTCCCTCCCACCCTAGCCCATCCATGTTTTTGAAGCTCTTAAGAGAGGCTGGAGGGTGATTTGGGCGCTGTGGGGCCCAAATGCTTTGTGGGGGTTTGTTAATTTGGATTTTTCCCATAAGAATTGGCGTTTTTGGGACAATCCAAGAGCACTGACCCTCTGCAGCCAGACTGAGGCGAGAGAACTTGCTGAAGACACTCTTGGTGATGAAGTCGATGTGGCTCGTGGCAAAGCAGGAGTAGTTGCCCAGGTCCGAGGCCTCCGTCTTGGCAATGTAAAGGTTGCCCGTGGTCTGGGAGATGAAACGTCTTCCGTCGGCCGGGATGAAATTGGGGAACTCATTCAGGAGCCACCGGTAGGATAAACCTGGGGGGAAAAGGAAAGGAATAAACTGGACAGGTTTGTCCTCCCAGGTGGGATGGACCCAGTGGGATTCCAGGCTGAAATTGGTCTTTCCATGGGAGGAAAAGGGAATTGACTGCGCTGGTTGTTGTGTCCTCCCAGGTGGGATGGACCCAGTGGAATTCCCGGCTGGAATTGGTCCTTGCATGGACACTCCAAGTCCTGCCTCTGCTTTGTTGCACTACAAACTCTGAATTAACCCCAAATTTACTTCCATGAAGTTCCCAGAAAGTCTGGGAACCCTGTGCTCTGATGTGTCCCCCTTACCTGGGTAGTGGGGCGGGGGGCTGCAGGTGAACATCACCCCCCAGCCCTCGGTGATCTTCACAGGGTCCCGCTCTTCTGCCGAGAATTCCTGCAAAACTGAACAGACAGAGTGAAACCTGGACAGAAAAATACAGCTGGAGGAACCTCTGCGCTTTCTCTGCCCCTCCTCGGGTGGGTTTGTGCAGAATGAGATCCAAAAATATTGTTAGCTTTCTCCATAATACTCCAAATTTCTATGGAAGAGCGATTTCTCCGTGGGGTGATGTGTTGGAGAGATTCTCTCCAGCCTTTTCCCAGGCAGGCTCAGTTTAAGCCCAGCCTAACTGGGGTTGTGTTTAGTTTACCTGGCCGTGCCAAACTTACAGCCAAAGCGGAGCGAGGCTTCCCTGCTCACCACGGTGCCCTTGGAATTGGATGCCACGCACTGGTAGGAGCCGGAATCCTTGGCTTTCACAGGGTTGCTGATCACCAAATCCCCGGCCACCAGCCTGTAGCGGGAATCCGGCTCCAGCTTCAGCTCCGTGCCATTCATCTTCCACCTGCCAGAAGAAACGGAGCAGGGACAGGGATAAATGCTCACGGCCACGCTTATGGGGCTGGGCCTGGTGGATTTTCAGCTGGAGTGGATTTGAATCTGAGCTGTGCCCCAGGAGGGGTGGAACATCTCAGAATTGAGGGATTGCTGAGTTTGGGAAATCCCTCTGGGATCATCGAGTCCAAGCTGTGCCCGATCCCCACCCTGAGCACTCAGTGCCACCTCCAGGTGACACCTCCAGGGATGGGCACTCCAAACCCCCCTGGGCAACCCCTTCCAGCCCTTTCCATGAGGAAATTCCTGCTGGTGTCCAACCTGAGCCTCCCCAGCACAGCCTGACGCCGTTCCCTCTCCTCCTGTCCCTGTTCCCTGGGATAAGATCCCAAATACCCCCCGGCTGTTCCCTCCTGGCAGGGAGTTGTGCAGAGCCAGAAATTCCCCCTGAGCCTCCTTTTCTCCAGGCTGAGCCCCTTCCTCAGCTCCCTCAGGATTCTCCAAACCCTTCCCAGCTCCCTCAGGACTCTCCAAACCCTTTCCCAGCTCCCTCAGCTCCTCACAGGACAAGGAATCTCATTCCCAAGTCAATAATTTTCCATCTATAGAAGTGGAGGGGAGGAAGCAGAATTCTGGATGTTTCTCTCCCGTTCCAGGTGCAGAGGGAGCCCTGAGCTCACCTGTAGGTGGCGGGAGGATTGGCCCGTGCTCGGCAGGCCAGGGTGACCTTTTCTTCTGCCGAGCCCTCAGGGAAGAGGGTGTGGGACGGCTGCTCCTCGAACACCGGCCCGTAGCTCCTCGTGCCGCTCTGGGCTTGGCACCAAACTGCGGGAGAGGGGAAAACCTGCTCAGCTCCGCTTGGCTTTTCCTAAAAAATCCTCCTTTTCAGTTTTGTAGGGCATCCCCAGCAGCGAGGAGGAGAGAAGGAGCAATGTGAGAACCGCACCCCATCTGTCAGCACAGCCCGGGCCTGGCTGTGGGAACACAAGCTGCCACTCCCGCCGAGCATCCGATACCATTCCCGCCCTTCCAGAGGGACCAGCGTCCCTGGGGACACGTGGAGGAAGGAGCAGGGACCTCCTGGAACACCACAAGTGGAGCTGGGAATGACCCCTTGTCCCTGAGGTTCTTCCTCTGCCTGCACGGACTTTGCCTTGCTCGTTCTTCCGAAATACTTTCCAGGGGGAGGGAGGAGAGGGGACAGCCGGGATCTTCATGGCTCTGGACGCACCTGGCAGGTCCCCTCTGTCCCTGCAGCTCCACTGGCTCCTGACACCTCAAACCAGTTTGTTGCTGGTGTGGAAACCAGAGCAAACCAGTACACACCAGTACAAACCATTCTGTTCCGTGGCTGGGATGAGCCTGAAGGGCTTTTGGGGTGTTCAGAGTCAGAATTGTCTCTGGTTTTGAAAATGGGGGGAGCAAGAGGGACAAAGGCCCCACCTGCCTGATCCACACCATGCCTGGGCCACCCTTTGGGGACAACGTGCCACCGGGAAGTGCCAGCTGCCTTCGTGTCTCAGAATTCCAAATTCCAGCAGATCCCCCCTCACACAGGGGAATCCCAGAACCCCAGACTGGTTTGGGTTGGAAAAACCTTAAAGCTCATCCCATTCCATCCCTGCTTGAGCTGGGACAGCTCCCACAGCCCGGGGTGTTCTCTGGAAGGAATACTGCGAGCCAGAGCCAGGCAGAATCTGCCTGGAAATCTCTTTCTTGCAGGAACAGCCGGTGGGATAATTGCCAGCACGTCTGTCCTGGCTGTCCCCGTCCCCCTGGAGACGCCTGGCCCTTATCAGGGAAGGAGCCACCAGCACTGATAAGCTCCGAGCTGCTTGCCCAGCTCCGGGATCCTTCCCTGCTCTGTAATTGAATTAATGAGTGTCTGCAACCCACTGTGCCAACGCCAATCTGTCTCCTTCCCCCCCTGCCCAGCAGGGCCGCTCCTAAATGAAGCAATTCCCGGGACAGGATGTTTTATGGAAGAGTCACTTCCAGCCAGGAACAGCCTGGGATCAGTGGGGGCGGCCCTTGACCTGCAGCTCCCAGGGTTTGCCTCGCGTTCTGGCTGCTCCGGGAGGAGCCTGGGATGGGATGGGATGGGATGGGATGGGATGGGATGGGATGGGATGGGATGGGATGGGATGGGATGGGAGAGGGTTGGTAATTGGCTCTGGGCTGGGAGCAGCTGCTCCCCGTGTCCCTGCTCCAGGCAATTATCCCGGCTCCGCAAGGATGAGCTCGCGGGATGGTCCCTGGTGCCATGTGGGGAGAGGCGCCGAGCAGGGATTTTTGGAATGAAGGAAAAGCAGCGGGTTTGGGGTTGTTTCCCCTCCCAGCCAGCGATGTTTTCCTTCTAGGATGGTTCTGCTCCTAAAGGAAAAGCTGGGAATCTTCTCCCGTTTGGGTCAGTGCTGAGGAAGTCCCAGCTGGAATAAACTCTGCTGACCGGGGGTGGGGAAACGATAATGAGTTAATGGGGGATTAATGAGAAAGAATTAATTGAGTGCTGATAGATGAGTTAATTGTGCTCTGATAGATGGCGGTGACAGGATCCAGGCCGAACAGCTTTAATTTTGAGATTAATTAGGGAGCATAAGGTAAATAACTTCTATTTATTTAACAAATAAAATATCTATTGGTACCACTCCCATCCCTGCCCTTCCCCATGGGATTTTTTATTCCAATCAAGCCAAATCAGGCTCATCCTCCCTCCTGATCCCACCTGGAGCCTGTGTCCCTCTGCTGTCCCTTTGTCCCTGCCAAGGTCATGGCTGCCAGTGCCAGGCATCGATTTTCCCACTTGGAATCGATGCCAGGGGTTCAGGTGAATTTTAATCCACACTTCCAAGGTGCTGGGGTTTAAATGCTTGGATTTCGCCCATTAAACAAATCAGGGGTTAATTAAGGCAGTAATTAAACAGTTAATGAGGTGGGGATAAAGTTAAAATTAAGAACTGCTAAATCCCAGAACTTCTGAGACTGATCTGGGCCCATTCTGCCACCCCAGAATTCCCAATTTTTAATGTTGCCAATGCAGGATCTGTCCTGGAGCTCTGGCATTTGGAAAACAGGGAGTAGACAGGCACAAAATAAAAGTTTTTAAGCTGAATTTCAAAGGAGCGGAGTGACCTGCTGGGAATTTTCCATGTTCCATCCAGCTGGGAGAGCTGGGACGACGGGAAAAACCCCACCATACCTCTGGAATAACCTTCAGTATCAGGGAAAATGATAACTAGCCCCAAAATCATGAGAAACAGGTGAAAGCAGAACACCTGAAAATGAAGATTTGGAGAAGCAGCTGCAGGGAGGTGACTCCAAAGCCTCCCTTTTGGCTTATTTTTTAGGATATTTTTAGGAATTTGCTGAGAGCCAGGCCTGGAAAGCCCAGGTGTGCAGGAGTCTGCACTTTGTGCTGAGCCCAGGAACGGATGAATTTCCTCGGTGGAATGTTTTCCAAGCTGAATTCCTTTTTCTGAGGACATCCAGAGCACGGCCCTGGAGCTCCTGGATCACAGAGGGGAGCTGGGCAATAAATTGGTTTTACAGGAGTTTTATGCCCAGAATCCAACTGGATTTTGTTGGGGGGGGGGTGGGGGTGGGGGTATTTTTGAGGATCAGCTCTCTGAGGAACCAAGGCTTTATTTTGGGATGTTTTTAACGAGCAGCTTTCTGTGGAACAAAGGGTCAGGGCTTGGATTCCCAGGTTTTCCAGAGGTTTTCCCAACTGAACAAAGGCTGGGGAAAGTTTGGGACTTTAGAGTGGTCTCTGTGCACTTCAGAAGCTTTAAATATTTAAATCCCCCTCCAGACTTGGAGGTTTTGGCTCTTTTCCCACTCCATAACATTTCCTTGAGCCTCGCCCATCGCTTCCATCCTTTTGTCCTGATCCCTCCTCATATTCCCAGGATTTCCCCCTGTCCCAGCTGCCTTCAGAGCTCTGTGGCACCACCACCCAAAGGTCAATGAAAATCACCCTCCCAGGCTTCCCAGGACGCGATTTTTGGGGGGTTTTCCTGAGCTCAGGTGGTTGATGGGAGACCCCAAGTCCAGCTCCATGGCCACTCCGGGGTCAGGCTGATTTCCAAGCGGGATAATTGCCTCTGGATCCAGGGCTCCCCCCTGCCTGGGCCTCCTCGGGGATGCAGAGAACATTAAAAGGTAATTAGATATTTATGAGGATGGGCCAGCAGGCTCTGCCCGGGGTGATGGATTGGCTGGAGGATATTATCCAGTCTCAGCTGGAGAGGAAATGTCTCCCTGCGGAAAAGGGACCTGCAGGGAGCAGCCTGAGCCTCCCTGAGATCCAGGGATGGGCTCTGAGGTCTGGAAATGGTCCCCTAAACCCAGAAATCATCCCCTAAATCCAGAAATAGTCCCCTAAGTCCAGGGATGGGCCCTGAGGGCTGGAAATGGTCCCCAAAATCCGGAAATGGTCCTTGAGATCCAGACCTTCTCTCTGAGATCCAGGGATGGGCCCTGAGGTCTGAAAATGATCCCCAAAATCCAGAAATCATCCCCTAAATCTAGAAATGGTTCCTGACATCCAGAAATGTCCCTGAGATCTGGAATTTCTCCCTGAGATGTGGAAATGGTCCCTAAGATCCAGAAATTCTCCCTGAGATCCAGAAATGGTCAATGAGATCTGGAAATCATCCCTGAAATCCAGAAATCCTCCCTGGCATCCAGAAATGCTCCCTCAGGAGCAGGGGGACCTTTTCAGGGTATGGCCAGCAAGGAATCCCTGGAAGAAGCAGGATGGGGAGTGGACTGGATCCCACTGGCAGGAGGAAATTCCTGCAACGCCTCCCTAAATCTGAGTTTAGAAAGGGGAAATTGTGTCAAACATTCCCGGCCCAGAGGGATGTTGGGAATAGCACAGACAGGGAACAGCCCATCCCAAACCACTCGGGGATTTGGGATTCAGCAGCGCCGCATCCCACGGGCAGGAGATTCCCGGTGAATCCCGGGGGATGTCCCGCCTCCGCCAGCCCGTCCCGCCGCTCCCACGGGAATCTCTTACCCAGGAAGGTGCCGACGGCCAGGGAAGTGCGGATGAATCCGGCGGTGCCGCCCATCCTGCGCCGGGTCCTGCGGAGCCTCTACGGGCGCGTGGGGACGGCGGCCCTGGGGGGAACACACAGCGGGGTCTGTGGGACTGCAGTTCCAGAGGATCTCGAGTCTGGGGTCAGCGGGGCCCTTCCAGCCCCAGATGTTCCATGGGGCTGCAATTCCAGAGGATCTCGAGTCTGGGGTCAGCGGGGCCCTTCCAGCCCCGGATATTCCATGGGGCTGCAGTTCCAGAGGCTCCACAGTCCAGCTGTGCCTTCCCGCTGGCCACCAGCCCGAGCGAGAGTCACTCCAGGGCAGAATTCCAGCGGTGCCCGGAGGAGCAGGAGCTGCTGAAGGAGCTCTTTTTGTCCCCATGGGAAGGGACAATCAGGGAGAGGAATTGTTGTCCCTCCTCCTTTGCTATTTCCCATTCTTCCCCCCTCCTCCATAAACTCTCCAAGCGTTTTTGGTGGAAAACACCAAGGCGAAAGCACACCGGGTATTGGTGGGGAGTGAGAAGGGAGGAATAATTTGGGGTTTTGTGAAAATAATGAAGATATCGGGAAGGAATTCTTGGCTAGAGAGGATTGGGATGCCCTGGGACAGAATTCTCCATCCCTGGAAGAGTCCCAGGCCGGGTTGGATGGGGCTTGGAGCAGCCCAGGATAAAGGAAGGGGTCCCTGCCCATGGCAGGGGTGACACTGGATTGGCTTTAAGGTCCCTCCCAACAAAAATCACTCCAGGATTTGGGGATTCTGTGACAAAGGAATCTTTAACTGAAACTCTTTAAGTGCTGGGGCATTTCCTCATGGCCTTCCCAGTCTCTTCCACAGCCTCCTGTGATCCCAAAAGATTCCCGAAAAATCAACCCTCAACCAAACCCTGAGCTCTTTCTGCAGCCCCACCCCCAGCACCTCTTCCCACGGAACTCCAGCAGGGATTTTGGTCTGCTTTCTCCCTCTTTGTTAACAAACCCTTTGGAAATGGCTCACGGAGCGCTCCCCGAGCCCGGCAGGGCCTCATTTCCCGCTGCCCTCCCCAGAACGCCCCGGCGAGGAGCTGAAGATGCTGCCAAGAGCTCCCGGGCCGCTCCTGCTGCTCATCCCCCCTGCTCCAGCTGGTGCTGCTTCCACTCCTGTCCCTGCCCATCTGTCCGCCCCCGAGCCCCTCGGAGCAGGGATTAGCCCATCCCGGGGGATGCTCTGCCCCTTCCCAACCCCCCCTCATTACCGGCAGCACCTGAGCAAACAGCGGAGCCCAGCCTGGCTTCCCGACCCCTCCGGGCGGCGGAAACCAGCCGGGCTCTTTGTGTCCTCGCCCAGAGAGAGGGGGTTGCTACCAGCACCCCAAAATCCTGGGAGTTTGTTTTGTCTGGGTCCGAGGGCTGGATCCCAGCGCCGGGAGCAGAGCCCAGCCCGGAGAGCCGGGCAGGGGACACGGGGAGGGGACAGAGAGGGGACAGAGAGGGGACTGGCAGGAGGGGACAAAGAGGGGACAGAGAGGGGACTGACAGGAGGGGACAGAGAGGGGGCAGAGGGGGGGCAGACAGGGGACAGGCAGGAGAGGACAGAGAGGGGGCAGCCGCCCTCAGCCCTGCTGGGATTTTGTTCCCTGACAGACCCCAAAATAAAGCGGGAGCTTCATGATCCCGCCCGGCCGGGGAGGGAGGAATCGCTGCCAGAGGGAGGTGGCAGCTCCAGGTGGGAGAGGCACGAGCTGCAGTAGGGACAGGGAATTTGGGGACGGAGAGCAGCGGGGCGGGAGGTGTTCCCACGCAGAAGCCGCTCATTCCAGCAGCCCTGGAGTGGCTCGGTCACATGGAGTCACTTGATGTCACCGAGAATCCTGCCCCAAACAGCGTCCCGAGCCCACGGCCCTGCAGCCAACACTGTCCCTTTGTTCCCATGGCCTGTCCCTCCGCCCTGGGGACAAGGGACAGCTTTGAGCCGGGCGCGCTGTGGGGTTGCAGGAGATGCCAGCCCTGCGCTAATTAATGAGATGACTTTTCCAAATCTCCGCAGTTCCCTTGCTCCGGGGATTGGGAGAGGCGGGAGCAGCGGAGCTGTTCCTGCACCAGCGGCTGCAAATTAAACTCAGGGACTTTTTGCTCCGGCGCTTCCAGCCCCGTTTCCCGAGCCTGAATCCTCTGCTGAGCCCCGGCAGCTGCCCGGGAAGGCTCCGGCTGCAGCTTTGCTTTCTTTGTTCCCTCTCCCCCTCACACTTTGAAAACAAACAGGAAAGAGAGGGGCAAAGCTGGATTTTGTTGTTTTTCGTGAAATTCTGGACTGGTTTGGGTGGGAAGGGACCTTAAATCCCATCCCACCCCCTGCCATAGGCAGAGGCATCTTTCACTATCCCAGGTGGCTCCAACCTGGCCTTGGACATCTCCAGGGATGGGGCAGCCACAGCTTCTCTGGGAATTCCATCCCAGCCAGGAATTCCTCCCAGTATCCCATCTAAACCCACTCCCTGTCAGCTTCCATAAGGAGCAGGCAGCGGGAGGAGGTTCGGGGTTGGGCCCATCCTCCCTCCCAGGGGTGAGGGCTCCTTGGGGCAGCTCTGAAATCCAGGGAATATCTCTGACATTCCCTGGATTTATCCAACTCCAAGCTCCTGATCCTGGATCCAATCCCCAGCTGTGGATTTTGGATCCAACCCTCAGCCTCTGATCCTGGATCCAACCCCCAGCTCCTGATCCTGGATCCAACCCTGAGCTGTGGATCCTGGACCTGACCCCCAGCTCCTCCAAAGCTCGGGAACATTCTGCACTGGATATTGAGCCCTGCTCTCATCCCTAATTAGGGAAGGGCCACAGGGAGCAGTTTTTCCCCTGTTCCCGGGGTATTTTGACAGCCACCCGAGAGCCTGCTGGTGTCCTGGGAGGGGATCTGTCACCGCCGCTAATGGAGGCTGTCATCGATACCTCCGGGAGAGCTCCACACGATCCCTTCCCTCCGGAGCCGCGGTTGGGAGCGATCCGGGAGCATGGAGGCAGAGTCAGAGAGCTCAGGGAGGTTTGGAGAGGGGCTGGGAGAGGAGGAACTGCCTGGACCAGCACCCCCAGCTCTGACTGCGGAGCTGCATCCTCTGGAGGACGATTCCAGTGGGATTTTGGGGAGGTCAGGGGTGGATTTTGGCAGGAGGTGCCACGTCCGGCGCTATCCATTACCGGGATAAATCAGTGTAATTCCATCTCCTGCACTCAGCCAGCAGAGGAGCATTTGGGATTAAGTGGGGCAGCTCCTTCTGCCGCAGCATTCCCCAGGGAAGGATCGCTCCGGAGCGGGGCCAGGCTGGATTTCCTCCTGTGCCTCTTTTATTCGGGATCGTGGCTAAAGCTGGAAAGGGCAGGCGTGTGATGTTCCCTGGATTCTGACTCTCAGAACCTTCCCAAGGTTGAGGACATCGTGTCCGTCCCGGCACAGCGTGGCTGGGGAGGGACAAACGGATGCATTGTCACGGGTTTGTCCTCCTGGAAATCAGGGATGGATTGAGAGGAAAACTCTGGGTTCAGCCCCTCTCAGAGCTTTTCTGGGCTCTGATCTGTCGGCGGCTCCAGGTCCTGCAGGAATTCTGGGACACTCCAAACCCATCCTGAGCAAGGAAGACTCCAAATGAGGACCAGAAGAGGGGCTTGGGGTTGTGGGGTGGAGTTCTGTCACCCCAAACAGACCCCAAACTGCAGTTTGGGGGTCCCTGCTCTGGTAGGGCTCAGGACCCCATGCCAGGGGTGCTGTGGGCACTGCTCCTGTCCCCAGCCACAAGATGTGTCCCCAAAACGCTTCTGGAGGGTCCCACATCCCTCTGTCCTGTTCAGGTGGGTTTGGATCACCCTTGGAGCGGTGGAAAAATCCCAAAGGTTCTTCCTGTGCCTGGATCTCTTCGGCTCTGCCAGGTGAGGATGAGGAGCAGCAGGAGCCACAAACAGCACCCTCCTGTCCCTGTCCTCGTCCCTGTCCCTGTCCCACTGTGTCACCCCCTCCCAGGGCAGAGCCCACGGGGTCACATCCCCCTGTCCTGGGCTCGCTGCTCCCTGTGCTCACCCCGAGAGCCGGGCAGGGGACAGAGAGAGGGGACAGAGAGGGGACAGAGGGGACAGGCAGGAGGGGACACAGAGAGGACTGGCAGGACGGGACAAAGAGGGTACAGAGGGACGGGACAGAGGGGACAGAAAGGGGACAGGCAGGAGGGGACAGAAAGGGGACAGTGGGAAGGGACAGACGGGACAGGCAGGAGGGGACAGAAAGGGGACAGGCAGGAGGGGACAGAAAGGGGACAGGCAGGAGGGGACAGGCAGGAGGGGACAGGCAGGAGGGGACAGAAAGGGGACAGGCAGGAGGGGACAGGCAGGAGGGGACAGAAAGGGGACAGGCAGGAGGGGACAGAAAGGGGACAGTGGGAAGGGACAGACAGGGGACAGGCAGGAGGGGACAGACAGGGGACAGGCAGGAGGGGACAGAAAGGGGACAGTGGGAAGGGACAGAAAGGGAACTGGCAGGAGGGGTCTGTCCCCGGCTGGGAGCACGGCGGAGCCCAGGCTGCGGGAGCAGATGGCGTTCCCAGCCCCGGCTCCTCCCCTGCTGCGGCCGGAGCCGGGATCTGCTCCAATCCCCACGGATCCGTCACTTCCCGAGGCGCCGGGGATGGGCTCTGTCCCGCCTGTGCCCTGAAGGGACAGCCCTGGAAAGGGACATCGTGCCCAGGCTGGGTGGGTGTGCACGGGGGTCTCCACTCTGCCTGTTCCCGCTGCTCCAAATTTTCCCGGTTTTCCCAATTTTCCCGCTGTTCTCGCTGTTCCAAGCTCGGAGGCCGCTGCCACTTTGGGGTGCCCCGTCCCAGCCGAGCTGTGGCCTTTGTGTCCCTGTCCTTCTCCACCAACTTCTGGAATATTTGGAATTTTCGGGAGGAAATGGAAGAGCAGAATTCCCCTCCAGGGGTGGGCGCCACCCAAACTGCTCTGCTGCGGCTGGGATAAAATCAGTCTGATTTTTTTTGATATTTCTAGGGTTTTAGTTGGAATGGGACTGGGGATTTTTGGCTCTGGTCCTTTGGGATGCGATTCTGTGACCATGGGATGGGATGGGATGGGATGGGATGGGATGGGACGAGCCAGATGCTCTCACACTGCACCAGCCCCTTGTCTGCACTGCCGGGTCATTCACTGATGATTTTAACTGATAATTTAAAACCGATCATTTAAAATCAATCCTTTAAAATCGATAATCGTTAATGTATTTAATTGGAACAGAACGGGCTTGAGAAGGCTCAATAGCCGAGGTTTGGCTCCTTCTGTTCCCGGCTCTGATGAGATCCCAGCAGGATCTCCGGCCGCTCCCTCTTTCCCTGCTCTCGCTTTTCCCGAATAATTGGCCGCAGCCCCGCGGGTCGCAGCTCCGCGCTGTCCCCGGGGCTCAGGGGAGTTTCCTTTCCAAGCAAACTCTGCCTTTGTGCGGGAGACAAAGCCGGGAGGTGCCTTTGGCCCCGGACATGGAAAGGGGAGTGGGCGGGGTGGGCTTGGGGGGAAAATCGAATTGTGGGGGAAAAAAAATAAATATTTTATCATGAGTGGGACTTTCCTGCTCTGGGCAGAGTGAATTTTTCATCTGAGCTTTGCAGTGAGCGCGTTTCCATTTAAAAATTATTATTATTATTATTATTATTATTATTATTATTATTTTCATTTTCATTTTCATTTTCTTATTTTATTTTATATTTTATTTTAATTATATTTTAATTATCTTTTCCCTCTCCGAACAAGCCCGTTCCCACCTCTCTCCTCGGTGCCTCTCGGAGGTTATGGGATTCCAACCTGAGCTATGCAAATATCCCTTGAAAAATTCCCAGGGGTTTGGAGCTGGAGCTCCTGGGGGTTCCGGGCTTGGGCCACCTCCGGTGGGATCTCGGGACCCCGGGGTGGCTCAGCCCTGAGCCAAAGCCTTGGGACAGGGGACAAAGCCAAGGGCACCAGCGGAAAGAGCCGGGAGATTTTTCCATGGATCTCCAGCCCCCAGGGATGGGGGAATTTTGGATCGGGAAGGGAATTCCACCCAGGCTAGGCACGGGCCTGGTGTTAAGCCAGGCTGCCGCTCTAAACTCCCCCTCCAGACTCGAGCTCCAAGGCAAAGCTCAGCCCAGAGCAGCCGGAAAGAGGCTGGAAGTCTGGAAATCCACCCAGGAGTGATTCCAGCGGGAATTCGGGAGGTGATACCGGCCCCAAATCCTGGTTAGTGCCTGTTAAAGTCACAGATATTCCCACAGGCACATTCCCGGTGCTGCCAACCCCTCTCGGGAAATGTTCCCTTTTCCCGGGAAATGTTCCTTCTTCCCGGGAAATCCCGGCTGCTCCTGCGGGATCGCCCGGGAAGAGGCGCTGGGCCGGGTGGGATTTCAGGCAGCGAGGACAGAGCTGAGCCCCCCTCCCCAGAATAAACTCCCCATTCCCCCTTCCCACCGCCCTCTCCAGGCCTGGATCAGCTCCGCGGAGCTCAGCCTAAAGCCGGGACTATCCCGGGCTCCGCCCGCGCTGCCGGTGGCGTCAGAGCGGCGGCGCTTTGATGTGGCTCAGGTATAAATAACTCCCACCTGCTCCAGCCCCTCCCCGCCGCTGGAAGCGCTCCTGGGAGTCGGGAACAACAAGCGGGGAGCTCGGGAAACCTCCTGGAGAAGGGGTTGGAAAGGGGAGCCCCGATCCAACAGCAAGAATCTTCCCAAGGTTTTGGGTTTTGGGGATCCCTGCCTGGCTCCAGGGATCTTCCCCAGCCTCCCGGAGCTCCTCAGCCCTCCCAGTGCACCGCTGGGTGCTTGTACTGGTCGTACTGGGGTGGGGCAGCAGCGCCGAGAGGACGCTGGGGTTAAAAATCGCCCCTCAGGGGAAGCTGCAGCTGCTCCCCGCGGTGGTGCCGGCTTTGTTTTGCTCCTTGGGATGCTCCAGACCCGTGTCCAACCTTCTCTCCCGCCCCTGGGTTTGTTGTTCGGGCTCCAAACATTCCCAGCCTTGTTGGGGATCAGCACTAAACAGATTTTCCTGGTCCCCCCTGGGTTTTTTTTTTTGTTTGTTTGTTTGTTTTTTTGGTTTTTTTTTTGGCTCTGCGGGCTGTCCAGTAGATAATAAATGTCCTAATTTAGGGTCAGGGCTGCTGGGCAGGGCTGGGGCTGGGATTGACGGCCGGCTCCGGCTGGGAATGTCCCTCGTGCTCCCTGGGACGCCTCCCTTGGATCATCCCAGACGGATCCTGGATTTTACAACGGGACCGGGGGTGTTTGTCATGGAAAATCAGAGATTTTGCGTTCAGGGAAAGCATTTTGTGCAGCTGGAGAACCGCGTTGAACAAATCCGTGAGAGATGGGGAAAACCTCACCCAAACTCCCTGAAAATCCCACCCAAACTCCCTGAAACCCCATCCCGAGCTCCTTGAAAACCCCACCCAATCTCCCTGAGACCCCCATTCCTAACTCCCTAAAACCCCATCCCAAACTCCCTGTAAATCCCATCCCGAGCTCCCCGAGACCCCATCCCGAGCTCCGGGCGGCTCCGGGAGCCAGCCCCGATCCCGGGAACGCGGCTGAGGCGGGGGCAGCTCCCGGAGCTGCCGGGAGATCCCCGGAGGTGCGAGGAGCTCCAGGTGGCTGCGGGGGCTCTCGCCGTGCCCAGCGCTGCCACCCTCGCCCTCTGGGCGTGGTGGCACTGCCAGCGACAGGGGCGCAGTGCCACGGCGGGAGAAACCCCGCGAGGGCTCAGCCTCTCCTCAGGTATTTCATGGATAATTTGGATTTTGGGCATTTCCAGCGCACCTGTAACAGCTTTAAGGTGGGCTCAGCTCCACGTGGGTTCCCATTTTTCCATGGGAAAAATTCCCATTTTTCCGTGGGAAAGATTCCCATTTTTTCCATAATGTGGACATTTCATGTGCTGTGGGAAATCCTAACAGCACGGTTTGGGTTTTCTGCCCTTTATGGTTTATTTGTGGCAAATCCGCGGAGAAAATCCTAACCCAGACCATCAAATCCTCTGCGAATATTCCAAAGGGATAAAAGTGGCCGCTCAGTTTTGGAGGAATTAATCAGGGGATGGAGAGGAGCGTTGGGAACCCTTTGTCTCACTCTACCTGAGCCCAAGTGCAGCTGGGCTGGACAGGACCCCTCCATCTCCCGTTTTCTGGAGTTTTTGGGAATTCTGAGCCACCCCTTGGAAAGCTCAGTTATTTCTGGAAAGTTTGGGATCCTCTGTTGAGCAAAGCAAGAGGTTTTTGGGGTTGTGCCGCTGTGCTAAATCCCAAATACACAGCCTGGAGAGGTTCATTTCTTGATCCTAAATCTCCTGCGAGAACACCTGCTCCAGCTTTGCACCCTCAGAATTCCTCCTGGATCTGCCTGGGAGGAGCAGGGCCGAGCTCGGGCTCTGGGAAAGCCTCGGGATTTCTCGCAGCTCCGGGATGCAGAGGCTGCTGCCTCCCATCCTCACAGCAACCGGTGTTTCCCGGGAGAGACGCGATCTCCCGGGAATCCGCCCCGGTCCAGCCGCGGGAATAACGCTGGGGGCTGCTGGGAGTCGGGGCCAGCCCGGGGGAGTTTTGGGGTCAGCGTGGGTGGGGTGAGGACAGAACTCAGGGGGTTTGAAGACACGAGAAGGAGCCGCAGGAAGCCTCCCCAGCTTTTATCCCCCTGGGAATGGGAGCAGAGGGGTGCCCTGATTGTGGGGTGCCCCCCATGCCCACGGGAGAGCGGATCCGCGGCTTTGCACAGCCCCGAGTGCCCGTGGCACAGCCCCAGACACACAAATCCTCCCGGAGCACCCCCAAATCTGCCGTGGGAGCACCCCTGGGATCTGCCCTCAGGAAGGTGAACTGGGACACCACGGCGTTCCCGCTGCTCCCTCCCTGGCGAGGAGACTCTGGGGCTGCTCAGGGCGCTGCCAGCTCCTTCTGGGGGTGCTGAAGTAGTTTTGGGCAGCAGAAGCCCCTGCGGATCCCCCCCAACACGCTGGAGATGCCCGACCCCCCCAGCCCGCTCCCGAAGTGCCTCGGGCCGGAACGCGCCGGGAAAAAAACCTCGCGACAATCGCTGAGAACCGAAATATTCCCCCCCCCCCTTTTTTTTTTTTCCCCCCGTAAGAGACATTTCTGCTGACAGCCGCCCTGACCTCGGCCACGCAGCGCTGCCACAAGTGCCACCGCCGCGGCCGCCCCTGCTCCCAACTCCACCCCCGGCTCCTCTCCGGAACGCCCAAATCACCCCCGGCTGCTTCCCCGGGCCCGGAACGTCCAAACCACCCCCGGCTGCTGTCCCCGGCCCCCGGAGCCCAGCGGGACCCCTCGGCGTCCCCCCGGCCGGAGCGGAGGCACCGCGAGGTGGGAGCGATGCCCTGATCCACCCGCTGCCCTCTCCACCCCTCCGGGATGCAGCAGAGCGGCACAAAGCGCTTACCTGCGGCGGGAGGGCTGCGTGGGCATCAGCCGGGGGCCCGCGGGGCCTGGCGGCTGCCGGGGGCTGGGCTGCGAGGCGGCGTTCGCCTGGTGGCTGGCCGAGGGTGGATGTGTGTGCCCAAAGCCACTGCAGCATCTCTGCATTAGGATGTGCTCCTCCCTCTCCTCCCTCCTTGCGTGCGCGCTGCCTCGCTCGCTGCCAACCACCACGCCGCTCCCTGGAGACGGGGAATTGTTGGGTTTTTTAATTTTTTTTTTTTCCTCCCCCCCCCCCCCTCCCCGGCTTTTACCTCGCGCAAGGAGCAGGCGGGCAGGCAGAGCTGCTCGGGCATCATCATCATCATCATCATCATGATGCATAATTCATCCCGCAGCCTCTCCCCCCGGCACAGCCCCCTCGGGGCCGGAGCAGGTGTGGGGCGGGGGGGATTGGAGGGGTCGGAGCCCCTCGCTGTGGGGTGGGAGCAGCCCCAGGGCCCTCCATCCCTGTGTGGGTCCGGGTGTGTGCACCCCCCTTGCCTAAATATATCCATGATTACACAATCGATCCATAATTACACAATCTACCCGTGGGTACCCGGGGGTTTCTGGGTCTGTAGACAGCCAGGGGTGGGATTCGCGCCTAGGAAATCGCTCCACGGCCGAATTTTGGGATGCTCCGGCTGGCGTGGGTGGTCCCCAACCCTCCGCGAGGCGAGGACGGGGATTCCTCACAGTGACGGAGCGGGGGTGACAGCGTGGTCACCTTTGGGTTATCCTCGGGTTTTCGGGGGTGCCCGAGCCTCCTTTGGCCGTGGCTGTCCCCGAGGGGCTCAGGTTTGCCCCGGGGGGCTCCCCCAGCGCCTTTCTCGGGACGATCCGCAGCTCCCGGCTGTTGTCGGGCCGCCGAGGATCTCCGTGCCGGTGGAGCGACGCGAGGGGATGTGACAGGGACACGCCGGGACCCCCGGCAGGCCCCGAGATGTGGGGGGCGCGGCGCTGCCCAGGTGGGAAGGGTGCCCGTGCTGGGGCGGCTTCGCCAGGTTGTGGGAACAGAGGATTTGGGATGTGCCAGGGACCCTCCATCCCTTCCCAGCTCCAGCCCAGAGCTGTTCATGATCTCGGGAAATCGGCGGGCACCGGGGCTGGCCGCAGGTTAATGGGCTGCAATTAGAGAAAAGTAATTAAGGCATTAGTGTCTCTATTGATTGGCAAAGCTCCCGCGGCCCGGGCTGTGCGCGGGCAGGAGGGGGCCTGAGGGTCGCCTGTCGCTTCCCCTCGCCCAGTTTGTCCCAGTTTGGGGGTGAGAATGGAAGAACTGTGCGGGAGCCAGGCCCCCGGGGGGAGGACGGATGGAAGGAAATCCAGGGGAGGAGATGAGCCCTGTCCCAGAGGAGGGAGGGAGACCTGCCCTTTGTCCCCTCCCCTCTGTGGCTTCGCCAGCAGCAGCTCCGCCAGGGTCACTCTGCAGGTGACAAGGACAGCGGTGACCCCTCGGGTGCCAGCGCACCGGGACAGCAGCGACAGCACTCGGAGGGAAGTCCGCTCTGCGAGGAATCCCCTGGATATCCCCAGCTCCAACAGGGAAAACTCAGCCGTGGGAATGGGCAACAGGCTGGAGCTGCCTCCCGGAGGAGGAGGAGGAGGGAACCCGGCATCGGTCCGGTCCTGTCCCCCCGGAGGTAGGCGACGATGCGGGTGTCACCGCCGGGCCATCAAAGTGCCACCGAGCGCGTGTGGCCCGGATCGATCCCGAGCATCAGCGCGGTCCCGCCGCCGCTCCGGGAGGGATAAAATCCCGACGGGAATGCTGGAAGAAGCCCCTACAGAGCCTCAGACCTTGGGCTTGGTGCTTCCAGCGGCTGCGGGCAGCGGGAATGGGGCACTGGGGGATTGGAGGAGCCCTCGGTTTCCAGGCAGATGGAATTTCTGCACCGGGAGCCAAGCTCAACTCCACAATTCCACAATAATTTCAACCTTCCTTGGGGCACCGACAGAGTGTGCCTGGTCCCTCCATCGCGCTGGGAACGTCTCCACTGGGCGAAAATTGCTTTTCCCCCTCTCTGCTGTTCCTGGAAATGCTGGGAAGGGGAGGGAGAAGCCCCCGCTGCAGCAGGAAGCACTCAGCCCTTCATCCTCTTAGCCGGGCCCGCCGCAATTACATCTCAATTAACCAAATTACTCCGCCGCTCCCGCTCCTTTCAGCCCCTTCCCCGCCCCGGGGAGCCTCTGCCGGGAGCACTCTGGAGCCTCGGGCAGGAAGGGCTGGGAGAGAAGGATGGGTCCCGGCGGGAGCCGCGCTTGGCTGCCAGGAATGGGGGGCTGGGGTCAATCCCACATTTTCTGAGCCCTGGGAGCTTCTCCCCCTGTGCTTCCCGAGGGTTTGGGGGCTGAAAATGGGGCTGGAGAGGATCCAGAGCTGCCCCTGAGCGTCCTGCTTTCCTGGCCAGGGAGGGAATTTCGGGAATGCCGAGGACAGGCACAATCCAGCCTCTGGTTCTGGATGGGATCCAGAGCTGGTCCAGCTGATCCAGTGTCCTCCTTTCCTGTTTTGGCTGGAAATTTTGGGAATATTCAGGACCTGCACAATCCAGTTTCTGGTGCTGAACGGGACCCAGAGCTAATCCAGTTGATCCAGTATCCTCCTTTCCTGGCCAGGGAGGGAATTTTGGGAATGCCAAGGACAGGCACAATCCAGGCTCTGGTTCTGGAGAGGATCCAGAGCTGATCCAGCACCGCTCTCTAAGTATCCTCCCTTCCTGGTCAGGTTGGGAATTTTGGGAATGCTCAGGACCAGCACAGTCCAGGCTCTAGTTCTGGAGAGGATCCAGAGCTGATCCAGCTGATCCAGTGTCTTCCTTTTCTGTTTAGGCTGGGAATTTTGGGAATGCTCAGGACTGGCACAATCCAACCTCTGGTTCTGGAGAGGATCCAGAGCTGCACCTGTGCATCCTCCCTTCCTGGTCAGGTTGGGAATTTTGGGAATGCCAAGGACCAGGCTCTGCTGCTTTTCCCTCTTGGAATTCGATGGGAATGACTCTCGGGCTCAGCATGAGTTTTGAACCATGTTTTATTATATGTTTAGTGTTTTCTCTATACAAAAAAATCCAGTCTTTTCTTTTTTACAGTGATTCAAAAAAAAAAAAAATCTGAGTAGTTTGGCCTTCTCTCATCTCTCATGCAGTTGGTTTAGAAGTCCTTAAATTAAACCCTTTTTATTTCCTTTCTAGTCCATAAATCTCTCTGGAAACTGAATTTTTACAGCCTCAGCTTTACATTTCTCACTGGAACAGGTGGGGTTAATGCAAAGGTGGTGTTTTTTTCTTCTTTTTTTTTTTTTTTTTTTCTTTCTTTAATAAAAAGGCAAATAAATACACACGATACTTGAGACCAGCCGAGGTGTTGGACAGAAAGGATGGACGAATCACAAGATATTTACAAATTAAATTAAAACAAAACAGTCCCGGTACTTTCTGTCAGATGGGAGAGGGAGGAACAGACATTTTAAATGATATTTTGGAGGGAGAACTCTGGTCTGGGGATCTGACATGGGATTTTGGGGATCTGACATGGGATTTTGGTGTTGACATGGGATTCGGAGGGGTTGACACGGAATTTTGGGGGTCTGACACGGAATTTTGGTGGTCTGACATGAAATTTGGGGGTTCTGACATGGAATTTTGGGATGTTGACAAAATTTTGGGGGCTGACATGGAATTTTGGGAGTTGACGTGGAATTTTGGGGGTCTGCCATGGAATTTTGAGGGTTGACATGGGAGTTTGGGTGGGTGACACGGAATTTTGGGAGTTGACATGGAAGTCTGGAGGTCTGACAGAATTTTGGGGGTTTGACACGGAATTTGTGGGTCTGACAGAAATTTGGAGGTTTGACGTGGAAATTAAGGGTTTGACATGGAGTTTTGGAGGTCTGACATAGAATTTTGGGGTTCAACACGAATTTCAGGGTTTGACATGGAATTTGGGGGTTGACACAGAATTCTGGGGGTTCGACATGGGGTTTAGACAGCGTTGAGCAACCAAACCCTGATGCCTGATGCGAGGACACAGAGACACGGGCGAGGGGCGCTACTGATGCCGTGGGTGGCATTATGAGGACCAGAAAAGCATCGTTATTCTCGTTAATAAAACAGCTTTTAGTGCAAGAAATAGGAGGTGTCTCTCTATTTTTTTGTCTTTTTTTTGTCTTTTTTTGCTTTTTTTCCTTAATAAGGTTTTGGTTTTTTTTATTGCTTAACTGAAATCTTGGTTGCTGCAGGTACACGGAAAGCCTGGACCGAGGAGGTGATGTCGCAGGTGGCACTCGCAGCTCTGCTGGGACCTGTGCAATGAGGAGAGGGTTTGGGATGTGCCAGGTTGGGTGGTGGAGTTGGGATGTGCCAGGAAAAGGTGGTGGCATGGCCAGAGCGAGTGCTGTGGTGGCCCTGGGTGACACTGCCCAGCTCTGCCCTTCTCCCTCCCGGATGTCCCAGCTCATCGGTGACATCTGGATTTGGGATCTGTCACCTCCAGGAAGGCAATGCTGGCAGCAGGGACAGCATGTCCTGTTGGGTTGGGTTTCTCCAAGTAGGATTTTGGGGTTTGGACCAAAATTCTAGCTTTTCCCACTGGTTTTGTGCCTCCAGTTGTGGAGTCACCTCAGGGAGAATGGGAGCAGCCTCTGGATCAGGGAAGCTCAGCGGTGTCCTCGTATCCCGAATTCCTGGCATTTCTGTCAGCTGTCCCAGGTGCTAGGGAGGTCCCTGGAATTGAGATGGAGCCTGGATTCATCTCCAGGACATGGATGTGGAATTGGATCAGAATGTTGTAGGAGCAGGACAAATCTACGCATTTGGGGTTGAGCTCGGCACATGAGACTGCTGGAATTTGGGTCTGGTGTTGGAGTTTTGGGTCTGGCTCTTTGTTTTTTTATTTCAGAATGAGAAGTTGGCTCCTAATTTAAACCCTTGATGAAGAAAGGGTTCTTTCTTCTGGAGAGCTGGAAGTGTTCCCGGCCCCAGAGAGGTCGTGCAGATCCCAGGGAGATATCGTTGTCCCTGTGATGGGAATGGGAGCATCCCTGCTAGCCCTGGGGGCCACCACAGGAATCAGAACAGGAGGCGACTAGGATGTCCCCTCTGGAGAGGGGAGGAAGCAGCAGAGCAGCTCCCGGGGAATGGGATCAGGATCAGGGTGGGGAAGATCCCTCAGTGCCACAAATCCTCGTGTGGATTCTCCATCCATCCATCCATCCATCCATCCATCCATCCATCCATCCATCCATCCATCCATCTCCTGCTCCAAGGATGCTCCCAGAACACAGTGTTGGTTCATCCAAGCCCTGTCTGGTTTTTTGGGAGCTGTGGGGTCACCCTGTGAGCGCTGTGGAAAGGTTGGGGTCAGGGCTTTTCTCCCCATGCAAACCTTGAACTTTACTCAAAGGAGTAAAGGATGAGAAGCTCAGGATGAGTTTTTAACCTGAATTTTCTTTGGACTCTAAAACTCCAGGGGCAAAATTTTGAAGAAATGTTGGAATTTTTGCTAAACCTTAGAAATGTTAAGTAATTTTTACACCAAGCTGAGACAGGGCTGCGAGTAACTTACACTGAGTTTTTTGTCCACCTCTGATCTCCTCCCTCTTTACTCAAAGTTACCTGGGAAACTTTATGAGGAAATTTGGGATAAGGTTAGGTAGAGTCCTGCTCCTTCCCATCCCTCTTTTTCCAAAGGGATGCCAAGAGACTTCCTCAGGGATGAGGTGGTTCAGGAATATGGGTTTTCATGGGAATGGCACACCATGGATACCCAACAGAGACCCTCTTCCAGCAATCCCTGCCTGATTTCCGAAGGTTTGGAGGTGTTTTGTGGTCCCTGTCAGCAGCAGGGACTGGGAGTGGTGGGAAGATCCCAGATCCAGAGGCTGGATTTGTTTCTCATTCCCAGCGGTGCTTGGGCAGGGAAGTTGCCCAAACTCAGCTGGGAGTTGGGAACGGTTTGGGAATGGGATTGTCCCCATCCCAGGAGTGGTGTCACCTTTGGGAAGGGGATTGTCCCCATCCCAGGGGCGGTGTCACCTTTGGGAATGGGATTGTCCCCATCACAGGGGCGGTGTCACCTTTGGCCTGGGGGGTGTTTGCCTAAAATCTGGATAGAATTCTCGGAGTCGCTGTCCTGAACGGGATGGGCGGCAGGATCGGGATTGGGGCGTGGCTGTGTCCACACTGAGGGTCACAACTGGGCTGTCCCTGCCTGGGGACACGGCTGAAGGGTCCTGGCAGGGGGTGACGGATGAGGGACATCCCTGGGACAGTTCCCCCAGCTCTGTGAGGGGGCGCTGCCTCTTGACCCTGACCTAAACCCTGGAATTCCTTTGCTGTTGGTTTCATGGAACAACCTGGGGGGGAAGGGACCTTTTAAGGTCACCAAATCCAACCCCATGAGCTCCCTCTTCACCCCACGTTTGACCTATCAGAGAAGACGACCAAGATAAATGATAATTATTATTTTAAGGAAGGCATTTGCATTGGATTAATTTGCATCCATCTCTCCTGTCGGCCGATCCATCTGGATGTGGCAAAGTCCCACTTCACAATCCGTAGCAGTGGGAGTATCCCTGTCACTGACGTGTCTCCAGAGCAGAAAAAATAACTGCACGAATCCCATTGCATCCCATCCAAAAAAACCTCCATCCTCCTCAGAAAAAAAAGAAACAAAAAAAAAGAAACAAAAAGAAAATCCATCCAAAAATCCATATTTTCCGAAAGAAACCCGGTCTCTCTCTCTTTGCAAAGGTACCTTTGGTTTCAAAAGTGCAGGAGGTGGGAGGATTCACAGGATGCAGTCCATTAGGAATCCCTGCCTTCTACCCTGACCCATGCTGGGAGAGCTGGGAACGCTCCCAGATATCCCATTCCTACTGCTTGGGCAGATCCAAGGCCGTCAGGGGCGCGGAAGTGGAGTGGGAAGAGTATCCTTGGAATGACTCCCCGGCAAGTCCCAAGCTGTGTAAGGCATGTGAGGGAACGCTCGGGGGGGTCGCTGAAATCCTGGGAGTCTCCAGGTGGGATGGGGGTCCCACGGTGGCTTGGCTGAGTGCTGGAGGGGGGAAAGGCCACTGTCAGAAAGGAAGAGGGGGTTTAGTGGGAAAAACAGCGTCTGTCCAGCTCATCCTGGTGCCCTGGAGGTGTGGATTCCAGTCCGGTGTTCATTTCTCGTGCTGTGGCCCTGAATCCTTCAAGGAATCCTCCACCTGATCCCAGGGGTTTTTTTTTTTTCCATCCTCAGCAGCTCGTTTGGATAATTTTTCATTCATCATTCTGGTCTCCTCATCCTGTTCTGATCCCACTCCTGCTTCCAGGCCCTCTTTGCTACATAGGATTTATGGAATTGCCTTGGAAAGAAAGCAGGCGTGGGGTGGGGGGTGGCTCCCCCCGAAATCCCTACAAAGCAAATTTAAACCCAAAAAGGCTTTTCTGCAGTGCTGTTACCCTGGGCTTGGCAGGGGAGAGGCTCTTCCCTGTCCTTCCACAAATCCCAAAACTTCCTCCACAACCTCTTCTCCTTCCTGGGATGCTCCAGAGCTCAGTGGGAATGGGGGATGAGCTCCCTGTGGGTTTTTCCAGCCTCAGCAAGGACAAATCCTGGTGCTGAGGGAGGTGGTGGGGACCTGCTCTTCCCTGCATAGGTTTTTTCAGGAAGGAGGGTTTTTTTGGGAGAGGTTATGTGCAAGGTGCTGCCGTGAGAATGGACGGCTCAATAATCCGGTGTTTTCACCCCAAAATCCACCCCTTTTGTCCTTCCATGCCTTTGCTCTGCCCGGGCCCCTCTCACCCCTCTTCCCTCCCCAGAATTCATTGATTTCTTTCCTCCTTCCCCTCTGATACAGAATCTTCTTGGAAAAAATAAACCCAAAAAGTTGGAGCTCCCTCCTAAAAGAACAAATAAAGCCTTGGGGAGCCGAGCCCAACACAGGGCCCCTCCAGACTGGCCCTGAGGCAGCCCCAAACTGGGGAGCAACTCCAAAACTGGGGAGCAATCCCCAACTAGGAAGCAATCCCCAAATGGGAAGCAACCCCAAAACTGTGGAGCAGCCCCAAAATGAGGAACAACCCCCAAACTGGGGAGCAACCCCAAAACTGGGAAGCAGCCCAAAATCTGGGGAGCAGTTTGAGCATCTCCTCCCCTTCAGCTGCTCCAGCTCAGCCCCGATTCCCACTCCGGCTCCCGCCCCGCGCGTCCTTTGTCGTTGGCTCGTTTGCTAAGGATAAATGGCATTGGCAGCCGCCTGGGCTGCCTCGTTGCTTGGAATATTTTTCTTTTTTTTTCCCTTTTGTTTTTTTTGTATTTTTTGCTATTTTTAATTTTTTCTCTATTTTTTTTTTTTTTGTTTTTTTTGTTTTTTTTTCAGTCCTCGCTCGATTCCCTTTCCTGTCGGAGGCAGTGTTGGCGGCGGCTGCCAGCGGAACCCCCGGCCGCTCCGAACCCCTCGGGCTGTGGGTGTTTTTCCCGGCGCTTTTGCTATGCCAAGGAATAAATGGCATTGACAGGGGACGTGGCCTCAGAGCTCTCGTTGCCCTCGGTCTCCTCTTTGTCCTTCTTGACCGTGTACTGGCCGATGAAGGAGCCATCCTCGTTGAACTGGCCCTCGCCCCCTTCTCCGTAGTCCACCAAGCTGTCGTCGCTCTCCTGCTGCTTTATCGTCCCGTCCAGCGAGGTCTGGCTGTTGGGAAGAGGTTTGTTGTCTTCATCGCTGGCAGCAGAAGACAGACAGACACAGCAAGGGTTGAGAAACGGGGCTGAAAACCTTCCCCTGAGGGATGGCGATCCTAAAGCAATCCACAGCGGGAATAGGGCTCGGTAGAGCCCTAAATTATGGAGACTCGTCCGGGTGTGGGTGGAGGGTTGGGAGGTGCGGGGGGTGAAGGTGGTTGGGATCTCTGTACACCCAATTTTGTGATTTTTCAGCTCGGAAATCGAATTTCTTAACTTCATTTTCCTCATCTCAAATTTCTTAAACCTCGATTTCCTCATCTCAATTCCTTTCCCTCAATTCCTTGATCTTAATTTCTAAATCTCAATTTATTAACTTCAATTTCTTAACCTCAGTCTCTTACTCTCAATTTTTTGCTCTCAAATTCTTACTCTCAATTTCTTTCTCTCAGTTTCTTAACTTTAATTTCTTACTCTCAGTTTTCTTATTCTCAGTTTCTAAATCTCAAGTTTTTAGCCTCATTTCATTAATCTTGGTTTCTCACTCTCAGTTTCTAAATGTCAATTTCTAAATCTCAGGTTTTTAACCTTGATTTCTTGCCCTAGATTTCTTAACCTCAATACTCCACCTAAAACTTGGATCAATGGGGCTGGATGAACATCAGGAATATTCTTCCCTTGGATTCTTTCTCTCTCCGTTTTTTAGACCCCGTTGGTAACCTGGTTGAATGGTTTGTTCCCAGATTTCCTTGAGAAAACACAGTTTTTCCTTGAAAAAACCACATTTTTTTCTGGGAAAACATGGTTTTACCTTGAAAAAAAGTAGTTTTTCCACAAAGAAACACATTTCTCCTTGAAAAATAGCATTTTTTCTTGAAAACAGAGTTTTTCCTTGAAAAAATGCAGTTTTTCCTTGAAAAAATGCAGTTTTTCTTGGAAACCACAATTTTTCCTTGGAAAAAACCACATGCAATGAGGAGCATTGCGAGGGGACACTTTTAGGATGCCAAGTTTTGTGCAGCTTCCAAAACTCCAGGGAATTTCCCTTTCCCAGTTTATTTCTGGGCATTTTTCCTTGCTCACTTTGGGTTTTTCTCCTTTTCACTAAAAGCCAGGTCACTTAAAAATAAAGAGTTTGACCCAAAAGGGAAAAAAATCACTTTAAATAATTCCTTTTAACCAAAATCTAACCAGGGAAAAGCTTTTTTACCTTGGAGGGCAGGGATTGGTATCCCATAAATTGAGATACTTTGGGAAGGATGAGAGTGGATTGCTGTAAATTGATATAAAAATTAATTTTTATATCAACTATTCCTTAGTTCATGCAAATTCTGTCATATTCCTGAAGATATCCCTGAAATATTTGTCCTCCCACTTCCATTCCTGTTTTCTTCAGATGTCTTTTTTTTTAGCTTGGGATTTGCCAGGCTCACTCCACTCCATTCCTTTATTTTCCTTAAAATTGGTGACAATTTGGTTTTATTTTTGGGTTGGTTTTTTTATTTTTTTGCACTTTGCTTGGGCGCTTGAGCAGGGTAAGGCATTAATTCTCCCTCATTCCATGGGATTAATTTTCCCTTATTCCATGGGATTCATCAGCTCCCTGAAGAGGGAGAGGAATTCAGGATCCCACCGCGCATTTCCTTGGATCAGCGCTTTGGAATTCCATGACAACACAACCCCAGTATTTGACACTTCCTATTAACTTGGCATCACAACAAAAAAATTAATTTGTTAGCTCTGGAAGCAGATTTTTTTTTGGGGAAAAAGAGGGAATAATTCAGTGAGGAAGAGGACTGGTTAGAAAGCCCCAAAAACGCGGAGTAGAGAGCGGCAAAACACAGATCGGCGACTCCCAACGCACCTTCCCAAATTTTGGGGGGCAGCTCAAGCTGAATCTGGAGCTGGATCATCCCTAACCAGGGGGTTTGCGGCACCAAATTCCCACCAGGAATGCATTCCTGGAGAATTTCTGCTGGTTTTACCTCTCTCCAGGGCCGTTTATCCCGTTAGCACATTATGAGGGAGAAGCGGTTTTCTGTCAGCTCCTGATGGGATCTAACCCTGTTAAAATGGATTTCTGGGAGTGCGGCTGAGCCGGACGTTAGGGAACTGGAGTGCTCAGATGGGAATCATGTGGGAAATGCTCTCCTGAATCCCACAAATTGTTGGGAAGAAGGGGAGGCTGAAGCCAGAGGGAGGATTTTCAGGACTAAGAGTGGGCAGATTGGAGAGGATCCAGCGGTTTTGGCTCACGTCCCTCATCCTCATCCCCTGAGACACACTTTTTCTTGGAAAACAACAGTTTTTCCTTGAAAAAACACAGTTTTCCCTTGAAAATCCACATTTTTTTTCTTGAAAAATCCCACATGCATTCCCATGTTCAAGCCTGCTCCACCAGGAGGGATCAGCAGCTGGAGCTGGAGGGCCTGGCTGGATTTGGGGGGTGCACCCAGCCCACGGAGCAATTCCAAGCAGGATCTGAGTCTCCAGAAGCCCCGATGGCAGCAGGAATTAGAGGGATCTTGTTTAATGTGTTAGGCAGGGATGTGGGAACGAGGATGGGGGAGTTTTGGCCATGAAAAATCAACGGGAGGAGGGAAGGAAGGAAAATAAAATTCCCAAAAAAGCGGAATGTGCCGGACTTCTGGCAGCACGAGGTCCTACCTTTCAAGAGACCTTCACGGTCCATGTGGATAGACCAGGTGAAAAGGTGGAGAAGGAATGGGAATAAAACAGAGAGAAGCAGAAAGAGCCTGATCAGAGAGAGAAATGAGGAGGTTCTGCATTCACAGGGGCAGTGCTACGACCCAAAAAAATAAAAAAAAATGTGAATCATCGCCTCGTTATACCAAATGGAGCCGGGAGAACCGTTCCAGGCAGGATCAGCCTCCTTGAAAGCCATCCCTGCATGGAAAGAGCTGTCCAAGAAGGGCTGGGGGTGGTGTCCAGGGGACAGTGGTGTCTCTGGGGAGCCGCGTGCAGCAGGACAAGGGTGACTGGGTTCACCCCAGTGTCCTGCTGGGATTCCTTGGAATGTCCCTATGGATAAACCTGCACCTTTCCAGGGCTTTTCTGGAGCTTTCCTCCCTCACAAGGCTCCTGGGACAGTTCTGTGACCTCCCGTCTCGCTGCCGGCTGAGATGTCCCCTCCTCAAGTGGCACTGCCTGCACTGTGTCACCTGTGCCCTTTCCCTGGAAATCCTGACTGGGAATCTGAATCCTAAATCCACTCGGCTTCCCCTTCACGGCATCCGGAGTTTCCAGCCGCCTCCCCATGGGCAGCGCAGGACATTTGGTATAATGAGGCACTGGCGCTGGCATAGAACGCTATCCATGGATAATGGTCCTGCCTCGGGAAGGAGATTCCCTGCTTGGGAACACCATTATCCTGGGATCGGAGCAGAGAGATGTGACAGGATCTCAGGATGAGGAGCATGGAGCGTGGCATGCACAGGGCGCTGGGGACGTGAGGGTGACAAGGGCACAGCAGCCATGCCATGGGGAGGAGGGGACGGGAGCCAGGGTGGGCTCAATTCCTGCCCTTCCCTGAAATCCTAAATGCTGCCCCTCCTGGAGCCCGACCCCGCAATCAGCCCCGAGCTTGATCAGCCAACGGCTCCACCTTCCCTTCTGCCTCCCAGAGGGAAACCTTCTGGGATTCTCCCAGGAATCCTGGTGTTCCTCGGGAGGAGAGGGCAAAGTTGGTGGGTTTATGGGTTGTGGGATTTCTTTTTTTTTTGGTTGTTCTTATTAGATTGGTGCTTTTCCCCCCTTTATTTAGTCCATAAAACTCCATGGGCTCCATCCCAGAGTTTTATTGTCCTTCCACCAACTCCTGCCTTTCCCTTGGAAATTTTGGGAATGGGGTTTTCCATAAAAGTCAGAACTCCAGCTCAGCAGAAGGATGAAGGATTCACTCCAATCCTTCCCCTTGCCTGGAAGGACACACCCCTTGGATGGTGCCAGGGGATTTCTGCCAGCCATTCCAAGAGTTTGGATTCCCTTTGGAGAGGGAAGGAATCTGGCCAAGGATTTGCCTCAGGAATGGTGGATGGGGCCAGGAGAGGGTGGCTGGACCCCCCTCTGTGGGCTCCGGGGAAGCAGAGCCGGGAAATCCGTGAGTGCTGCCAGAAGCTCGGCCTGGGGGAATCCCTGTGGGAATCCCTGTGGGAGTGGGGGTGTTCAGGCTTCCCACAAACCACCCCACAAATCTGGGAAGCATGAGGCTCCCTATCTGGACTGGAATCACCTTTTGGGGCCAGGCTGTGCCCTGGTTATGGCTCATTCCCGTGCCAGGAGTGTGCCATAAAATCCTGCCTTGGGAAGGGACGGGTCTGACCCCAAAACCTGCAGCAGGACCGGGCTGGGCTCGTTCCTCCTCTGCTGTTTTCCCTGTCCCAGCCTGGAATGCAAAGGGAGTATCCCAAAAATTCATGGGTGGAATTTTTGGCCACCCCTGGAAGTGCTGAGTGGCAGGGAGGGGAGGAAGGTGTTGGTCCTGGGTGTTGTTTAGGACATTAGGGAATGCCAGCTTTTCCCTATAACATCCTGCTTGTATTCCATGTGTTTTTGGGAGTCTGGGGAGCTTCATGGAATCCTCTGGAATAAAAAAAAACCCTCTGAAATGGAGTTTCTGTGTCTCTGACAAAATTAATGTGATCCCTGGTTTTGTTCCATTTCTGTTCCTGATTCATTTTGTTTCCCCTAAATCCTCTGGCAGAATCCATTCTTATTCCATCCATTCCTAAATCCCACACCCATTCTTCCCATGCTGAGAATAACACGGGATTCAATGAACCCCTGGTTTAAATGAGGAGGAAAAATTCCTGCTGGGTTTCGGCTCCAGCTCAGGTGGGAAAAGGAATTTTAATTCTTTAAGAAATTAAAATTAAAGTGTCCCAAATCCCCTCGGCTGCTGGGTGAGCCCTGACAGCAGGACCTGCTACCACTCCCAGGGGATCACGGAATGCTTGGGAAGCTCCTGTCCCTTTCTGACACATCCCAGGAGTTTTCCTGGAGGGAAAAAGGCTCTGCTGCTCTTTAAGCGTGACATTTGCGTGCAAAGAGTGGGATGGAGCCGGGGCAGTCAGGGAGGTTCCAGCTGGATTCCTGCTGGAGCCCTCAAGGGGCTTTTCATGGGATTGTGTGGGGCTGGAGCACAGGCAGACCCCAAATCATTCCCCTTTCCTGCTTCCAGGCTGATCCCTACAGAGCTTTAGGCATTTCTCCGATGTTTATGGACTCTCCATATTCCTTTATGGGAAGGACAGGGGCTGAGCTGCAGGGTGAGAGTCCCGAAATACCTTCAGGCTGCTACAAAGTTTGGGGTTTTGGGGTGTTTTGGGGGCTTTTACTTGCCAGGAGTTCTATTAAGGTTGTTCTGCTCCTGGTGGGATCTGTCCCAGGGAACCGATCCCAGGATCCAGCTCTGCCCAGCCTGATCCAAACAGAACTTTGGGCATTCCTCCTTTAGGGTACTCCAGAAATACCCTCAGTCTGCTACAGAGTCTGGGTTTTTGGGGTGTTTTTTTGGATTTTATGTGTCAGAAGTTCCGTTAAGGTTGGTTTACTCCTGCTGGGAGCTGTCCAAGGTCGCTGATTCCAGAATCGCAGGAAAAGCAGGTGGAACCCCACAACCTGGCGGCTCCAGCAGCGTTTCAGGAGCCGTTTCCTTCGGGAATTACAGCGGGAAGGCGGCAGGAGGAGGAAAGGGGGGACAGGGATCGTTCCGGGGGATTCGTGGCACCATGGGGTGGGGGAAAGGGGGCTGTGATGGTGGAGGAGGGGCTGATGGGGGGGTCGGACATTCCATGGGGTCCCACCTGTAGTCGAAGGATCCGTCCTCCACGTTCTTGTCCTCGGGATTGAGGTGCTCGTCCTTGTTGTCCCGCACTGTGAAGGAGCAGAACCCCCCCAGTTAAACCAGTAAGGATTGAAGGGTTTGGGAATGGGGAGGAGCTGGGGAAGGGTCCTGGGGGGTCCCTGAGAGGGAAGAGCTCGGACAGGTGAAAACTGCACCGGGGAGAGCTTGGAAAGGGTTACAGAGGGGTTACAAAGGGTTTGGGAAGTGAAAAGGGGTTTGCAAAGGGTTTGTGAGGGGTTTAAAAAGGGTTACAAAGGGATTGCAAAGGGTTTGAAAAGGGTGGCAAAGGGCTTACAAAGGAGTTACAAGGGGGTTACAAAGGGATTTGAAAAGGGTTTGAAAAGGGTTGTCAAAGGGGTTGCAAAGGGTTGGCAAGGGTTTACAAAGGGTTTACAAAGGGTTTGCAAAGGGGTTACAAAGGGGTTGCAAGGGGTTTGTGATGATGCCACACTCATTTAAGTATTGGGATTTCCCATTCCCAGGTCTCACCTGGATATTCCCCGCCACTGGATGATCCCCAAAAATCCCAGACTGAAATTCTGGGAATGGCCATTCCCATCCTCACCTGGATACTTCCCGCCACGGCTCCTCTTGATGAAGCAGACGATGAGGAGGATGAGCACCAGGAGGGCGATGGCGCACATGAGGCCGATGAACCAGCCCTGCGTGGCGATGTCCACCTGGTTCTTGGTGTAGGCTGTGGAAAAAGCGGAAAATATTCCTAAGGAACGGAGCCAACCATGCAGGGAATGGAGGAAGAGGAATTCAGGGCGCTGGTTCGGGAATTTTCTTTAGTTTGGGCGTGTCTGGGTGTGTGGTTGAGGTTGTAGCACAGAGATTTGTGGGTTTTTTGGTGTTTTCTTTGTGTTTTTATGATGCTTTATTGGTGATTTTTGGGCGGGTTTTTGTGGTTTTTTTTGGTGTTTTCTTGGTGCTTTATTAGTGATTTTTTCTGTGGGTTTTTGTGGTATTTTCTTGGTGCTTCTTCGGGGTTTTTTGTGGAGTTTTATGAGGTTTTTTGGTGTTTTTTCACAGTGTTTTTGTTTGCTTTGGTGCTTTATTGGTGTTTTTGATCTTTTTTTTCTGTGGTTTTTCTGGGTTTTTTGGGTTATTTTTGGTGGGCTTTTGGTGGGGTCTTGATATTTTTTGATGGTGTTGCGGTATTTTTTCCATTTTTTTTTCCCTTTTATGGTGGAAAATAAAATCAGTTTTATCAGGAATGACAAATAGCGAAGGGGCCCAACAGAAAGGAAAATCTGGGAAAAGGGAATTGCAAAAAAAAGCAAAGGAAGCTGGGGAAGGAATTTGATGGAATTTGCTGCATCTGAAAACTGCCCTGGGTGCAGGAAGATCCAAGAGGAACATTCCCAAGTCCTGCTGTCTGGGGATTTTGGGCAGCACAGCTGGATCAGGGAACTGCTGAGTTTTGAGGGTTCATTGGAAGCCTTGAACTGGGATGAACTGGGATGAACTGGGATGAGCTGGTGGCCCTGCAGAGGTGACAGAGGTGGCTCTTCTGCCACCACCACCCAGCTCCTGCTGCCTCTGGTGGCGACCGAGGGTCTCAGGGCTGGGGAGGGCCTGGTGGAAGCAACCCCCAGACCTGGGAACAAGTGGGAACTCCTTGGAATGCCAATGGGAATGACACGGATCCAGCCCTGGTATCCGGAGATTTGGGGCAGCACCGGTGGATCAGGGAATCGCTGAGCACAGAGGGTTCATTGGCAGCCTTGAAATGGGATGAACTGGGATGAACTGGGATGAACTGGAGCATAGAGGGGTCTGATAGCTCCAAGGGTTTTCTCCTGGAGCAAATTCCTGCTTCCAGCGCCTTCCCAAGGCTCCTGCCTGTTTATAGGATTAATTCCAAGCCTGTTCCCATCCTCCAGCTCCCATGTCCTCCCTGCCATTCCCCGGTTCCTGGCTCGCAGCTCTCCCACACGGTCAGACAGACAAATCCATGGCCTAAAAATAGCTCCAAGGCTGCCTTTTCCAGCCTCTCCTTGGAATTCAGTGAGGCAGAGGAGAAAATAACCTTCAGCAGGGCGGAGGGGCTGGGTTTATCCAAGCTGAGGGAAAACCGAGGTGTTCCCAGCAGGAATGTGGGAGAACGAGAGTGAGTGGGATGGGGTTGGGAATGGAGATGGGCAGGAGATCCTGAAAATCCCAAAGATCCTGAAAGTCTGGGGAGAAAAAAGAAGGATAAAGCAGGGAGCAGCCCTCCCTTCCTGTGTTTGGGGAAAAAGGATCTTGGAAGAGAGGCAGCGAAGGGAAAAATGGGTTGGATTGGCAAAAATTCCTAACCCAAAAATTCCAGGGACCAAACTGTGCTTATTCCATTGGAATTGAGGCCAAGAGAAGAAGTGATTTCCTCAGGATGAAATCCAGGGAATTGCAGGTGAACCATTAAGGGAAATTCAGATTGAAGAGGAGAATGACATGGAGGAGAACCTCTGGTCAAGAAGTGACGCCAAACCCAGAATGTTTTGTGGATTTTGGGCAGCACCGAGAGGGGAAGGATCTGCCAAATCCCACATATCCTTGATCCCAGCCTGAGGGGATCCTCGAGGATGCGCTTTTAGATGGAGAGAATGAGATGACAACAAAGAAATGGATTCAGTTATCCGAGTGCTGGGGAAGGGAAGGGGAAGGAAGCTTTGCTGGAAAGCTTGGAGATGGAAAAATTCCATGAACAGCAATGGTATGGGATTTTTCCAGGGAGAAACAAGGAGGTCTTCAAAATATGAAATTCCAGAGAAGCCAGAGAGGCGGGGTGGGGGTTGGAGCTGGGTTTGGGAAGGAGGGAGGATTTTAAACCCCGAGTCTCCAGGAGATCTCACAGGAGGGTGAGGGCATTGCCTGTAGGTAAGGGGAAAATTCCCATCCTTCCCAAAAAATGGGGATAAATCCACCCTTCCCAAAAAAAGCAACACTTGAGGACCAAATTAAAGTCCCTGCAAAGGCAGCTTTGGAGTAAACGAGTGACTGTGGCTGTCCCAGGGGATTTTGTGATTTGCTTTAAGGTGAGGCCAACCTTAAGGGAAAACGAGAAAGCAGCTGCAGGATCCGACAGGTCCTGATTGGAATTGCAGCTGCAGAGCCTTTTTTAAAAATAATTAATGATAATTCCACTGCAGAATATTCGTTAGCTCAGAGTCATTATTGACGTGCCAGGAGCAGAGCTCAGCTCCACCGAGTTTTTTCTTGGATTGCAAAAGAGATCTTTGGGTATGAAAAGTCCCCTCTGGCTCCAGCCCTTTGTGATTCTATTCCCAGAATCCTGGGATCACTGAAGCTGGAAAATCCCTCTGGGATCATCGAGTCCAAGCTGTGCCCGATCCCCACCCTGAGCACTCAGTGACACCTCCAGGTGACACCTCCAGGGATGGGCACTCCAAACCCCCCTGGACAGCCCCTTCCAGCCCTTTCCATGAGGAAATTCCTGCTGGTGTTCAACCTGAGCCTCCCCAGCACAGCCTGAGGCCATTCCCTCTCCTCCTGTCCCTGTTCCCTGGGATAAGATCCCAAATCCCCCCGGCTGTCCCCTCCTGGCAGGGAGTTGTGTAGAGCTAGAAATTCCCCTGAGCCTCCTTTTCTCCAGGCTGAGCACCTTCCTCAGCTCCTTCAGGACTCTCCAAACCCTTCCCAGCTCCCTCAGGACTCTCCAAACCCTTCCCCATCTCCATTCCCTTCCCTGAACACTCTTCCCAGTGTTTGGACAAGTTGAGAAACCCATTTATTTATTTATTTATTTATTTAAAAATTAGCCGCCCTCCTTCTCTACTCCGCTATTTTTGTCATTTCCAAGTGCCCTTTGCTCCTGGGAGGAATTTTTTGGCTTAATGAGCTGCCAGTTAATCAGGAATGAAATCAGAACTCGGCCTCCTGCAGGGGAATATTTCTTATTTATCTGCCCCCAGCCTGAAGAAACCTTTAGAACAACGATTTACAAGATATGAAAAAAAAAAAAAAACCAAACCCCTAAATCTGCTCGGTTCCTTTTAATCCAAGGCATTCCCGATTCCATAGGATTGTCAGTGGGGGTCTCGCACTTGTGTCAGCAGCATCCAGCCAGGAGAGAAATGGTTTTGGAGCATTTATTCCTGCAGGGAAGGCGACAGCTCCGTGCATCCCACAGGGCTCAGGTCAGCACCAGCCTCAATCCCAGGGATAAAGGTGGCTCCATCCCTTATTCTCCATGAAAATATCAGTAGGAACCTCTCAGTTATGGAAAATATATGCAGAGTCTTCCCAGCAGGAATCAGCCAAGGATATTGTGCTTTTTTTGGATGTTTTTTTTTAATTCCTGGCCCCTTGCTGTCGCCTCCATCACCCCACGGATCCCAAAGTCGGGGGAAAAGCAGGGGAGGAAAGAAAAGAGGCGGGTCCAGGTTGGGAATGGTATTCCAGAGGGATAAAATGGTTATTCAGAGGGATAAAATTGTTATCCATAAGGATAACTTCCATGGGAGGGCGGGAGCTGACGGAGATTTCGGACTCAGAGAAAGATCCAAAGAGAAACAATATTGGGGATTTAACTCAAAACTGGAGCTGTGCTGGGAGGGATCTGGGTCCAAAATCAGCTCTGATGGGACCAGAATATTCCAGGGTCTGTTGTGCCATGGATCCTCTCAGTCCCGGAACAGTTTGACTACAGAGCCGAGGGCAGCCCTAGCTGGGATTTTGTCAGCGTTGAGCAGGGTTGGGCACTCCAGAACCACCTGGATGTGGCACCTGGGAACATGGTGGCCTTGGCAGTACCAGGGAATGGTGGGACTCGATGATGGCAGAGACTTTTCCATCGTTAATTCCATGGAACACCAGCAGCCGCCATCTGTCCCTGCCAGGGAATTACCGGGTGATATTCCAGATTTTCTGATAATTTTGGCTGCACATGGGGGGTGTGGGGAGCTCTGCTCCCCAATTCCCACAGCTCTCTCATGCTGGGATTCCCATTTTCTTTTTGCCATTCCCAGCATGGCCTGGAAATTGCCAGAGCTTCCCATCCCACAGCTGGAGCCGAGCAAAACCATTTTAATTCCCACCTCTACCTACGACACAGTCAGGGAGGCTGCTCCAGTATTTCCTGCTCTGTGGAATTCCAGCAGAGTGGAATTGACAGGAGCTGTGCACAGATCCCTTTGGAAAAGCCCCGGGTGGATATGAAGGGATTTAGGGCTGTTTGGGTTTACTGGGAATTGTTGGGAGGGAACAGCGGAGTTTTACAAACGTATAAAGCTCCTGTGGGACAAAGGTGGGAGCGTATGGAGCCACGTGGGAAACGGGGGAATCCACAGCCAGGAAGATGCGAAAACCACACGGATACAAAGCCTGGAAAATTCCACACAAAGTGCCAGAGGAAACATCCCAGGAGTATGGAAATCCCTAGGGACACTCTTGTACAACACCACATTCCCACTCCCAGTCCTGCATCCCATCAGTGACATCTCATTGTCCCCCAGAGTCCCAACGGGCACGAAGGGGCTGCAAGCAGAGGCTGTGACATCATGAACACACTCTTCTCCCTTTCCTTCATTCCAAGGAATCCCCATCCCGAGGGATCCCTATTCAAAGGGTTCCCCATCCCTTCCTGGGGTTCTCCATGCAACGCCGAGCAACCCCTGGGTTGAAAAATGCCGAGAGTTGAGGGCGGTGGGATGAGGGATTTCCATGCAGCCATGGCCAAAGCACCATGGGGACGGTGGGGCCATGCCGGAGCCATGCCGGGGACACGCCGGGGACACGCCGGGGACACTCTGGGGACACACGGACGACGCCTGTCTCACCTGAGCTGGTGGTAAAGGTAATGTACGAGTGCTCACTGGGGTGGGACCATATGGGGAACACCCACAGCTTGTACATCATCCCCGGCGTCAGATCTGCCAGCTGCACCGAGGACGGGCCCTGAGCCTTAACGGGGATTGATTTCTCTGTCTTGTTACCTGGGGAACAGAAACCGCACATCAAACCCCGCCCGGACACCCTGCGGGGACACCGGGGACACTGCGGCCCAGGTGCAGGACTGTGGGCTGGCCAGGAATGACGCGGTTCCCGGGACAGGGAGCTGCTGGTTTGGGGTCAGTACTGAGACAGGGAGCTGCTGGTTTGGGGTCGGTACTGAGACATGGAGCTGCTGGTTTGGGTCAGTACTGACACAAGGAACTGATGGTTTGGATCAGTACTGAGCAAAGGAACTGCTGGTTTGGGGTTATTTCCCAAGCCAAGGAACTGCTGGTTTGGGGTTATTTCCCAAGCCAAGGAACTGCTGGTTTGGGGTCAGTATTGACACAGGAACTGATGGTTTGGGGTCGGTACTGAGCCAAGGAACTGCTAATTTGGGGTCATTTCCCAAGACAAGGAACTGCAGATTTGGGATCGTGATACTGCAGGCAAGGCACTGTGAAATCCCTGGGATAGAGTAGGGAATAATGCAGCTCTGGGGACAAGGAGCTGCTGATCTGGGATCAGTACCTGAGCCAAGGAGCTGCTGGTTTGGGGTCACCACCCTGGGGACAAGGAGCTGCTGTGGTCATTACCCACCGAGAATTGTGGCTTTGAGGTTTTGTTCCTTCAAATGCCACCAAAATGGGGTGGGCAACCATGGCTGTCCAGAAAGGGCTGAAATCTTCAAGATTTCCTCCCTCAGCCAAATCCTGGAGAGGGAAACCCAAGGGATTGATGCTGCTTCATGGATTCAGCACCTGGGCCTGTTCCTTGTGCTTCCCAGTGACTGGGAAAAAATAGGGGTGGATTGGGAGCTGGGATGTTTGGGATTTAGGGCCTGGCAAGCTCACGCATATCCTGAAATATGGGAATTTTGGAGACCAGGCACTGGTTTTGCACAGGGAATAGTTTCAAGGACAATTCAAGGTCATCTCCTGAGGGAAGGTGGAATGGCCAGGAGGGGTTTCCAGCCTGGAATTACAATTTCAGGGATTCCGGACCGGCACAGCAGCAGATGTGAGGGCTGGGAAATAAACTTGGGGATGAGCAGCAGCCAGCACTGCCTCTCCAGAAGCCCCAAACCAACCAACAAGACAAAAACCTCTCCCTAAACCAGCACCAAACCCAGAGATCCCGGCTCTGCTTCCAGCCCAGGACGGAGCCGTACAGCACTAAGGAACAGCGAGGAGGAGGTTTGGGATCTTAGAGGATTCTGCCAACTCCAGGTTCAGGAATCCCGTCTTCCAATTCCCATCAATTTCATTTTCCTCTCTGTTTTCCACCTCTTCCCATTGACCTCAGCATTCCCAAAGATCATCAAACCCCACAGCCATCGGCGCACGGAGAGGGAACCCCTCAAGAACCACCTCTGATCTACCCCAACCGCCATAACCACCATGTTTTCCCCTCCCGTTTTTTCCAAGCTGGCCATGGAATCATGGAATTAAATCCAAGGAAAGGGCGGGAGCTGGCAGGATCTCTAAGGGCAGCGCCACCCCGTAGAGTCCCCATGCGATCTGATGCTTACTGGTGATATACTTAACCACAAAGTCAGTTCCTGCCGAGAAATTGTGGCTCCAGGTGATGTTTGCCCAGTTACTGTTTGCCATGGCTCTGATGTCCCATATGGACGATCCATTGGCAGCTGGGGGACAGGTTAGAACACGAGTTAGTCTTTAGTGGGGTTAGGCCCAGCTCAGAGCTCAAAGCTCGTGAAAATCTTGAAAACCTGACAGAAACCCTACAAAACTTGATAAAAACCTTACAAAACCTCAAAAAAAACCCATAACAGTACAAAAACCTCATAAAACCTCAAAAAAAATTTAAAAAGGTACAAAAACGTTATAAAACCTCATAAAAACACCTAAGTGTCACAAAAAGTCATAAAAACCTTAAAAAGCCCTACAAATACCTTACAAAAAATGTCACAAAAACCTCACAAATCCATACAAAATCCATAAAAAAGACCTTACAAAAACATTATGAAACCTCAGAAGAACACATAAGCATCATAAAAACCTTAAAAAAAACCTTCCAAAATCCTCACTAAAATCTTACAAAATCCTCATGAAAACCTTACAGAAACCACAGAAAAACCTTAAAAATCTTTTAAAAACTTTACAAAAACCTTACAAAATCCTTTACAAAAACCTCACAATATCCTTACAAGAACCTCACAAAAATCTTATAAAATCTTCACAAAATCCTTACAAAAACCTCACAAAATAATTACGTAAACCTGGAGCGAACACTTTGGTCTCAGCCTAAGCATGAACAAACCTCAGCCTAAGGTTGGATCGATTCTTTCCAAGGTTCCCAACATCTTTAGGGAATTTTGGTGGTGTTTAAACTCAACAGCACTCGGCTCATCCTGGAATTCTTCTGGGGCACATCCCTGAGGATCTGGGCCAGCGGGGAAACCTCGTCCCGGAATTCCTGCATGGATGAGCACGGATCCAGTGCTGGGAGTGTCAGGGAATTGTCACTTTGCTGTGGCCCCGGTGGGACAACGAGGTCACCCGTGTGTGAGGTTGAAGTTAAGGGATCTCGACGTTGCTTGGGATGAGTCCCGTTCCTACAGAAGTGGGAGCCAATCCCACACTTCAGTAAGGTTTTAAGGGACAGCAGAGAAGGGACACCTTGGGGTTTTATTGTCATTTCTCCTCAAGGTGTTTCAACATTTTGATGCCACAAATCTGGGATCAACCACCACAATCCCTTGGAAAAAGCCAGTTTTGGGGTTTTTAGGGCATTACAAGGACCTGGTGCTGTGGGGTGACCTGGAATCTCTTAAATCCCAGTCTGGGTTGGATGGGGACACCACAGGTTCCTCGTTGCCTCCTGTCCTCTTTCCCTGCTCCGTGCCTCACACTTAATTCCCTATTTCTAATTAGCAGCGTTTTTCCACAGATTAATGACTGGTGTGGGGGTGATCTCACTTCGTCACCAACCCTGGGCTGTCAGGTGGGGGCAGATCCACCTTGCAGAAATCTTTGGTGGCTTTAAAGCATTTTAAACTGATTTTATGCAAAAATATAGAGAAATGGCTTTGAACTCAGTCATGGAATCACCCCATAATCATTTGAGCTGGAAGGGACCCTAAAACTCTTCTCATTCCACCCCCAATCCACGTTTCCCTCTATCCCAGCTTGCTCCAAACCCCATCCAAGTTTTTAATCCAGATTTTATTCCCTTTTTTGCTTGATTGATTTTTTGAACAACCCTAATTATTTATAAACCATCAATTCCATTATCCTGGTGTTTCAAACCCAGATAAATCCTTCCAGATTTATCCCTCAAACACATCCAGGAAGGAAGATTTCCCCACCAGAGCCGAGTTTGATTCTCCTGATGGTATGAGAAGACCTGGGAAATGCCCAGCACAGGGATGGTGCTGGAACTCCCACCCTTGCCCAGCATTCCCGGGGGCTCCAGCAGCGCAGGGAGCAGTGGGATGAGCCCAAGAACTCGGATAAATCCTGACAGGCCACCTTGCTAACAGCCGAGGTGCTAAATCTGAGCTGACATCTCCTGCAGGAGCACCAGAACCCGTTTGTAACAGCTCTAAACACCAGATCACACTTCGGGGGGAATTTGTAGGGTTGTCCACCTCTTCTCAAACCGCATCCGGCATCACCACACCCCCAGCAGGGCTGGGTTGTTCCCTGGTGGCGCAGAACTCTCCGAATTCTCACTGGTACACCCAGATTCCACAGAACTCTCCAAATTCCCACTTGTACACTCAGATTCCACAGAACTCTCCAATTTCCCACTTGTACACCCAGATTCCCGTCCTGGAGCCATGGGATGGCTCTGATTTTCCTGGTAACCCAAGGGATCGAGGTGGGGAAGGGTCCCAGTAGGGTTAGAGAGGGGTTAGAGGAAAAGGAAAGCTCAGTACCCAACTCGTGCCTGGTGGTGGCTGCCGGAGCCCTCTCGGCAGCGGCGCTGGTGCTGGCGGCGGTGCTGGCGGCGGTGCTGGTGGTGGTTGTGGTGGTTGTGGTGGTGGTGGTTGTGGTTGTGGTGTCGGTGGTGGTTGGGGTGGTTGTAGGACTGATTGTAGGACTGATTGTAGGACTGATTGTAGGACTGATTGTAGGACTGATTGTAGGACTGGTTTCAGGACTGGATTCAGGACTGGTTTCAGGACTGGTTTCCTCCACTGCGGTTGGAGGCGGCCCAGTTGCCTCTGGGAGAGGGAAACACCAGCTTTGTACCTGAGGTGGCATCTCCGGAACACTGCCCTTCCCGGTCCGGCGTGGCACGGAGCACATCCCACTGGGAATACACGGCTGGACCCCTTTTCCTGCCCCTGACCCCATGCAGGGATGGCTTGGGCTGATCCCAGGGGCTGGGAGAGGTGCAGGAGCAAATCCCACTGGGAATGCCAGGCTGAGTCACTTTTACTACCCCTGTCCCCATGCACGGGTGTCCTGAGCCCATCCCAGGGGCTGGGAGAGGTGCAGGAGCAAATCCCATTGGGAACACAGGGCTGAACCCCTTTTTCCTGTCCCTGGCCCCATGCAGGGGTGGCCTGAACCTGTCCCAGGACCTGGGAGAGGTGCAGGAGCAAATCCCATTGGGAACTCGTGGCTGGACCCCTTTTCCTGCCCCTGACCCCATGCAGGGATGGCTTGGGCTGATCCCAGGGGCTGGAGCAAATCCCACTGGGAACACATGGCCAGACCCCTTTTCCTTGCCCCTGACCCCATGCAGGGATATCCTGATCCTGTCCCACGATTTAGGAGAGGCGCAGGAGCAAATCCCATTGGGAACACCAGACTGAGCCTCTTTTCCTACCCCTGTCCCCCTGAGCCCATCCTAGGGGCTGGGAGAGGTGCTGGGGCTGCTCCTGTTCCCTCAGTTCTATCCCAATCCCGATCCCAACCCCAGGCCTGAACGAGCTGCTTGTCCTCTGCCTTTCCCGTGCCCAGCACCTCCTGGGATAAACCAGCTCGGCGAGCCTGGGAAAATGCAGCTGAGGGACGCTCAGTTTTGTCCTCACCCCGTTGTCCCACGGCATTCCAGGAAATTGGATTTAGCTCGCGGAAAACGCACTAATCCCATTAATTCCATTAATTCGGCTGCCCCTGGACTACACCTCCGGCATTTTTGGAGCTGCCAGTTCAGCCTGCAGCTTCCCAGCTTTTTCCAGCCTGGAGAAGGAGCAGCTTCGGCATCGAGGGGGGTTTAACTGGCAGGGGAGGGAGGGTCGGAGCTCGGGCAGCGCTGCCCCTCCCAATTTACATTATTTACATTTAAATGAGGGTTTGGAACACCCCGAGCTGTCCAGGGGGATAACTGGGAACGATTTGTTTGTTAATTGTCTCACTCGGGCTGTGATCCCAAGGAAAAGCGGGAATGTGCTCTCCAAGGAAAGGGGGAAATGTGTCCTTTAACCCACCCTGAGTGAGGTGAGGGTCCCACGGTGGGGGGAGGGCATTGGAATGGGGCTGGAACCTTCCAGTGGAAAACGCAGCTGGAATTCAGCTCCAAATACCAAAGGTGACTCCGAGGGGACTCACCCTGGCACGCTCAGGTAAAATGATATTTATCATCATTATTCCTGAGGGCCACACGATTCCAAATCCCTCTGATGGGCGAAGGAAGCCAGATTTTTATAAATATCGCCCTCAAACCACAACAGCTCTAGGGAAGCACTTTAAAGCCAATCCTAAGACCAAGCCAGGCTTTTCTTTCCCACCCAGCCTGTCCCCAAGGAGAGCCAAGCCCTGAAACTCAGCATCCAAAGGCTGAGAGGAGCAGGAGCTCTCTCTGTCCATCTGAGATGCAAAATTAGAGTTCGAGCACGGCTGAAAGCACCAGCCCAGGTCAGGGGTGACCCCGGAGCAGCCCCAAGTTCTTAAAACCTCCAGTCCAGCTCCAGGGGTGCCCCCAAAGCACTCCCGGGTCCTCACAGTCCTCCCAGAACTCCAGGCCAGCCTCAGGGATGTCCCCAGAGCACCCCTGCTTCCTCAAAAGTGCCCCAGGAGCAGCCACAATCACCCCAAAACCCCATCCATACCCAGAGGTGCACCCAGAGCACCCCCAGCTCCTTCAAAGCACCAGCCCAGCCACCGAGAGCAGCCACAGTCACCCCCAAACCCCCGTCTGGCCCCAGGAGCAGCCACAGTCACCCCAAAAGCCCCATCCAGCCCCAGGAGCAGCCACAGTCACCCCCAAACCCCCGTCCGGCCCCAGGAGCAGCCACAGTCACCCCAAAAGACCCCCGTCCGGCCCCAGGAGCAGCCACAGTCACCCCAAAACCCCTCCCGGTGCTCTCGGTGCTGACCCCACAGCATCCCGATCTCATGCACCCCGATCCGAAGCCGCCCGTGCAGAGCCCGTCCCTGGCCCGGCACGGGGGGGTCCAGCCCGGGCAGGGGGAGGTGACAGGAAGGGGACACATCCAAAGGCTCGGCTTTGCCCTCGCGTGTTCGTGGTGAGCCAAAAAAGAACAAAAGGAATTTTTGCGTTTTGCCCTTCTGGATTTGCTCCGCAAGGACTCGGCGGGGTCCCGAGGCCGCTAAAAGCTTTTCCTGCGCTGGGATTTGTCCCCATCCATCTCCACGGATTGCTGGCGGGTTTTTGGGGTTAAGAGATTGGTGTCGCCGGGTTAATGTCCCCATTAACGGGATGGAGCCGCGCAGGAGGCTGGGAACACTCAGCTAATGCAGGCTCGGAATTCCCACGGGAATCCCGGCTCCCCTCGGAGGAAAATGAGACCTCGAAAGGCACAAAGTGAATTTGGGGAACGAGACCTCAAAAGGCACAAAGTCAATTTGGGGAAGGCGGGAGCCGGTGGAAAACCTGGCATGGCTTTCCAGCTTCCAGCAGGGCTCTCCAAGAGCAGCAGAAATCCAGTTTTAATGCTCCTCCAGACTTTAGATGGGAAGAGATTGTCCGGGGGAAATCTCTGAGCATCCCTCACGCACCCAAATCTGCCCCGCCTGGAGCACCGGGATGAGCTGCCCGCGGTTCCAGGTGGGGTTTGCCCTCCTTGCCCTGTGAGTTTGTGGGTTTTAAGTCGGGTAATTTTTTGGGGGCTCCCCTGGTAGGGGAGACTCTTTTGGAGTAGTTTTGTGTCAGGAATGAGAGAGGTATTGGATTTTTTTTTTTTTTTTGGTTTTAGTTTTTGTTTATTATTTTATCAAAACTGTAGCATACTGTTTGTACTAGGCTCTGTGTGTATGAAAAAGGGTACAAAAAAGGCTAATAATTTTTTGTTATAAGGTTTTTTAAGTCGAATCAAAAACTAAGCTACTTAATTAAGAAGTGATACTTAAATTATTTTTTTTCTAACTTAATAACTAACTTCTAAAGACTCGCAATGTGGATTTTTCTACTTAAGTACAAGATATTACTTAAACCTAAGAAGAAAGAGGGAGAAGAACAAAGAAGAAGGGAACTCAAGACAACATTTTATATTTTCTATTTTGAACCCATCTATAACGTACTAAAAATCTTAAATTTCTCACCCATGTGACATACTACACAACTCTCTACAATCTCTACAATCTATTTCACACTTTTGTGGTTTCTAGTTTACCTTGAGGCTTTGGAAGTTTTCTCCATGAATGAGGGTCAGAGTCAGTGCTCCCCTGGGGGTCAGGACACCCCAGAGCAGACAGAGGAATATTCCCGGTGCCCTGGGTTTCTACACTGCCGCACTTCCCTGGCTCTGGGGGAAGCGCTCCATGCCAGCGGAGCCGTCACTTCCCATCAGGATAACCGGGGCTGGCTCCGATCTCGATCAGGAGAGGATGGCGGGGATGGAAATCAGCCTGGCAGGAGCGGGCCAGGTGAAGAGTGGGATGGGGTGAGCTGGAAAACTCGGGGAAGGCAGGGTGGGAATGCGGCTCCCACGGAGAGGGAGGGAGGGAGGGGTGAGGTTTGATCCTAAACCGCCCCAGGATGTGGAGCTGTGGCCTTGTTTGGGATTAAAACTGAAATGGATGCAGCCCAAGGGCTGGAGGGGATCAGAGGGATCTCAGGGATCAAGGGTGATTTCAGGGATCCCAGGGATCCGATACCCCCCCAAAGAAAAGGGATCACAGGGATCAAGGGGGATTTCAGACATCCCATGGATCTCATATCCCCCAAAGAAAAAGGATCTCAGGGATCAGAGAGATCAAGGAGGATTTCAGTCATCCCAGGGATCCGATATCCCCCAAAGGAAAAGGATCCCAGGGATCCCAGGGATCAAGGAGGATTTCAGGGATCCCAAGGATCCGACATCCCCCAGAGAAAAAGGATCTCGGGGATCAGAGGGATCACAGGGATCACAGGGATCACAGGGATCAAGGAGGATTTCAGGGATCTCAGGGATCTGATATCCCCCAAAGAAAAGGGATCTCAGGGATCAGAGGGATCACAGGGATCAAGGAGGATCACAGAGATCCCAGGGATCTGATACCCCTCAAAAGAAAAAGGATCACAGGGATCCCAGGGATCAAGGAGGATTTCAGACATCCCATGGATCTGATATCCCCCAAAGAAAAGGGACATCAGGGATCCCCGAGTCCCTTCCCGGGGTCCCCTCCCGCTGCCACCAGGAGTGACAAAGATCCCAAAGGGAGACAGGAGACACAGGCTGGCATTCCCGGCCCTTTGGAAAGTCTGGAAATCCCATCCACCCTCCTAAAATTGGCTGTGGTGCTCCAGCCACAGCGTTCCCGAGCTTTGCGGAGGAGCTGGAGTTGTTCTGCATTCCCAGGGCTTGGACAGAAAGTTTGGGGCCAGGACGGAGCACCTGGAATTTGTGGGATGAGGGGGAACATCCCCCTTTTTCTTTTCTGAAAGAGTGCAGCCCATTCCCCATCCCAGGCGGGGCAGCACCGGGGAATGGCTCTAAGCGGGAAGAAATCACCCGGGAAATTTGGAGTAAAAACCAGCAGCAGCAATTCCCAGCTCTTTATCTCATTTTAGCTGAGTCCATCTTCCTGGAAAGCGCCAAACGAGCACTCAGCTCTTTAATTGCCTCCCTTGCAAGGCTTTTTCCGTCTCCAAGATCCATTACTCCCTCTCAGGGAAGGATGGGGGGAAGATGATGGATTGAAGATGCAGCAATTAATAATTTCACTAATGAGAGATGCTGAGCTCTTTGCTGCCTCCCCAGCTGGGAGTAAGCAGGGAAAAAAAAAAAACCTCCAAACCTTCCACAAAAAACTGTTTGAAGCTCGGATTAGGGGAAAAAAATCCAGAGAGGGAGAATCCTAAAAGAAAACCAGGATTTTTTGAAGGGAAGTTCTAAGGAAAAGACGCAAATCCTGCTTGGAGTAGCATAATTAATGAAAAGTGGCTTTTGGTTTTTTGAAAAATGCAGGAAGCAATCCCAATCTGTGCTGCCTTTTAATTATTTAAAGGTGCTTTTAATGTGTTGTTGGGCTGTGGCAATAGCTTTCCCTGGGGCGTGTCTACAAAATAATGAGGCTTGAAGAGATTGGGATGAATTTTTCATGATTTTTGATGATTGGGCCGAGGACATTGGCGGAGATTTATTTTTAATTCTCCCGGTTTTTACCAACAGAATGGAATTGGGAGTCCTTGGCCATGAAGTGCTGAAAATCCGATGTGGAAAGAGAAGAAATTGGAGAAGAGAAGCGGGTGATGGAGCAGAAAGAGAGGGCTCAGCAATTCCTTCTCTTTCTGAAATGAAAAATGGGATTTTTCACCTCAAATTCCCATTTATGGACAGACAAAAGTCAGGATTTTCCCTCTGAGTCTAGATCAGATTTCTTTATGGTTCCTGATGAAGTTTTTTCCATAAGGATGGAAAATCAAAAATCCAGTTTTGGATTTTTTTTCTCGCTCGGAGCATAAACAAAAGCTCTTTTTTAATCTCCTCTTTTTCCCAAATCTCCTCTCCTGTTGTCCAAAGCCTGACTTAGGAAAGGTGAAGCCTTTCCTGAGGGAAAATCCCTGCACTTCACTTTGATTCCATGACCTGCTCCGGTTCCTCCTGGCCCTGTGTCAGGTTTTCCCTGGAAAATGAACTTTTCATTCCCTGTCTGCAGCAGCCTTGGCAAGGAGAATTTTCCTGTAATTCAGGACAAATTCCATAAAAGTCCACCCAAGCTGGGTCAGCCAGTGGAGATGGGGAAGGTCAGGGAGAATTTCCGAGGATTTTTTGGGAAGAGAAACATCCTCTGGAGCCTGAGGAAGCCTGAGGAGAACAAGATCCAGCTCCGGAGTGGGACTGGGGTGGGAAAGGGAATTTTCCATGCCCTGAGTCCCCTCCTGGAGCCTGGAATAGGGAGGAAGATGAGGCAGCAATTCCTGACCTCCAGCTCCACTGCCTGACTCTCCAAAGTGATATTTCTCCTTTTGGAAAGGGGGAAAATGGAGGGATGGGCTCTGGATAATTGGGGGATTATCCCTGAAATCACAAATTATTCCAGTGGGGCAAGAAATGAAGCTGGGAAGGATTCGGTGCTGGGAGGATGAAGAGATCAGGGTGCGATTCCAGAGTTCAGCAGGACCCTCTGGAAGCAGAAAAGGACTTGAGGTGATCCTGATCCACAAAGAAAATCCAGATTCTGGTGGCTGAGCCAAACACTGGATGGAGACGGAGCTGGAGGAGAGGGTGGTCCCGATCCTGAGGTTTTTTATGTGCATTTTCAGGGATTTTATGTTCATTTTCAGGATTTTCATGTGCATTCCCAGGATTTTTAAGTGCCTTTTCAGGTCCCCGCCACCTAAACCTGACCAATCTGTTATTCCTCTTTTTTGGGGGGAGGGGATGGTGGAGGAAGAGAAAAAGAGAGGAAGGAGAAAGATTGGCATCTGTTCAGGAAGTGGGGGAAAAAAGCAAAATAATATCAGGAAAAGACATCGCTGAAGCAAAATCCAAGTCCAAGGAACATCCACGAGGCAGGAAAGCAAATCCTGCACTTGGATCCCTCAGGAAAACCTTCCCTGGGAAGCTGTTCCTGCTTGGAATGTGCAGAGGTAAAGCAGGACCTGCTCAGAGCCCCCGCTGTGGGGAATCGGGAGCTGCTGCTGCTGCTCCCAAAAAAGCTTTCTTTTGGGATGAGTTTGGGGCGGCTGCACCCCCCTGGTTGGCAATTCCCGGTTTCCTGAGCTGGGAAAAGGCTCTCCCGCTGCTTGGAATGTGGGAAATGCGCATTGGATGTGGGGAAATCGGAATTTTCCAAGTTTGGGAGAGGTGGGCATGCTTCCCTGGGTGATCTGGAATGGTGTTGGGGCGATGCAGGGCGGCGCTGGGATATCTGGGATCGTGTTTTCCATGGAAGTGGGAGGAGGAGCTGTCCCTGGTGCTGGAAAATGTCTTTCCCTGCTCCTACGTTTTGGGAATAGCGAGGAGGGCAAAGCCAGCAGAAGGCTCCATGCAGAACATGCACAGCTCAAATTCCCGCTCAACCCTTCCAATGGACACCGGGAATGGGAGGAATCTCCTGGATCAAAGCCCTGGGAGAGCTACAGGGAATCCCCCCAAAAAAACCCAAATCTCCAGCTGCGATCCCGCAGTTGCTGCAAGGGCCCCATAGAGCCAGAAATGTTCTGGGTTTTGTGGGGTGGGGATGGTGAGGGTTAAAGAGGGACAGGGGTTTGTGCAGAGCTGAGTTAAAATCCTCTGTGAGAGGGGGAAAGCTCTTTAATAGGGAAAAAATTCTTCAATAGGGAAAACCCCTCTTTAATAGGGAAAAACCCCCTTCTGTAATAAGGAAAAATGCCTCTTTAGTAGGGAGAAAACCCCTCTTTAATAGGGGAAAACCTCTCTTTCACTGAGGAAAAAACCCCTCTAAAATAGAGGGGAAAGTCTTCTTTAATAGGGGGAAAACCCTTCTTTAATAGGGAGGAAAACCCCTCTTCTTTAATAGGGAAAAATATCTTTAATAGAGGGAAATAATGTCTTCAATAGGGAATAAAACCTTTTTCATATGGAAAAAAATCCCCTCTAAAACAGGGAAAAGGCCCCCTCTAAAATAGGGGGGGAAACCCCACATTAAGAGGGTAAAAATCCCCTGTTTAATAGGTAGAAAAATTGCTTAATAGGGAAAAAAAAACCTCTTTGCTAGGGAAAAACCCCTCTTTAATATTGAAAAAAAGCCCTTTAATAGGCAAAAATGCCCCTCTTTAATATGGAAAAACACACCCTCTAAAATAGGGGGAAAACCCTCTTTAATGGAGAAAAAAGTGTCTATATTAGGGGAAAAAAACCCCGCTAATATAGGGGAAAAAACCCATTAAAATATGAAAAAACCCCTTTTAACAATGAAAAGCCATCTTAAATATTAAAAAACCCCCTGTAATAGGAAATAAACCCTGTTTAACGGGGGGGAAAGCCAATTTAATAGGAAAAAAACCCACTTTAATAGGGGGAAAAGGTCACTTTAATAGGGGAAAAAGCTCACTTTAATAGGGGAAAAAAAAAACCACTTTAAAAGGGAAAAGCAACCCTCTTAAATAGGGAAAAAACCCCACTTTAATAGGGAAAAAACACATTTTAATGGGAATTTGACTCTCCTTTGGGCTCGCCCAGCCCACGGCCACCTGTGGTTTGGTTTGGAGATTTTTGAGCGGCTTTTAAGCCTGGCTTAGAGACCTTTTAATCTTCGCCTGCCCCGCTGTGGAGCCACCCTGGTCCCCTTTGTGCCTGCAAGGATTGAAATGCCCAATTGGCGTGGCCATTGGAAGGGTTTTAATGAACTTTTCGGCTTAATTGGCAGCTTAATTGGCAAGCTCCGTTGCCCCCATGCCGGTTACCTCCGGGTACGGTACCTGGGCTTGGCGTAGCTTCGGAGGCAGCGCCAGGGATAGAGAGAGAGAGAGGGGGGGAAAAACAGGAAAACGGAGAGAAAGAGGGAAGAGAAAAACACAGGAATTTATCAAACAACCCCAACGCGCCACCAGGACAATCGGAGTCATCGGAGAGCGGAGAGAGAGGGGGAAAACGGGATTAAATCCAAGCTAGGACAGCCCCTGGAATCCAGGAATTTGGGATAAACCACGCCAGGGAATCTGGGATAAACCAAGAATCAGGGATAAACTGGGAATCAGGGATAAACCATGCCAGAAAATCTGGGATAAACTAGGAATCGGGGATAAACCACACCAGGGAACCAGGGATAATCCAAGCCAGGGAATCTGGGATAAACCAGGAATCAGGGATAAACCATGCCAGAAAATCTGGGATAAACCAAGAACTGGGGATAAACCACGCCAGGGAATCAGGGATAATCCAAGCCAGGGAATCTGTGATAAACCAGGAATCAGGGATAAACCATGCCAGGGAATCAGGGATAAACCATGCCAGAAAATCTGGGATAAACCAAGAATTGGGGATAAACCATGCCAGGGAATCAGGGATAATCCATGCCAGGAAATCTGGGATAAACCAGGAATCAGGGATAAACTGGGAATCAAGGATAAACCAAGCCAGAAAATCTGGGATAAACCAAGAATTGGGGATAAACCATGCCAGGAAATCTGGGATAAACCATGCCAGGGAATCTGGGATAAACCATGCCAGGAAATCTGGGATAAACCATGCCAGGAAATCTGGGATAAACCAGGAATCGGGGATAAACCACGCCAGGAAAGTGGGATAAACCAAGCCAAGGAATCTGGGATAAACCAGGAATCAGGGATAAACTGGGAATCAAGGATAAACCATGCCAGAAAATCTGGGATAAACCAAGAACTGGGGATAAACCATGCCAGGAAATCTGGGATAAACCATGCCAGGGAATCTGGGATAAACCAGGAATCGGGGATAAACCACACCAGGGAATCTGGGATAAACCAAGCCAGGGAATCTGGGATAAACCACACCAGGATCCAGGTTAAACAACCAAGAGGGGACAGAGGTGGCACTGAGGTGACAGCAGTGGCATCAGGTGACAATGGTGTCCTTTAGTTAAGGAGTACTTAAGCAATGGTGTCGTTAAACCATTAAGCCGAGTACTTAAACCCGTGTTTAGGTCTAATACCAACAAAAACCGGTTTTGACACCGAATTTCAACTTTCACCTCGGTTTTTCCTTGCTAGACCCACCTGATTTAAAGTCTGTGTCTGGAGGAGTCTGGTGAGCAGGAAACCTCCTCGGAGCAGGCAAATGGGTTTAATTTCCTTAATCTGCTTATTTTCCTTTAATTCCAGCCTCGGCTGGGTTTAATTTTCTTAATCTGCTTATTTTCGGCAGGAAGTCCCATCAAAGTGAGCAAAACTCACCTGTTTTGTGTTGTACCTCGTGTTTGGAGGGCAAATTTCTGTAGTATGGGAGTAAATTACTCAAATTTTACAATTCTATGTGTTTTGACAGCCAAACCTTGTGTTTTTGGCAGCACCGGGTGCCACATCCTCACCCCAAACCCCACAGAGGGGGTTCTTTGTCTTGTCCAGCAGGTTTGGGCACCACCTGATATTTCTGATACACAAAATTTATCCAAATCAATTAAAATTTATACACCACGACAGTTATCTCGTTATTATCAGTGTCCAAAATTCGGGTGCGAACCAGCTAAAAATATTCAATTTTTAGCTCCCTGAGCTCTCACAATTCCTTTTAAAGCAATTCCAGGCCCCTCTTGTGTTTTCCTTGGCTGTTTTCTCCCCCCCCCATCCAATAAATTTTGCTGGATCCCATCCCAGGGGTGTCGATAACGGTTTTATTCCCACTGGATCCGGGCAGGAATCACTTTCCCCACTCAGAGCCATTAGCTGGGGTGGGGGATGGAGGGAAGGAGAGAAAACCCCATTAAATCCCAGCTCTAACCCAATCCCAGCTCTGTCAGACGAGCTTAAAGAGGGGAGAGAGCCGCCCTTGGTTCCCTCAGGGCTCCGGAACTTCCACTTAAATTTGATGGATGCTCCACAAGGGGAGTTTTATCTGATTATGGGGCTGAGATTGGGGCTCTGGAGGCTTCCAGGGTCAGGTGACACCCATGGGGTGACAGGGAGGTGGCACTGGGAATTTTATCTGATTATGGGGCTGAGACTGGGGCTCTGGAGGCTTTTAGGGTCAGGTGACACCTGTGGGGTGACAGGGAGGTGGCACCGAGTTCCCTGCACTCAAAAATCCCCCAAAGCTGCCCTGCTGAGCTGACACAGAAACACAAAGGGGCAAATCAGAGCTTCGCCCTCAGCACAAAGAAAGCGAGATCCCAAAATCATGGATTGGTTCGGGTTGGAAAGGACCTTAAATCTCATCCAGTCCCACCCAGGGGCACTTCCACCATCCCAGGTGGTTCCAAGATGACCTTGGACACTTCCAGCGATGCAGGAGCATCCACAACCTCTCCGTACCAGTGTTTCCAAACCCTTCAAGTGAGGAATTCCTTCCTGAATCCCATCTCGCCCTGCCCTCTTTTGGTAAGAATCATAAATTCTACAAATATCCTCCTGCTCCAGGGCACACAAAGAATGTCCCTCCCTTGGGGACAGACAGGAGCTTCCCTGGGACAGTCCCCAGGTCACCTCAGTTGGGTTTTTACTGCAGCATTTGGCCACCTCCACCTCTGCAGGAAAACATCAATGGCCATCGCTGTCCTGCTCTCCTGGTTTTTGGGATTCCCTGATTCCATTTTTGGGCTCTTCCATGGCCCTGTTGTGATGCCATTTTTGGGTTTGCCATGGCCTGTCACAATGCCATTTTTTGGCTCTTCCATGGCCTGTCACAATGCCATTTTTGGCTCTTCCACGGCCTGTCACAATGCCATTTTTGGATGTTCCCTGGCCCATTATGATGATATTTTTGAGATTTCTCAAGGCCTGTCTTTGTGCCATTTTGGGGTTGCCACATCTTGTCACAATGCTATTTTTGGGCTGTTCCACAGCCTGTCATGATAACATTTTTGGGGTTTGTCACATCTTGCCACCATGCCATTTTTTTGGCCGTTCCACAGCCCGTCACGATAACATTTTTGGGGTTGCCACATCCTGCCACTATGCCATTTTTTGGGTTTGACACATCCTGTCCCTCCACAAAGCCAGGTGCTGCCCTTACCTTCGTCCAGCAGTGCCGGCGACTCCTCCACCAGGGTCTCTCCCTCTCCCACCTGGGTGCGGGCACGGAGCATGAAGCGATAGCGGGAGATCGGGTCTGACCTCTGCAGGGTGAACCTTGTCTGGTTGGGGGACAGGTTCTCCACCACTGTCCGGCCCGTCCGGGACCCGTTAACTGCAGAGAGAAGGCAGGGCAAGCCAAACTCAGCCTGGACCAGGAATTTTGGGGTGTCCAGTTGATCCCTCACCCCCCTGGAGGGTCTGTGAGGTCACTGTGGGGTCACTGAGGGGCTCAGAGCTGTTGCTGCTCTTGAGCGTGACAAGCTTGGGGCACTTGGTGACATCATGGCTTGGGGACCTGCTGGGGTGGACATCAGGTGCTCTCTCCTGCCCAAGGTTCTGGGGTATCACTTCCTAAATCTTGTGTTTGCATGAGCACCAGAAGTACTCCGGCTGCACCTAAAGTCTTCCTAAATCCAAGATCCAGCTGATTTTCCCTCAAAAACGGAGTCTGGGGAGCTGCTGAGCACTCACCCCCTCCATGATTAAGAGCAGATGTCTCCAGCTTGTCCCCTCACCCCGGAGAGGCTCTGTGGGGTCACTGTGGGGCTCAGGACTGTTAAATACACCCAGTTTGGGGCACCTGGGGACCTGCTGGGGGGACATTCAGGTGAGCACAGAAAGCTCAGGGTCATTCAGGCTCTGGGCATCACCTCATCCAATTTGTGTTGGGTGAGCACCAAAAGTATCTCAGGCTGCACCTAAAATCTTCCTAAATCTGAGAATAAACAAATTTCCTTTCAAAAACTGAGTCTGGAGAGCTGCTGAGCACCCACCACCCTCCCTGCAGATGGCCAGGACCCCTCCCAGCACCAGTTTGTCCCACCATGGAAGTCTCCAGTTCCTCATGGATCTCCCTGCCCTGGCAAAAAGCAGGAAGGGAAGGATTTCCTGATCTATCAGCGGGAAGAAGACGTGGCACGTACAGGGTTGGTATCGGAGGGTGTATCCCGTGATGATCCCGTTGGGATGCTCGGGGTGATCCCACTCCAGGTTGATGATTTCCAGGTTGGGCTGTCGGATCCGCAGGTACCTGGGGGAGCTGGGCACTTGGAGGGGAGCGGGGAGGAGAGGGGAGAGAGGAGAAAACATACACGGGGTAACGAACGTGGCGCTGCTGCACCCACCACAGGCTGGGCCACACCCTGGCCACTCCGAAATCCCTGCACAGACACACCCCAAATGGATCACAAAGGATTTATCCCAAAACCCAGGAGCCATGTGGGGTTTTAGGCAAAAAAAATCCCATGGGATCCTCCAGCAAGGCCACAGAAGCAGAGATGGAATGCAGCTCCAGCCCCACTTCTCCTGTTGGACCCATACTTCCCAGCCTTCCTTACATCCCTCTCCCATCCCAAGGTTTTCATCCCAAAAAATTCTCCCTTAGAAGCATAAAAATTATCCCAAAATCTTCTCTGAACTCCAGCCCTACTTCTCTTCTTGGACCCAAATCTCCTGACCTTCCTTACATCCCCCCACCCATCCCAAAGATTTCTCACAGAAGCACAAGAAGTATCCCAAAAACTTCTCTAATTCCAGCTCCACTTCTCTTGGTCCCAAATTTCCTGACCTTCCTGACACCCCCCACTCATCCCAAGGTTTTCATCCCACAGATTTCTCTCTTAGAACCCCCAAAAGTGGCTCCTCTTATCCCAAAAAATCGCTGGGAGATGGAATTCCAGAGATCTCCCCCAGGGAGCTGCTTCCCACTGCTCCTCACCCTAAGGAATGTTTGGGATTATCGCTGCTTTAACTGCTGAAGGAAGGAAAGAATTATCCAGCCTGGAGTTAAATTATTCTCCCGATTTCCTCCTAATTGCGGTGTCTTAATTGGGGGAAGAGAGATGGGAGAGCTCAGGGATGTATTTTTAGTTGTTCAGGATATCCTTCAGCCTCCTCAATGTCAGTTTGAGTCGATGAAAGGGCTTGGTGGTGTAGGAAAAAATAAAATCCGCATTTTCCCCTTGATAAGAGTAAAATCCGTAATTATTAATTAACGCCACCCGCATGTCCTTATCATCACCCCAAATGTCCAAAGCCACGCTAAATCTCCCAGAAATAGGGTCACAATGCCCCTGCTTGCAAAAACTACAGGAATTGAACCTTTTCTTCTGAAACAACCTCAATTATCCACAGAAAATCCTTAAAAAATTGGGATTTTTTTCAAGGAATTGTGAAGGAAGAGACAGCGCTAAAAGGAATAGAAAAGGGGAGACCTCAAAATATTTTGAGACAAGACTTGCAAACATGTTCTTGTGTTTTTGTGACCTTCTGTGCCTGAATTCCCTCCTGTGCTGTAGGAAAATCACTTCCAGCCGTTGGAATTGGGGCTCCAACTCGGAATTATCGGCGTATCTATAAATAGCTCCTGTGCCAGTGACAAAATTAAACCCTTGAGTTCATCCTTGACACAAGAACGAGGTGCTCTTTTCTCCAAAGTCTGGCAGTGATTCCTGAAGGTCCTGGGAAGGTTTTCCTGCCTTTTCCAGGATGGGTCCAACCATTGCCATGTCCCCAAACCGCGGCTCGGGAACATTCACAGCTCAGGCAGCAAATCAAGGGCACTGAGCTCTGCCTAGGAAAGGGTTTTGCAAATATTCCTCTCATCCAGCCCAAAATCTTCTTGGCTGAGGTGTCCAGACCCCCTGCCTGAGGGATTTTTAGGAATGCTGAAGGGGTCAGGAGCCAACTCCAGCTGTGCCTTCAGCGATGTCACCGACGGCGACAGCGCCCAGGTGACGCTCAGCTAAAATCCCTCCTCAGCTGCGGCTCAGCTCCCTGGATCTGCTCCACCCAAACCTCTCCCAGCAGGGAAAAAAGCTCCCTGTGGGAACGTACCTCCTTCAGGGGTGGGGAATTCCTTCATTTCGCTGCGGGGCCCGTCCCCTCGGCCGTTGGTGACCACCATCTCCAGCTTGTAGTTGCTGTAAGGGAACAGCCGGGACACGGTGCCCCGGTTGCGGTCTCCAGGAAAACTCACAAACTGCCGTTTTTTGGAGACCCACAGGTTCTTCAGCAAGCTGCTGTCTCTCCAGAAATAGGCCTTCAAGAAATAGGCAGGCCAGGTGAAGCTTTTTCCCGTTTAATAACGGGTTTTTGGGGTTTTTAGATGTTAAAAATCAGAATTTTGCCTTTAAGGGTGGCTCAAGGCTGTGGGAGTTTTTAGAGGAATTAGTGAAGCTCCATGAGGAAAATCTGGGGTGTTACTGAGGCTGAGCAGGGGGTTAAGAACTTCCCAAAACATTGAGCAAGACCACTGAGCTCAGACTAAAGCTGTTCCTAATTCCCAAGGATTAAAATCCGAGTGGTTCTCCCTTTCCGCTCGCGGTGGACAAGTAAATGTGGGACACACCCAGGCACGAATAAAAGCCTGAATTTGGGAAATCGCCCATTCGAGCTCCTGTCTGTAAATCCTATTTAATGCAGAAACAAGAATCCATTCAGAAAATCCCTCAGAATCGGGAGAAGTGGAGCCAGCAGATGATCAGATTGGGAACACTGGGATTCTTTGCTGGATATGAGGTTTTGGGAATATTTTAACGCCCAGGAAAGGGCCCTGCTCAGGGTTTGGCTTGGTTTGAATGGCTCCATCCTCTGTGCTTCAGCAGCAAGTATAAATATTAGATATAAGTCTGGAAAGATAGATAAATATTAAATATAAACCTGGAAAGACCCGAAAAGACACGGATCCACGCTGGCTTTAGTGCTCAGTTAGTCCTGACCACAGGTTTAGGCTTTGCAAGGGTTGTTGATCAGTAAAAAACACTGTCAGTGTTTTGGGGATGACACAAAACCTGACCTGGTTGGGATCACTCCCTCAGAGCCCCTGTGCTCTGTGGCCAGGACCATCCCAATCCCTCCCAGTTTTCTTGGAGCATCCCAAATCCTGCAGCCAAGACCAGAGGAAGCAACAGGAGACGTCCCCGACCCCATCCTGACATCCCAAAGAGCAAATCCTTGGTGCTGCCCCAAACCCAAAGGCTCCTGGTGACCAAAGAAAGTTTTCTGTCATCCCCACATCCAGCAGCTCCACCCCCGGGAGCCAGCTGGGAATTTTGGGAGGTTTAGCTGTGTTAATGGTCAGTGTTGGGCGGGGATTTGGGACTGGGGAGTTTGGGATTTGCTCACTCGGTACTCCTTGAGCTGTCCCTGGATGGTGTCCAGGTGCACCCGGGTCCAGGTCAGAGCTATGGCAGTGCTGTTTAAGACTCTGATCCTGACATCCGTGGGCGCAGCCTTGGGATCTGGGCAGGTAGGGATAAAGCGGAGTGGTCATTAGGAACCTGGAATGACCCTGGAGCTCGGACAGATGGACAGCTGGACAGCTGGACACCCCATGATATGCTTTTCCCACCAGAAATCCTGCTAGCAGCATCCCCATGATGGCTTCACCCTCTTCCGTGGGAAGAAAATAAATCCGATTTCACACCTCCAGTCATCAGGAGAACATTCCTGATCCAGCTAAAAGTGGAAATTCCTGCTGCAGGGAAGGGTCTGGCTCACCTCCCTCTCCAGGTGGGGGATTTCAGCACATCCAACCCTCTCCTTCTTCACCTGTCCCAAAGCTGGACCCCAAAGATAAAAAAAAAAAAAAAAAAAAAAAACCAACACCTAATTTCCATATTCTTAATCATAATTTGGTCAATTTGCTGTTGATCCAGTTGGGATTTTATCTCCTTTCTACAGCTTCTGCTGTGTGGGGAGATCTGGAGTGAAGCAGTTCAGATCTGACTATTTTTGGGACAGTTTTTGTGGATTTTTGGGATTTTTGACCCATCCCAACCCTCAAACAGAGGCAGGAGAAGCTCTGATCTCCCTGCTTTGCCTCCATGCAACACACACACTTGGAAGCTCATCCAGATCCTCCCAAACCTCCAAATTATTGCAGGTATTTCCAAGAGAAATTAAAAAACTCCTTGGAAGGGCACAGGAAATGGATCTTTCCCAGTAACAACCTCTGAACTGGGTCCAGTTTGCTTCCAGTGCTTTGTCTTCCCCTGATTCCCACTTTTTTGCCCCATTTTCCTTGCCCCGCCTCCTCTGGGAGATGCCCAGCTGGAGGAGGTATTGTCTGCACCACCTCAACCCCAAAATTCCAGCTTTTCTTCCAATTTCTGTGCTCTGTTTGTGCCCCTTGGCTTTAAACCTGGGGTCATGGATGGTCACCTGATTTATCCCAGAATTCCAGCTTTACTTCCAATTTTGGTGCCTTGTTTGTGCTGCTTGGCTTCAAGTCTGGAATCTCCTGCCTCATCCACCTTCATTCTTGAAAAATCCCGTAGACTTACAGCCAGGGACTCCCTGACACCACAAAGTCACAGAAATTCCTTTAAAAATCCAGCAGCTGGGAACAAACCCCATCATCCCAGTGGGATTGGGATAATGGACGTCAAGAGTCTTGGAAGTTACAAGCACAGGAGGTGATCCCAGCAGCCCAAACAAAGATGGAAAGGGAATTAAAGCAGCTGGGAGTTGTCCTGTGTGGTCATGGCAGGGGATTAGGGAAAGATAAGCTGAGCCAAAACAGGAAACCAAGCTGGGCTTAGTGGAGTTTTATCACAAAAATCCAGGCCATGATGGATTTAGGAATTTTAGGGCTGTTGTAGAACCTTTAATTTGAGGTGATCTCGATTCTCTGCAGGTGTTAGAGTGAAAAAATTCCTGCCACTTGTTGGGACATGGCCAGAGGTGACCTAGAGTGGAATTTTGGTGGTTTCCACCCGCCAGGAATGGTTTGGATTAGAAGGGACCTTACAGTCATCCAGGCCCATGGGCAGGAACATCTCCCATAGCCCAGGTGGCCATGGACAGGGAGATCTTCCATAGCCCAGGTGGCCACGGACAGGGAGATCTTCCACAGCCCAGGTGTCCGTGGACAAGGACATCTTCCACTGCCCAGGTCCTCCAAGCCTTGTCCAAACTAAAACTGGATTTTTGTCCCAAATTCCTCAGTGCCTTGCACACATCCTGGGCACTCCTTGGCCTTTGATGGGATCATCCCTGAAATCCCACCTGCAGCTGCGGGAATACTCACAATCCTCCCCGGAATATCCGATGTAGGTGTCGGGCTCCGGGGCTCTGCCGAAGTCGTTCTCGGCCTGCACCTTGATCTCGTAGGGGACGTAGATGGGGGTGTTCCACACCACGTGCCGCGCGCTCCGCACGGTCTCATTGTACCAGCTCCCGCGGGGGTCCCGCCGCCGCCACCTCACGATGTACCTGAGGTTGGGCCCATAAGCCTGAGTTGCGTTCAGAGGCTTCAGTGGAGCAAAACAGAGAAGGGAAAGTGTGAAGAAGGGAAAAAAAAAAAAAATTGGATTTTTCCGCCAAGGTGATCCTGAAGTTCTGATCAGCAGTGGGGTTGTGTTCCAGGCTCCATCAGCAAATCCCAAAGGAGGGCAAGGTTTTGCTCCCAAGGAGAGGCAGAATTAGTTCTTGCCCTCCAGAGCCATGGCAGGACCGGGAAATTTTATTCACAAAATCCAAGATTTTATTCCTGGAATGGTTTGGGTTGAAAGGGATTTAAATTCCAAGCCCCTTCCATGGGCAGAGACACTTCCAGTAGCCCAGATTCCTAATCCATATATTACATGAAATAGGTAAAATATGTGCATAATATCGAATTATACAATATATATTCCATATCTACTATCCTCATGTTCCAGCCTCTATTCCTGCTGTCATTCCAGCCCTCCCCACGGCTCATCCCTGATTTGTGGCTGACACCTGCTGGTGCAGGAAGCAAAGTAGGAGCGGCCCCGTAAATCCTCTGAGCTGCTCAAAGACTCCACTTCAGGGCATCCTCGGGAAGCCAAGTCTGGAATCTGACATCTTTGGGTGCCACGTCTTTGAATTATTTTATTTTCAATTTTTTGAATTATTATTCTTATCACAGCACTAAAACCGGCCTTTCTTGTACCTTCTGCATTTATTTCATGGAATCCTGGAATGGTTTGGTTTGGGAGGGACCTGAAATCCCATTCCACTCCACCCCCATGAGTAGGGACAACTTCCACGATCCCAGGTTGCTCCAACCTAGCCTGGGACACTTCCAGGGATGGGACAGCCATGGATTTTTTGGGAATTCCATCCCAGCCTCTCCCCACCCTCCTGATGAAGGATTTATTCCCAGTATCCTACCTATCCCTGCCCTCTGGCACTCTGAAATCATTCCCCCCTCATCCCACAACTCCATCCCAAAGTACATCAAGAAGAACTCACGGTCCATGTTATCTCCATGTTGTTTTTTTGGGTCCCTGCCCCTTGAACTCCCGTTGGATTTATTTCAGGACCTGAAATTCACATTGAAAACCGAAACAATTAATTTTTCAATGTCAAAAAACAACCACTGAGGGGTTAAAACCTTGCAAGCTGAAAGTCCTTCCAAGGCAGAAGTTAATGGCCTGATTTTTCCAGAAGTTCCCATTCAGGTTAATGGGACACAAGACTTTCAGTCCTCTGGAAAACCAGGCCATTTATTTCGGAGGCTCTTTTTTGTCCCCTAAATGTCCTAAATCTTTTGAAAGGAAACCATTGTGGAGGGAGCAGAGTTTGTCACTTTGAAACACGGCGGGCACTGCTGGGAGCCAACACTAGATGCCAGCAGATCCTCCAACAATTGCCCTGGAATGGGTAAAGGAAGAAATGCAGCAGAACTGCTGAGATTCCTCTGAATTCCTCATGTGGAATTTTCCCAAATGTTCCGTAACAAAGCACTGGGCAGACAAACTCAAGTCTTGGTTGTGGATTGGAGATTGCTTTGTTCTTCTGTCATGGAATTTGGGTAGAAAGGGATCTTGAAATCACCCAATTCCACCTTTCCCTATCCCAGGCTGCTCCAAGCCCCATCAAACCTGGCCTTGGACACTTCCAGGGATCCAGGGGCAGCCACATTTTTTCTGGGTAATCTGTGCCAGGGCCTCGCCACCCCCACAGCTTTAACAGGAGCCAATAATTAACAATATTTGCACTTGAGTCTGATTTTCCTACAGATTTCTGAGCTTCCTGTACTCTGGAAGGACTGGAAGGATTCCTTAAGGAATCTTCCATTTAGGGAAAGGAAGGAAAACCAGGTTTTCCTATAATAAATGAGTTATTTTTGTATAAACCTCTGCATTCTGCTGCCCTGAAGGACATCACCCACAGTCTTGAGAATTCCATACAGAAAATTCCCCTGCTGCCTGTCGCCCTGTTCTTATGAGAGTTTTAAAAGTTCTTCTGAAAGTTCCTATACCTTCTGATATTTGCATGTTTCAACTGAGGTTTCTCACACATGTTCATGTAAATAATGATTGTTTTACATTCTTCTTTGTGGGTGGAGAGAATTGATGGACTGTTGGTTTGACAAGTGTGGTTGGAGAGGTGACAGTTTCACCTTCTAATCCACTGTCATTTTTACTATTGTATATATAATAGAGTCAGAAAATAAAGTTTGCTTTTTTACGTTCTTTTTCTTTCCTTTAACATCTAACCTGCTTCTGTGAGTTATTTGGTGTCACAGTGTGACAGCCACCCTTGCCAACCTATTCCTGGGATCAAGGGAGGAACCTCCGTGGAGAGTGGTGGATTCCAAGGACAAAAAACCTGGGAAAAACTCACGTGCCCCGTTGGTCTGGTAGCGCTCGGAGGGCAAGCTGGGCACGCTGCTGCCCACGTCGTTGACGGCGATCACCCGGAATTGGTAATTCACGTATGGGGACAGGCTCAGCACGGCCGAGTTGACGCTCCCGGGATACCTGGAGTGGTTGTGCCACATTCCCGGCTGTAAGCGGTCCTCCTCAAACTGGACAATGTAGTCTGGGAAGAGCAGGAAGAGGCTGGGTGGAGGGTTTGGATGGGAAGGGATTTTCCGTCACAGGGATTCTGGGGACAGGGGACAGACCTGTGATGGGGCTGTTGTTGTCATCGCCAGGGATCCACGTCAGCCGCACACTCCTCTCAGCCAGATCCGTCAGCTCCAAGTCCCGGGGCCGGTCAGGTCGTTCTGTTGGAATGGGATAAATGAGTCTGGAATTGTCCCAGGAGCAAGTCTCAGTTCCCACCACCTCTCCCAGCCCCATGGGCAGGATGTGCTCCAGGGCACAGTCCATGTCCTGCAGCTCTTTAGGGGACTGGAGTGATTTTTAAAATAAAAATGTTGTCATTTCTGACAGTGTCTTGCATGGAAATCTTGCCTTTCCCAGGAAAAACCCTGCCTTTCCCAAAAAAAAAAAAAAAAAAAAATGGTGGGGAAAGCACCAGGGGCTGGTTTAGGGGGATTTGTGACCCTACACAGAGAAATGCAAATGAACAGCAGTAAAAGGACACAAAACCTTAGTGGAAACACAAATTTTTGATAGAAATTCCCCGTTTTTTAAAGTGTGATCACAAGGACCAGCTCATGCAGAAACAGGAATAAATTCCAGGTAAAAATTAGGGGATTCCATGGGTTGTTTTTTTTTTTTTTTCCCATCAGGATTTTCAAGTGCAGGTGAAGTGATTCCTGCACTCAGGAGCTGCCACCGTGGGACAAAAAAATGTGGTGGAACAGGAGCTTTCTACCCATCTGGAAGGGCTTTCAAGGACAATTTGGATAGGACTTGGAAAAATCAGCTCCTTCAAGGACAGCTTGGGCAGGACTTGGAGCTTCAGCTCCTTCAAGGACAACTTGGAAGCATCAACTCCCTCAAGGACAACTCGGGCAGGACTTGGATCTCCGGCTCCTTCAACCTGGAAGCATCATCCCCCATTTTTTCCAGCTGCCACCCATTTCTCTTGGAGTTACAGGTGAGGGAAAACCAAAACCAAGGTGGGAAATTAAAGGAAGGTGAGGAATTAGTGATGATTACCTTTGGGTAAATCTCTCAACCGATTAGCGGGGATGGCTGCAAGGTAAGACAGTGCTTGTTAAATCGGGTTAGTTTAAGCTTGGGAGGCCAAAGGAGCACCTGGCAAACATAAAGTTCCAGATTTCAGCAGGAATTGATCCAGTTTGGGAAGCAGAGCAGGAATATCCTTCCCCCAGAGACCTCCATGCTTTACCCACACTCGTAGTTGACAGCAAAAGGGAAATATCAGCCTGATGTGGGGTTAATGAGCCATTAGGGGAAAGGAGGGGAAATAAATCAACTGCAGGGGATTATTTGGGATTTGGGATTCCTGTTCCAGCTGTGGAGGGGCACTGGCAGGTTGTGGCATTCCTGGGAATCTCAAGTGGCCAGGGGATGATAAATCCCTGTTTGCCAAGCAGAGCTTGCAGTGGCACAAATGGGGAATGGGGTGAAGTTTGTCCCTCCCTGTGCTGCAAAGGGGACACACAACGGGGCAGGAGCTGGCTCAGCCCCAATCCCATAGCTCAGCATCCCAACACCCCACTAAATTCACCCCCAAATTTAGGACTTTTCTCATGGATCTTCAACATCCACTCGGGGATATTTTGGCCTGTGTGCCACAATTCCTGTTTAATTTTTTACCCTCAAATCCCAGGGTTTTTTGTAGCATTTCAGTGCCATCATCCAAGACGAGGAAGCGAATCCTGTGACAACAGAACCCCTGCTCTGCCAGCACCTCCCTGAGCATCCAGGGGACATCCTTGGAGCCCAGACCCCCCTTCCAGCCTGACCTCAATGTCAGGGTGTCCCGTTCAAAGCCAAGCACTCAGCTGTGGGGTCAGGTGGGGCTTTACCCAGCACGGTGAGATAGGCCTTAGCCAAGTCCTTGTCCAGCTCCGTGCTGGCCACGCACGTGTAATCGCCCTGGTCCTTCTCAGTCACGCCATAGATCGTCAGACCATCCTCTTCCTTCTTCATCCTTCAAGGAAACAATGTCCCAAAATTCTGCCCCAACATATTTAGGAAATAATGTTGAAGACTGGATGTTCCCTGACAAAATCCAGCTGGAAACCCAACCAGAGCAGGAAAACATCTCCGGTCTGGAAATTTTGTCAGCTGAGGATGTGCTGGGTTATTCTGAGAAAGCTCATTTCCTAAGGAATCACGCGCCCTGGGGTGTATCTGGGGAATAATCACATTTTTAGGACAACAGCCAACCCTGGGCTCGTGCCCTGGGATCAGATCTTGCCTCACAAGAAACAGGAATCAGGTACGGAAAGGAAATTAAAGCTGTGCCAGCCACAGCAGAGAAACATTAATTCTGGAGTGGCTCATTATGAATTCCCAGGTTTTATCAAGATGTGCTAAAATATCCGGAAATAAAACCCGCAGCAAAGTCTGGATTTACTGTTAAATCAGCTGGAATTGCTGGAGGGAGCCAATGAGACTTAAAGTGTCAAAAACATCAAACATTGTTTAGGTGGGAACTCAATATTTATCCCTGGGGACTCCTGGAATATTCTGCTAAAAATCCAACAATTCTGGGAGAGAAATCAATGGAATTTTTGGGCACATACCTGCTCCCCAGGTACAGGGGGGCATCGTCCTTGAGCCACGTGACCATGAGCCGCAGTGTGGGGTCATGCTTGACGCGGCAGTGGAGCCGGGGCATGGTGCCCCTCTTGACCACCTGGTCCTCAGGGCCCCTCACGATCCTGGTGGGGTCTGCATGGGGTCACAAACAAAGGGTCATGTCCCAAACTCCTCAGGACCCCTCATGATCCCTGTGGGGTCTGCATGAAATAAGGGGCTATGCCCCAAACTTCTCGTGTTCTCCCACGATGCTGGTGGGGTCTGCACAGGGTCAAGGGTTAAGTCCCAAACTCCTTGAGTTCCCTCACAACCCTTGAGGTGGTTCTGCACAGGGCCACAAACAAAGGGTCACACCCCAGATTCCTCAGGCTCCCTCACAACTTTGGTAGGGTCTGCATGGGGTCAAGGGTTGTGTCCCAAACTCCTCAGGTCCCCTCATGATCCTGGTGGGGTCTGCAGGAGGTCACAAAGGGTCGTAGGGCTTGGCTCAGGGACTCAACGGAGAGCAGGGTTCCTTGGGAAGGACAAGCACAGTTGGGGTTTTTGTCCAGCTTTGAACAAATAAATTAATTTAACGAGTCATTAATTCGTGCTGAGCCTTTAAAAGAACCCCATTTTTTGGAGTCAGCAGCTGGATTTGCTGAGTGGTGTAAAAACAATTCCAAAAATGTTTTATTGTCCTCAGCTAATCCCGAGGAACACTTGGGGTCAGTGGTGGCGTTGCTGATGGCATCTCCCATCCTGATACCCAACCCAAACCCTTCCACCATCCCCAGCCTTGGCTTTTCCCAACATTAAAATGGAATCTCCACCATTTTAAGGCTCCCAGTTCTGACCTACTGGAAGATCAGAGGAGCCACAACCAACCCCCTTCACCTCAAGGGTTATTCCTGATGCAACTTCCAGAAAATCCAAGACATTGACCTCAACTACTTCTGCTGCAACTTCCAGAGGATCCAAGATTTTGGCACCTCTCTGCCCCTACCTTTGACCTCCAGGCGGACCTGGGCCTCAGCTTTTCCCAAGATGTTGGTGGCCACACAGGTGTAGATTCCCTGGTCCTCCTTCCGAGCCATGAACATCTCCAAGCTCCCGTTCTCATGGGCTTTGTAGTTGCCTCCATCCAGCGTGTTCCCCTGGCCATTCTTAAACCTCCCAACACCACAAAGTGCTGTTGGAAGGGAAGGAAAAGCAGGAAACCCCCCCCTTTCCCACCCCTTGGGATGCAGCGGGATGGGATCCAGCTCTTACCAGCGCAGGGTGGGGATGGGGGACCCGAAAAAGGGACAATCCAGGCGCGTCCTGTTGTTCTGGATCACCCTGATCAGCTGGTTCCGGGGGCCCAGGATCCGGGGGGGAACATCTGCCAACCACCAAAATTCCAGCCATGGAGAAGGAGGAAAAATGGATTCTGATGCTCTTTTGAAGCTTCTTCCCTGTTTTTTTGGTTCACTTTTCCTACTGGCACTTTCAAAACCCAGTAGAGCTTCTAAACTCCTGCTCACCTCACCTTCCCTCTCCTACCAGCCTCGTTATCCCTGGATTTGCCCAGCCTTTGCCTGGTTTGAATCCATGGTAATGGATTCCCACTCCAAAGCCTAGGTGCCTTTGTGCATCCCCTCAGAGCAGCAAAGGGGAAAACTCATGGAAAACTTCAGCAGGGAAAAGGGGGCCTGGAAAAACCAGAGAGAGTGACTTTTACATGGGAATATGTTAATAGGATAAAGGGAATGATTTTAAACTAAAATAGGAGTTTGGGTGAGATATTGGGAAGAAATTCCTGGCTGGGAGGGTGAGGAGGGGCTGGGATGGAATTCCTAGAGAAACTGTGGCTACCCCTGGATACTCGGAAGTGTTCAAGGCCAGGTTGGACAGGACTTGGAACATCCTGGAATAGTGGAAGGTTCCAAGAGGGTGGAATTTTAGATGAATCCCAGAACCAACTGGCTGGAAAAATTTTGGAAAAGGTTTCCAGCAAGGTTGAAAAAGACCTTTAAGATCATCAAGTCCAACCTATGACCCAACACCACCTTGGCACTGCCACATTCACCCTTTTAAGATGAGCTTTGAGCTGAGCTTTAAGGTCCTTTCCAACCCAACCCATCCTCAGATTCCATGGAAATTTGAGTTTTGGGTGCTCCCATTCCTGCAGACTCACCCAGCACGCTGACGAAGGCGTTGGCCAGCAGGTAGCCGTGCTCGTTGGATGCGTTGCACTGGTACACGGCGCTGCTGCCGATCTGCGTGTCCCGGAATACGATGGTGTCCCCGGCCACCTCCCGGCTCGGGTTGGGGGGAGACGCTTCAAAACAAGGACAGCTCCTTCAGTTCGATTCCGAATGAAAATCCACCCCGTAATATCATGGAGCATCCTCCTAGCTCAGCCCAGTTCAAACCTGGTGATGGTGCATGAGCTCCACAGCTACAACTGGGAGCCACTGGGTGAACTGGGCCCATCCCAGACAAGCTGGGGGTTCACGTGGAGCCCATGTGGGTGTTGGACCCCACCAGCAGCTCTGGCTCCTGGTCAGCCAAGAGATCCTTGATTGGGATTTGGGCTGGGATTTTGGAGGGGGAAGCAACTCTGGCCTGTGCTCAGCCATGAGACCCTTGGCTGGGATTTTGGCTGGGATTTTGGAGGAGGAAGCTACTCTGGTTCATGCTCAGCCAGGATATCCTTGGCTGGGATTTTGGGCTGGGATTTTGGCTGAGATTTTGGAGAAGGAGGCAACTCTGGCTCATGCTCATGAGATCCTTGGCTGGGATTTTGGCTGAGATTTTGGAGAAGGAGACAACTGTGACTCATGCTCAACCATGAGATCCTTGGCTGGTATTTTGGTGGGATTTTGGCTGGGATTTTGGAGGAGGAAGCCACTCTGGCTCAAGCTCATCCAGGAGATCCTTGGCTGGGACTTTGGTGGAATTTTGGCTGGGATTTTGGGGGACAATGCCACTCTGGCTCGTGCTCAGCCAGGATATCCTTGGCTGGGATTTTGGCAGGGATTTTGGAGAAGGAGGCCCAGTCTCTCCCGCACTCACCTTCGATGGGCTCTCCGTTCACCAGCCACTGGATGGACGGTTTGGGGTTGCCGTTGGCCCGGCACACAAGCCTGCCGTCCTCGCCGGGGGCCAGTATCAGGTTCTCTGGCTCATCCAGCCAGTAGGGAGCAGCTGGAAAACAGCCCTGCCCCGGTGACACAGGGACAGCGGCACCATCCCCGAATTCCCTCCTCCAGCGCTCCCCAGGGGTGGAAGGGGATGGAAAAACCGAGTGTGTTTCCCGGGATTCAGTGAAGGAAGACACCTCTTTCCTATCCCTGGCCACACAAATCCATAACCATTTCTATCAGTGGGATTCCATCTCCCGCTGATTTTGGGGCTGTTTGGACAAGATTTAATTCAAAAAAGGGAAGATTTAGATGGGATATTGGGATGGCATCATTCCTTGGGAGGGTGGGGAGGGGCTGGGATGGAATTCCCCCAGAAGTTGTGGCTGCTTCATCCCTGGGAGTGCCCAAGGCCACTTTGGATGGAGCTTGGAGCAACATGGGATCATGGAATGTGTCCTGGAACTGGGTGATCTCTAAAGTCCTTCTAGCCCAACCCATTCCATGATTCCCTGAAGAACACAGATGCAGCACAGACCCATCCCCAGGGAAAGGCCCCGCTGTCCCTCCCAGCATTCCATGAATGTCCCCTCCCAGCTCCAGGCGTCTAGGACCCAAAGAGGGAAGGTAAAGGTGACGTACCCTTCACTCTCACCGAGATCGTGTGGCGGATGCTGCCCATCTTGTTGGAGGCCAGGCAGAAATATTCCCCGGAGTCCTCCTCAGACACGTTGGAGATGCGCAGGGCCTTGTTGAAATTCTCCATCTTGGTTTTGCCCACCGGGAGCTCTCCGCCTTTCTTGTACCACATGATGTCCGGCGCTGGTCTGAGGAGAGGGGACCAGATCAGAGCTTTTCCAAAGGCCAGGGAATGACTCCCAAGTAAAGAGTTGTGATTCCTAAATAACAGTGAAATTCCCATCCTGGGAACCACTAAAACCCAGGGAGAAGGTCTGATATAACTGGTGGGCCACCCTTATTCCCACCATCCTCCTTCCCACCAACGCCCCTAAACCTCGGCCCTGAGCATTCCCAGAGGGTCAGGAATGGTGTCCTCCTCCTGATCCTCCTGGGAATGCAGGATCATGGAATTCTGGAATGGTTTGGGGTGGAAAGGACCTCAAAGCCCATCCCTGATCATGGTCTGATGGTGTGCGCTGGACCACAAGTCCAGGACACTTTGGGGGGACACAAATGTCCTCACCCACAGCGTGGTGAGGAGCTGCTGGAAAATTCCCAAATTTTAAGACAAACCAGTGGGAGAGAAGGAAAACCTGGAAACCTCAGCATTTCCATTTGCTCTTCGAGCAGGTTATGGGAGCTTTGTTAACAACTAAAAAGGACAGAATGATTCCTTTTTCCCAATTCAGGGGTCATTCCTTGTGCTGATCCCACTGGGAATTGCTGCGAATCACCCTCTCCGTGGTACATACACTCCAGAGGCAATGCATTCCAGCAGGAGATCCACCCCTCGGAGCACCATCTGGCTGCTGGAAGTTCCGTAGGGATACATGAAGCTGGGAGTGGTTTCCGTGATCCCTCGGGCTGGAATCAGTGGGAGAGAAGGAAAAACAAAACAAAACAAAACCAAAACAAACAAACAAAAAACAAAACCAAAACAAAAAAAAAAAAAAAAAAAAAAAAAGAAAACAGAACATGTTTCTTTTAAAATTGTCTGGGAATTCATGGAAGGTGTCACCTCCCCGGCCATCCCAGGATTCTGAACTCACCCAGGAATGTGCCTGGAAAGGGAAGGAGGGCTCCAAATGAATTTGGGGATGAAAGAAAGAAGGGGAGGGAGAGGAAGTTTGGCAGGCAGGGGAGAGAAGGAGCAGCAGAGGGGACTGAGCATTGGAGATGGTCCCCATTCCATCAGTTCCTGCTTTTCCTGCCCTCCTTGCCTCTGGAAAATGGGCTGAAATCAGATGGAATTGGGAAATATTGATGGATGTAACATATAATGAAGGACAGTAGGAAAAATGGGCACGGAAAGGGTTTATTCAGACCCGGAGCTGCTTCTCCACAGAATCCTCCGGGATACAGAGCATCCCCGGGGCTCCAGCAGCACCAAGGAGGTTTTCCAGCTTTCCTGGAGGCCTGGAAGGACGGTTCCCCTTGGAAAGGGACAGCTCAGCCACCAAAATTACCCATTTAGGGCTGGACAGGGAAGTTTAACAGGAAAAAAAACAAAGGGAAGACACGAGACAATTCCCTACGGATCCACACACAGTGATGGCCTCTGTGCAGGGGGAAAAAATTAATTATTCATGGAAAAAATTCCATTTAGGAATGGAATGATTGACCTAGATCTGGATCAGTGAGGACAAAACAGGATGAGATGGGCGGGAAAGCAGCAGTAGCAGGGATGGAAGTTATGGGATTAGGAAAGGGGTGGGATGGGATCAGAACAGGGGCACAAAAAATCCTGGAGTGATCCATGGGGAGAGACCATCCCGGTGCCCCGAAACTTCCTTGGCTCAATGAGTGGGAGTATTTTGGGAATTTTGGGAAACTTCCAGAGCTGCGGCAGGGGAAGGAGGAGGGGAGTGAGGACGGGGGCTCTTCCTGGAATTCCCACCTTAGGGAAGGAAAACCCAACCCCAGGATTCACCCATGGAATCCTTGGAATTGGTTCCACACCCACATCCCGCCGCTCCCATGGGCTCTGCGTGCAGTCCCAGTTAGTCAGTTATGGATTAATGGATTACCAGGGCAGGAAAATCCTGACTTTATCCCGAAAAGCCGAGTTCTCCGGGTCTGTCTGCATCCCTGCTCCCGGAGAAAGTCTCATTCCTGACTAAACCAGCTCAGCCCATCCCAGGGCACAGCTCCCAAACCTCCACCACATCTGGGAGCTTCTCCCACCAAATAAGAAAAGTGGGAATTCACTCTTTTATCAGCCAAGATTGGCTTTGATCAGGATTTATTCCCACTCCGGATCCCGTGGGATAATAGGAAGCGCTAAGCGGAGCAAGCCGGATTTTACAAGCCTGTATTAACGATGGCAATTAAAAATCAGGGAGATTAATTAGTACCCTCCTGGCTTTAATGAACCTAAGGACAGCACAGAAAAAAACTTGTTTTTGCCTCAGTACAGCACCATTAATAAATAATAATTAATAAATAATAAATAAAAAATAAAGAATAAGAAATATTTTGCCGTTTCTAACAAGGAGCAGGCAGAAATTCCCTCAGAACCAGAGGTTCTGAGCATGTGGAAGTTCCAGCTGGAAGTGTCAAGGTTTCCCTCATCCCTCTGGATGGATCCAAGCTGGAAAAATAAATCCTGAGGCTGTTTATTTCAGCTTAAAAATTCCCTCTGCTCCCAAGGTTTGCTGTGAACTGGGATCATCCCAGAAATATCTGACTCATACCCCAGAGCTGTCAACTGTCCCTTTCCCATCTAAAATTCCCCCATCAGCTCTGTTTTCCAGGGATGTGCTCATCCTGACACATCCCAGCTGCTCAATCCCAGCGCAGTCAGGCTCAAACAGCCTCAGGTTTGCCAAAAAAAGAGAGGAAATGGGACAAAACAGGGTTTTAATTCCAAGGGAAATGAAGTGAGAAATCCTGCTAATGAAATGTTCCATTTATCCTTTTGTATCGTTTTTTCCTGATAATTGCCCACAGAATTCTGAGAATCATCACTCCAAGCCCTGGGGACAAGGGGTGGGTGACACTTCTGTGGTTATCCTGGCCCTGGAGAGGAATTTGGGACAAGTGCCCCACAAATCTCCCGTGCTCCATGTCCCCACCAGCAGCTCCCTCATTCCCAAGCTCAGGAACATCCTGGCAATGGGATTCCCAGCCTTCCAGACCCTTTTTCCAGCTGCCTCTGGAGCTGATCCGGGATTGTGGGGATCTGCACCCCAAGGAAGAACAGCCAAGAGCCCCAAATCCCCCCAGCACCCCAAATCCTTGGGATTCATGTCCCTCTCCACATCCAAAGCTCCAGCATTCCCAGACAGGTCATTCCAGGGAGGAACGCTGGGGCAGCAACGAGGAAAAGGACTGAGGGGAAGAATTGCTACCCCCAATTCATTAATTTTTGAGTTAATTAAGGCCTGGGTTGGAGTCCAGGTCTCTGGAGCCAGGAAGTTTTCCAGGGAATGTTACAACACAAACAGCAGGAAGTTTTGCCTGTGCACCCATGAAATGAAGGACAGAATGGGATTGTGTGGATAAAATCCCATTTTCCTGATGGAGCGACTCTTAAGATCCCATTTCCCTGAACGAAGCTATCCAATGGGAAATCCAGAAGCCCAGGAAAACTCTCCACTGGAATTCTCTTTGTCTCTGTCTTATTTCTTGTCCCCTCCCTTCGAGGTGGTTGATGTTGCTCCCACCAAAACTGATTTTGCTGACAATCCCTTTTCCCAGACATTTTTCCAAGGATTCCCAGACTGTCCAGCCCATTCCAGTGCTTCCTCCCTGGTCGATTCTGCTGCTGAGCCTTTCCCAGCTTCTTAGCTCCCTCCAAACCCTCCTGCTCCCGATGCCAGGATCCCAATTCCCTTGGCCGTGCCCCGGCCTGGCACATCCCACTCCTCTCCAGCTCTCCCTGCTCCCAACTGGCAACGCCCTCCTTGTCCTCAAAAGTCCCTGAGGGATGGGAATTGTGCCCTGGGCTGTGCCAGGCCCCGAGGAAGCTCCGGCTCCAGAGGGATTTCACTCCAGGACACGGTGGGGACAGCAAGGGACATTCCCAGAGCTGACCCCACACAACTCCGGCCCCAAAAGCAGCAGGAAGGGCAGGAAGTGAATCCTGTCCAGGACGGCTCCGGATCTGGGAGCAGTTGGAATCCGTGGTGGCTTTGGAGAGGTGGTGACATTGGAATCCATGGTGACATTGCCAGGATTCCCAAACCAGCCCCATCTCCTGCTCCCCAAATTCCCTGACAGCTGCCTTGTCATCCCAACATATCCCTGACAATTCCAACCCATTCCCAGGGCAGTCATCCTGGGGTTTTTGTGCCTGAAACACCATTTAGGATTTTGGGATGGGATTCTCCCATCAGGCACAGAATCCAGAGGGATTTCCCTGCCCAGATTTAGGATTTTGGGATGGGATTCTCCCATCAGGCACAGAATCCAGAGGGAATTTCCTGTCCCAACAAAGGGCAGGAACCTGTGGAAGCATCCAGCTCATGTCCAACCTCTCTGCACAGGAATCACCCAGATTTCAGGAAAACACAAATATTCCTCTTTTTATCCCTGCCTGAGTTCAGCTGGAAATTGCAGGAATGCTCCTGCTGGAAATGTTCTTCTGGAGACACAGAAAAGAGGGATGAGGATCTGACATTTAAATCCTGAGCTTTGCTCAGGAGGGACCAAACTCAGCTCAGCCATGTGGCGCAGACCCTATAAACCCCAAACCTCCCAAGCTGGGCTTAACTCGCTTAAAACCCCGCTCAGCAGAAATGAGGAACTTTGTGGAGTTTTGTGGTCGCTTGGATGGATTTATGCCGATAAATTTTGGCAGAGCTGAGGCCACGACGGGGACATAGCGACAGCAAAAGGGACATGGGCAGGGAATGGGGTCAGTTGGGTTAGGCGGGACTGGGTTAAGCCGGGACTCCCAAAGCCAGCGTGGACTCACCGCGGTACATGGCGGGGGAATTTCCTAAAGACGTTTCGTTATGGGACTTCTCTGCAATTGAACAAAACACCGTGAGCAGCGCCAGGGAGGCGGGGACAGCCTGGGAAGGGGACACAGGAATTCCCAAAAAACAGCCAGGGTGGGGGACATCCCAAAAAGCAGACAGGATGGGGTACACGGGAATTCCCAAAAAACAGCCAGGGTGGGGGACGTGGGGATTCCCAAAAAATAGCCAGGGTGGGGAACATGGGGACATCCCAAAAAACAGACAGTGTGGGAGACATGGGGATTCCCAAAAAATAGCCATGATAGAGGACATGGGGACATCCCAAAAAGCAGCCAGGATAGGGGACACAGGAATTCCCAAAAACCAGCCAGGGTGGGGGACACAGGGAATTCCCAAAAAACCACCAAGGATAGGACAGGGTGGGGGACATGGGGACATCCCAAGAACCAGCAAGGACAGGGGACACATGGAATTCCCCAAAAAAACAGCCAGGGTGGGGTACACAGGGAATTCCCAAAAAACAGCAAGGACAGGGTAGGGCAGGGAACACAAGAATTCCCAGAAATCAGCAAGGACGGGGACATGGGGAATTCACAAAAAACAGCAAGGACAGCACAGGGCGGAGAACACGAGAATTCCCAGAAATCAGCAAGGACGGGACAGGCAGGAGCAGGGATCCAAAAGCACTTGGAGCACAGCGCCTTCCAGGACAAACACAGGAGGAACAGCAGGAAAAGGGGCTGATTTCCCTCTCCAAGGGGTGGGAAGAGCTAAAAGTGTGGGAATTCTAGAGCAAATATTTCCTTGGAATGTTTTTCTCTTTGGAATCTTTGGGAAAACCCAAAAAATCAAAGCAATTTGGAGCGGGAAATGGGGATTTTTTTTCTCTGTTTTTTCACTACAAAAATTTGGGATTTTTCCCAAAAATAAACGCCAGGATTTTCTTTGCCCAGCTCTGCAAACAGATAAATATTCGTAATTCACAAATAATATCCGGAATTTACAAATTATATCCGGAATGAACAAGCTGCCCACGTTCCCAGCACTGGAAAAGAAAGACCTTTCTGGAATGATTTAAATCCCTGATTCCCTACTCCAGCTTTGCACCGAGGAGGAGCTGCTACACCGAGGTGGAAAACTCATCAGTCCCAGGTCCCTGTTCATTCAAGCTGCTGGGAAATCAAATTAAATTCCTCCCACCAGCATTCAGGAGCACCTGTTGCTTCCCAAAAAACCACCAGCACCTCCCAGTTGGATCTTCCTGGGGATGCTGGGAATGGGTGGGAGCTCCTGCCCACTGATGGGTGATGTCCGTGGAGGATTTTGTCCCCTCGAGCCCCTGTGACAGCTCAGGGTCCTTGTGTCCCTCAAATTGGCCCCATTCCCTCTTACAGAGGCACCAGGATTTCCTTTTCCTTCAGGAATTCTCATTCCTGGAGGAAAACGTGCCCTGGAAGGGCCCGGAGCCAATGGAAAGGCTCTGGAGAGAGCCCCTGGTGTCCCCTCATCCGTGCTCGGTGAGGACACCTTGGGATGCCCATCCCGAGTGTCTCACCGGATTCCAGAGGCTCCCACCCTCCTGGAGGCACTTCCTGGAGCAAAGGAGGACCAGGAATATCCACAGCCATATTCCACACTCGTTTTTCCACATCCAATCCCCACCACAGCCAATTCCACCTTCCCAGAGCAGGGAATGATCCCTGGATGTTTCACATTTCCCTGAACCTGGTGGGAATGTGGAAACACCCCCAGTTTTATCCCAAAGATGTGGAATTGGATATTCCTGCTCCAAGTTACCTCTGGATATTTTACACTTCCCTGGAGATGAATTTCCCTGATGATATGGAAACGGTCTCCAGCTCATCCCATGGAATTGGCTATTCCTGCCCCAAATCACCTCTGGATATTTCACATTTCCCTGGAGACAGTAGGAATGCTCCAGACATGTCAAAACTCTGCAATTTATCCCAAACACATGGAATTGGTGATCCCTGCATTTCCCTGGAGATGGTGGGAACACTCCATATGTGTTGAAACACTCCCTGTCTTATCCCAAACACACAAAATTGGTGATTCCTGCATTTTCCTGTAGATGGTGGGAATGCCCCATTTGTGAAACACTCTCCAGTTTGCCCCGAACACATGGAATTGGTGATTCCTGTATTTTCCTGGAGATGGTAGGAATGCCCCAACTGTGCTGAAGCACTCTCAGTTTTATCCCAACATTGGGATTTGGTGATTCCCACTTCCCTGGAGACAGTGGGAATGCCACATCTCTGTCGAAACATTCCCAAACGCATAAAATTGGCAATTCCTGCATTTCCCTGGAGACGGTGGGAATGCCCCATCTGTGCAACGCTCCCAGTTTTACCCCAAACACACAGAATTGGCAATTCCTACACCAAACCACCTCTGGAACCCTAAAACCAGGAAGCTACAACCTCTCCCTCCCCAAAACCACTCAAACCCCACTTTAGCCCAACCAAACCACGGGAGCCACTCTTCCCTTGCTGGATTCCTGGCCGGAAAACCCTTTGGGATGGAGCCCAAACTGGTCCCCCAGTGAGCCACTTACTGGTTTTGACCTTGAGGGTGTAGGGGTTCTTCTGCTGGATGGTGTGGGTGAAGTGGAAGCGGGCGTTGCAGCTGTAGTCGGTCAGCGCGTCCTGCGCCAGCACGTTGGAGAAGTAAAGGTCCCCGTTGTGGCCCTGGGACACGCGCTTGTCCTGAGGGATTGGCTCCATGGCTGCGGGAGAGCGGCGGGAATTCAGGGCCAGGTGGGATTTACGGAAAACGGGAATGGCGGAGGGATGGGGCATGTGAGGTGCGGAGTAGGGGTGGTGAGCCTGAAGTAGGAGGAAGGGCCCTAAGCTAACAGAAGCTGCCCTAAATTATCAGGAAGTGCCCTAAATTAGTGGTTATGACCCCAAACTAGCAGAAAGTGTCCTAAGCTGGCAGAAAAAGACCCCTAAATTAACAGTAACAACTCTAAACTGGCAGAAAGTCCCCTTAATTATCAGTAATTACCCTAAACTACCAGCAATGATCCTAAGTTAGCAGAAAGTGTCCTAAGTCAGCAGAAAAAAAAAAACCCAAAAGTATCACTAACGACCCTAAACTACTAAAAACTATCCTAAACTAGCAGAAAGTGCCCTAAATTAGCAGTAATTACCCTAAACTACCAGCAATGACCCTGAGCTAGCAGCCACCATCCTAAACTAGCAGAAACAGCCCTAATCAAGCAGAAATTACCCTAAACTATCAGGACCAGCCCTAAAGTAGCAGAAAGTGCCCTAAACGAATAGAAATTACCCTAAACTAATAGAAATGACCCCAAACTAGCAGAAACAACCCTAAACTATCAGGACCAACCTTAAACCAACAGGAGCAACCCCAGGCTGACAGAACCAACCCCACCCATGGTTATTTTATACCCTACAGGCGATGGAGCCACCATTCCCGGAATTCCCGGTGGGAAAGGCGCTCCCAACTCACAGCTGCTCATCCAGAAGATGACAGGCTCAGGGAGGCCGGGCGGGGGATTGCACTGCAGGCTCAGCGGGGCCCCCTCATCCACCTCGATCACATCCACCTTTTCCTTAGGCCACAGCGGAGACTCTGCCGTGGGAAGCAAAGGAAAGTGAGGAATGGAGGGAAGGATTCCTGCGGAGTGATTCCCACTGGATCCGGCCTGGTTTCAGTGCAAAATTCATCTGGATGTGTTCAAAACTCCCTGGAATTCATCCCCTGAAATCCATGCCCTGAAATACATACCCCAAATCCTTACCCTCAAATCCACACCCCTAAATTCATCCCCCAAATCTATCCCTGAAATCCACACCCTTAAATTAATGTCCACAATTCCATCACCTTAAATCCATGTTCTCAAGTCCATATTCAAATCCATGCCCTGAAATCCATTCCCCAAATCCCTCCCTGGAATCTGCACCCTTAAATTCATATCCTCAATTCCATCCCCTCAATTCCATCCCCTTAAATCCATGTCCTCAAGTCCATATTCAAATCCATACCCTGAAATCCATCCCTTTAAATTCATCCATCAAATCCATCCCTGAAATTCTTACCCTTAAATTCATATCCTCAAATCCATCCCCTCAATTCCACACTTTCAAATCCAACCCATCAAATCCATCCCCTCAAATCCATCCCTTCCATCCCGAGCAATTCCTCATCAGCTCCAGCCACAGCCCCATTCCTTCCCTGTCTCCTGGACACACCTGAAGCCATTTGAGCACTGGATATTCCCCCCCCAAAACCTCTCATGGCCCTGCTCTCTTTCCTGGGAATCACTCACTGGAAACCTGGAGGTGGATTTTGCTGGAAAGAGCCGTCCCATAGTCGTTCCTGGCGAAGCACTGGTACTCGCCCTCGTAGTCGTCAGGCCGGCCCCCGCTGTGGAAGTCGATGACCAAAGTCCCCGATCTCCTCCTCATGGACACCTTGGGATCCTTGGCCACGTTGAAGAACTTCCCGTTCCGTGTCCAGGAAAAGCTGGAATGGCAAGGAAAAGCTGGGTTTGGAACCGTGTCCCCAGGGAGGTCCTTACCTGTGCCAGCAGTGGGATGGGCTGGGGACGGACGGTGGGAGCGGCTCCAGAGCGCCGAGGGACAGCGGGATGAGCGCTGGGAATGCACTCACGTGGGAACGGGGTTGCCTTTGGCTTCGCATTCGATGAAGATGTTATCCCTGGGATCCACTATGTAATCCTTGATGGATTGCTTGGTGATCGTGGGGGGCTGCGGCACTGCAAGGAATGGGAAATCCGTGAGGAACCAGGGGAGTTCCCTCAGTGCCATCCCACAGCAATTCCTGTGGGGATCTCAGCTCCTTCCCCCGGCTGGGTGTGTGATTTGGAGGTTGAATCCTGAGGAAATTCCTGTGAATTCCCTGAATTCATCACCTCTTGGAGCATCACAGTGTCCGGACTCCCTTTAGGTACCAAAAATCCTCAATTCCCTCTCGGTATTTTGGTCTCCTTAGGGAATGTCCCAGTTCCAGCCTCCTGTTCCCACAGGGTGAATCCAGTGGGAATTCATCCTGGATCTACAGCTCAGAAGGGGCTGGGTCAGGGATCCTGAGAAATTCCTGGTGCAAGGAAGAGATTCCAACCCCCCAGGATGAGCCCAAAGGAGCTCAGACCTGGAATTTAGGAAGGCAGGGATGGAAAAAAGGACACAGGAACCCCGTGGATGGGATAGGACCCAGCCCTGATCTCCAAACTGCAGTTCCCATCTCCTGGGGTGAAGATCCAAGGCTGTTTCTTCATCCTCTGAGATCCAGGGATGCTCCCAACTCATCAGGATGTGGGGCTGAGCTTGGGACAGGTGCCAGGAAAGGATTCCTGCCCTTCTCCAAACCCAAACCCTGCAGGAACAACTTCTCCATGGCAAGCACAGCTCAGCCCCTGCTCCACGGCTAGCACAGAGAGCTGGGAGCTCTTCCCAAGTTGCTCCAGCTTTTTCACGCCTTTCCCAAACTGGACATGAGGGAAAAGTGGCTCAGAAGGGGCCACGTGCCCCTTGTGCCACCACCGCCACCACCAGCCCCTGCTCAGGGTCCCCTCATGCGGTTCTGGGGACAAGGACACGGCCACCCGGGGAGAAGGGAACACTTACATTCACTCTGGATATTTGCTGTTATTCCCAAAGGGAAAGCATAGAGGAAAAAAGACAGGAGGTTAATTCGACCTGTTCCAACCCTGTTCCCAGCACAGCCAGAAAACAAATCCAGTTGTTGCAGGCCTTGGAAACCCTACACAAAAAACCCTTTTCCTTCCAAATGTGGAGGAGAAAAGCCAACTGCGGAGAGGAAAACCCAAGTGGGGAGGAGAAAGCCCGAATTTGGAGAAGAAACCCCAAATGTGGAAGAGAGAAAATCCAAATGTGGAGGAGAAAAATCCAGCTGTTGAGGAGAAAACCCAATTTTAGAGGAGAAAACTCAGCTGGGAGAAAATCCACCTGGGATGTTCCCACCTTCATCCCACCTCCTCCCCATCCCAGCGAGGAATTTTTGGGAAGGAACTGGAGAGGATAAACCCCAGACTTACAGTCCAGGGGGACCTCGATGGCGCTGACAAGGTGCTGGAGGCAGAGGGCAAAGACAATTCCAGCACAGGTGACCTGGGCTCTCCTTGGGATCATCTTGGAGCTTCCCTGGGTGGTCTCAGGACCTCGGGATGTCCCTTGGGGTGACTTTGGGGTGTCCCCTGGTGTGGTGGTACATGCAGAGGGATCCTCAGCTGTAAAAACACAACCCCAGAGTCACATCACTGAGCCAATCCTGGCGTTTTCCCTTTGGAAACTTCAGGAACGCGGTGTTTCCGCACAAAAAATGGTGGGAATGGGGCCAGGAATGGTGGCCAGGATTTGGAGAACACGTGGGAACAGCTCTGCTGAGCCCAGGATTGTCCCTCTGGAAGGATTTATGGGGTTGTTTGGGCTCCAGTCCTGGAGTCAGCGCCCAGGGACCAAGAGAAAATTCCTGGGAGCAATGGGATCCAAATGGAGCCTGTGGGATGGAATAGAAATGTGGATCTGCTGTTGAAAAAATTAATAATAATTGTATTTTATGCATCAAAAATACTGAGGAATATCTGATCCCTCAGGGCATTGGGATGAGCTCAGGGGTCTGGAGCTGTTGTCCCAAAAATCCTGGCATTGATCCAGTGGGATTCTAGGATTGGGATTTTTCCCCACTGGTGTCCAAACAGGATCCAGGTGTTCCCCTCACTGCTGCCAGATCCCCTCCACGCTCACAGGATCCTATTTTCCACCCAGACAACAAATGCAGATCCCAAAAGCACAACGAAAATCTTTAAATCCATTTCAAACAAAGGGATATTTTAGGGGAGGGAGGCAGTGGGGGCTATAAAGGGTCCAAATAGGAACAGTTTGGGGCTGAAGAGTGAGGAATTTCTTGTTTTCCTTGGATTTGGGGGTGGGAAATGGCTGAGAGAGAAGGAGGAAGTTCCTGGCACAGATTCCTGGGGATTATTTGTAAATATGGGAATATGAAAGGGCTGAGCCCAAGCTCTGATGGGAAATCACAGAATCCTGGAATGGTTTGGGTTGGGAAGGGAATTTAAAGCTCATCCCAAGTGCAGCGACACCTTCCCCTATCCCAGATTGCTCCAACCCGGCATCGGACACTTCCAGGGATCCAAGGCCAGCTTCACCCTACAAATCCCTGTAGGCCCCACTGCAGTGGGACTGCAAAAATCCAGGAATATCAGGAAGAAACAAAATTCCAGACAATTCCTGATTTGTAAAAGCGGCACGTAATCTCTGGCCTGAACCCACAGGCAGAATCCTGCGGGAATGCCTCGGCTGGATGATCCAGGGATGATCCACAGGATCGTGCTGGCTGGGAGCAAGGAAAGCACACAGGGAATTCATCCCCTGGAAAATGCCAGGCTCCTCCAGGCTCCTCCAGGCTCCTCCAGGGCCCCTTTGTCCGGAGCAGATGTGGGCAGCGGGAACAATCCCTGGGAACAATTCCTGCACGTGTAGGTGGCTCCTGGTGAACACAGCCCTGCATTGTCCCGGCTGCTCCTGCTGGGAACGGGGAATTCTCCCGGCACAGAGAGGCTGGAGCTGCCACAGGGATCAGGGACATTCAGAGCTGGTGGTGCTGGAGTCGGGGGAACAGCAGGGGAGAAGCTTTTCCCAAAAATCAGCATTTTCCCAGCTTTTTTCCTGCATAGAAAGGATCTGACACCAGCCCAAAAAGCAGGAGAAATCCATCAGCCTCATCCCTACATCCCAAAGGGAGGCACGGAGAGGGGAGGGGGTGGTTGGGGTTGGTCCTCACCAGCAGGATCAGACTGAGCCCTGCCCTGCTCCTCAGAATTCCATGGAATTCTCTCTTTTCTCCCTCCAGGATCTGAAATAACAACCCATGGGAACTGCTCCTCTTCCTGCAGAAAGAGATTTCTAGGGAGATCCCGCTCTGGCACCAGCCAGGACACGGATCCCTCGGCAGGGAATCTGGCCCCAAAATCATCTCGTTGTCAGAATTCCCAAAATCCTTACAAACAGCAGCACCTGGAATGTGCCCTGCTCCCCTGGGATCCACTGGGTGCACAAACCACTCTGAGGATGGGCTGGAATTCATTTATTCCCGTTTCTTAGAATGAGATTTTTTTGGGGATAACAATGGGAAAAATCCCTTCCCTACACCCCCGCTCCTGGAAAACAACCCCAACTCCAGAGCAGAAAATGGGAAGCAAAGGGAATCTGGGCTTGGAATTCAACAAAATTAAACAGTGAGGGATTGGATTGAATCAGCTCGTTAGGACCAGCAGGATGCTCCCAGCAGCAGCTGGATTTTTATCCCAGTTTATCCCGATTTTTTCCCAATTTATGGCTGCAGGAGGAACAGTAAAACTTTGGGAATTGCTGTTCCCGGGGAACATTCCGGCAGCTCTGTTTATTGCTTCATTAAATCTGATTGAGGAGCACGGAGCAGCTTTGCCACCGGCAGAAAATCCCCTTGGGTTGGCGTCGTGGTTTTAGAAATAAATAATAAAATCTTTTGCCTTTAAACAACTCATCTTCGAAACAATACCCCATAAGTCAACATAACCCATAAACAAGCTGTGGAAAAGCTTGTAAAAAATAAGGAAAACTTCACAATTACAAGTTGCCCCAAACTATTATTCCTTAAAAAATTAAAAACCACAAAAAAACTGGTTTTTCCTCTTGTAGAAACATCTCCATAACATTAACAAAAAAGACTTCTCTCCCTAAGTAAACTAAAAAAATACTATTTTAAGAGTAGTAAACTGACTAAAAATTTTAAGTTTTGTTTTTTTACATTATCAATTGAAAAGAAAAAGTTGTAGAGTGTTCTAAAAGATTTGTTTTAATTCTTGCTACTTTTTTTATTTTAGTTCCCATTAATAACATTTTCTTTATACCCGTTTAAAATTTTAAACCTACTTTACCTTTCTCCTAATCCCACCTTCCTATCACACAACAGAAAGTAAATAAATTAGTAATTAACCAACACTAAAACCCACCACACTCATCAACACATTAGTTAAAAAACCTCAGAATTAAAAAAAAAAAAATCTTAAATTAACAAACTAAAACCACTACTGTTGGGATTAGGGGAATAATGGATTTAAAAACACCCATGGATGGATTTCTCACTTTGGAGCCAGGCTGGGAGAGCTAGGAATGTTCAGCTGGAGAAGGGAAGGATTCAGGGAGAGCTCAGAGCCTAAAGGGGCTCGAGGAGAGGGATTTGGGATAAGGGATGGAGAGACAGGACACAGGGAAGAATTAGAGTATCCCATCTAATTCTTCCACTGGGAAGAATTAGATGGGATATTGGGAAACTCCTGGTTTTTCCTTGGAATTTTTGAGGGAAAATCATTCACAGCCCCCCCCCCCCCGATATTGTGACTTTTAATTGGGAAAAAAAAAAACACACAATGGCTTAATTAGGATGAGATTGGTTTGGGAGGAACATGGAAAGGAAGTTAAGGGAAAAACAGGGATTGAAAAGAGAAAGTCCAGGTGGGAAAGGGAAAAGTTTGGTGCCACACAGGACCCTCCCTGTGTCCCCTCACTGTGGGGCACTGGGGCTGCTCCAGCACCATTTTTCCAGGAATCCCAACAGAAAATCCCTAAGAGTCTGCGGGGTGGTGACTCAGGGACACTACAGTACCCTTGTCCCCTTCCCGAGGGAGCAGCAAATCCCATCCCGGCAAATCCCATCCCAGTAAATCCCATCCCAGCAAATCCCATCCCAGCAAATCCCATCCCAACCACCCTGGCAGCTCAGGACAGGTGGAGGTGACACTGTGCCATTGTCACCTCCTTTCCAGGGCCATCCATCCCACGCTGCTCCCAGAAAACCCACGGAGCTGGTGGCACGGGGGGACACGGGCCGTGCCTGTCCCCGGAGTGTCCCCAGGCCACCCCTCCCTGGTGGCATCTGGCCCTGGGATCAGCCAAGGGTTAATCAGGTGGGAAAACAGCCCTGGGATAGATCCGGAGCCCCTGGAAAAGCTTCCCAGCTCCCTCCTCCGCTCCTGCTGCTGGATTCTGGACCCACGCTTGGAGCAGCCCGAGCTTTTCCAAGGATGGGAATGTTTGGATGAGCTGTGGGATTTTTGGGGTCCCCAGGAGTCCCTTCCCACTCGGGATGTTCCATGATTTTGTGAATAAAATGAGGGATGCAACACTCAGAGAGAGGAAAACTCTGTTTCTCTGATCACACAGAGCTGGGAGAGGGTTTGGCTGGAATTCCCTTCCCTGCTGGACACAACCCACAGCTTGTCTGTGCCAGGAATGTCTGTTCCCATGGGAAAATCCACTCAGGGAAGTCGGGACACTTGGGATTCCTCTCCTGTGTGAGAGGAACACTCGGACACAGGAACAGCAGATCCTGATCCCATCCTTGGATCCCAGACCCAGCTCTCCCTCCTGACAAGGGCATCAGGCATGGCTGATCCCAATGAGAACCGAGTGATCCCAGTGAGAACCGAGTGATTCCAGCGGGAACTGAGTGATCCCAGCGGGAACCGAGTGATCCAAGTGAGAACTGACCGATCCCAGGTGAGAATCGACTGATCCCTGTGGGATTCCCAGCAGGAATTGTCTGATGCCAGTGGGAACCGAGTGATCCCAGTGGGAACTGACCTGGCCTTGGACATTTCCATGAAGTTCATTCCCAAAAAACCTGCCGGTGACCCAAAGTTGATGCTCCAGGTGTGTCCCATCATTCCTGGCAGGGTTTGGTGATCCCACTCCCACTTCTTTTCCCAGGAATTGTGACAGCCCTCGAGGACATTTTCCACAGGAATGCGATGCAATTCCAAATTTGTTCATACCCCGGAGCTGGGAATGGGGAGGGCAACACCTTTCCCTGCTATTTCCCACCATTCCCTGCTTTTCTCACCATTCCCTGGTGCTTCTCACAACTTTTCCTGTCGCTCTCCATGGAATTGTCACCCTTTGTCACTCAATCATCAAATCCTGTGTCACCACCTCTCCATCTGCTGCCGGAGCTGCCTCCAGAATGGGAATAAATTAACTGGAGGAAGCTTTTGGCTCAGGGATAATGAAGTTGGCACAAACCCAGCTCAGGAGGGAGCCCAGGGATGCCGTGGTTAAAAATTCCATAAAAATAAAAGGGATTTTGGGGAATTAAAAGGCCAGGTTGGAATTTAGGGTTTCCTTGGAAAAGTTTGAAGGATGGATTGAGCCAGGCATGAATGAAGTGAGGATTTTTATCCACCAAAACTTTCTAAAATCTCTGAAAAAGGTGGTATCCATGTCCTGCAAATCCTTGGAAATACAAATCTCCCCTTGCTGACACCACTGGAAGCAGGAGGGAAATCCACAGGAGAATCACAGAATTTAAAGTCGAGGGGAAAAAACACAGGAAAGGGAAATTTCAATATTTAACTCCCCCCACCTCATCTCTGATCCACCAAAGTTTTTTTGCTGGGAATATTCAATGGAAAAAGTGTGGAAATCCATTAAAACCCCTAAGCTGAGGGAAACAAAGAGCAGGGATTGGGATTGAGGGTTGGATCAGCAAATTCCTTGAATTCTGCACGTCATAATTAGAGCTGGAATACAACTTTGGTAAAATACCAAGAAGGTTTTCCATGAAAAATTCAGGAGGAGGAAGGATCCCACCTCTGGCACAGCTCAGGCACAGGATCCGGGCACGACCTGTCCCAAAAAAACCATTCCAAGTTTTTCCTGCCTTTCCCAGGATAATGTGGAGCATGTCCCACCTTGGCTGAGGTGATGTGGAAAATTGGGAATCTCCCTCATGTGGCTTTGGGAAGGATTTCTCTCCCTTTTTCCAAGTTCAAGACAGAACGAGTTCTCAGAGCATGAAGAAACTGGAATTTCCATACAGGAGGGATGAATCCCACAAAATCTAGGCACAAAACCCCTTTGAGATGTCAAGGAATCCCACAAAAAGCTCGGAGTGGGATGATCTGGAGCATCCCTGCAGGATGCCAGGCCTCTTTTTGGGATTTTCCCATTTTCCTAACCCTTTTCCTGCCGCTCTCCTGCATCCCTCAGGATCGTGTCCCTCGCTGGTGGCCATGGCAACACCAATCCATGCAGGAAAGGGGAGGAATCCGGAAAATTATTCATGAGGAATGAAGGAGAGCTCGGAGCAGACCTTCTGGAAGCTGGTGGGAAAAGGCCCTTCCTCGGTGTTCCCGTTGGGAAAACACTCCTGATTTATTATTAAAAAGGGAAGAATTCATTTTTTCTGTTGTTGTTGAGCTTAATTAGGAAGAAAATCTTCCTGGAGGAATCCTGTGTGATCCCAGCCCTGCTCCCAGCCCCTTTCCCGCTCCTCAGGTTTTCCAGAGTTTCTGGAGTCAAAGCATCTGAGCAGGAGGGGAGTTTGGGGAAGCGGAGCACGCAAAGCCTGGCTTTAAACAGTCCTGGAATTGTCCCATTCCCAGGTTCCTGAGGGAATTCTGCTCTGAATTCCCAAACCTCCTGCCTGTGCTTACTACTGCTCCATCTTTGCCCTTGGAGGGGAATCCTGGCTGTTCTGGAATTACCCCCATCCCATACCAGCACTGATCCCAAAAATCCCACCTTACTCCAAATTCCTGAGGGCTGCAGGGAGCTCCAAAAACCTTCTCCCCTTGTGCTTCCCACTGCTCCGGAATGACCCCATCCCACAGCAGGGCAGATCCACAATCTCCAAGGATTTGATTTATTCCACCTCCTCCTCCTCCTCCTCCTCTACCTCCCTTTCCCTCTCCTATGTCCGGCACAGTTTTCCCTCTCCAGAGCTCAGGTCGAGGTTTTCCCTCTCTTTATCTCCCAAAAAAAAGGTCTCAAATCCAAGGATTGACAGGAAATCTTCACCTCCTCACAGGTTATTCCAAGGATAGGGAGGCACCTCCCTTTCCCTCTCTCATTTTTTCCCTCTCCAAAGCTCAGGCTGAGCTTCTCCCTCTCTCTATCCCAAACTCAAAGATTTTCCACATCCTGGAAAGGACGCCCTGAGCTCCCCACATCCAAAAAATCCCCATTTCCCCCTAAGATTCTCCACATCCTGAGGATGCCCTGAGCTCCTCACATCCCAAAAAATCCCTCTAAGATTTTCCACATCCTGGAAAGAACACCCCGAGCTCCCCACATCCCAAAAAATCCCATTTCCCCCAAAGATTTTCCACACCCCAGGAAGGACACCCTGAGCTCCCCACATCCCAAAAAATCCCTATTTCACCCTAAAATTTCCCACATCCTGAGAACACCCTGAGCTCCCTACATCCCAAAAAAATCCCCGTTTCCCTCTTCTGGGCTTGTCCCAACCCCTCCATGCCAGAGAAGCGCCGAGGCTCCAGAGCCCTGATCCGTAATTCTGACTTTCTCCATCCTTCGCCCTTTTCTCCCTTTTCCCGCGGGAACAATGGGGCCGTGGCACCGGACACTGCCCACTCTGTGCCCTCCCCGTGCCCGAGTGCCAGCCTGGGCCTGTCCCCGTGTCTCCGGCGGGTGACAGCGTTCTGTTCCCAGATGCAGCTTCCTTTTGTTCCCGACCCTGTGGAAAAGCAGAGCAGAGACATCCCCACCACTGAGAATTCCCAGCCAGGAATTTCTGACTCTCCCACTGATATTCCAGCTTGGAATTGTTTGGTTTTTTTGCCTCTGCAATGGCGGCAGCTCTGTTTCACAGTGAGAAAATTCCGGAGGAATTAGGGAGTGGATCACAGGGATCCGCATTTCCCAATCTCCCGCACCCTCATCGCTCATCCTGGGATTTTCCAGCTGGGAAAGAGCCAACCCCAGCCAGGGAAAAGGGGGAATTTCTCTGAAAATAAAATAAAAATCCATACGAGGCCTGGCTGCGTATCCCGGCTCCAGCAGAAATCCAGGAAGAGATGGGGGAAGGAGGAACTGGGGAGAGGAATCTTTGTTGGGATAATTGTCTGGGATTTCCCTGGAGGGTGGTGCAGGAACTTCAGGAGAGACTTCCCAGAGAATAAAAGCAGGAATTTCCCAACGAAGGGCAGCGGGAGATTAGGACTAATCAGGCGGGCCCAGAGCGATAAACCCGCCTAAAAAACAAAGCTCCGCTTTGTAGCTTTAAACGAGGAATTGCCAGATCCCATCCACGGCTTCATTAGCATCTCATTAATATGCAATTCCCATTTTCCTAATTAAACGGTTGGGAGTAGGGAAGGCAGGGAGGAGGAGGTGCCCCTGTGCCAGCTCCGAGCCCTGGGGACACTTTTTGGGACAAGAATTCCCATTTTCCTGCTTCCCAAGGCGCCCTCCAGGGATTCACCTTTTTCCCTGGGTGTATCCAAACCCTGACATTTGGGAGCAAACACAGCAACATTCCCGGTTTTCCAGCTCCTGCATCCCAATATGGAATGAACATTGTGCCAAGGGTAATGTTCTTATCTCCACCATCAAAATTCCTGCTTTAGGGCGATTCTGAGAACTTGGAGCTTCCAGGAGCTGCTCCTGAGGTTTTGGCGCTTCCCTGAATCCCATCCCAGCTCCCTCCACCTCCAGGAACCCCCAGATCCTCCCTCCCCCACCACAAACCCCTTTCAGTTCCACTTTGAGCCTCATTAAACCCTCGGGAGTCGCCGGGATAATTCCAGGCTGGCTGATCCCGGATTTTCTGGGATTGGGCAATGCCCACCGGGCACAGCAGAGAGATTTCCAACGGCTGGAAAATTGGAATGGAGCTGGAGGGAGAAGGATGGGGCAGCAAGAAGAGCAAAACTCGGGATTTGAAGCCATCAAACCCCATCCCTGCTGATGGATTTGTTCCTTCTCCTGGTTTTCCCTGGATTTGCTGGAATTAAAAGCTGCTCCAGCCTCTTGGAACATGAAAGGGAGATAAGATCTGAGCGGGGCCGAGCGAGTTTTAATTTTATTCCCTAAAGCAGTGCCTGGGATGTTCCATTGGGATATCAAAGTAAAAATTGGATGTTGGAGAGGATCTGCTCCCGCCATGGGCGCTGTGGCCATTCCATGATTTCCGAGGGAGAGGAGGAGGGAACAACAGCATTCCCAAGGCTGGCCATGCTGGTACTTCCCAGACCCACCCAGGTCACTCTGCCCAGTGCTAGACTGGTTCTCCACAAGGATTTTGGGATTTCCTAGTGCCCAGAGCCAGGAAATCTCGCCTGGAGAAGCCTCAGCTTCCTGATTTCCTGGGTTTGCCTCTGTGGGGCTGGAGCTGTGGTGGCCATGGGACATCTCCTGGTGGTGTCCCCAGGATCTTCCCTGGGGAGTGGAGATGTTCCCAGGAATTTTCCCTGACCCTGGAAATCCCTGCAGAATTCCTACTGATCCTGGAGGGTGGAGATGTCCCCAGCATTATTCCCAATTCTGGAGACACCCCCGGGACCTTCCCCAATTCTGGAGAGTGGAAATGTCCCCAGAAATTTATCTTGACCCTGGAGATGTCTCCAGAAATTTCTCCTAGGGGGAATAAAGGGAAGAATGGGTGGGAATAAAAGTAAGAATAAAGGGGGATAAAGGGAAGAATCTTCCTGATGATCACTCGTGGCTGAATCCCAAAAACCCTCCAGAAATCTCAATTAACACTTCAGAAATCCCAATTATCACTTCGGTGCACCTTCTCGCTCCTCTTCCTCCAGCATTCCCAGCTATTCCCACATTCCCATTTCATCTTTCCCTGCTTAAAACCACATCCCACACCCCTCTCCTGGCTCCCAGGGGAAGCCTTTGAGTCCTTTTCCTCCAAAAAACCCCTGAGATGAGGTTTTGGGATGAGATTCGAAGGATGTGGCTGGAAGAGCCGGATGAATCCCACACTCAGCTCCACCCCCAGGGCATCATTCCTGCTCTTCCCTCTCCTCTGGTGGAGCACGGGGCTAAAATTATCCCTGAGCAGTTCAAATCCCAAACCCTGGGGGTTTTTATGGCCTCTGGAGCCCGATCCCAAGGACAGCTCCAGCTGTGGCACAGATCGGGAGCAGAAATAGCAGGAGGGTGGCACGGAGCGCTCCGAGGTGGCACAATTTGGGATCAGCACATCCCAAATTGGCACATCCACCTGCACGGGGTCAGAGCTGGGGCATCTCCTGGGAATGGCCCCTCCAAAGCCTCTCCCAGCTCAGGTTGATGGGAATAAGATCCTAAAATTCCCAAAGCCCCTTCCATAGTGGGAGAGGGATCCCAAAGCTTCCCAAAGCCCCCCCCACAGCTTCTCCCAGCCCTGGTTTAGTAGAAAAAGGATCCTAAAATCTCCCAAAGCCCCTCCATGGCTTCTCCTGACTCAGATTTAGTGGGAAACAGATCCCAAAATCTCCCACATCCTCTCCTGGCTCAAGTTTACAGGGAAGGGGATCCCAAAATCTCACAAAGACCCTCCTTTAGTGAAAAGGGGGTCCCAAAACCTTCCAAATCCCCTCCGCAGCCTCTCCCAGCTCAGGTTTCCAGGGAAAAAGATCCCAAAGCTTCCCAAACCCCACACTGCCCATCCCATTCAGAATATAATTGAGCCATCTGCCCTCCCACATCCCAGCAGCTGTTTGGGATCAATTCCAGCCATTCCGACCCCCTTTTCACCAGACAATAGGGCAGGAACTGCAGTTCCCTTGGGAAAGAGGGTTTTGTTTTGGTTCCTGGGGGGTTTCATCCCCGGACGCTCCTGGATATCCCTGTTTTTGACCTTGCTCTGCTTTGGAAAAGGAATTCTGAGAATCACCCACGGATGGGAATTCCCAGGAAGTATCCATTCCCACCTCCATCCCAAATCTGGGATTCAGGTCAAAATCCTGCCAGGAACACTTAGAAAACCCCAAATTTCCCCCCCAGCTCAGCCGTGCCACTCCCAGGAATTATTCCTACCCCCAGGCCTGTCCAAAAAGGCTGGAAAAGGGAGACAAAGAAGTCAGAATCCCTGGAATCAAACATTCGGGGGCAGCCTGCTGTCCTGGGCCGGGGCCAGCTCAGCCTCGCAGCTGTCACTGGGGCCAACATGCTTCAGACAAGGTCAACCAAAAATCCCCAGGCTGGTCCCAGCTGCTGGGATGGCCAGGAATAAAATCCCTGGGGAGTGCTGGCAGCTGGATCCCGGAGCTGTCAGCAGGAAATGGCAGCCTGGGACGTGCAGAATCAGGTTTTGAAGGACGTTCGGGAAAAATCCGCCCTCTAAAATGTGCGGTTCTGGTGTGGGATGTAAAAAAATGCCTGGATGAATTCGGCCAAATTCCAGCTTTTCTGGGAATTAAGGGGGAGCGCTGAGTTTGGACAGGATGTTTGGATTTAAGATATTTTCTGTTAGAATTGAAATTTTCCAGATACAGAGAAAGAAGGAAATAGGATTATCAATTTGTTGAGTGGATTTGAGGTGGAATCACAGAATGTTTGGGTTTGGAGGGAGATTAAGGTCCCCCAGTGCCACCACAGGGACACCTTCCACTATCCCAGGTGGCTCCAACCTGGCCTGTGACACTTCTGAGGATGGGCCACCCATGGATTCTCTGGGAATTCCATCCCAGGGCCTCCCCACCCTCACAGGGAAGAATTCTTCCCAATATCCCACCCAGTTTTCCCCTTTTTCAGCCTGAACCCATCCCCTTGTCCCACTACGCCAATTCCTGCTGCAGATTCCCTTTTCCTTCCTTGTAACTCCTTCAGATCCCGAGGCTCCCACACAAATCAAATCCTGAGGTTCCCAAACAAATCAAATCCCGAGGTTTCCACGCAAATCAAATTCTGATAGCTCCACTTCCAGGGATAGGGTAGCCATGGATTCTCTAGGAATTCCATCCCAGGGCCTCCTCACCCTCGCAGGGAAAAATTCCTTCCCAATATCCCACCCAAATCTCCCTGAACCCATCCCCTTGTCCCACCACCCCAATTCCTGCTGCAGATTCCCTTTTCATTCCTTGTAACCCCTTTGCATCCTGAGGTCTCAACACCAATCAAATCCCAAGGTCTCCACACCAATCAAATCCCGAGGTTTCCACACAAATTAAATCCTGAGGTTTCCACACAAATTAAATCCCGAGGTTTTCGCACAAGTTAAATCCTGAGGTTTCCACATAAATCAAATCCTGACGTTTCTACACAAATCAAATCCCGAGGTTTCCATACAAACCAAATCCCAAGGTCTCCACACAAATTTAATCCCAAGGTTCCCACACAAATTTAATCCTGAGGTCTACACACAACCAAATCCCAATTTCCCCACACGAACCAAATCCCAATATCCCCACACAAACCTAATCCCAGTTTCCCTACACAAACCAAATCTCAGTTTCCCCACACAACATTCCCTTCTCCAGGCTGACCATTCCCACCATCCTCAGCCTGTCGGAAGCGTCACCAGAGGAGCGCCCCGAGTGTCCTGGCACGTGCGGATGGCACAAAGCCCTGTCCTGTCCCTCCCCTCCTCCCGCTCCCAGCTGGGATTGCCTCAACCCCATCCCAAAGGAGATCCCAACAAGGAGCCTTTGTGGCGGGGTCTGCTGGGAATGTCAAAGCCAGATTTCAGGAATGTGACACCACCGAGGTGACAGCAGGGACAGGAGCTTCTCCTGGGCCCCTCACTCCATCGGCGCCCGGTCGGGTCACAGAGGGGTCTTTATCCCGCACGGAGCGGAATCGGGAGCGATCCCGGCCCCACAAATGGGGTTGTGTCTGCAAATCCACCACCCTGGATAGCCAAGGCTTTGGGAAGAAGGAGAAAAAATGAAAAAGATGGAGCAGAACTTATCCAACAAATGAGGGAAATGAGGTTGGAAAAATGAAAATGAAAATGAAAATGAAAATGAAAATGAAAATGAAATATGAAAATGAAATATGAAAATTAAATATGAAAAGATTTAGCAGAACTCATCCAAAAATGAGGGAAATGAGGTTGGAAAGGAATTCCCTCCAGGGCAGGAAGGGATCCACACCTCCCTGACAAGATTTAAGAAGGATTGTGAGGGAATCCAACCCCTGGGTGGATCCTTGCAGGTTTAAAATCCAAGGGAATACTTTGGGAAGGAGAAACAAAACCCAAGAGAAGAGCCTGTGGGACTGGGAAGAGCCTGCAGGATTGGGAAGAGCTGGCAGGAATGGGAAGAGCCCGCAGGACTGGGAAGAGCCCGCAGGAATGGCTGATCTTCACCTGGGGAAAAAGGGAAGGCTGGAATTCTTTCCCTGCCCACAGGCTAGGGGAAGATCCTATAAAAACTGCTGGGAATATCAAACATAACCTGCTACGAATAAAAAAAAAAAAAAAAAAAAAAAAAAAGAAAGAAAAGAAAAACCTGCTTGGAATATCCAAAAAACCTACTCTGAATATCCAACAAAACGTGGTCTGAATTTCCACCAAAAAACTGTTGGGAATATCCAATAAAGCCACTGTGCATATCCAATAAAACTTGCTCTGAATATTCAACAAAAACTGCAGGGAATATCCAATAAAAACTGCTGAGACTATCCAATAAAAACTGCAGGGATTATCCAATAAAAACTGCTGGGAATATCCAAAAAAATTGCTCTGAATATCCACCAAAATCTGCTCTGAATATCCATCAAAAACTGCTGGAATATCCAATAAAAACTGCTGAGAATATTAAAAAAAAGTGCTCTGAATATCCAGTAAAAACTTCCGGGACTATCCAATAAATCTGCTTCTACAAGGATGGGCAGTGGAGCTTTGTCCAGGAGAAGAAAAATGCCCAAAGCCACGTGAAGAGGGAGCGGATTTTGCTCCCTGCTCCCAAAAATCCCGGAGGCAGCCGGATCCCCAGACAATTCCAGCTGGAATTACCTCAGGAGGTCACCACCATCGGGAGCAGGATCAGCCCTAAGCTCAGCCCAGCTGAGCCCGGCCTTACCCCGGTGGGGTTTAAAATCTGTCCTAAATCGTGGAGACCACCCGGCATCCAAATTCCAGCTTAAAAACCACACTGAGGGTGGGAAAAGGGGAATTCCCACATTCCCCGCATTCTGTTGTTACAATGTATCCCTGTTTTCCCTTTTTATTCTGGATTCCAGTGGGAACAGGGAGATGGGAACTCAGGGAATAACGTGGAGTTCCCAAATCCCCAGGAGGGGCTTCAGCACCCTGGAGAGCGGCCGGATCCAAGCGGATTTTCCTACCCACGGATGTTCCCGGCCTCGGCATTCACAGGTTTTCCCGAGAATTTGTGGCTGCCCCATCCCTGGAAGTGTCCAAGGCCAGCTTGGAGCAACCTGAGATGGGGAAGCTGTCCCTGCCCGTGAAATGGGATGAGCTTTAATTTTCCAACCCAAATTATTCCATGAGTCTGCAGCTCTTTGAACTCGGGGATCCTTGGGATAAGCGGGAAAAGGGAATAATTCAGAGAAAAAAAGGAGTTTTGGTGCATTTTCCACAGATCCAAGGAGAACCTTCCAGCCCTTCCAGTTCCCACTGGAGCTGCCAGCCCGGCCTATCCATGCCAGGAAATTTCAGGAGGAATTTGGGATTCAGGCTGACAGAGCTGCGAGATCAGATTCTGACTGTCCCTGGGAAAAGGAGCAAAATTCCACTGCCAAGGAGGCGGAAAGCGGCGGAAAACCTGCCAGGAATTCCGATAAACCTCCGGCTTCACCTTGCACCAACCCCGGGGGTTGTGCTCCTGTTTTCCCACTCCCTGTGAGGCTCCAGGTTTGCTTCCAGAGGTGGGAAAGGAGCATCCCAGAATCCAGGATAGGGATTCATCAGCTCTTCCCAAGCCTGGATTGCGCAAAGCTCTCTCTTCCCTTTGGATGCTCCTCCAGTGAACTGGGAATGTGCCAACCTCTTGCTTAAGGCTTGCAGGCAGAGGAATGCAAGGAAAAAAATCCCAAATTCTCCTTTCAAGGGAAAATCTACACTCTTCCCTCTCTCCTGTGCCCTTTGGATGCTCCCTCCCAGTTGCATCCCTGAGGAAAACAGGACTGGGTCTCAAAATTCCAGGATGAGATCCAAAGGAACATAAGGAGGCGTTGTCAGGAAATTCTGTACACCTGAACTCATCCTTGTTTTTTTCGTGGATAATCCTTGTCCTCCGATCTCATTAAGTGGCAATGGTGATCCCAATAAGCCAAGGGATAAATCCTCCTATTTTTTAATCCGTAATAACCCAGCCCGGTTTCTTTCAGCTCGGGATTAAAGGAAAAAAGGGAAAGGGAGGGGGACGGGGATTACGGAACATTTAAACTTCCAGCAAGTTCATTCTGAGCCGGAATCGCTGGAATTGTGCAATAATTATCCCGGACAGCCTGGAAAGGAACCAAGGGGCTTCAGGAAGAGGGGGGGGGGAAATGGAAAAGATGGAGCAGAACTCATCCAACAACACGGAAAATGAGGAAAATGAGGTTGGAAAGGAATTCCCTTCGGGGCAGGAAGAAATCCAGACCTCCCTGACAAGATCTGACAAAACTGTAAAGGAATCCAACCCCTGAATGGATCCTGGCAGGTTTTAGGAACATTTTGGGAAGGGCAAATGAAACCCAAGGAGTAAAGGGAACTGCCAAAGCCTTTTCCCTTGTTTTTTTAGGAGTCTTCTCACAGGTTTTGCTATTTAAATTCAAATAAATTTGGATAATTTTTATCTGAAAATCTGATTTCCTCATTGGGTTTGAATCCTCCCACTTCAGCTGCTTTTGTTCCACCTAAAAAGTGTGGAAAACAGGGAATTCCAGAAAGCAAAGAAATGAAGGAATTTTGCCTGAACTTCCAGGTTTTTCTCCCTGGGAATGAATTTCTGCTGGGATTTGCAAGATTGATGCTGCCCAGACGAGTAAATTACAACCCCACAGAAAATCCACCCCCACGTGGAAAACAAATCCAGAAATTCCTGCCGAGCACTCCCAGATAAAATCAGAGCCTCAGGAACATCCTGGGAATGGGGCTGTTCCATCTTCCCAGATTCCTCAAACAAATCCCAAACTTTTCCCTTGGAGACTCCTCGTTCCCTGAGCAAGGGCAGGATGGAGCTGAAAAATTCCAAAGCTCCAGATGGAAGCAACAATTTCCAAAGCTTTGCATTCCCTTTCCAAGCTCCACCTGCCCAGGTGAGCTCCACTGGTCCTTATCCAGGGAATATTTCCTTGGAACACCCCAGAACTTCTCCATTCCTGATAATTTCTGCATTTCTGGATAAAACTCAACTTTATCCAGGGAATTTTTCCTTGAAACACCCCAGAACTTCTCCATTCCTGATAATTTCCATATTTCTGGACTACACTGGCCTTTCTCCAGGGAGTATTTCCTTGGAGAACCCCAGAACTTCCCCATTTTTCTCAGCGGGGCAGAGCTGGTTATGGGAACAGAGGGAGGATCCGATCCAGGGCCATGATCCCTACGGATAATTCCTTTTCCCAAGGTCACCCCAGCTGGGATGGAGCATTGGGATTAAGAACGGCTCCAGTGGGAAGTGAAACTTCCTTAAATCCATTTATTCTCCCTTTTCCCAACAAAGGAAGCACCAAAAAAATCTCTTTTCCTGCTGCCTGTGTCCATCCCCTTCCTCATATTCTTGGGAATCTCCAAAGGTTTCCTGGGATGGAATTCCCAGCTTCCCATTCCCATTCCCATTCCCATTCTGATCCAGATTCACTTTGTGGTTCACAACTGATCCCAACCCCTTCACTGCTCATCCCTGAGGTCTGAGGGTACAACCCCTCTACACCGAGGAGTATCCCACAAGTATCCTACTTGGAGTATCCCAACCACCTGCCAGGAGCAAAAACACGGAAAAAAATCCACATTTTTCCCATTATTATTCAACATTTCCCCCTATTTTTGGGATCCTTTGTGGTGGAGTTTTTCCAGCAGATTTTGGGGGATTTTATTTCCCCCCAAAACCTGGAGAGAATGAGAGGAAAACAAATCCTGATTAATTAATTTGGAAAACTGGGGATATTCCTCATTTAATCATCAGCTGGGAGAAGGGTTGATTGGATTGGGCTGGGTTTAAACCAAATCCCTTGGGATGAGGATGAGGACAGAGCTTTGTTAAACCCAGAATTAACACAAAACCAGGCCCAGGTCCTAGGTCCTGTAAACAAAGTCACTTTTTCAACCAAACAACTTCTCCCTGCCAGCCCAGCGCTTTTCCATGCATTATTTATGTTGGATTCACGTTACTGCCACACACACAAAAAAAAAAAAAAAAAAAAAAAAAAAAGGGAAAAGCAGCAAAGGCCCAGCCTGGAACTGGGAAACAGCAAAATTAAAAATAGGAATTGAGCAGGAAATTACAAATTTGAGATTTGAGTTTTCTTTTGGGACAGAAATCAAAGTTTTATTGGAACAAAGCAGCCCCTCGGTGTCTGCCAAAGAGGGGGAGGTTTTCCAGGAAAGAAAGGAATCAGCATTCCTGGAAAAGTCATAGGATTCCTGCTTTTGTCCTCGGCAGCTGCCAGGAGCATCCCGGAAACACCACAGCGCCACAGGATCCATCTTAAAGCAGCCGGGCCTCTGCTGGGCATGTCAAAATTCCAGCTTTTCCCGCAATTCCCGCATCCTCCCGGCCCTCGGCACTGCCCCTCCGCCGGGACTCAGCCGGGAACAGCCCGGGGTGACTTTGGGGAGTGCTCCTGAGCCATCCCAAGGAGCTGACCTTGAGGAAGGAACCCAGAGGCAGCATTCCAAAGGGGAAAGCAAAACCCACCCGAGCAAGACGCACCAGCCATGCCCAGATTTAGCAGGGATGGGATTTTTTTGACAAAACCTCCGTTTTCGCACCCAAACCTCCTCTGGGTGCCGTTCCCAGAGGCCTCCCCGGGATGGAATGCGCGTTTTCCCTACTCCCTGTCCTCCAAAGAGCACCTGAGGCCATGGAAAAGGGAGGATCTCTGCTCCATCCCTGCTCCATCCCAACAATCCCTCTCCCCCAGGCCCCAGCGCTCCCTCACGGCCTCCTCGCCCTCCTCAGCCCCATCCCCGACCTCCTCGCGGCCATGGAGCAGCGGGAGCGCCCGTGGAGCCGGGATCCCAATGATTCAGCACTTTCCCCTCTCTTCCCGAAGGGAGATCGATCCCCGGGAGCGGCTGCGGGAGGATGCGGATCCCGCACCCGCCACTCACCGCTCGCCGCCGGGCCCCGCCGCTTCCCGGCGCCGCATCCCGAGCCAGGTGCGTTTTCCCGGTGGATTTTTCCGGCCCAGGATGTTCTTCCGGAGGGAAGACGACAGGGAAGGAGCGAGGCGCGTCCCCCGCAGAGCAATCGCCGCTCCCCGCGAGCTCTCGGCGCCCCAAAGTTGCGCTGTCACCCCAAGGTCCCCACCCGGGCTGCGCTCCCCGTGCCCCCGCACTGCCACCGCGGGGTTTTGTCACACGCAGGGACACGAAGCCGTGACGTAACAGCCAAAATCCCATCACATGCCCCAGCTCCCCCCTCCCGGGGTCCTGACAGCAAAAACCGGGAGATTCTGGGGGTCACCGAGCAGGTTTAGGACCCCAAATCCGTGCTGAGGATGCGCGGACCACCCCGCCCCGCACCGTGCGCATCCCCGAGCATCCCCCGAGCGCTTCCCGCATCCCGGTGCGTCCCGATCCCGGTTTGTCCTTACCCGGAGGAGCGGAGGTGGCCGCAGCCGGGGCTCGGTGCGGGCACGGTGCGCCGCACTGCGCGCTCCCGGGCGCGGCCGCGCCGCACTGCGCGCTCCCGAGCGGGCGGAGAGCGAGTGCGGCCCGGCAGCGGCAGCAGGAGGAGGAGGAGGCAAAGGAGGGAGGAAGGCAAGGGCTGGAGGCGAGGGGGCAGAGCAGAGGGAGGAGCTCATTAGCGGCGCCCTTAATGAGCAGCCGCAGGCGCTCAGCGCGGGGCTGAGCCCTGCCAAGGCTGAAGGCGCAATCCGGGGACAGAAACGCCGATTTTGGGCAAGAGGAGGACGAGTTTGGGTCACCCCGAAGAGCTGACCCCTCCCAAAGCCCCGCGCGCAATCCAGGGACAAAAATGCGAATTTTGGGCAAGGAGAGGAGGAGTTTGGGTCACCCCGAGGGTGCGGAGGGTCCCCGGGGTGCTCTGTGCCCCCTCCAAGGGCTTGGAGCGTCCCCCGGTGCCGCTGGAGAGGAGCGCGAGTGGCACAGCTCGGCTGGGGGGCGACAGCGGCTGCTGGCACCGGTGACACTGCCGGTAACGGTGGCACTGCTGGCACTGGGGCACCGGTGACACTGCTGGTACTGGTGACACTGCCGGCACTGCTGGCACCGGTGGCACTGCTGGTACTGGGGCACCGGTGACACGGCTGGTACTGGTGACACTGCCGGCACTGCTGGCACCGGTGGCACTGCTGGTACTGGGCACTGGTGACACTGCCGGTAACGGTGGCACTGCTGGCACTGGGGCACCGGTGACACTGCTGGTACTGGTGACACTGCCGGCACTGCTGGCACCGGTGGCACTGCTGGTACTGGGGCACCGGTGACATGGCTGGTACTGGTGACACTGCCGGCACTGCTGGCACCGGTGGCACTGCTGGTACTGGGCACTGGTGACACTGCTGGTACTGGTGACACTGCTGGCACTACTGGTACTGGTGACACTGCTGGTTCTGCTGGCACTGCCGGTAATGGGGCACCGGTGACACGGCTGGTACTGCTGGCACTGCTGGTACTGGTGACACTGCTGGTACTGGGGCACCGGTGACACGGCTGGTACTGCTGGCACGGCTGGTACTGGTGACACTGCTGGTTCTGCTGGCACTGCTGGCACCGGTGACACTGCTGGTACTGCTGGCACTGCTGGTACTGGTGACACTGCTGGTTCTGCTGGCACTGCTGGCACCGGTGGCACGGCTGGTACTGGGGCACCGGTGGCACTGCTGGCACTGCTGGCACTGTCCCCTCGGGTGACCCCGCAGAGGTGACAGAGCCCGGATGTCCCCGTGGCCGCTCAGCCATCAGAGCTCTCGGTTTAATGAAAGCTCCCCCCACTCCCAGCCAGATTTCTGGCCTCGCCTTCCCGGGATTTTTATTAAATTCCCGATTTTCTGCTGAGGCTGCAGGGCTGGAATTGATGGACGTGGATGTCAGAAAGCGCCAGAGGGAGCCTGGGTTTCATCTCTCTGCTGAATTGAATATAAAGTATGAAATATTTGATTTTAGAGATGGATTAATGTATGAATTAAATATATCGAATATGCCACTGGAAATCATGGAACTGGGAATCAGGGAATAGGTTGGGTGGGAAAGGACCTTAAATTGATCCAATTCCATGGGCTTGGACACCTTCCATGATCCCAGGTTTTTCCAACCTGTCCTGGGACACTCCCAGCCACAAAATTCTCTGGGAATTCCATCCCCACCCTCCCCGGGAGGGATTTATTCCCAATATCCAACTGAACTTTCCCCCTTTTCAGTCTGAGTCCATTCCCCATTTCCCTGTCACTCCATCCCTTGTCCAAAGTCATTTTCCACCTTTCCTGTCGTTCCCTCAGCTCCTGGAAGGCCACAACTGGATCATCCCAAAGCTTCCCTTATCCAGATGGAACAATCCCAATTTTCCAGCCTTTCCTCGCTCCAGAGCTGCTCCATCCCTGGATTTCCTTCCTGAGCTGGGAATTCTGGGGCTGGAGCAGCTCTGCAGGGGGGTCTCACCTGAGGGGGCAGAGGGGCAGAATCTCTCCTGCTCCATTCCCTGTTTCTCCCAAAAATCCATTTCCAGGTGTCACCATCCCATGGAAATGAGAGAGGAATTCCCAGAAATTCCATTGGGATCCCCTGGATTGCCAGAGGGGGAAAAACTTCCTGGGGGAATGTGGGGACACAGCTGGAAATGCCAGGTTTGGAAATCCTGGTTTCCCTATGGAATAACAGATCCAGGGAGCAGCTGCTGGGAAAGGAGGGAGTCAAATCAATCAGAAATGTTCTGGGATAGAGCAGAATTCCAGACATCTGTGCCCAGCTGCTGGGAACTGGGGAAAACCAGGGAAAAGCCATGAGGAAAAACAGGGGAAAGCCATGGGGAAAAACAAGGAAAGCCATAGGAAAAACCAGGGAAAAGGCATGAGGAAAACTGAGTAAAAAATCATGGGAAAACCCGGGGGAAACCAGGAAAAAGCCATGGGGAAAACCAGGAAAAAACATGAAGAAAATTGGGAAAAAAAAACATGGGGGAAAGTGGGGGGAAAAAACATGAGGAAAACCAGGAAAAAGCCATGGAGAAAATTGGGGAGAAAATGGGGAAAACTGGGGAAAAGACATGGGGAAAATAGGGGAAAAAATATGGGGGAAAGCAGTGAAAAAAACATGGAAAAAACAGGGGGAAAGCAGGAAAAAACCATGGGAAAAATCGGGGGGGGGAAAGGGGGAAAATTGGGAAAAAGCCATGGGACAAACTGGGGAAAAACCATGGGGAAAACTGGGGAAAATCAGGAAAAAGCCATGGGGAAAATCGGGAAAAAAAACATGGGGGAAATTGGGAAAAGACCATGGGGAAAATCGGGGCAAAAACATGGGGAAAATTGGGAAACAACCAAATCATCCTCAAGGATTAGCAGCAAAGGACAAAAAAATTCTGGGGTTTAACTTTGGGGACGTTTTTCCACGGATGTCACCGAAGTCAGGGATCTTGTCCCTGACGCGGCAGCTTTAGGAACATCAGATTTCACCGGGCTGTGCCTTTTCTGCCCAGATCCTGCTGGATTTGGGGTGAGAGAAGGGAATTTCACTCCAGAGCTGCCTCTCCAGCAGTGCTGACTGCTCCTCCAAGATGCTGATCCCGGAGAATTCCAGAGGGATCCAAGGGCACGCTGCACTTCTGGAGATGCTCAGCACCTTGAGAAGTTTTTTCTCCTTTCCCCCTTTTCCCCCTTTTCCTGCAAGGGTTTTTCTCTTCCATTCATGGCCGCAAATGGCTGGGAAGGAATTGAAATGCCCCCTTTTTTTGGGCAGTTTCCATGGAAAATCCCATCTGGAAGAGGCCACAGACCTCATAAAATCTGATTTACACATCACAACAAAGTCTGATTTACAGGGCTGAGCTCTCTGGGCTATGAGCCAAAATTCCCTAATTTTTCCATGTAGATACCTCGGGAAGAGGGAGAGAGCAAGAGGAAAAGCTTGGAATTTGCTCATGGAGGAAAGAAAACCGGGATGGGTCTCCTGGCCTTATGGGAACAACCAAATCTGGTGTAATAATGATCAAAACTCCTCAAAAAAAAAAAAATAGTTGGAAACACCAAAAAAACACAAAATGGGATTGAAAATGCATCCTGAAATTCCAGGATCCCTTTGGGACAGGGGAGCGCTGGGATCACATGGAATTTGGGCATTTCCAAGCAGGGAAATCCCTTCCCAGATCCAGCCTGGATCTTCACCCTCGCTCCAGGCCCCGTGGAAGGTCTCTTCCCTTGGTTTCTCCCTGGAGATTCCCAGCAATCCAATTATCCTGGCGAACCACGGGATGGAAAAGCGGGAAAATGAGTTCCTCCAATCTCTTTGGGAAAATATTGATCCTCCTGAAAGCCTTTGGAATGATGGATTTGTGGGGAGGCTTTAGGGACAAGCTGGTGATGGATGCACTTTCCAGAATCTCAATTTTCATGGATGCACATCCCAGGAATTGGGATTTCATGGATGCACATTCCAGAATCTCAATTTTCATGGATGCACATCCCAGGAATTGGGATTTCATGGATGCACATTCCAGAATCTCAATTTTCATGGATGCACATCCCAGAATCTTGGATTTTATGGATGCAAATCCCAGAATCTCATTTTTTACAGAGCAGCCACTTATCCTGCCCCAGGACATGGATGATCCCATCCAGGAGATCCTGGGACACGGAGCTTCTCCAGGAAATCCACAGGAGCACGGGCAGAGGCGTTTGGCCTCATCCACTGTTTATTCCCTGTTAATCCAGGAATTAAAACCTGGATTGGGATTTAAATGGACTACTCCCGAGTTTGCTATTCCAATACCAACGGGAAAAGCAGCACAAATCCCAAAGTGGATTCCCTCGGGAGCCAAATATTGAAATTAAAGAAGGGATCGCTCCTTCCAGCAATCCAACTCCGGAGCTGTTGGAATTACCAATCCCAGAAAAAAGGATGGAAAATCCCACTTGAAGTTCCCAAAAGTCCCAAAAAGCTGCGTTTTGGGGCTGCCTGCGATCCGGGAGTGCCACCTGCTGTCCCCGCCTGTCCTTCCCAAATCCCGGAGCTGCAGCACCGGGAATTCCCGGCCATTCCCAAACATTCCCATGTTTGGGTGGAGAACGGCAGCAGGATGGGAAAATCGCCACCTGGGGATCCCAGAATGGTTCCCTTCATCCCGCTGGGACAGCAGCAGGAATTTCCTCCTGGAAAAGGAGGTATCCAGGCTTTGGAAGGAGCTGCTCAAAAAGCTTCAGAATCCCGGCATTCCTGGAGGTATCCAAGGAATTTTTGGATGTGGCACTCAGGGTGGGGATGAGGCACGGGTTGCAGGGATGATCCTACAGGGGTTTTTCCAGCCTCAGGAATCCGGGAATTCTACACAGCCACAGCTCCTGGATTCCATCCCTGGCAGCGTGGGATATGCCAAGGAAAAGGCCAAAATTCTCAGGGAGCAGAGGCTGGGATGGGGCCGGAGCTGAGCAGGATTTGGGGGAAGGAAAATCACCCGCAGGAAAAAGGGAAAGAATTCCAGCCGGGCCAGGTCGAAGAATGCAGGAAAAGAGGGAAAAGCAGTAAAGCTGAGCTTGATTGTTAATTAAAAACCTGCCTCTAATTAAGGATATTCTCCCCTCGGGCAGAGGGATGATCCAGAGCTGATCCCATGGAGCATTCCAGGCAAAATTCCCACTTGGATTTGTTTCCTGGGATGTGTCCGGAGCGTTTTTGGAGGGATCTGTGCCCGGGCAGGCTCCAGGAGCAGAGCAGGATTTGATGGAGGAACTGGAATCTCTTGGATCCTGCAGGGATCCGATTTTCCCGGGGAAACAGCCTGGAAAATCCTGCTTGGGAAGGCTGAAACCATCCTGGAGCGAATTCCAGGATCCTTCTTCACCACTAGATCGCAGCACATCCTCAGTTTCTGCTGCCAGCACATTCCCAGCCGCTGGAACATCTTGGAATTACTGGAGCAAGAATCCAGGTGGGAAATGGTGTGGAAAGAAGGACTCGACCGAGAACTTTCCTGCCCTCAGGACGAATCCAACCCGCGGGAATTTCCTGGAGCTTGGATGGGATGGGGAAAAAGAGCCCCGGGCAGCCTCCAGCGTGTCCAGAACTTCCCAATTTCCCTTTTTTTCGTGGGGGAAAATGTTGGAATGGGGTTACTGGTGTGTACTGGTTTCCCAAAGTCCTTGGGTATACTTGTCGGCATTCCCAAAACCCCAACCCTGGCCAAAACGAGAGAATCCCTTTGGGAATGGAGCCCTCTCCTTGAAATTTGTGGGATTTAGTGGCCACAGTCCCGGGAAGGCATTGAATGGCTTCAGAATCCCTCTCCTGTGGGGTTTTCTTTGGGATATTTCTCCCAGTTTAAACCCAGATCCCGTTAATCCCATCTATTCCTCAGCAGGGAGTTGTATCCAGCTCCAAAATTCCATTTATTCCCATCACCAAGTGGAGAAATCCCAGAACATCCCTCAGTTAATAAAATCAACATTTAAAATATCAGGATTTTATTCCCTTCTCCTCCTTTCCAAGCAGATATCTGGAGTCATTTCATGGGAAAGCCACCGTGATTCCAATTGATCCCAACCCCCTTTCCAGCAGAGCCCACGGAATTTAAAACACTTCCAGCTCTGCCTTTCCCTCCGGAGAAAAATGGGAATAAATCCTGGGAGCCGGCCATAAATCAAAAATTAATCTCCCTGAAGCACCCGGCCTGTCCTGATCCCTCAAACAACAAAACAGCAGGAATTTATCATGGGAATTCATCCTGGTGCCTGCCAGGGGAGGATGGATGAGGGTGGAAAAGCAGGGAGTTAAAAAACATGGAAAAAAATCCCATGGAAAACACTCAGAGTTGTGACTCTGAGGGGTTTAAATGTCAATTTCCATGGGATTGTCCCCCCCAAATCCCTGGAATGCTGTCCCAGAATTCCCAGGGGAGCTTCAGGGAATAAATACCCATGGTTTTTTTTAGGGATTCAGCCCTCAGAGGGACCAGCACAGGGAGGAGGTCAATTCCAAGGTCCTTCCATGGAAAAGGGACACGAGGAAGGGAATTCCAAGGTTCTTTCCATGGAAAAGGGACATGAGGAAGGGAATTCCAAGGTCCTTCCATGGAAAAGGGACATGAGGAAGGGAATTCCAAAGTCTTTTCCATGCCCAAGGTCATTTTTTTGTCCCGAAAATTCCCATCCCATTGGCACATCTGGACAACAACCCGTTTAACCTCATTTTTTAGGGAATATTTCACTTTTCCTTCTTTGTTTGTGCCCAGAATCAGGGATTTGTCCCAAAATTGGGAATCTCCCGACTCTGAGATGCTGCAGGAGGGTTCAGGTCACACCCCACCAGTGGGAAAACGTCCTGGAAAACAGAATTGCTCCAAGTTTTCCAGGAAAATCAGAAGGGAAATAGAACAGGAATGAAAGGAAAGAAATCCCAGGATTTCTGAGGCTGGAAAAGCCTTCCAAGGTCACCAAGTCCAATCCGTGTCACCCAGAGCCCGGAGTGCCACTTCCAGGAATTCCTTGGACACCTCCAGGGATGGGGATTTCAGGCAGGATGAGATTCCAGGAATTTGGGCTCCTGGAATTCTGAGGGGCTGAGCTCCAGCTCTCCCTGACGTGGGGTCATTCCTGCCCTTCCAGAGGGGCAGAAATCCCAGATATTCCAGGGAAGGGGAGAAAATCTGTCCAGATTTTTGTTTGGATGGGAACAACTCCGCAGCCAGCGGAGCTCCAAGGAATCCTTGGATGCTTTGATGTGGGAATCTTGTGGGAAGGAGCAAGGGGGGAACAAAGAGTTCCATGAATTCTCTGAGGGTCTCCAAGGAATATTTTTCCAGGATGGGGAGCAGAGGAGAGCCCCAGGAGCAGCTCCAGAGCTGCAGCCATCTCATTCCCACATCCCAAATCCCTAAGGATTCACCCCAAACTCTGGCAATTTTCAAGCTGATTCCTCTGAATCCCAAAATAGCTTTCTCCTCCCACAATTCCCAGCCTTTTTTGCCGCTTTTCCTGCAAAAGATTCCTTTTGATCTTTATTTTTCCCTCCCTCTCTTCAACAAACGAAGCCCAAACTCAGCAGCAGGAATAATTCCCACTGGAATTATTCTGGGAACCTCCAGATCAGGATGGAGTTGTTCCATCTCCTAACAAAAAAGAGATGGATGAAGAAATTAAAGGAATTTGTTAAAATAATTCCCTGAAAGTGGCTTTGGAGTCCCCCGGAGCGTTTGGGGACAGCTTGGACACTTCTCCCTCAAATTTGCCTTTTATTGGAGCTTCTCCTCCCGTTCAAAACCGGGATTTTTGGGATGTTGCTTCTAAATATTGGAATATTTTAAGGAATGGGATTTAGAAAGCGTTGGGGCTCCAAGGCTGCCTGGGTCATTCCCAGAGGATCCACCCAGTGCTTCCATTTCCCTCCTTCCCACCCCTTCTCACCCCAATACCCGCCCTTTCCCACTCATTCCCACCCCTTCCTACTAATTCCCACCCCAATTCCCACCCCAATTCCCACCCCAACTTCCACCCTTTCCCACTCCTTCCACCCCAATTCTCATCCCAATTCCCATCCCAATTCCCACCCCTTCCCATTCCTTCCACCCCAATTCCCACTCCTTCCTGCCCATTCCCACTCCTTCCACCCCAATTCCCACCCATTCCCACCTAATTCCCATGCCTTCCCACCCCTTCCCACTCCTTCCACCCCAATTCCCACCCATTCCCACCTAATTCCCATGCCTTCCCACCCCTTCCCACTCCTTCCACCCCAATTCCCACACATTCCTACTCCAATTCCCACCCCTTCCAACTCTCCTTCCCACCCCAATTCCCACCCATTTCCCCCATTCCCCCCATTCCCACTCCTTCCCTTGCATTCCCATCCTTTCCCACCCCCATTCCCAAGGATTTCCACGCCACAATCCCACATTAACCCTCAGCGCCCGGCACGTTCGTTTGCTGGATGCACAAACACGAACTCATTAGCAGCACTAATTAGCAGCCCTAATTAGCGGGATGCTCCAAAGGGAAGGGAAATGAAGGAGAGGCGAAGGAAGAGATGGAGCAGAGGGGGGAGGGATTGGGAAGGGGGAAAAAGAGGGAGTTTAAAAGGCACAGAAAGAAAAGGTCGGGATAAAAATAGAACCGGGATTGTTTCCTGGTTCTGCTCAGCTGGGATCCGCGTACCAACAGCTCTGGCAAGGATTCCCGATATCCCTGATATTCCTGATATTCCCAATACTCCCAATAATCCCAATCTTCCCGATATTCCCAGTATCCCTGATATTCCTGATAATCCTGATATTCCCGATATTCCCAATATTCTCGATTCCCAGCTGCAGCTCAGCATTCCAGGGAATTCAAACTGCCAGAGGGGAGTGACAGAGAAACCCTTCCTCTCTCTCTTTCCCTCATCCTTCCTCCTCCTCTTCCTCCTCCTTCAGGTACCAAAAGCTGGAGGTTATAGGATCCAAATCCCAATTGGGATGGGATGGGATCCATAGGATGAGATCCATGGGATGGGATGGGATCTATAGGATGGGATCCATGGGATGGGATGGGATCCATGGGATGTGATTCATGGGATGGGATGGGATGGGATGGGATGGGATGGGATGGGATGGGATCCATAGGATGAGATCCATGGGATGGGATGGGATCCATAGGATGAGATCCATGGGATGGGATGGGATCCATAGGATGTGATCCATGGGATGGGATGGGATGGGATCCATGGGATGGGATGGGATGAAGTCACAGAGCCCAGGGCCCCGCAGCAGCCTGGAGCTGAGTTCCCTCTCCTTTTCCCACTGGGATCATTCCCATCTGTCATCCCATCCATGGCTGCAGAAGCAGGGACAGCTGAGTCTTCCTAAAACACCCATAAATCCCAAAATTCCAGCACCGGCACCTGCACAAAGTCATTCCCTCTGCTCCAAACACTCCAAATGTTGACCCACTCCAACCCCAATCCTGTGGGGCACAGGACAAATCCCACCCGGGACTTGGGAGTTCTGGGGTTGATATTTGTCCTGTTTTCCTTCTTTTTTTCCCTGTTTTATTTTCCCTGTCCCTGGTTTGTTTGGTTTTGGTTTTTTTTTCCTATTTTCCCTCTTTTTTTCCTTGTCCTTTTTTTTTTTCCCCTATTTTCCCTGGCTTTTTTTCCTGTTTTCTCTCTTTTTTTCCCCATTTTACCTCTTTTTCTTATTTTCCGTTTTCCCTGGGTTTTTTTCCCTGTTTTTTTCCCCTTGTCCCTGTTTTTTCTCTGTCCTTGTGTCAGAGCCGCTCCGACAAAACCGTTGGAATGATGAACGCTGCCCTTGCCTGTGATTCCACTCACGGCACACGCGACAGATTCCTGACCTCGCAGCCCTTTCTGAAGGCATAAAAATCCTTCTTTCCATCCCTCCCGATAACTCCTCACCCATCAGGACCGTTAATTGCCAGGAATATTCCAAAGGGCGATGGAAAATTGCAGATCAACGGCCTTTCCTGCCTTGCTGGAGGAATAAATGGGGACATGGAGGTTGCCCCACGTGTCCCAGCTGAGTTTTTCTGGATTTGATGGCCCGGTGTCACAATGGGAGTGCAGATGTAAAGCAGTTGGAATGTGGCAGGGAATGGGAAAACTGGGGTTTTGGGATTTATGGCACACGAGGAGCCGGTCTGTGATGTCCATAGGGGTTTGGGATGATCCATATGGACACGGATCCAAACAGAACCATTCCTGTGGCTTTGTTTCGGATAAAAAAGCCTCATGATGGATTCCATTCCCACCAGGTGGCAGGAAAGTGGGATTTTCCCATTGCTTCAGACCCTAAACTGGTAAAAAATTCCCATTTTTGGGGGGAAGTTGGTTGGGACTTAATAGGGAGAGAAATTAAGTTAATAAATCCAACATTTCATCCTGGAAATGTCTCTCCCATAGGATCAGGGCTCTCTTCTGCCTTTCCTCTAGGATTTGGATTATTTTCCTGCATTTCCCATAGGATCAGGGCTCTTTTCCTTCTTTTTCCGGAGCCCCCAGCAGGCCTGGAGTGCGGATTGGATTCCCAACTGGAATTTGAACAGCAGCAAATCAAGGATTAATCAGGTGCTATAAATATCAGCGTCCCTCTCCTGGTGCCTTCCAGCAAACCTCAGGATTTGCACATTCCCGAAAATCCCCTCCGATCCCTCCCGGCCTCCCATCTTCCACCTTTTTTCATTCCACATTTTTCCTCCAGCTCGCCCAAATCGCAGCCACGGGAAGGGAGGGGGAATTTCCATTCCCAGTTCCTGGGCACTGAGGGTTTAACAGGTGGATGAACTTCCCGAGGATATTCCAGAGCCCTTCATTATCCCGGAATTCCTGGCTTCCTGCATCCAGGAGCCCCCGGCGTGGCCATGGCAACTGGTTTGCTTAAGTGCAGCTCGAGAGCAGAGTTAATTTTAGATGAAGTGAGGAGGGAGCTGCTGCAATCCTTGGATTTCTCCTCCCAGAATTATTCCCAGGAATTCCTGCACCACGGCAGCCGCCTAAACCTCATTATCCAGGGAATAATTCATTATCCATGGAATTACAATGAGGTTTGGGTTGGGAGGGGCCTTAAAGATCTTGCTACAACCGCAAATTATTTAATTCTGACTGATCCATGGAGCAGATCCTGAGGAAAGGGAACTATCCATCATTCCCTCAGTTCAGGAAGGACATTTTGGGGCTGGAGCGTGTCCAGAGAAGGGAATGGATCTGGGGAAGGGGCTGGAGAATCCTGAGGGAGCTGGGAAAGGGGCTCAGCCTGGAGAAAAGGAGATTCAGGTGGAATTTATGGCTCCCAGCATTTCCCAGTGTCTGAATTCCCAACATTTCCCAGTGTCCGAAGTCTGAATTCCCAACGCTTCCCACTTCTCAGTGCCTGAATTCCCAACATTTTCCAGTTTTCAGTCACCAATCCCAACAGAGGAGCCAGATTTCTTCCCCTTGAGCTCCTCCAACTCCATTTTTTCCATTAATATTTTGCTGATGGATTTCTTGGCTCCCGTGCTGGAACCAACAGCCAGATCCAAAGGAACTTTTGGAAAGAGCTTTCCAGAAAGTGCATCCAGAGCAGCCCATCCCCAGCAATCCCAGAGCCATCCCGCTGGGAAGGGGAAGGGATGGAAGGAAAATGGAGCCAGAGCTCAGAGTTAATCCCAAAAATCTCTTCTTGTGCAGCTGCCGCAGGAGTCATTCCATAATTTATTTTTATCTGGCCAGGAAAATCCAAAGCTGCTCACAAGGAAGTCTTCCAGGTGAAATTTGTCCATGGAATTATTTTCTGGGAGGAATTCTCTCCGTTCCAGCCTTGCCCTAACAAATCCGGGCTGGTGCTCCCGATGCTCCCGCCTGTAGCTGCTTCCAGCAGCGCCAGCCTCGGGACAATTCCATGGGAATAATTCCATCCTGAATGGTTTGAGACTGGCCTGAAGCATCTCCAAGGATTTTCCATGAGAGTCCTGAGCTTCCCAAAAACCCCAAGGTGGTGTTGGATGCATGGAGCTCTCTCTTCCCAAGGAACGCTCTGCGGGATTTGCCCTCATTAATCTTCACCCTGTCATTAAGCACAGCATTTAATTAATAAATTAGCATCTGGTTAGGCATGGACAGGACATGGATCAGCAGGAATGAGTCTCCAGAGGCCATGGATTTGTTGCAGAGTTGGGAATACCGGCCAAGGACAGGAAAATCCCGCGGGAAGTGGCATGAGATGGATTCGGGATGGTCCTGCTGCGGTCACCTGCCAGGATAATTCCTGGAATCTGGAAAGGGAATCTTCACCAAGAGCTGGAGCACCAGGACACAGGGAATGGCTTCTCACTGCCAGAAGAAAGGGATAGATGGGATATTGGGAAAGAATTCCCAGCTCTGAGGGTGGGGAGGGGCTGGGATGGAATTCCCTGAGGAGCTGTGGCTGCCCCTGGATCCCTGGAATGTCCAAGGCCAGGTTGGATGGGCTTGGAGCAACCTGGGATAGTGGGAGGTGTTGGGGGAGGAATAGGATGAATTTTTGGGATCCTTCCTGCCCAACCCATCCCGGATAATGCCATTCCAGGCAGGAAAGGAGCCTGGATGTATCCCAGTTCCAGCAGCAACATTCCCGTGCTTCCATCCCATTCTGGAGCTGTCCCCTCTCCCCTGAGACCTCAGGACAATCCCAGCCAGGATCCCGACCCCATCCTGGATTTGGAATAAGCAAACAGTGGATTTATCCATCTCCCTGATCCATTTAACAGCTCATTTCCACCCTTTCCCTTTCACCTCTGGCTTTCCTGGGAATGTTGTGCCGGTGTTGCAAAAGCACGGAATTATTATTCAGGGAAGGAGTGGGAGAGAGGCTCGAAATGCAAAGCGCGGGGAGCAATCCTTAATCATCCCCGTCGTTAGTTAATTGCCGGAGCCGAGTCCGTTCCAAGGAGAACATGGAATGTTAAATTTAGACGGAGCAACGGGATCTATTTTGGGGGATTCGTGCTCTCCCCGCGACGGATTCTGCCTCCCGCTCTTCCCAGGAATGTCAACACCCGGGACTGGCGGAGCAGCGCCAGCCTCGCATTCTGTGGGATCCCAGCAGGAGTTCCTGGGAATGTGGGAATGCAGCAGTGCCTGGGAAATGGCTGGAAGGAGGATCCTGCTGGATCCTGTGTGCAGCTTTCTGGGAAAAACCTGTTCCATGCCCAGTTCTAATGGCGCCGTGTCCAAAAACACCTCGGGATGGGATGGGATCCATGGGATCAGTGGGATGGGATGGGATCCATGGGATCAGTGGGATGGGATGGGCAGAATCCTGCCCAGTGCTCCACTGGGGAGGAAACTATGGATCCATTTTCCTCCATTTCCTCCAGCCTGCTAGAATTCCTTCTTCTCCTCATTCCCTGCTCCCCGTTGTCAGAGCCATTTTCCAGGTCCTTCTGGAGACTTTCAGATGGAGCTCCGGTAGCAGAGCTGGGATCTCCCACCTTGATCCCTGATTCCCAATGTTCTCCAGGAGCAGAGCTGGGATCTCCCACTTTGATCCCTGATTCCCATTTTTTTCCATCAGCAAGGCTGGGCTCTTCCACCTTGATTCCTGATTCCCATTTGTTTTCCAGCAGCTGGGCTGGGATCCCCCACACCCATCCTTGATTCCCATTTGTTTCCAGGAACAGAGCTGGGATCTCCCACCTTGATCCCTGATTCCCATTTTTTTTCCATAAGCAGGGCTGGGCTCTCCCACACCCATCCCCGATTCCCGTTTCCCTCCAGCAGCAGCACCTCCCAAAAATCTGCCTGTGACCACGCCCCCTCCTCTCCCTGTTCCCCCACCTCAACCCACACATTCCCAATTTTTTGGGAGTCTGGCAGGAGCCGTGCCACCCCTGCCCCTCACCCCTCCCATCCCTTTGGATGCTGCTATTCCCGGGAAAACTGGCGGCGGGGAGGGGAGGGTGAGGGGGAAAGTCAAAACTTAATAAGACATTAAGACAACAGATTCATTAAAAAGTCGTTAATCCCTGTCAGGAGCAGCTTTAATTAACAAATGCCAGGAACTGCAGCACTGCCACCGCTCCTGTGACCACCTGAGTGCCGCTAATTAAATGCCAGTTAAAATTCCCCGGAATCTGGCAGCGCGTTTTCCGCCCGCTGCCAAGATTTTCTCTGCAGCCTCCGAGTTCACCTCGTTTGTCATTGTCCTCCCCGTGCCGGTGTGGGGGGTTCTTGGAAAACATTCCCAGCTTTCTCCTCCCCTTCCCAAGAAAGGCTGTTTGCTTCTCCAATGTGTTTTTTTTTTTGTTTTTTGTTTTTTTTTTGTTTTTTTTTTTTGCCAAATTCTGTTTTTTTCCTGGATTTTTGGAGCTGTGGGAGTGTTGGCTGTGCTATTATCCATGGAATATCATCCTGCTGGCGCTGGGATATGGTTTAGCAGGAGCTAAAAACCTGCTCAGGGGCTCAGTGACCTCCCTTCCAAGCCATTCCATGATTCTGGGAAGTTTTTCTTCGTCCAAGGCTCCTTCAACATCCACAGCCAGGAAAAACCCTCATTCCTCCTCCTGCCCATGGGTGACAGATCCAGTGGGACCCTCATTCCCTGAGGATGCTCCTTGGCCTTCCCAGAAATCCCTTGGGAAGGGAATGGGGTTCATCAGCTCCGTTTATTCCTTCTTGTCGCATTTCTCTGAAGAATTCCCAGCCGGAGCTGCGGAAAAGCCGCGGAAAAGCTGTGGAGGGGCCGTGGGCAGCGGGAGCTGAGGGCCTGGAATAGCTGAGCCTGGCACCATCTGGAGCCCGGGAATGCCCAGGGAAAACAAAACCTGCTCCAAGAAATAAAGGAAGGGCAGCAAAGCCCTTTGGAGAGGAGGTCAAAGCAGGAGAATCCATTGTCCAAGGGTTGGGAAAGGGTTTCCCTTCCCTTCCCTTTCCCTCCTTTTTCCTTTCCCTTTCCCCTCCCTTCCTCCTCTGAAAACATTCCCAGAATAATGGGATTTCTTTCCTCAGTTCCAGTCTCCTCCCCACTTTCCGCTGACCTCTGTTGCCCAAATCAAACAGAATCGATTTTTCCACAGGGCTCCGGATTTCCCGGAGTTATTTTCCCTTGTCCTTTGATGTGATAATCCAAGGTGTCCCCTCAGCCGCGCAAACTCCACATCCATAAAATCCACGGCATTCCCACGCTGGGATTTACATAACGGGGACACTGGAGGCATCAAAAGGAATTGGAGATGAGCTTTAGGAGCAATTACAGATTCCAAAGAAAGGAGGGAGCAGGAAGGGGGGACATGGCAAACACCAGGATGTTCCCGGTTCTCTCAGTGCCACTTTTCCTGTTTTATCCCGGAATTCCAGCTCCAGACACCCAGGTGTCCCGGTTTTCCTTGGGAGTGGCAGCAGATGTGCAGGGACACATCTGGAAGGAGCATCCTGAATTCCTGGAAGAATTCCTGGAATGTCACCAACCTGGCACAGTGGGCTGAGCCCCAAGGAGAGGACACAGGGTGGTTCTTCCCGGGGGGATTTGCAACTGGATACAGCTGGAAGCACCTGAGATGCTCCAGTACTCCAGGAAGGGATTGAGGGAGGTGAAGTTTAATCCCAGAAGTCAGAGGAACACTCCATCAAGCCCCTCTGGAGTTTGGGAAATGGCTTTGGAAAGCGGTCCCAGCTGGCTCCACAAACAGCCTGATCCAAATCCATCCGCACACCCAAATGAATCCCAATAAAGCCTGGATTCCATGGGCCAGATCCCACAATGGAAATCCATGGCAGATTTGGGATCACAGGATCCCTGAGAGGACAAATGCCCCATGGGCCATCCCGAACTCCCCATTTTTTGCTGCTCCAAACGTTGGGCTGAGCCCCAGAGCTGGAATTTTAGGATTTCCCCTCTAGGATCAGAATTCCTGGACTCCCACACTCCTCTTCCTCATATCCCAGCCCTCTTCCCACCCTCAAGGCTTTCCCTCAGCCTAAACAAACCCGGGGATAAATAATCCGAGGATTTGGAGATGCTCAATCGCCATGGCAACCCCGCAGGGTCCTCCTCCTCCTTTTCCAGCCAGGAGCATTGCCGATCTCCCACCGCCCTTCCAGGGCTCCACTGCCGGGAACTGGGGCAAACTGGGAGCAAAACCTCGTCCTGCCCAGTCTGAGCCTCACCAGCCCCTCCAGGATGTGCCAAATCCACGGAAAAACATTTATATGCCCCCCAAAAAGCAGATCCCAGGTTTTTCTCCCATTTTTCCAGTTCCTGTGGATTATTCTCCTTGCTCCACCTGCTCCATCCCCATGGATTTTGCCTCTCGGCAGTGCAGTGGTTCAGGCTGATCCCAATGCGCAGGGACCGGGATTGGAGCCCTGGAAAATCGGCTGGGTTTGTGGGAATTGAGCTCAGAACCATCCAGGGGTGAGCCCTGAACCTGGGGAGCTGCTCAGAGGGAATGATCCGAGGAATCCAAGGACGTGCCTGGGCTCTGGAGGAGCAGGAGCTGGGACAGGAGCAGGATCCCTCTGCCAGGAGCAAGAGTTGGGCAGGAGCTGGAGCAGGATCACCTGGATTTAACTCCCCATGATTACCTGGATTTAACTCCCCAGGATCACCTGGATTTACGTTCCCAGGATCACCTGGATTTAATTCCCCACCCTCACTGGGATATCCAGAGGAATTCCCAGCTCCCCCCGCACCCCTCAGCTCAGCACCATTCCCATTTCTCCCTCCTGCTCCAGCTCTTCCAGCAGCCATTCCCAAAACAAACCTGCTTCCAGCCCTGAGGAAACCCAGAGCTACTCCCAATAATTGGTCCCTTTACTGTGCAGGATAAAAAAAAAAAAAAAGAAAGAAAAAAAAAAAAAAGAAAAAAAGCTGATTTTTATTATAATTTTTTTTGAAATCCCAGTAATGAGCCATTCCCTGGTGAGCTGGGGCAGTGCCAGGATGGGAAGAGCGGAGCCAGGGAATGTGAGTGAGGAGAAATAAACAAATTTGGGATTTTGTAAACACGGTTTTGGCCTGTTTTCATTGGGATTTATCCCTGTCCAGCCTCCAGCGAGGGTTTGTGAGGAGCCAGCGGAGCCTGGAGCTCCGGGAGTGGCGGGAAGGGCTGGGAAAAGGAGAGGGAGGGAAGCTCCGAGGGTGTGAATGGAGTCAGGGATCCGTGGAATGGATTGAGATGGAAGACCTCTAAAATTCCAAGTTTAGGATTTCCAATTATCCCATTCCATGGGTAGGGACATTTCCACCATCCCAGGTTTTTCCAGCCTGGCCCTGGACACTCCCAGGGATGGAGCAGCCCCGGATTCTCTGGGAATTCCATCCCAGCCCCTCCCCACCCTCCCAGGGAGGAATTCCATCCCAAACCCCACTGCACGCCCCCACCCCGCTTTGTGACACTCAGGTGTGTCCCCACAGCTCGGAGGGAGGGACGAGGCGGCTCCCGTCGCCATGGGAACGGTGACACCGCCAGCGCGGGCTCCGCCGCCCACCCAGAATGTCCCCAGTGGGAAAAATGTCCCCGAGCAGAGCTCCGGGGGAAGGGCGGCCAAACACGGCTGGGGTGAGGGGATCCCCGGGACAGCGACACCCCCGTGATGGTGACAGTGACATCCCGCTGTCCCCTGTGATGGTGACAGCCCCGTGATGGTGACAGTGACATCCCGCTGTCCCCTGTGATGGTGACAGCCCCGTGATGGTGACAGTGACATCCCGCTGTCCCCTGTGATGGTGACAGCCCCGTGATGGTGACAGTGACATCCCGCTGTCCCCTGTGATGGTGACAGCCCCGTGATGGTGACAGTGACATCCCGCTGTTCCCCCGCTGTGATGGTGACACCCCCATGATGGTGACAGTGACACCCCTGTGATGGTGACAGTGACACCCCTCTGTCCCCTGGGACAGTGACACCCCCGTGATGGTGACAGTGACAGCCCACTGTCCCCTGGGACAGTGACACCCCCGTGATGGTGACAGTGACAGCCCACTGTCCCCTGGGACAGTGACAGCCCCGTGATGGTGACAGTGACATCCCGCTGTCCCCTGTGATGGTGACACCCCCGTGATGGTGACAGTGACATCCCGGTGATGGTGACAGTGACATCCCGCTGTCCCCTGGGACAGTGACACCCCCGTGATGGTGACAGTGACATCCCGCTGTCCCCTGTGATGGTGACAGTGACAGCCCTCTGTCCCCTGGGACAGTGACACCCCCGTGATGGTGACAGTGACAGCCCCGTGATGGTGACAGTGACATCCCGCTGTCCCCTGTGATGGTGACAGCCCCATGATGGTGACAGTGACACCCCTGTGATGGTGACAGTGACATCCCGCTGTCCCCTGTGATGGTGACAGCCCCGTGATGGTGACAGTGACATCCCGCTGTCCCCTGGGACACCCCCATGATGGGGACAGTGACACCCCCGTGATGATGACAGTGACACCCCCGTGATGGTGACATCCCATGGCCCCTGGGACAGTGACACTCCACATTATCCGTTAAAAAATCCCCCACTTTATCCATAAAAAGCCACCCATGTTATCCATAAAAACCCCTCATTATCCATAAAAACCCCCTCCATGCTATCCATTAAAAAAATCCCATGTTATCAGTAAAAAACCCTCATTATCCATAAAAAAACTCCCCATGTTATCCATAAAAAAATCCCATGTCATCCATAAAAACCCCCATGTTATCCATAAAAAAAATCCCATGTTATCCCTAAAAAACCCTTATTATCCATAAAAAACTACCCATGTTAACCATTAAAAAATCCCATGTTATCCATAAAAATCCCCACATTATCCATAAAAAAAACTACCCATGTTATCCATTAAAAAATCCCATGTTATCCATAAAAATCCCCACATTCTCCATAAAAAAACCTCATTATCCATTAAAAAAACTCCCCATGTTATCCATTAAAAAAAATCCCATGTTGTCCATAAAAATCCCCACATTCTCCATAAAACCCCTCCATATCGTCCATTAAAAAAATCCCATGTTATCCATTAAAAACCCCATAAACGGGGAACCCCACCAGGCGTGTTCACCCCTGGAATTGCTTGCCAAAGTGGACGTGAAGATGTCTGGGAATGAGGAAAGGATAAATCCCGGTGCATTCCCAGCGCTGGCAGAGGGAGCCAGTCCCATTTGGGCCCTAATTCCGGTTATTCCTGGTTTTTATGGGATCGGCCCTGATTTATGGGCAGCTTTTATGGTGGCCATAAAGCAGCCCCAAAATGCAAGGAATAAAGGAAGCAGAGGAACATTTCCCACCCCTGGATCATGGGAAGGGTTCTCCAGAGGATTCTGGGATCTCTCCATGGGGGAATTTGGGGAGGCTGCTGTGATTTGGGATTGGGGTTAAAAATGGGATTTGGGAAGGGGTGAAAAGGTGGGGAATTCTTGGAATGTGGGAAGGGAGAGGGACAGCCCTGAATTCAGGGCTCTGGATTTAGGAAATCACCTCCAGCTTGGGAAAGGGGACGGGATCCCATTCCCATCCCTGCCACAGGAATGACTTGGCTCACCCCAAATTTATGGGAATTTACTTAAATTTGGGATGGGGGAGCAGAGTTAAAAATGGGATTTGGGGTGTCTGCAGGGTTCCTCCGTCCATGAGGTTTTTCTGATCCAGAAGGGAATAAAAGGTGCTGGAGCCCTTTGTTCATCCAGGTCTGGTAGAGCTGAGCTTGGCTGAGCCGGGCTTAACCCTCTAAATCCCCTGGTTCTCCAGGAAAATTCCTCAGGGCAGCTCCCCGAGGAGCTCACCTCGTGTCCTAAGGGATAGAAGAACGGGAATCTCACAACCCCACAAGTGTGAGAGGGAAAAACCCACTCCAGACGCCAAGATTTTTTTTTTTTTTCCTTATTCCAAGGAACATTTTTAACCCTTTCCCAGGGAATATTCTCCAGGTAGATCCCGGAGCCGGCCGGGGGGAAGTGCTGGCGCAGCAGGGAGGATAAATCAGAGCCATCTCGGCTGCAATCCCACGCAATTAAAACCTGGATCGGGATGTGCTCGGCTGCCTGAGGAGCATCTCGGGAGCCTCAGGAATTACTCAGCCTCTGCAGCAGCACGGCAGGAGCCGGGAGAGGCCGGATGGGGCAGGGACAGGGCTCCGGGACACCCGGGAGAGGCTTCTCCATCCCCCTGGGAATGTCTGGAGCAGCGGGCAGGGGCACAAAATCCACCTGGAAGGGCTTTTCCAGCCCATAAAATCCACCTGGAAGGGCTTTTCCAGCCCACCAAATCCACCTGGAAGGGCTTTCCCAGCCCACCAGGGGCTCCACAGGGCCTTCCACAGAGATTTGGGAAATTTCAAGGGGCATTTCCCTGCCAGCCTCACAACACAGGGGGTTGCAAACCAACCCCTGCTCCAGGTACCCCCAGCCCTGGCAGCTGGCACGGGCACAAAATCCACCTGGAAGGGCTTCCCCAGCCCACTGAATCCACCTGGAAGGGCTTCCCCAGCCCACCGGGAACTCCTCAGTGGTTTCCACAGGATGCTAACGGGATTAGGGAAAAATAAACGGGTATTTCCTCGTATGACCCAGTGCTGGCTGAATCCTCCGATTTTTCCTTTTGCTGTTGGAGAATCCTGGAGGGGCCGGTGCAGCTGAGCCCCCCTGACCGCGGGGACGCGCTGCAAAGCCCGGCAGCGACGCTAAAGCCGAGCCCAGCTCCCGTTCGGCGCCTGCAGAAGGGCTCTGCTGAGGCGGGGCCGGGCACGCGGCCGGGCAGGGACTCGATGCCATTGAAGTGCTGCCAATTAAATCAGGTCACTCCGAGCTCTCTGCGAGCTCTCCTCGGCGTGTGCGCGGCCCGGGCTCCAGCTCCGAGTTCCAAACCTGATCCGGCCCCGATTCCAGCCCCGCTCCAACCCCGAGCTCCAACCCTGATCCATCCCCAGCCCCGAGTTCCAGCCCCGCTCCAACCCCGAGCTCCAACCCTGATCCAGCCCCAGCCCCGAGTTCCAGCCCCGCTCCAACCCCGAGCTCCAACCCTGATCCAGCCCCGCTCCAACCCCGAGCTCCAACCCTGACCCAGCCCCGCTCCAGCCCAGAGTTCCAACCCCGATCCATCCCCAGCCCCGCTCCAACCCCGAGCTCCAACCCTGATTCATCCCCAACCCCGCTCCATCTCCTCTCCAGCCCCGATCCAGCCCCGAGCTCCGATCCCAGCCCCGGGCGGTGGCTCTGGGAAGGAGCCAAGCCCCCGGCTCCGCTCGCCAAGCCGAGCGTGAAATGGGGACTCGATGGCCGCTGTCACCGCCCCTCTCCCCAGGGCCCTCTGTCACTCCCCGGGGATGGAAAAAGCTTTTTTGGGATGCAAGAAAAAACAGCTGGGGGTGCTGTGCTGCCCTCACCCTAAATCCTGCCCTTGTCCCAGCCACACAGCTGCCGTTGACAGGTCCTTGTCCCCATGTCACGCTGGGTGTCACCATGGGTGGGGGTCTCCATCCCCCCTCTGGGTGACACAGCTGCGACCCCGTCTCTCTCCAGAGCAAAAGGTAGATTTCCCCAGTTTCTTCCCAAGGATAAGAGTTCCTGAATATCCCTTTTTGGGGAAAACGAGCCACTGGCAGCGCGTCCTGCTTAGAAACCGAGCCGGGAAATCCCGCGGGGTGGCCGCGCTGTCCCCTCGGGGAGGGACACGGGGCGGCCGCGGCCACACGCGGCCGGATCTTTGAAAATGCCAAGAAATCCCGGTGGGCAGAAGGAGATTTGGGACACAAATCCCAAATCGACGGAGCGTCCCCTTCCCCTCCCACCCACCCCCGCAGCCCCCGGGCTGGGCGACCCCCGGCTGCGGGGAGGGGACGGCGGTGGCGCAGCGGGAGCACTGCGGATCCCGGGGGCCGGCTCAGCATTCCCGGGAGCGCTTTCATCCCTCGGGAAGATCCCCCGGGAGAGGCCGCGGGGGCTGCCAGAGCCGCAGGGGTTAAGGCAGGAGCTGCCTCGGGTGGGTGGCACGTCGTGGCGACAAGGCTGGAGTGAGGAGGAGGAGGATTGGGGAGGGAGGGGAGAAGGGAGGAGAGGGAGGAGGAGGAGGAGGAGGAGGAGGAGGAGGAGGAGGGGGAGCGGGGACTGTGCGGCTGCGAAGGCGCCGGGCGAGCGAAGGGTGAAGGGCTCTGCCCGCCGCCTCCAGCCCTGAGGGTCAGCGTGGCCGGAGGGTCCTGCTGGCCCTGTCCCCGTCCTAAGCGACAAGGACAGACCCCGCCAGCGGTGACAGCTCCGAAGCCACCCGGCCTTTTGTCTGCCAGCCGAGCCAGATGTGCGGGCAGCTGTGGCGGGAGGTGGCAGGCGGTGACAGCGGCGCCGGGGGACGGGGACAGACTCGGAGGGTGAGTTGGGGGCCACCGCCGTGGTTTGGGTTTTTGGCCGGGGGTGACTTCTGGGGGGAGCTCCTGCGCTCTGCAGCGCCGAGCCGGCGCCTCGGCAGCTCGCTCTGGGTTGTTTTTTTCCCATTCCAGAGCTTTGCTTTCCCTGCTCGATGGTGGATTTGAGGAGAAATGGTGCGTTTGGAAATAAACGGGGTGGGGAAAAAAATAGGGAATGGACGGAGAGAGGCGCTCCGGGAGGGGATAAAGGGACGGGAGGCAGGCAGGGATGGTTCCCGGGTACAGCGGGGAGCTGCAATCCCGCTCCTGGAAACTCCTCCGGGATCGAGCGGATCCTCACCCCAGCACGGGTGGGAATGGGGGGTGAGGGCGGCGGGCCCGGGGGTGATGCGCTGGTCACGGAGCCGCCGGCGGGGCTGGAATCCAGGGATGCTGGCAGGATGCGATCCAGGCGGGAGCGGCGCTTCCCGGCCGTTAACCCCTCGGTGCCCGAGCGACGCGGAAAATGTGACGGGAGGGACATTGGGTGTGAAATAGAGAAACAACGCGGTCCTTGCGGCTCCTGCCCAGCCCTCCTTCACCTGCTCGGCCACCCCGGGGAGGGGACAGCCAGCCGAGGAGGTGGGGACAGCAAAGGTGATGGCAAAGGACACGTCGGGAACAGCCGTGGTGTCATTTTGGTGTCATTTTAATGTCATTTTCCTGCTTTCTGTGCCGGTGCCGTGTTTACCTCCCCCCGCTGCCCAGCCCTGCCCCTCCCCGCCGCGGCTGCACCCACCCGCAGTGCCCGGGTCCCCGTGCCAGCGCCCAGCCCTGCCCGGAGCTGAGCCCAGCCCTGCCCGGGGCTGAGCCCTGCCGGCCTGGACAGCCCCGGGGCGATCCCGGGAGCCGCTCCGGGAAAGGGCTCGGGGCCGGCAGGGACCCCGCTCTCCGTGTGTGGCTGAAACAGCGCTGCCCTCGCCTCTCCCGGTGCTCAGCCCGGCCCTGGCTTCTCCCAGAGCCTGGAAAAAGGGATTGGAGGCACCCAGGAGGAGCGGGAGAAGCCCTGGACACGCAGGACGGGTCCCACTGAGACCCCGGAGGGGCGGGGGGCCGGGAGAAGCGCCTGGGAGCGGCGTTCCCGGGGATGCTGTGGCTGGAGCTGCAGGTGGGCGCTGCCATCGGGATCCGCTTCCTCCAGTCTGGATGTGCCAAGGCTGGCAGCGCCGGAGCCACGCGCGGGTGTCACCTCTGTCCCCTCCTGTGTCCCCTCCGTGTCCCCTCCTCGGGACGCGGCGCTGGTGCCGAGCCCCGGCGTTCCCTGGAGCCCCGATCCTGCAGGCTGGGTGCGGGCAGAGCCCCTGGAAAAGCTGGGATGGGAATGGCTCATCCCTGCCTCCCTCAGCCCGAGCCTGCGGTGATAGGAGGCGGCTCAGGACAAGATTCCCTGTCCTGGGGATTGTCCTGGGATGTCCCTCAGGTCACTCCTGGGACATGGGGCAGCACCTCCCGGCTCCAGCCCTGGCTCCCTCTGCCAGAGGATGCTGATCCCGCCCTGCTGAGGCTTTTCCTGGCATTCCTGGCTCTCTGTGTCCCCTCTGTGGGCAGTGGGAGCGGCTCTGTCACCTGCTGGCACCGCTGGAAGGGGCAGAGCAGGATCGGGGTCTGAGGGCCGGGCTCAGCCTCTGCTCCTCGGCAGTTCCCAACCCTTTCTGTGGCTGGGATCTGTCTTCCCATTCCCAAACCTTTTATTTGGCTGGGATTTCTCTTCCCAATCCCAACCCTTCCCTTTAGATGGGATCTCTCTTCCCAATCCCAACCCTTCCCTTTGGCTGGGATTTCTCTTCCCATTCCCAAACCTTCCCTTTGGCTGGGATCTCTCTTCTCATCCACAAAGGAAAACCGGGAGCTGAGCCATGCCCACAGCCTGTGGGATCCCTCTGGCACAGGGAAAAGGGCCGGGAATTCCGCAGGACCCCGATCCAACCCCATCCCGACCCCATCCAGCCTCAGCGGGGCTTTGGAGCTGCAGGAATTCGATTTTCCCAAAACCCCGCGGGCGTTCAGCTGGAATTGCCCCCTCGGGTGTTCAGAGGAGCTGTTCCCATTCCCATGGAAGCTCGGATTCCCATGGAATTCCCATTCCAGAGATGGAGCAGCGCTACCTCTGCCCTGCCCAGCCACGGCTCCTTCTCCTGAAGCCCAGGGATCATCCCTGCTCCTGCTTTCAGCTGGAAAAACACTTCCCTGCCATTTAGGGACGTGATCCTGGATTTCCTGGCTAGGATAGGGATTGGGGGGATGCTGGGAATGTCCAGAGCTGGCATGGGGGAGGCTGGGAATGCCGCCTGTGCAGGTGAATCCCAAACATGCGTCTCTGCCCCTTTATTCCCAGATTTTCTCCTGGATCACCCTGGTCATTAACGCCTCTTCCCTTCCCTGGGACATTCCATGGGATGGCATTCCCGATGTCCCAAAGTGCCAGTCCAGCACACAAAAATTCATCACCACCCCTGCTTTTGCTCCCAGATCCCTTTTCCAGGACATGAAGGAGCTGTTCCCACAGTCTGTTCCCAATCCCAAGGTTCCAGCCCCTGGAATGAGGACTGGGATCTCTCTCCCCCATGACTTTGGTTTTATGGGATTATTCCCAAGGGAAAAATTCCCAGCCCAGCTCGGGAAGGAGAATCCCAATCCCAGCTGCTGCTTCCTGCCAGGGCACTGGGATGAGCAGGAAAATGGGATGAGTTTAAAACTCCTGAAATTTGGGGGCATTCCCCACGGATGAAGCCCCGCACTGGGATTATGGGGTGGAATTTTGGGATTGGGATCGCTGTTCCTGATTCGGGGGATAAACTTGGCCACTTCCAACATCCATTTATGCAGGATCCAGACAGCATCTGGAATTCCCAGCAGCATTCCAGGCCATCCTTTTATTTATGGAAGGCTTTGGAAAAGGCGGATCCAGTAGCTGAATTTCAGGATTTTTTGGGAAAATCGCCTCGGGAGCCTTTGTCATCCCCTCTCCATCCAGCCAGGAGATCTTGGGGATCATTTCCATGAAAATTCCCACAGATTCCAAGGTGGGATGGGGGCTGGAAAACCCCGGCCCCCCTCCGAATCCTGGCAGTGGCAGCTGTTTGCAAACACTCGGGAAAAGCAGGAATTGTGTGGCGGCTCTGTTTGGAGCGCGATCCTGGATAACAAATAAATATGGGAAAAATTGGGATCCGTTCCCAGACAATTCACAAAGGCCTTAATTGGGACTGAAGTCTGGGGCTCTTCTCACCCAGACTGGATCCATAAATTATTCGGGATAAATTATTTGGGATAAATTATTCAGGATAAATTATTCACCAGCTCTGCTCGGAATTAAGGCTGGGTTTTCCCTCTGGGAATGATCCTGGTTCTTCCTGACCCTTTCCAGGCTCTGGAGTCTCCCAATCTCTGTTAAAATCCCATTTCTAATGGAATTTAGAATGATCCCTACAAAAATAATCAATCCTGGGTGAAATTTGAGGGTTGGTGCTTCCTGATGGTCAAAATGAGGAGAATCCAGGCTGGGGGAAAAAAAAAAATGGATTTTTGGGGAAGAGAGAGGCTTTACTAAGGAATTTTAAATGAGGAATTTGGAAACAGCAGGAAAAGGGGTTTTGCATCTTAACCGTCTTTTCCCAAAGGATCAGAGCAGCCTGATCCAGATCTTTTTTAGGAAGGAAAAAAAGCAGCTTTGCTTCCCTGATTCCCAGCAGAAGCTTTGGGAATAAAGAGGGGGAAGGGGGGGGAAATAATTAAAAGTACAAATTCTACCTGGAAAAAGGCGGGGATAAAGGGGATTTTTCCTATTTATGATCCATAAAAAATGTGTCGATTTGGTCTCTGCGCCAGGAGAAGCTTTTCCAAAGGTTTTCCATGGTGTGGCTGTCACCCTTTCCAGGATGATCCTTACATTTCAAGGAATATTTTGGCTGCTCCAAGCGGCGTTTGATGCCTCATCAAAGCCTCTCCCTCGCCTTGAAATCCCAAAAATAATAAAGGAAATAGGGCGGCAGCTTTGATCCCGATTTGCAAATCGCTGCAGAGCCGCTCTTTTCCCAGGAATGTTCCAATTCCCATGGAAAATTCTGAGCTCGGTCCCATTTCTGAGTCACTTTTCCCAACTCCCACGAGCTCCCAGGACTGGTTATACCAAGCCTGGCTCTGGGACGCTCTGGCATTCCCGAATTCCCGGAGTTTGGTGGGATTCATCCCTTTGGAAACACCCAGGGGCAGGATCAGGGTCAGTCCTTCAGAATTCCAGGTCCCTGAATTTTCATCCACGTTGGAATTCCCTTTCCGTGGAATTCTTGTGAAAAAAAAAGGATTTCAGGGGCATTTTCCAGATGTTTTTATGGCTCTTTAATAATTCCTTGCCTCCCTTTTTCCCAGTAAAATCCTCTTGGGAAGTGCTGCTTCCTTGGGCAGGGCTGTCCTCCCTGGCTTGGCCGTGGATTTTCCCAGTTTTCCTGGAATTCCCAAGATGCTGAACAGATGGGAGAGGAGGAATTCCTCCTGCTGTGCCCACAGTCATGTTGGGAAATGGATTTGGGAGATGGATTTGGAAGACGGATTTGGAAAATGGATTTGGAAGACGGATTTGGGAGATGGACTTGGGAGATGGATTTGGGAAGTGGATTTGGGAAATGGGTTTGGAAAAGGGATTTGGAAGATGGATTTTGGAAATGGATTTGGAAAACGGATTTGATTCCATCAGGAGCCCTTGTGGTCTATGGGGACAGGGATCAGCTTTTCCTGCTGCATTTCCCAGGTTTTCCTGTTTCCTGGTGCAGAATCCCTGGAAACTGAGGGATTTTTCCATGGGAGTGAGGGGAATGAGCAGCTGGGATGTTCCTTGGATCTCCAAAGCTTTTCCTTCTTTCTCCAGGGCCGTTCCAGCTCCAGCTCCAAACCCAGAAGTGTCTGAGCTCACCCTGGCTCATCCCAGTTTTTCCTCCATAGATTAATTCCCTTTTCCCCCCTCTCTAAGTGTTCAGTGGGATGATTTTATTCCAGACAAGCTGGAAATGGAATTTAGCGGGAATCAGGGAGGGTTTTTCCACCCGGTGGGCACAGAGGGGATGCGCAGGATCCACATCCCGCTGGAAAATCCCTCTCTGGGAGCCGCGAGAAGCTCAGCCCCCAAAATTCCATAAAAACAGCACTGCTCCATCCCCTCCCCAACTCCCCGAGCCTTTCCAGAGGGATTTGCCTCCATCCCACGGATCCGCTCCGTGCCCGGGGAGGGGGTGAGGCAGCCCCGGAGCCGTGCCTGGCAGTTGCCATGGCAACCGTACGTTTTCCTTAGGATTCCTAATGACTCCTTGGCATCCGCGCCTATCCACGGCTTTTTTTTGGGATGCTGGAGGTTGTTCCCCTTCCTTGGCGGGGCTGGATGCACTTGAAAAGCCTGGATTTGATCTTTTCCCGTTTTTGTTTTGTTTTTGTTTTTGTTTTGGTTTTTTTTCTGCTGGAGCTTCCCTCTTTTCCGCCCTGACCTGCGGCCAGCGATTCCAGACTTGGAATTTGTTGGGAACTGGGAGCTGGGCCACCTCAGGCTGTCCCCTGCCATCGGGACCTTGTGGAATTCCAAAGTCTTTGTGGAATTCCAGAGGCATCCCAGCCCTGGAGCAGTGGCTGCGGGATCCAGGGATCCCCAGGGCGGGATCAGCTCCCCCAGGAGAATCCCGGATCCTGCAGACACGGCTGGCATGTGATTCCATGGGGTTTGGTCATTCCAGGCCTTGCTGGCATCCAAGGAGGCCGGAATGCTCCAGGAGAAAAACAGGGAGAGGCTTCTCTGGGATTGGGAATGGCTCTGATCCCACAGGTGTCATCCTGAGCTGGAATTTCATGGGAGCAGCCCTGGGAGTCTCCCTGCTCTTTGTGACCCCATCCCAGCGCCCATTCCCGACACTGCAATTCCCTGGAATCCCTGCCCCATCGCTGCTCCCCTTTCCTCCGGGAGGAGCAGTTTCATCCATGGATGGAGAGACAAAAAAGCTGGAAGCGGGAAGGGCCCAGCAGAGTGTCCACGCCTGAGCGAAATTCCCAGTTCTCCAGCAAAATTCCTGGTTCCCCAGCAGAATTTCCAGTTCTCCAGTGAGATTCCTGGTTCTCCAGAAAAATCCCCAGTTCTCCAGTAAAATTCCCAGTTCTCCAATGAGATTCCCAGTTCTCCAGCAGAATTTTCAGTTCTCCAGTGAGATTCCCAGTTCTCCAGCCAGAATTCCCAATGCTCCAGTGAGATTCCCAGTTCTCCAGCCCTCTCCAGCCTCTTCCCTGTGTAGCATTCCCACCTGCAGCAACAGCGCTGAGCCACAGGAACATTTTTCCCAACCACAAAAATATTTTTCCCAACCACAGGAACATTCTTCCCAACCACAGGAACATTTTTCCCAGCCACAGGAACCTCTGGAGAAACACCAGGAGTGCTCCCTCCATGGGTTCGGTTTTAATCACACCCAGGGAATCATTCCTGGGTTTTTTTTCCCACTTTTAATAACCTGGATTTCTGCTCCCAGCCCTCCCTTCCTGCCTGGGGGAAGTGGAAGGAGCCTGGATTTATCCCTCCGGAGGGAATCCCACACCAACGCCGTGCCGCAGGAATATTTCTTCCCAAAATACCCCAAGGGGCCATGCTCCCGGCCATTCTCAGCCTCTGGATCTGGGGGCTGGGAGGTTTTTCCCCAGTCCAGGATCCTGGAATGCTGGGAGCTGCCTTCTGCAACGTTTCCAGTGCTTCAATGGGAGCGGAATTGCTTGGGATGTGCTCCCCGGCCTCTGTGTCCTCTGGATCCCACAATTAATGGAAAACCACGTGGATTTGGGAGCTCAGATCCTTTGACATTCCTGGAAGCGTCCTGTCCCCATCTCGCTGCCCTTGGAGGCGGAAGGGGAAGGTGGGGGAGGTGCTCTGCAAATGAGGCAGCATTAATATGGAATTAATTATCGATCGTTCCGATCCGCTGGGAAGGTCACTGGGAATGACACAGCAGCATCCCTGCTGTGCCCTGCATGGAGCAGCGCTGCTTTTATGGAATTCTGGGGGGCTGAGCCCTTCCCTGGGCTCCCAGAGAGGGATTTTCCAGCAGGATGTGGATCCTGAGCCTTCCCCCTGCACCCACCAGATGGGAAAACCCAGCCTGATCCTGGCAAAATCCCACAGTTCCTTTAGGAAATGGGATGGGATGGGATGGGATGGGATGGGATGGGATGGGATGGGATGGGATGGGATGGGGATCCTGGTGTTTCCCGGAAGGCGGGATCCATTCCCAATCCCTTCCTGATCCATGTCCAATCTACTGTCTGATCCATTCCCAATCCATGCCTGATCCATTCCTGATCATTCCCGATCCATTCCCAGTCCATGTCCAATCCATTCCCAATCATTCCTGATCCATTCCTGATCCATTCCAGATCATTCCCAAACCATTCCCGATCCATTCCAGATCATTCCCAATCCATTCCCGATCCATTCCCAATCCATTCCCGATCCATTCCTGATCATTCCCAATCCATTCTCGATCCATTCCCAATCCATTCTCAATCCATTCCAAATCCACTCCTGATCCATTCACAATCCATTCCCAATCCATTCTCGATCCATTCCCAATCCATTCCTGATCCATTCCCAATCATTCCCAATCCATTCCTGATCCTTCCCAATCCATTCCCAATCCATTCCCAATCCATTCCTGATCATTCCCAATCCATTCCAGATCATTCCTGATCATTCCCGATCCATTCCCAATCCATTCCCGATCCATTCCCGATCCATTCCCGATCCATTCCTGATCATTCCCAATCCATTCTCGATCCATTCCCAATCCATTCTCAATCCATTCCAAATCCACTCCTGATCCATTCACAATCCATTCCCAATCCATTCTCGATCCATTCCCAATCCATTCCTGATCCATTTCCAATCATTCCCAATCCATTCCTGATCCTTCCCAATCCATTCCCAATCCATTCCCAATCCATTCCTGATCATTCCCAATCCATTCCCAATCCATTCCTGATCATTCCCAATCCATTCCCGATCCATTCCCAATCTATTCCCAATCCATTCCCGATCATTCCCGATCCATGCCCAATCCAGGCCCCACCTGGGAGCGAGCACAATTAGCTCCCCCAGTCTGCAGAGCCATCTCAGCAATTAGCCGCTCACAAATCGCAATTGTCGTTTGTCAGCTCGCCCCAATTTTAATTTGCCCTAACGAAGGCTGAGTGATTCCGCCGTGCTCCCTCGGCCCCTCTGGCATCCCCGTCCCTTTTCCTGGGAATTTCGCCAGGAATTCCCGGTGGGTTCCGGATCCCAGAGCCGAGAAAAGTTTAATTTAAGTTTATTTAAAGTTTAATTTAAATTTGTGTGTCCATGCATGTCACAGCCTGTCACCCTGGCTGCTCGCCTGTTGTCGCCAATCCTCTCTGGGATGTCCAGGGAATCCTGAACTTTTCCTGGGATGCTCAGGGAATCCTGGATCTCTCTGGGATTCTCAGGGCATCCCAAACCTCTCTAGGATGCCCAGGGAATCCTGGATTTCTCTGTGGGAATGCTGTGGGCTGCCAGCTCCCCACAGCTCCCAGTGCAGGGACAGAAGCAGTGCTGATCACAGAATTTCCCAAAATCTGGAAGCAAATTCCATTAGGAAGCTTTCCCTGGAACCCTTAACAACGGCTTCGAGAGGCTGAAGGGCTCTAAGTTATCCCTCAGGAAGGAGATCCTGGGGATGGCTCAGGAAAAACAAGGCAAGAACAGCTGGGAAGGGCATGGGGCATGAGAGGAATATTCGGGATATTCTGGCAATGCACCTGCGACCTCTCCTGCCTGGATGGGAAGGGGCTGGATCAGGAAATTCCATGGAACTGGCCCTGTGTGGGAGGAAAAATGAGCCAAGGCTCTGCAAATCATAAAAAAAAAAAAGAGGTGGCAGGGAGATAAATACCCCAAAATCAGTTTTTTCCTCCTCTCCCATCCCCTTTCTGCCCGGAATGTTCTTATTTGCTGTTGGAAATGTGGGATTTGGGAACGGGGATCCGCAGGCACAGCCGGAGTTCAGCTCCTGCTGCAGCCCGGAGCTGCTGCCAGGAGCTGGAGCTGCTCCCAAAAATGCAGAGAGCTGCAGCCCAGCGCTGCTCAGGGGGATAAAAAAACCTGGATTTTCCAGAGGGAAGGACAATCCAGCTGAAATTCCATCCCCCTAGTCCAGGATTTCTCCAGGGGCAGAGCTCAGCCAGCTTTTTCCCCGTGGAATTTGGACAATTCCAAATGCTCCAGGTTAACCTCACGGCCTGAAGCTCAGGGATAAAATGAGATGGCTCCAGGACTTCCTGGCTAAAAGTCATGGATTTGAGACTTTCCCGGCTGAAAATCATGAATTTGAGGTTTCTTGTCTGAAAATTTGTGGTTTCCTGGCTGAAAATCATGGATTTGAGGCTTTTCTTGCTGAAATTCTTGGATTTGAGGTTTCTTGTCTGAAAATCATGGATTTGAGGCTTTCCTTGCTGAAATCATGGATTTGAGGCTTTCCTGGTTGAAAATCTTGGATTTGAGGTTTCTTGTCTGAAAATCATGGATTTGAGGCTTCCCACAGCGCCACACGCAGGGGACAAAGCTGTCGCCTCCGGGGCTTTTGTGCCACCCCGAGGCAGCTCCTGCGGGGGCAGGGAGGGACGATCCTCATGGATTTCACTCCTGGATTTCACTCCCGGATCCCCTCCTGATCCCGGCCGTGGTCCGGGATGTCCCAGGAAGAGCTGGAAGCCACCCCAGGAGCTGTCGCTGTCCCCGGGAGTGCCCACCCCTCCCCGGCGCTGCTCCCTGATGAGGCCTCGCTCCCGATTTTCCCAAGCGGAGGAGGGAAAAAGGTTGGGAAAATCCCCGGGGATTTATCCCGCCAGGAATGAACCTTCGGAAAGGCCGAACTCCAAAAGCTGAATTTTAGAGAAGGGACCCAGCCCAGGGACCTGAGCGTCCCCAAAGCTCCCTTGGCGTCCCGCGGGATGGGATGTGCGATCCCTAGGGAATGGCTGCAGGATCCAAACCCCTCTGGAATGTGCAGTTTGCAGCCGAGAGGGCCAAATTCTGCCCCTTTTTCCAGACTGGATGCTGAGCCTGGGATCGGGGAAGACACAGGAACCCGTGGGAGCGTTTGGAGGGGAAAAACCACAACCAAAACAACAATTCCAGAGCCGAGACAACAATTCCAGAGGCTGGAAGCGCCCGGATGAGCACACCAGGCTGATTCCCCAGCCCTCCTCATTAAAACCCAGCCGGAGAGAGGCAGAGAAGCCGAGAGATAAGAGGCGGCCGCTGCCCCCGGGCTCCGGAGCCGGAGCCCAGCTCTTCGCTGCTCCCGGCTGCGTTTTTATCTCCTGGCTGCCTCCCAGACAAGCAGGAATAACAGGAATCACGTTATCGCCCTCCCTGCCCGCGGAGAGGCAGGAGGATGGGGGGGCGGGGGGGGAATTTAAAATCCCGTCCTTGTGCACAAAACAAGGATTAAGTGGGGGGAGAAATCGCTGGAAAAGGTGGAGCAGTGTGGCGGTGCTGGCGGGTTTGGAGCGGATTCTGCCCATCCTGGTGGCTCCAAACCCTGTCCAGCCTGGCCTCGGACACTTCCCGGGGTGGGGAAAGCTGTGCCAGGGCCTGGCCACCCTCGCAGGGAAGGAATCCTTCCCAAAATCCCATCTAAACGCACCCTCCTTCCGCTGGGAAAAGCTCCAAGGAAACGCTTCCAAAACCACTTTTCCTGAGCAAAAATCCCGGCTCAGACCTCGGCAGGGACTTTGTCAGGTGTTCCCTGACTCGTGGAAATGGTTTCTTTTTAGGGAATAACATCCCGAAATGGCAGCTGGAGGCTGCCGTGAGGGACACAGGGTGGCACACGGGGACACGCGTGGGGACATCGCACCACCCTCGGGGGTGGTGTTGGGTTTAGGGGGATGAAGCTGCTGGAAAGGGGGGTGGGAATGGCCTGGTATCCCAGGAAAACCTTCCCATCCCAGGAACAGCCTCGTATCCCAGGAAAACCCTCATATTCCAGGAACAGCCTGGTACCCCAGGAAAAGCTTCCCATCCTAGGAACAGCCTTGTAATTCCAGGAAAATTCTCATATTCCAGGAACAGCCTCGTATCCCAGGAAAACCCTCGGATCCCAGGAAAACTTTCATATTCCAGGAATACCTTCCCATCCTGGGAAAAGCCTCACAGCCCAGGAAAACCCTCATATCCCAGGAAAACTCTCATATTTCAAGAAAACTCTCATATTCCAGGAACAGCCTGGTACCCCAGGAAAAGCTTCCCATCCTAGGAACAGCCTTGTAATTCCAGGAAAATTCTCATATTCCAGGAGCAGCCTCGTATCCCAGGAAAACCCTCGGATCCCAGGAAAACTCTCCCATCCCAGGAACAGCCTCGTATCCCAGGAAAGCTCTCATATTTCAGGAAAACTCTCATATTCCAGGAACAGCCTTGTATCCCAGGAAAACTTTCATATTCCACGAATACCTTCCCATCCTGGGAAAAGCCTCGCATCCCAGGAAAACCCTTCCATCCCAGGAACAGCCTCCTATTCCAGGAAAAGCCTCATACTCCAGGAAAACCCTTCCATCCCAAGAACAGCCTCGCATCCCAGAAAAACCCTCCCACCCCCCGCCTCGGCAACACGCAGCCCCGCAACTGCCGAGCACCAAAACCCCCCGGAATTTCTGCAAACGCCCCAGAGACACGAAGTTTTCCCTGCGGCAGCTCCTCGATCCCATCTCCCATCTCCAGCCCGGGGTTCCGGGAGCTCGGGGTTTCCATGGAGCCGCGGCGGCCGCGGGGCTCAGCCCGGGCATACAGATGAGGGGCGAGGGGGGGCGGTTGCCACGGTGCCGGCGACACTCGGGGCCCTTTGTCCCTTTATTTATTTCTCCTTTGTCCCTCTCTTTATCTCTTCTTTGTCCCTTTATTTCGCTTTTGTCCCTTTATGTATTTCTCCTTTCCCCCTGTATTTCTCCTCTGTCCCTTTTTATGTCTCATTTTTGTCCCTTTATTTCTCTTTTCTCCCTTTATTCTCTCCTTTTTCCTTGTATTTGTCCTTTTCCCCTGTGTTTGTCCTTTTTCCTTGTATTTCTCATTTTTCCCTGTAGTTGTTCTTTTCCCCTATATTTCTCCTTTTTCCTAGTATTTATCCTTTTCCCCTATAGTTCTCCTTTTTCCTCGTATTTCTCCTTTTTCCCTGTAGTTCTCCTTTTCCCTTGTATTTCTCCTTTTTCCTTGTATTTCTCCTTTTCCCCGTAGTTCTCCTTTTTTCCTATATTTCTCCTTTTTCCTAGTATTTATCCTTTTCCCCTATAGTTCTCCTTTTTCCTTGTATTTCTCCTTTTCCCCTATATTTCTTTTTCCTTGTATTTCTCCTTTTTCCTTGTATTTCTCCTTTTCCCCTATATTTCTCTTTTGTCCCTTTTTATTTCTCCTTCTTCCCTTCCTTTCTCCGTTCCTTTTCCTTGCCGAGGTTCCAGCTGGGAGATTGGCGCCGTTCCCACGCCGGGGTTTGCTCGGAGCTGGGAGATGCTGGGGAGTCCCAGTTTCCGTGTTTCAGTGGGATTTTGAGATTAAATCCCTCCCTGGGAGGAGCTGGGATGGAATTCCCAGGGAATCCATGGCTGCTCCATCCCTGGGAGTGTCCCAGGCCAGGTTGGAGCACCCTGGGATCACGGGAAGTGTCCGTGCTCAGGGCAGGGCTGGGAATGGGATGATCTCCAAGATCTTCCAACCCAAACCATTCCAGGATTCCACAAAAAAATCCCAATTTCAGGATTCCAGACTCATTCCCAGCCTGCAAATCCCCACAGAATCCGTGGCTGCCCCATCCCTGGCAGAGTCCCAGGCCGGGCTGGAGCACTCTGGGATAGGGGGAATTCCTTGCCCATGGCACTGGATGGGATTTAAGGTCCCTTCCAACCCCAAATCATTCCAGGATTCCACAATCCCATGATAATTCCCTCCTGCCCCAGGCAGGATCCTGCTCCCAACATCCCAGCTCCCCCCAGGGGCTGGATGGAGATGGAAAAACGGGAATGGGTGAGGGAAGGATTTTCCCACAGCATCCAAGGGCCACATCCCATCTGCCCGTGCCAGGAGGGTGACAGGGACGGGAAGGTCCCACTGTGCCCGGTGTGTGGTGGAGCTGGAGGAGCTGTAGAAGATGGAAAAACAAGAGAAGCTGGGGAAGATGGAAAAGATGGAGAAGAGGGAAAAGATGGAGGAGATAAGATGGAGGAGAAGATGATGGAGGAGAAGATGGAGAAGCCAGGAAAGATGGAAAAACTGGAGAAGCAGGAGAAAATGGGGAAGCCAGAGAAGCTGGGGAAGATGGAGAATCCAAAGATGGAGAAGCTGGGGAACCCCAAGATGGAGAAGCTGAGGAATCCAGGGACTCCAGAGGAGATGGAGAAGTTGGAAAAACTGGAGAGCAGCCCCGAGCTCAGCTCACTCCAAGATCTCCCACAGCAATGCCCCGGGAGTCGCCCTGGGAGCTGCAATCCCTTGGGAATGTCGCACACAGGACCAGCAGCGACAGCGGGCAGGGCCACCTTGTCCCCACCAGGCTGGAGGTGCCACCACCCCTGCAGGAATTCCGGGAGCTGCTTCCCAGGCACAGCAGGATCAGCCCCATCCTTTCCAGGGATTTTTCCCCCTCAGCTGGGATCACTCACTGCCAAAGCTCTTCCTTTTCTCCCAGTTTGCTCCTTTCCGTGAATTTTAGCCCCAGGTTTTCCCAAAACCACCATGTTCCCACAAGTTCCCACCCCGCGACTCACACAATCCCCTGGATTTTCCCGTATCCAAGATTTCTCCCAGCCATCCGTGCTGCAACCCTGCCCTGCGCTGGGAAAAACGGGATAAAATCCAATTATGGACAAAACCAGCAGAGCTGGAGGGGTTTTCCCTGGAAAACCAGGGTTGGAACCAGGCGCCTTTTCCAGCCTTTCCTTCACACCTCAAAGAGAAGAAATAAACCTCCCCCACCCCCCAAATTCCTCCATAATATTTGTTTTTTAAGGAGAAAAGATTCCCAAGATATTTTGAACAGCTGGAGACTTTTATAGACCTGAAAACGCCGGAGCACTTAAAAGGAAAGGTGTGGATCCATCAGAGGGAAGCAGGAATCGATGGATCCATCCTTTCCTTTCATGCTGCTTCTGCAGGAGCTGCTTTAAAAGCAGCAGGGAAGGAGGGAAAAGAGCGGGATCAATCCGGGAGGAGCCGATGTGGAATAAACTCGGCTCAGGAGCCCTTTCCAGGGAGAGCACAGTGGGGATAAAACTGAAACTTTTCCCACTCTTTTAATGTTTTTTTTTTTTTTGGGTTTTTTTCCCCTGCTGGGTGAGAGGCTTTTAAGGGAAAAAAAGGTTGGATTGGGGTCAGCATGGGGCGGGAGAGCTGGAGGAAATAATGGATTGGGAGAGGGGCAGGAGATGCCGGGGGGTTCAAACCCATCCCAGCTCTACCCTGAGAATTCCTGGTGTTTAAAGGATGTTTTTCCCTAAGGAATATCCCCTTGGAGGGCTGCAAATGGGACTGGAGCTCCTGGATGGGGGAATGTGGAGCTGGGGAGGGTGAGGAGCAGGGAGCAGAGCCTGCAGGAAGATTATTCCCACGGAAAATTATTCCCATGGAAAATTATTCCCAACTCCCACAGCTCTGGCTCTGCTCAGCCACAGATCCAGGGGCTGCTGGGGGTCCTGGGCAGATTCCATGGGATAATTCCACCCAGATTTTCTGGGATGAGAGGGAACAGAAAATGCCATGAATGCAAAATGGAATACATGGATTTGTTTGGAGGGTCCTGGGCAGATTCCATGGGATAATTCCACCCAGATCCTGAGGGATGGGAGAGCAGAGAATACCATGGATATAAGGTGGAATTCATGGATTTGTTTTGGAGATCCTGGGCAAATTCCATGGGATAATTCTAACCCGATCCTGTGGGATGGGAGGACACAGTTCCATCAGGGATATAAAGTGGAATTCATGGATTTGTTTGGAGGGTCCTGGGCAGATTCCATGGGATAATTCCACCCAGGTTCTCTGGGATGGGAGGGCACAGTGAATGCCACGGATATAAACCAGAATTCATGGATTTGCTGGGCAGTTTTGAGGACACTGGGGATCCCGGGCAGGGTCCTGGGGATGCCATCCTCAGGTTTTTACCTCCCCAACCTGTCCCTTCTCCCTGCCCCTTGTTCCCCACAAGGCCAAACCCTCCTCTAACCCAACTCTGCTGTTTTTCCAGGAATGACCTCGAGGAGGAGCCCGGAAGATGCAGCCAAGCACAGGAACGACTCCTTTGGAGAGGAAGAAGAGGTCCAGCTCTGACTGAGGTGCCCCCAGCGCTCTGAGCTCCCATTTCGGGGGCGCCAGGCAGGGCCCGACGCTTCCAGGGGCTCGCATGGAGCATCTCCCGCCACGGGCGCCGTCCCCACCTCGCCGTCACCGCTGTCACCCTGTGGCCAGCTCTGGATGCTCCCTGTGACCTTCTCCAGCCCAAAATGAGAGGCCTCCAGCCCAGCTGCCTCCTGCTGTGCGTGGTGGCCGCCAGCGCCATGCCCACGGTGCCCTGGCGCGTGGCGTGTCCCCCGCGCTGCGTGTGCCAGATCCGGCCCTGGTACACGCCCCGCTCCGCCTACCGCGAGGCGGCCACGGTGGACTGCAACGACCTCTTCATCACCTCGGTGCCCCCGGAGCTGCCCGAGGGCACCCAGACCCTGCTGCTGCAGAGCAACAACATCGCCAGGCTGGAGCAGGGCGAGCTGGGCTACCTGCGGAACCTGTCAGAGCTGGATCTGTCGCAGAACAGCTTCTCTGACGTCTGGGATTTCGGGCTCCGGAACATGCCCCAGCTGCTCAGCCTGCACCTGGAGGAGAACCAGCTCTCCGAGCTGCCCGACAGCAGCTTCCCGGGATTGGGGAACCTTCAGGAGCTCTACCTGAACCACAACCGGCTCCGCAGCATTGCCCCCCGCGCCTTCGCCGGCCTGGGCAGCCTCCTGCGGCTCCACCTCAACTCCAACCTGCTGAGGACGCTGGACAGCCGCTGGTTCCAGATGCTGCCCAGCCTGGAGATCCTCATGGTCGGGGGGAACAAGGTGGACGCCATCTTGGACATGAATTTCCGGCCCCTGGGCAACCTGCGGAGTTTGGTGCTGGCCGGGATGCAGCTGCGGGAGATCTCGGATTACGCCCTGGAAGGGCTGAGGAGCCTGGAGAGCCTCTCCTTCTATGACAACAAGCTGGCAGATGTCCCCAAGAGGGCTCTGCAGCAGGTGCCCGGCCTGAAATTCCTGGATCTGAACAAGAACCCGCTGCAGAGGGTGAAGCAGAGCGACTTCACCAACATGCTGCACCTCAAGGAGCTGGGCCTCAACAACATGGACGAGCTGGTGTCCATCGACCAGTTTGCCCTCATCAACCTTCCCGAGCTGACCAAGCTGGACGTCACCAACAACCCCAAGCTGTCCTTCATCCACCCCAAGGCCTTCCAGCACCTTCCGCAGCTGGAGACGCTGATGCTCAACAACAACGCCCTAAGTGCCTTGCACCGGCAGACAGTGGAGTCGCTGCCCAACCTGCAGGAGATCAGCATCCACGGCAACCCCCTGCGCTGCGACTGCGTCATCCGCTGGGTCAACAGCACCCGGCCCCGCGTGCGCTTCATTGAGCCCCAGTCCACGCTCTGTGCCGAGCCCCCCGACCTCCAGCGCCGCCACATCCGCGACGTCCCTTTCCGGGAGATGACGGAGCAGTGCCTGCCGCTCATCTCCGCCCGCAGCATCCCGGCGCGCCTGGAGGCCGAGGTCGGTGACAACGTGGCCCTGCACTGCCGGGCGCTGGCGGAGCCAGAGCCGGAGATTTACTGGGTGACACCGGCCGGGGTGAAGCTGCTGCCCTTCGGGGATGACGGGAAGTTCAAGGTGCACTCCGAGGGGACGCTGGAGATCCGAGGGATCGCAGCGCACGAGGCCGGGCTCTACACGTGCGTGGCTCACAACCTGCTGGGCGCCGACACCCGCGGTGTGCGCGTGCTGGTCAACCGCTCCTTCCCGCTGGGCCAGGCCGAGCTGGAGCTGCTGGTGGTGGACGTCCAGCCCCACCACGTCCTGCTGGCCTGGCGGCCGTGCCTCAACGCCATCTCCTCCAACCTCACCTGGGCCAGCTCGGCGCTGGGCTCATGGCTGGGCACGGCGCGGATCCCGGCGGGCACCCACAGCTACAACGTCACCCGGCTGAGCCCCAACACCGAGTACCGGGCGTGTCTGCACGTCACCTTGGTGGCACCGCCGGTCAGGGTGGCCTGTGTCACCGCCAGGACTAAAGAGGCCACGCAGGGGATGCCATGGGGACAGGGGACGCTGGTGACGGCGCTGCTGCTGTGCCTGCTGCTCCTGGGGGCGGCGGCGCGCGCCGGATCCCGGCGGGAATCGCTCCGTGCGGCCGGGGCTGTGCGTGTGGTTTATCCCGTGCAGCCCCGGGGACACCTCCTGGCCGTGGAGGTGCAGGCGGCACCCCTGGAGTGCTGAGGGAGGACGGATTTTGGGGGGTTCAGCGGGATTTTGGGGAGGGTGGGGAGGGGGGAAAGGGTTTTTTTACCAAAAAAAAACAAAAAAAAACAGGACGGTGGGGAAAAAACGGGATTTCGTGAACATGGCCTTGAGGAGCCTCAGGATCCATGGGAGAGGAGCCTCTGGTGGTCCTGGATCCATGCAGAGGGGCTGGATTTGGCCGTGGATCCCAAAAAAACCCTCCTGGGAAGATGGAGGGGATGGAGAACGCTGTGGGGACGATGCCCCGAGTGGGTGAAGAGCCATAAAAGCATAAAAGGAACCCCAAATCTGCATCCCCCTGGCACCAGGGACACCCCAGAGGTGTCACCTCCCTCGCTGGACAGTCCTTGCTTTGGAAATACAAAAAAAAAAAACCCTAAAAAAAAGAGGTTTCTTCCTTTGGGATCTGTGTGGGGTCTGGGGTTTCTTTTTTGGGGTTTTTTGAAGCCTTGGGATCATCAAACAAAGCAATCCCAGTGTCACCTCCCTCGCTGGACAGTCCCTGCTTTAGAAATACAAGAAAAACCAAAAAAAACCCTAAAACAAGAAGTTTTTCTTTCCTTTGGGATCTGTGTGGGGTTTGGGGTTATTTTTGGGGTTTTTTTGGAGTGTTGGGATTATCAAAACAAGTGTCAGCCCCTGCTCTGTCACTGCTGTCACCTGGGGGAAAGCAGGAAGGGAGGATTTGGGATGGAAGAATGGGAAATGGTGACGGTGACACTTCCCTGTGGGGCTGGATGGATCCTGGATCCCACAAGATCCCAAAACTTTTGTGGATAAAGGGTAAACCAGGAAAAAAAAAAGAAAGAAAAACAGGAAGAGGGGAGGAAGTAGGAAAAAAAACCCTGGTAATGTTGAGATGCACCTGGAGGGGTCCAAGGGGCATTGCTGGGATTTGGGGCAGGGGGAAAATTTGGATTTGTGGGTTTGGGAAATCAGGAAAATCAAACCCCAGTCATGGGATGGTGTCCCTGAGCGCCTTTTTCCAGCCTGGAACGTGGATCCTGGACAGAGAGAGAGCGGCAGGAGCTGGGTGTGGGTGCCCTCTAGTGAGCTCCACCTTCTCCAGGAGCCCTGATCGCAAAAAACAGCTGGAAAAGGGAGAAAAACTCCACTCGGAATTGTCACAGGGATGGGGTGGGTCATCCCAGTGGAATGTCAGAGGAAATGGGATTGGGATTGGGAATGGGCTGGTGAACAAAGGGTCAAATCCAGAAGGATTTACTGCGGCCATTCCCGAAGGATTTTGCAGACATTGGAAGGGGAAAAACCTGCCTGGAAAGAGTAAAAAAATGTATTTGAAAAGAGGAAAAATATGCCTGAAAAGGGGGGAAAATCTCCCTGGAAATGGGAAAAAAATTGCTTGGAAATGGTGAAAAAAATCTGCTAAAAAAGGGGAAAATTGTGCCTGAAAAGGGTGTAAATAGGGCTTTAAAGGAATTACTTTATCTGCCAACTCAATGTGTTTTGTTTTTCAAGCCACTTTTCACTAAAAAAAGAGGATTGTTACAGCCTAAAAGGATAGGTGAGGGCAGGTGGAACATCCCAAAATATCCCAAAGCTGCTGGAATTGAATCCTGCTGGACAGGGGTGACACAGATTTAAATACACAAAAAAGAGAAGAAATAGAAATTAAAGAGCCCAAGAAGAAAGAAAAATATAACATTATTATTATTTTTCCATCTCATTTGTGACCTGAGAGGCGTGGATTAAAAACTTGGATTTATTTCCCATCTGGGAGCAAGGAATTCTTCACCCTGCCAACCTTAAACAATAAAAAACTTAGGAATAAAGTTCTTTTTCTTCTCTCCAAAACAAATCCCCTGCCCTCCCACCATAAATATTTATTTATGTTTTTAACTCTCAGCTCCAAAGGAATTGCACAGGTCGAGATTTATGGAAAAAAAAAACCCATTCCAAAGGTTTCAATTTTTCCCAAATCTGCTGTTCTTGGTCAGGAGAAAGAATCCCGAGGGATAAAATCGGGCTGAAGATGGGAAATTGGGAAAATTTCCAAGCTGGGGTTTTGATCTTGAGGTGATTTCCATGGAAAAAGTGGATCCTGCAGAGGATTCTTGGTGGAATTAAATCTTTGTTTTCTTTGGTTTCACTGGCTGAGCTTTGCAATTGGGGTTTGAGTGCAAAAATCTTCATTTTGGGGTTATTTTAGGGGCAGAAGGTCCTGGTATCCCATAAAGATCCCGATGACCATCTTGATCCTGCAGACCAAACTCTGGAATTGTGGGTTTCGTGCAAAAAAAATCTATTTTGGGGTTATTTTAATAGTAGGTCCATGAAGATCCCGATGGCCATCCTGATCTCCTTCCTGCACACAAAGAAATTGGAATTTGTGTGCAAAAATCATCTTTCTGGGGTTATGAAGATCCTGATGACCATCTTGATCTCCTTCCTGCACGCACCGTAATGGGGGTTTGAGTGCAAAAAGCCACATTTTGGGGCTATTTTATTAAGATCCTGATGACCATCTTGATCTCCTTCCTGCACACACTGAAATTAGGATTTGTGTGTAAAAATCCAAATTTTGGGATTATTTTATGAAGATCCTGATGACCATCTTGATCTCCTTCCTGCACGCACCGTAATGGGGGTTTGAGTGCAAAAAGCCAAATTTTGGGGCTATTTTATGAAGATCCTGATGACCATCTTGATCTCCTTCCTGCACGCACCATAATGGGGGTTTGAGTGCAAAAAGCCAGATTTTAGGGTTACTTTAGGGGCAGAAAGTCTCCCTACCCCATGAAGATCCTGATGACCATCTTGATCTCCTTCCTGCACACAGGACACGGCGATCTCTTCTTCTTCAGCATCCTGGCACACCTGAAACAGGCCACCAGGTGAGCAGTCCTTCCATGGACAATATTCCCATCCCGAGGCCTGTGCTGGCACAGGAAGCAGGGATTCAGCAGGGTTTTGATGCTCTCCAAAGATTCCACCTCCTCCTCTTTCTTCAGCTTGGCAAAATCCCGATTTTTCCCGTCCCGCACCAAATCCAAGGACTCGATGGAGCCGCCGGGATCCGCGCGGGGTTTGTTTTCTGCCAGGAAAAGATGTTTGGGTTGGCCAGCCGGGGCTGAGATCGTCCTCCTGCAGTCTGGGACGTCCACCCCTTCATCCTGCTCCTGGTTTTCCATGGAATTGATGTTGGAAAGGGACAGGGAATGGGGCAGTTTGGGGCAGTCCCAGTACCAGTCCTTGCGAAGGGCCCAGCAGCGGAAGCAGTACCTTTTCCCCGGAGAGTTGAATTTCCTGCACTTGGAGCATTGCCAGCAATCCTGAGGGATTTAAGGCAGAAAAAAAATCCAGCAAAAAATCAATTTATTTTTGGGTATTCCACATTTTAGCCATGTGGGTAAAGCAGCAAGGAAGCCTCGTTAAAAAAAAATTATTTATGAGTGATTTATAAGCTGGAAAAATCAACATTTTGTGGCTTGGGATTGATACCCTCATTAATTCCTCTCCTTCCCCTCTCCTAGCTCTCTGGAAGAATCCAAGTTGGGGCAGTTTATTTTTATTTAATTTCAAGAGAATTTTCAAACTTTTGCTCAAAATTCAAGGGGAGAGCTCCTGGAATTTGGCAGGAATTTGTTTTCCAGGCTCACCCATCACTTACGAGCTGTCAAATCTGCATAAGTAATGGATTTATTAATTAATTATCTCACAGAAAAGAGCAGGAGCTGCACAAGTGCAGAGCCAGGACTCAGCTGTCCAAAGCCAGGGACATCCCCATTTATTCCAGTCTGGAAAACTCTGCTAAAAACCACTACAATTCTGCCAAAAACCATAAAGTTCTACTTGAGATTCCCAGGTCCCTTCCAAGGACAATCCTCCAGATTTCCATCCAGAGGATAACACAGAATTAAAATCTTATTAAAACCTTATTAAACCATGCCTGGGTATCAACATAACTTCACCCAGCCACTTTTCTTTTTGGAATCCCACAAGAAAATCAGCTTTTCTCACCCCAAAACCAGCAGCAGATGTGGGATGAGCCCTCCCAGCCCCAGGTAATCCCAAAGAATTCCCACCTCAGAAGCAGCCTCTGTGTCCGTGTCATCACTCAGGCACTGGGAATTCTCCAGCTCATCCAAGCACACATCCTCAGGCACCTGGAATTCAGGAAAGCATTGTCAGAGGGTGGGAATGTTGGAATATTCCCTATTTATTGTTCGTCTGGCACTGCACACCCCAATTAAAGGATTATAGCATCACCCTGCTCATTAAATCACTTCTAAAAGTGAATTAAAAATGTTTTTGCAGTGTTTTTTTTTGCAGAATGTTGGTAACTTGCTGGTTTACCATGATCAGACTTTCCTCTTTGAGTCTTTAGCTAGACTCGATTTTTAAAAGCCTTTTCCAAACCTAATTCCATGATTTTTGATTTGTAACTCTTGCAGGTACTGGTTAGAAACCCACTTAAATTGCTATGAGAAGTTTAATTCATTTTCAATTGATTTTATGCGTTGAAAATTTGAATTTAAACCAAAACTCAAGCAGGAAAACCATCACACACATGAGGAATGGTGACAGCCTTTTCTGAACAGGATTTAGCCTCTGGATGGGAAAAGATCCAGCCTTTCCAAGGGCAGCAGAGCACCATGGGATGAATTAAAACAGAGAAAACTGTGCCAGAGGTACCTTGGTGTCACCTTCTTTGACCTCCTCACAGTCCAGCACTTCCACCTTGAGCCCAGCAGTGCCCTGGTCCAGGGGACACTCGTTGAGGAACCACAGGTCATCAGTGGTGTCTGAAACTATGGCAGTGTCAATGTCCTGAGGGAAAAAAAAAAAAAAAACAGGAAAAATCATTTAGGAGCAGCTCCACATCCAGCACTGTCTCATTTTCCTCTCCAACAACCTCCAAAGCCCTGGGCACCTCACTGCCCTCAGAAACCCCTTTTGAGAATTTCTGCCTCACAGGCCCCCTTTTTCCCACCTCACAGGCTTCCATTTTTAAAATCTTCCCCTCACAGATTCCCTTTTTTCCAATTCCCACCTCATAAGTTCCCCCTTTCCCCAGTTTCCACTTCACAGGCTCCCCTTTCCCAACCTTTCCCCAGTTTCCCCCTCACCAACTCAGTTTTTCCCAATTTCTACCTCACAAGTTCCCTGGTCTCCAATTTCCCCCTCACAGGCTTATCTTTTCCCAATTTCTCCCTTACAAGCCCCCTTTTTCCCCAGTTTCCACCTCACAGGTTACCATTTTTAAAATTTTCACCCCACAGATTCCCTTTTCCCAATTTCCCCCTCATAGGCTTCTCTCTTTCCAATTTTCACCTCACAAGTTCCCCTTTTCCCAACCTTTTCCTAATTTCCACCTCAAAAGTTCCCCTTTTCCCAATCTTTTCCCAATTTTTACCTCACAAATTCCCCATTTCCCAACTTTTTCCCAATTTTTACCTCACAAATTCTCCTTTTCCCAATTTTTACCTCACAAGTTCCTCTTTTCCCAACCTTTTCCCAATTTTTACCTCACAAATTCCCCTTTTCCCAACCTTTTCCCAATTTTTACCTCACAAATTCCCCTTTTCCCAACCTTTTCCCAATTTTTACCTCACAAATTCTCCTTTTCCCAACCTTTTCCCAATTTTTACCTCACAAATTCCCCTTTTCCCAAACTTTTCCCAATTTTTACCTCACAAATTCTCCTTTTCCCAACTTTTACCTCACAAGTTCCTCTTTTCCCAACCTTTTCCGAATTTTTACCTCACCATCTCCTCTCTTTCCAACTTCCACCTCTTCCAGCTCCCCCTTCCAGCTCGGCCACCACCCTAAAATGTTCACCCCAGTAAAAAAAAAAAGGGCAACTCCTGAAATCCAGGCACCCCTGAGGGCCTTGAGAAAAGAGTTTGGTCGATTTAAAAACTCTAAAATTCACCAACCACCCGATGGGAAAGACCCAGAGTGGGAAAAAGGCTGAAAATCCTGGAGTGGGAAGGGGAAAGAGAGAAAAAAACAGGATATTTGATTTCCTTGGAAGCCAAAAGAGGAGAGGAAGAGGACACAAGGCTCCTCCTTACACACCTGGTTAGTCTGAATATCCGTGGATCCGTTACTCCTGGATTTGTAATTGCTTCTGAGATTCCCTAAAAACCACCACGGCAGCCCGGCCACATCCCATTCCTCAAAAACCAGGTCCAGCTTGGGCTTTTTGCTTTTGGAGAGGTTTTCTATCAAATCACTGTCTGGAAGAGCCAAGCACAGTCCAAGTCATTGGGTAAGAGACACCAGCGGAGAAAAATAATGGGCTCAAATGTGATATTTTTTTTTACTTTTTGAATCAGGCTGTGAGCTCTGGGGTTTGGATGTCCCTAATCCGGCAAAAATCCCTGTACAAGTCAGGGAACATCGCAGTGTTCCCAGTGCCCCTGCACTGGGACAGGCTGAGTTTAATTTAAAGTTTTACCACAGAAACACAAACACTTCCGCAGCCAGCCCTGAGTGGGTTTCTGGAGTGATTTAAAATGCAGAAAGGACTGGTTGGAATTCAGTTTGCAGCCCCTGAATTCCCAAGAAGTGGGATCCATCCTCCCCATGCTCCAGCCTGGGATCCCAAACTGAGCACTCTGCAAGGCTGGTTGGTAAATCCAGGGAATTTTCCAAGGGTTTCCAAGGCTGGTTGGTAAATTCAGGGAATTTCCAGCTCTCCCATTGGAGCTGGAAACAAGGAGTTGCTTTTTTACATTGATAAAAGAGATTAAAAGTGGAAAAAAACAGGAAAATTGCTCCCAAAACTTTTGAAATCTCCACACGTGACCCAGCAAAAAAATCCCACGGGGGAAATGTCAAAATATGACAGATCCACCCAAAAATCCCCATTTTTCTTCAGTTCTCTGCTTGGTTTGCAGGGAATGACTGCAGCCAGCCCAGGCTGGGTTCTGTGAGCTCAGGAACCTCCCTTGGGAAGGGGGATGGATCCAAAGATAATTCCAGCATTTAAAACGCCCTCCAGCAAGGTCTGGAAGATTTTTTCTCATGGCATTACTCAGTGAGAGATGGGATTTTGGGGCTTAACCTGCCACTGCACTCAGAGCATTTATGCCAGAAAATAAAATACCTGTGGTGAACTTTGTAATTTCTCAGTCCTTAGCACCAAGATTTTTAATGTTTCTGTTCCAAACCAGGGTTTTTTTGAGTCTCCCAGCTCCTTCCTCCAGCATTTTGCTGCTGTGCGTCCCACACATATTTGCAAACATTGTGATAATGCAGAAATTTGTCCCTCACCTTCACAACTGTCACATTTGGGCTCTGAGGTAGCTGGAGCTGAGCTTTTGCTGTCACCCTCCAGGATCCCAGAGTCAGATCCTTCCTCTTGGCTGAGCTGCAGGAAGGAAAATGCAGGAATGAGCCCAGCAGAGCTTGCAGGGACAAGGGGATGCAGCACTTCCATCCCCAGGCACCAGCTGCAGGACGAGATCAAGCAGGTAGGAAGTAATTCAGAATAAAAACTACACACTATTTCTCTTTAAAGCCTCTGGAATCAGCACCAAGGAAAAATCTTCAGCTTGGCAAGAATCCCAAAGCTGGCATTTTTCATGCAGTGAAAGTTGATTTTGCGACTCTCTGACACCTCCCAGACTTCACCCCAAACCACACCTGGAAGAAACTTTGGAGGCGCCAAGATTTTTCCTAGGTTTTCACCTCTGCCTGAAAAGCTGCTGGAAACAAATCCTAACTAGGCACAGTGAATTATTTATTTGGCAATTCCTAGTGGGAGAAAAGGTGAGATAAAAGAGGGGGGGAAAAGCAGGAAACCACGGCTGGAGAAGCTGAGGCCTGGAAGTGCTGCACCCCAGAAGAACGCGCTCAGAGACTGGCACTCTGTCACAAGGAGAACAGAGAAGGGTGGCTCTGTCCCTGCTCTGTGGACTCCGAGAACTTTTTTCATTTTGGGGGATTTTTCTCTCAGGAGGAAAAGGTGAGGAGCAGCACAACGAGAAGAACAAAAAGTTCTGGCAGTCCACCGTGCAGAGGTACAGAGAAGGGGCGGCTCTGTACAAGAAAAGAACCCACTGGGCAGTGGGGTTTACCTGCAGCTGGTCTGGGCTGGGCTTAGCGACGCTCTGCTCCTTTGGGAGAGTCTGTGCAGCATCTGCAGATGGCAGGTAAAACACAAGGAAAAGCCTTCCCTGGAAATTCCCATTCTCGCAGCACACGGGGCCTGGGGCAAGCAACCAACCAGCCAGGCTTGGCAGAGCTGGGGGAGCTCCTTCAGGTAAAGCCGGGGCTCAGTCAGGGGGAAGGGATGGGTTCGGGGGAGAAGAGGCTGGGTGAAAACTCACAGTGTTCTTCCCAAAGGGAGAAATGATTCTTCTTCCTACAGCCAAATTCAGAACGGTCTTCCCAAAGGAAAAACCTGTTCTTTTCCCTACAGCCAAATTCAGAATTCTTCCCAAAGGAAAAACCTGTTCTTTTCCCTACAGCCAAATTCAGAATTCTTCCCAAAGGAAAAACCTGTTATTTTCCCTACAGCCAAATTCAGAATTCTTCCCTAAGGAAAAACCTGTTCTTTTCCTTACAGCCAAATTCAGAATTCTTCCCAAAGGAAAAACCTGTTCTTTTCCCTACAGCCAAATTCAGAATTCTTCCCAAAGGAAAAACCTGTTCTTTTCCCTACAGCCAAATTCACAATGATCTTCCCAAAGGGAAAAATTATTCTTTTTGCTATAGCCAAAATTCAGAATATTTTTCTCAAAGGAAAAACATATTCTTTTCCCTACAGCCAAATTCAGAATTCTTCCCAAAGGAAAAGTTAATTCTTATTCCTACAGCCATCCCAAATTCAGAATATTCTTCCCAAAGGAAAAACCTATTCTTTCCCCTACAGCCAAATTCAGAATTCTTCCCAAAGGGAAAAAAATATTCTTTTTGCTATAGCAAATTTCAGAATATTCCTCCTAAAGGGAAAAGTTATTCTTTTTGCTATCAAATTCAGAATTCTTCCCAAAGGGAAAAATGATTCTTCTTCCTACAGCTAAATTCAAAATATTCTTCCCAAAGGGAAATATTATTCCTTTTGCTATAGCCAGTCCAAAGTCAGAATATTCTTCCCAAAAGGAAAAATTATTCTTTTTGCTATAGCCAAAATTCAGAATATTTTTCTCAAAGGAAAAACATATTCTTTTCCCTACAGCCAAATTCAGAATTCTTCCCAAAGGGAAAAATTATTCTTCTTCCTACAGCTAAATTCAAAATATTCTTCCCAAAGGGAAAAGTTATTATTTTTGCTACAGCCATTCCAAATCCAGAATCTTCTTTCCAAAGGGAAAAATTATCCTTTTTTCTGCAGCCATCCCAAGCTCCAGGCTTTGCCACAGGAATTCCTGCTCATTCTGAGTGTCTGTGGGTCTGTTACTCCTGGACTTGGAATTGCTCCTGAGCTTCCCTAAAAACCACCACGGCTTTGTCTGATTTTCCCTGGAGTTTCCAAGGCTCTTTTGTACATCCAAGGAATTTCCCCCAATCCCATTTCAGCTGGAATTTTTGGCAAGGAGCTGTTTATCCACCTGAGGTTCCTCAAAACAAGAGAATAAAAAATGGAAAAACAGGAAAATCGTTCCCAAAACTTCTGAAATCTCCACGAGTGACCCAGCAAGAAATCCAATGGGGGAAATGTTAAAATATGACAGCTCCACCCAAAAAAATTCCTTTTTTTGTTCAGTTCCCTGCTTGGTTTGCAGGGAATGACTGCAAAGCCACTCCTCACACACCAGGATTCCACTGGGAATCCCACCTGGAAGGTGAACAGGGTTTGTTTTTTTTTGTTTGTTCGGTTTTCTTTTTTTGAATTTCTGACAATTTCTTGGTTTTTCCTAAAGGGTTTGGGCATGAAAATAAAGAGTAAAGAAGGGAAAATTCCATGCACAGGGCTGGACACAGCTGGATGCAGCTGCTCCTTAGAGTTAATTAAAAGGTTGAGTTAAATGAACAAGAATCCAATTAGCAGGAATCTTTGTGAGCCTGGCTTTGAGCAGAGAGAACAAAAGATGCCAGGCTGGCTCCTGCCTGCTCCCCTCCCCACTGAACAGGAAAATTCCCTTTGGAGAAGGCTGATTCCCACCAGGAATCACACCTGGATAGGGAAGAGCTGAAAATGGCAGAAAATTCCACCTGAAAATGGCCTTTAAATGGAGCAAAATTCCAGGATCAAGGGATCTTTCAGAAATTCCTGCTTTTCTTTCCTGCTTTCATCACCTTCCAGCTCCTGGGGTTTTAATCCCTGATGGAAAGCAGGAGCCAGGGCTCTGCAGGGAGATGGGAACAGGGAGAAATCCTTCCAAAATCTGATTTTCAGGGAGTGAAAATACTCCAGGTGCTGGAAGGCTTCCTTCTGGAGCTGGGAAATTCCAGAAAAACCAGCCTGAAGTGAAGGATTCCTAAATGCAGCCTGGGGGAGTCAGACTTGGGGAAAATAGGCAAGGAAATGGGAAAGTGGCCAAGAGAAGGGGGAAAAAATCAAAAAAGAAAAGGGGGAAATCAGAAAAGAAAAGGGGGAAAAAAATCAGAAAAGGGGGAAAAAAATCAGAAAAGAAAAGGGGGAAAAATCAGAAAAGAAAAGGGGGAAAAATCAGAAAAGAAAAGGGGGAAAAATCAGAAAAGAAAAGGGGGAAAAATCAGAAAAGTAAAGGGGGGAAATCAGAAAAGAAAAGGGGGAAAAATCAGAAAAGTAAAGGGGGGAAATCAGAAAAGAAAAGGGGGAAAAATCAGAAAAGAAAAGGGGGAAAAATCAGAAAAGAAAAGGGGGGAAAATCAGAAAAGAAAAGGGGGAAAAATCAGAAAAGAAAAGGGGGAAAAATCAGAAAAGGAAAGGGGGAAAAATCAGAAAATGGGGGAAATCAGAAAAAAAGGGGGGAAAATTATAAAAGAAAAGGAGGGGGAAATTTTAAAAGAAAAGGGGGGAAAATTTTAAAAGAAAGGGGGGGGAATTATAAAAGAAAAGGGGGGGAATTATAAAAGAAAAGGGGGGAAAATTTTAAAAGAAAAGGGGGGAAAATTTTAAAAGAAAAGGGGGGAAAATTTAAAAGAAAAGGGGGGAAAATTTAAAAGAAAAGGGGGGGAAATTACAAAAGGGTGAAAAACTTAGTCAAGAAAGGGGGGGGAAACATACAAGAAAATGGAAAAAATTAGGCAAGAAAGTGGGGAGGAAATTATGAAAGAAAAGGGGAATAATTGACAATGAGGAAAATTAGGCAAACGGGGGGAAATGAGGCAGGAAGGGGAAAATTAGACAAGAAAGGCAGAAAAATTACACAAGGAAAGGGGGGGAATTAACCAAATCCAGTCATTGCTGTGCTGGAGAAAAGTAAACAGCTGGAAAAGAAGGAAAAGAGCCAAGAAAGGAAGGGAAAAGGGGGGGAAAAGAAGGAAAAGAGGTGGAAAGGAAAAGGGGTGGGAAAAGGGAAGGAAAACAGGGAGGAAAGGAGGAAAATGGGGTGGAAAGGAAGGAAAATGGGAGGGGAATGGGGGAAAAAGGGAAGGAAAATAGGTGGAAATGAAGAAAAAGGGCCAGGGAAGGAAGGAAAATGGGGAGGAAAATAAGGAAAAGAGGTGGGAAAGGAAGGAAAAGGAGTGGGGAAAGGAAGGAAAATGGGGGGGAAAGGAAGGAAAATGGGGGGGAAGAAGGAAAAAAGGTGGAAAGGAAGGAAAATGGGAGGGAAAGAAGGAAAAGAGGTGGGAAAGAAAGGAAAATGGGGGGGAAAGGAAGGAAAATGGGGGAAAAGGAAAGGAAAACAGGTGGGAAATGAAGGAAAACTGGAGGGAAAGGAGGAAAATTGGGGGGAAAGGAGGAAAATAGGAAGGAAAATGGGAGAAAAGGAAAGGAAAAGAGGTGGAAAGGAAGGAACAGGGTCAGGAAAGGAAGGAAAATGGGGAGGAAATTAAGGAAAAGAGGTGGGAAAGGAAGGAAAAGGAGTGGAAAAAGGAAGGAAAAGGGGTGGGAAAAGGAAGGAAAATGGGGGGGAAGAAGGAAAAAGGTGGAAAGGAAGGAAAATGGGAGGGAAAGAAGGAAAAGAGGTGGGAAAGAAAGGAAAATGGGGGGGAAAGGAAGGAAAATGGGGGAGAAAAGGAAAGAAAACAGGGGGGGAAAGGGAAGGAAAAGGGCCAGGAAAGGAAGGAAAATGGGGGAAAAGGAAAGAAAAACAGGTGGGAAATGAAGGAAAACTGGAGGGAAAGGAGGAAAATTGGGGGGAAAGGAGGAAAATAGGAAGGAAAATGGGAGAAAATGAAAGGAAAAGAGGTGGAAAGGAAGGAAAAGGATCAGGAAAGGAAGGAAAATGGGGAGGAAATTAAGGAAAAGAGGTGGGAAAGGAAGGAAAAGGAGTGGGAAAAGGAAGGAAAAGGGGTGGGAAAATGAGGGAAAATGGGGGGGAAGAAGGAAAAAGGTGGAAAGGAAGGAAAATGGGAGGGAAAGAAGGAAAAGAGGTGGGAAAAGGAAGGAAAATGGGGGGAAGAAGGAAAAAAGGTGGAAAGGAAGGAAAATGGGAGGGAAAGAAGGAAAAGAGGTGGGAAAGAAAGGAAAATGGGGGGGAAAGGAAGGAAAATGGGGGAGAAAAGGAAAGAAAACAGGGGGGGAAAAGGAAGGAAAAGGGCCAGGAAAGGAAGGAAAATGGGGGAAAAGGAAAGGAAAACAGGTGGGAAATGAAGGAAAACTGGAGGGAAAGGAGGAAAATTGGGGGGAAAGGAGGAAAATAGGAAGGAAAATGGGAGAAAAGGAAAGGAAAAGAGGTGGAAAGGAAGGAAAAGGGTCAGGAAAGGAAGGAAAATGGGGAGGAAATTAAGGAAAAGAGGTGGGAAAGGAAGGAAAAGGAGTGGGAAAAGGAAGGAAAAGGGGTGGGAAAAGGAAGGAAAATGGGGGGGAAGAAGGAAAAAGGTGGAAAGGAAGGAAAATGGGAGGGAAAGAAGGAAAAGAGGTGGGAAAAGGAAGGAAAATGGGGGGGAAGAAGGAAAAAAGGTGGAAAGGAAGGAAAATGGGAGGGAAAGAAGGAAAAGAGGTGGGAAAGAAAGGAAAATGGGGGGGAAAGGAAGGAAAATGGGGGAGAAAAGGAAAGAAAACAGGGGGGGAAAGGGAAGGAAAAGGGCCAGGAAAGGAAGGAAAATGGGGGAAAAGGAAAGGAAAACAGGTGGGAAATGAAGGAAAACTGGAGGGAAAGGAGGAAAATTGGGGGGAAAGGAGGAAAATTGGAAGGAAAATGGGAGAAAAGGAAAGGAAAAGAGGTGGAAAGGAAGGAAAAGGGTCAGGAAAGGAAGGAAAATGGGGAGGAAATTAAGGAAAAGAGGTGGGAAAGGAAGGAAAAGGAGTGGGAAAAGGAAGGAAAATGGGGGGGAAAGGAAGGAAAAGAGGTGGAAAGGAAGGAAAACGGGGGAAAAAGAAGAAAAAGGAGTGGGGAAAAAGGAAAACAGGGGAAAAGGAAGGAAAAGGGCCAGGAAAGGAAGGAAAAGGAGTGGGAAAGGAAGGAAAATTGGGGAGGAAATTAGGAAAAGAGGTGGGAAAGGAAGGAAAACGGGGGGGAAAAGAAAGGAAAAAGGCCAGGAAAGGAAGGGAAATTGGGAGGAAATTAGGACAAGAGGTGGGAAAGGAAGGGAAAGAGCCGGAGCCTCCCCCCCGTGCACCCTCAGGTCTGGTCTGCCAAGCTTGGTTGGTTTGGGCCACACTCACACACAGCCAGGTCTAACTGAGTCCTAGGAACAGCTTTTCCTGAGCCAGGCCTAAAGTGAGGCCAGGGCTGGCCCAGGAAAGGCAGCAATGCTCAGCTCTGCACACACACAGCTCGGGGAACAGGGAACAGCACCCACACGATTCTGCTACAGCGAAAGAGCCCAAGGAGAACTCAAAAGATTCTGCTAGAAAATAAATCCAGATTAAAAAATGAATTTTCTGTAAAAAATCCAAGGCAGAAAACGGCCACGATTTGAATTTTTTATTTTAATTTTAATTTTTCCATACGTGCCTGAGCCCTCCTGAAGGTTTAAATCCATTTTATCTGTTTTAAAAAATGGGAAATGTGGTACAGAATTCCACAGCTGTGGATGAAATCCATTGCAATTTGATTTAAAAATGGGAAATGTGGCACCACAGTCTCCAGCTGGGGATTAAATCCATTTTAATCTGTTTAAAAAATGGGAAATGTGGCACAAAATTCCCCAGCTGAGGATTAAATCCATTTTATCTGTTTTAAAAAATGGGAAATGTGGCACAAAATTCCCCAGCTGAGGATTAAATCCATTTTATCTGTTTTAAAAAATGGGAAATGTGGTACAGAATTCCACAGCTGTGGATGAAATCCATTTTAATTTGCTTTAAAAATGGAAAATGTGGCATCAAAGTCCCCACCTGGGGATGAAATCCATTTTAATTTGATTTAAAAATGGGAAATGTTGCACCAAAGTCCACACCTAGGGATGAAATCCAGTTAAATTTGTTTAAAAATGGGAAATGTAGCACCAAATCCCACAGCTGTGGATTAAATCCATTTTATCTGTTTTAAAAAATGGGAAATGTGGTACAAAATCCCACACCTAGGGATGAAATCCATTTTAATCTGTTTAAAAAATGGGAAATGTGGCACAAAATTCCCCAGCTGAGGATTAAATCCATTTTATCTGTTTTAAAAAATGGGAAATGTGGTACAGAATTCCACACCTAGGGATGAAATCCATTTTAATCTGTTTTAAAAATGAAAAATGTGGCACAAAATCCCACAGCTGTGGATTAAATCCATTTTATCTGTTTTAAAAAATGGGAAATGTGGTACAGAATTCCACACCTAGGGATGAAATCCATTTTAATCTGTTTTAAAAATGAAAAATGTGGCACAAAATCCCACAGCTGTGGATTAAATCCATTTTAATCTGTTTAAAAAATGAAAAATGTGGCACCAGAGTCCCACAGCTGTGGATCAAATCCATTTTATCTGTTTAAAAAATGGGAAATGTGGCACAAAATTCCACACGTAGAGATGAAATCCATTTTAATCTGTTTTAAAAATGGAAAATTCCCCAGCTGGGGATTAAATCCATTTTAATCAGTTTAAAAAATGGAAAATGTGGCACAAAATCCCACAGCTGTGGATTAAATCCATTTTATCTGTTTTAAAAAATGGGAAATGTGGTACAGAATTCCACACCTAGGGATGAAATCCATTTTAATCTGTTTTAAAAATGAAAAATGTGGCACAAAATCTCACAGCTGTGGATTAAATCCATTTTAATCTGTTTAAAAAATGAAAAATGTGGCACTAGAGTCCCCAGCTGTGGATCAAATCCATTTTATCTGTTTAAAAAATGGGAAATGTGGCACAAAATTCCACATCTAGGGATGAAATCCATTTTAATCTGTTTTAAAAATGGAAAATTCCCCAGCTGGGGATTAAATCCATTTTAATCTGTTTAAAAAATGGAAAATGTGGCACAAAATCCCATAGCTGTGGATTAAATCCATTTTATCTGTTTTAAAAAATGGGAAATGTGGCACAAAATTCCACACCTAGGGATGAAATCCATTTTAATCTGTTTTAAAAATGGAAAATGTGGCACCAAATTCCCCAGCGGGGGATTAAATCCATTTTAATCTGTTTAAAAAATGGAAAATGTGGCACAAAATCCCACAGCTGTGGATTAAATCCATTTTATCTGTTTAAAAAAATGGGAAATGTGGTACAGAATTCCACACCTAGGGATGAAATCCATTTTAATCTGTTTTAAAAATGAAAAATGTGGCACAAAATCCCACAGCTGTGGATTAAATCCATTTTAATCTGTTTAAAAAATGAAAAATGTGGCACCAGAGTCCCACAGCTGTGGATCAAATCCATTTTATCTGTTTTAAAAAATGGGAAATGTGGTACAGAATTCCACACCTAGGGATGAAATCCATTTTAATCTGTTTTAAAAATGGAAAATTCCCCAGCTGGGGATTAAATCCATTTTAATCTGTTTAAAAAATGGAAAATGTGGCACAAAATCCCATAGCTGTGGATTAAATCCATTTTATCTGTTTTAAAAAATGGGAAATGTGGTACAGAATTCCACACCTAGGGATGAAATCCATTTTAATCTGTTTTAAAAATGAAAAATGTGGCACCAGCATCCCCAGCTCTGCCAGTGGAGTTTCTTTTTTCCCAGTCCTACACCAGGAACTGGTTTCAAGGCCGTCACCCCAGCTGAGATGAACTGGAGAATAAATTCCCATTTTGCTGCAGCTGGATTTGATTCTGCAAGGTTCAAGGTTAATAAAACCTCGCAGAATTTTTAGCAACTCTCAGAGATGAGCAAAAAACTGAAAAAAAAAAAAGCAGAAATGAAGAAAAGCTTGATTCCAGGCAAGGATGGGATTTCAGGCTTTGGCTCTGGCCCAAATTTGGGTTTTTTTGGCATCACTCAAACAGCTCCTGGCACACAGAAAAGACACAAACTCCGAGAGATTCGCTTGGGAAAGTTTTTGAGAGAAGTTTCTTCCTCCTGCAGCGCCAGGATTTGGGATTTTGCTGGATTTTTTTTTTTTTTTTGGGATTTTTTTTTTTTTTTTTGGTACTTACCAGGTCAGAGCAATATTTATGGAACGGGAGCAACCTACCTGGGAGGGCAGCAGGGCTCAGGTTCCTCTTCAGCATCTCGTACACGGGGCTGGGGAGGGGAAAAACCCCCTTTAGTGCCCACAGAGAAACCCCAAAAGCCCAAAAGCTCAACCCCTTTGATGAATTGCATGAGAAAATCCCTTATGGAATGGGTTTTCCTACAGATCCCAGAGGGCACGGAGGTTTTTTCCTAGAAAACCCAAAATTCACAGAGAATTTTTTCCTAGAGACCCCAAAACCCACTGAGGTTTTTTTCCTAGAAAGCCCCAAAAAACCCACAGGGAATTTTCCCCTAGAGACCCCAAAAAAACAGTGGGGTTTTCACTAGAGAGACCCCAAAACCAGTGGGGTTTTCACTAGAGAGACCCCAAAAAAGTGGGTTTTTTTTTCCCTACAAAGTCCCCAAAAGCCACTGATTTTTTTTCCTAGAGGGATCCTAAAAAACACTGAGGTTTTTTCCTAGAGACCCCAAAAACTAGTGGGGTTTTCATTAGAGAAACCCCAAAAAAGTGGTTTTTTTCCCCAAAAAGTCCCCAAAACCCACTGAGGTTTTTTCCTAAAAACCCCCAAAACCCACAGGGAATTTTCCCCTAGAGACCCCAAAAAACAGTGGGGTTTTCACTAAAGGGACCCCAAAACCAGGGATTTTTTTTAGCTTTTCCAGCTGACAACGAGATTTTTTCAGCTTTTCCAGCTGACAATGAGATTCCTTTCAGCTTTTCCAGCTGAAAATGAGATTCTTTTAGCTTTTCCAGCTGACAATGAGATTTTTTAGCTTTTCCAGCTGACAATGAGATTTTTTTTTCATCTTTTCCAGCTGAAAATGAGATTTTTTCATCTTTTCCAGCTGAAAATGAGATTCTTTTAGCTTTTCCAGCTGACAATGAGATTTTTTTTCATCTTTTCCAGCTGACAATGAGATTTCTTTTAGCTTTTCCAGCTGACAATGAGATTTTTTCATGTTTTCCAGCTGACAATGAGATTTTTTTCAGCTTTTCCAGCTGACAATGAGATTTTTCATCTTTTCCAGCTGACAGTGAGATTCTTTTTCAGCTTTCCCCAGCTGCAGCAGCCACGAGCGGCGTTTCCCGGGTGTCCGGGTGCGTTCTGCCCACCTGGGGTCCCTGAGGGAGAAGCTGCGCAGCCCCAGGAGCTCGCCCAGCGCGTCCCCGCCGCAGTGCACCAGGTGCTGCTGCCGCCGGTCGTAGAGCTGCCGGCCCATGATGTACTGGCCCAGGAAATGCATCACCTGCGGGAAGGACGGGAGGGGTCCTGGGATCTCCTGGCATCTGGGATCCATCCCATGGCATCTGGGATCCATTCCCTGGGATCTGGGATTGGGGTCTCCTGGGATCTGGGATCCATTCCCTGGGATCTGGGATTGGGGTCTCCTGGGATTTCGGGTTGGGGTCACCCGGGATCTGGGATTCATTCCCTGGGATCTAGGATTGGGATCACCTGGGATCTGGGATTCATCCCATGGGATCTGGGATCCATTCCCTGGGATCTGGGATTGGGATCACCTGGGATCAGGGGTTGGGATCACCTGGGATCTGGAATTAATCCCATGGGATCTGGGATCCATTCCCCGGGATCTGGGATTGGGATCTTCTGGGATCTGGGATTCATTCCTTGGGATTGGGATCACCTGGGATCTGGGACTAATCCCATGGGATCTGGGATCCATTCCCTGGGATCTGGGATTGGGATCACCTGGGATCTGGAATTAATCCCATGGGATCTGGGATTGGGATCACCTGGGATCTTGGATCCATTCCCTGGGATCTGGGATCCATTCCCTGGGATCTGGAATTGGGATCTCCTGGGATCTGGGATTGGGATCTCCTGGGATCTGGGATTAATCCCATGGGATCTGGGATTGGGATCACCTGGGATCTTGGATCCATTCCCTGGGATCTGGGATCCATTCCCTGGGATCTGGGATTGGGATCTCCTGGGATCTGGGATTGGGATCTCCTGGGATCTGGAATTCATCCCATGGGATATGGGATTGGGATCACCTGGGATCTGGGATCCACTCCCCGGGATCTGGATCTCCTGGGATGTGGGATTGGGATCTCCTGGGATCTGGGATTCATCCTATGGGATCTGGAATTGGGATCACCTGGGATCTGGGATCCATTCCCTGGGATCTGGGATCCATTCCCTGGGATTGGGATCACCTGGGATCTGGGATTGGGATTACCTGGGATCTGGGATTGGGATCACCTGGGATCTGGGATTAATCCCATAGGATTTGGGATTCATTCCCTGGGATCTGGGATCCATTCCCTGGGATATGGGATTGGGATCACCCAGGATTTGGGATTCATCCCATGGGATTGGGATCTCCTGGGATCTGGGATTCATCCCTTGGGATTGGGGTCACCTGGGATCTGGGATCCATTCCCTGGGATATGGGATCTCCTGGGGTTTGGGATTCATCGCCTGGGATCTGGGATCCATTCCCTGTGATATGGGATTGGGATCACCTAGGATCTGGGATTAATTCCCTGGGATCAGGTATTCATTCCCTGGGATCTGGGATCTCCTGGGGTTTGGGATTCATCTCCTGGGATCTGGGATTCCCTGGGATTTAGGATTCATTCCCTGGGATCTGGGATTCATACCATGGGATCTGGGATTGGGATCACCTGGGATTTAGGATTCATTCCCTGGGGTTTGGGATTCATTCCCTGGGGTTTGGGATTTCCTGGGATTTGGGATCACCTGTGGGACAGCACGCAGGGGATGGATCCTGGCATCTGGGATTTCCTGGGATTTGGGGTCACCTGTGGGACAGCACACTGGGGATGGATCCTGGGATTTGGGATTCATTCCCCGGGATTTGGGATTTCCTGTGGGGACAGCACATTCCTGGGATTCCATGGGATTTGGGATCACCTGTGGAGACAGCACATTCCTGGGATTTCATGGGATTTGGGATCACCTGTGGAGACAGCACATTCCTGGGATTTCCTGGGATTTGGGATTCATTCCCTGGGATTTGGGATTTCCTGTAAGGACAGCACACTGGGGATGGACTCCTGGGATTTGGGCTTCCCTGGGATTTGGGATTTCCTGGGATCACCTGTGGGGACAGCACATTGAGGATGGATTCCTGGGATTCGGGATTGACCCAAAATGCCCCCAAAGTGTCCCTGCAGCGAAATGGGAACATTTCCCAGGGAATTAAGGATGAATCCCATCCCAAATCCCAAAGCCCCGGCCAAGGCTGGAGGTGACCCCACCTCTTTGAGCGTGAAGGAGTCGCCCTGGGCCCCCGCAGCCCGCAGGATCCGCAGCAGGGGGAGCTTGGGAACCACCTGGAAAACACAGCAGGGATTGCTTGGAATTCTGGCAATCCAACCTGGGATCCCCCCAAAAAAACCCCGCATCAAAAGAATCCACACCAAAAGAATCCGCACCAAAAAAAAAATCCCACTGTTTATCAGTATTTCCCCACTATTTCTAAATGCTATCAATATTTTCCCACAATTTCCCAATATTTTCCCACTATTTCTCAATACCACCAATATTTCCCCACTATTTTATCAATATTTCCCCACTATTTCTCAATACTATCAATATTTCCCCACTATTTTATCAATATTTCCCCACTATTTCTCAATACTATCAATATTTTCCCACTATTTACCAATATTTTCCCACTATTTCCCAATACTATCAATATTTTCCCACAATTTCCCAATATTATCAACATTTCCCCACTATATATCAACACTATTAATATTTCCCCACTATTTATCAATATTTTCCCACAATTTCCCAATATTTTCCTACTATATACCAATACTTCCACACTATTTATCAATACTATCAATATTTCCCCATTATTTCCCAATATTTTCCCACTATTTCCCATTATTTTCCCACTATTTCCCAATATTTTCACACTATTTCCCAATATTATCAATATTTTCCCACTATTTATCAATATTTTCCTATTACTTATCAATACCACCAATATTTCCCCACTATTTATCAATATTTCCCCACTATTTATCAATACCACCAATATTTCCCCACTATTTACCAATATTTTCCCACTATTTCCCAATACTATCAATATTTTCCCACTATTTATGAATATTTTCCCATTATTTATCAATATCACCAATATTTCCCCACTACTTCCTGATATTTCCCCACTATTTACCAATACTATCAGTATTTCCTCACTATTTATCAATATTTCCCACTATTTATCAATATTTTTCTATTATTTATCAATACCACAAATATTTCCCCACTATTTCATCAATATTTCCCCACTATTTATTAATATTTTCCCATTATTTATCAATATTTTCCCACAATTTCCCAATACTATCAATATTTCCCCACTATTTATTCATAACAGGGGGGAAAATATCAGGACAAATGATGGGAGTGGGGGGTAATTAGCTGCTAATTAGGTGCTAATTACCTGATTGGCTTGTCCCAGGGGGATCCTGCAGGAATTGCCAGCTCCTGGGGCTTGGCTGGAATTTGGGAATTTGCTCATCCTGGCAGTGAGGAGCTGCTGGAGCACCGACCTGGAAAGGGATTTGGGGTCAAAATCCACCCTAAAATCCCAATTTTGATCCTGGCCCGGCCCCTCCTGCTTTGGGGGAGGGGGGGAAGGGGAAAAAAAGGGGGAAAAAAGGAAAAAAAAGGAAAAAAAGGAGGAAAAAAAGGGGGAAAAGGAAAGAAAAAAAAAGGGGAAAAGGGGGAAAAAAGGAAAAAAAAAGGAGGAAAAGAAAAGGGAAAAAAGGGAAAAAATGGAAAGAAAAAAGGGGGAAAAAGGGGAAAGATAAAAAGGCAGAAAAAAGGGGGGGAAAGGAGGGGAATTAAAAAAAGGGGGAAAAAGGGGAAAGTAAAAAGCGGGAAAAAGGGGAGAAAAAAGGAGGGGGAAGGAGGACAGAAAGGAAAAAAAAAGGAAAAAGGGGGAAAAGGAAAAAAAAGGAAAAAAAAGGAAAAAAATGAGAGGGAAAAGGAAAAAAAAGGAGGGGAAAAGGAGAAAAAAAAAGGGGAAAGGAAAAAAGGGGGGAAGGGGGAAAGAAAAGGAAAAAAGGGGAAAAAAAGGGGAAAATTTGGAAAGGGTTGATTAAAGCACATCAAAAATTCCAATTTCTAAATAATAATTTAAATTACAGCAGCTCTAATCTCTTCCCCAGTTAATATTTCCTGAAATTTTAAATGACTTATGATGGAAAAAATGAAAATATCGACCACAAACACCTCTAAAATGAGCTGGACAGGGTAAACTCAAACTTATCAAATATTTAAATTTATGAAAAGCATCGAGAATGACCTGGAATAATTCAAATTATTCAATTTGAAAAATTCAATTATTCAAGAATTCAAATTATTCAAGCTTCAATCCCTTCCCAGCTCATATTTTACTGAATTTTAATAAATTTATGAGGGAAAAATTGAAAATATTGACCACAAACACCCTAGAAATGAGCTGGACAGGGTAAACTGAAACTTATTTAATATTTAAATTTATGAGGAGCATCAACAGTGACCTGGAATAATTCAAATTATAACAGCTTCAATCCCTTCCCAGCTCATATTTTACTGAATTTTAACAAGTTTATGAGGAAAGAAATGAAAATATTGACCACAAACACCCTAGAAATGAGCTGGATAGGGTAAACTCAAACTTATTTAATATTTAAATTTATGAGGAGCATCAACAGTGACCTGGAATAATTCAAATTATAACAGCTTCAATCCCTTCCCAGTTCATATTTTACTGAATTTTAACAAGTTTATGAGGAAAGAAATGAAAATATTGACCACAAACATCCTAGAAATGAGCTGGATAGGGTAAACTCAAACTTATTTAATATTTAAATTTATGAGGAGCATCGACAGTGACCTGGAATAATTCAAATTATAACAGCTTCAATCCCTTCCCAGCTCATATTTTACTGAATTTTAACAAGTTTATGAGGAAAGAAATGAAAATATTGACCACAAACATCCTAGAAATGAGCTGGATAGGGTAAACTCAAACTTATTTAATATTTAAATTTATGAGGAGCATCAACAGTGACCTGGAATAATTCAAATTATAACAGCTTCAATCCCTTCCCAGTTCATATTTTACTGAATTTTAATAAATTTATGAGGGGAAAAATGAAAATACTGAACATAACCATGTCTAAACTGAGCTGGACAGGATAGACACAAACTTATCTAATATTTAAATTTATGAGGAGCATCGACAATGACCTGAAATAATTCAAATTATAACAGCTTCAATCCCTTCCCAGATCCTATTTCCTTAAATTTTAACCGATTTCTGATGGAAAAAAAATCAAAATATTGACTGCAAACGCCTGTAAAATGAGCTGGACTTACCGACCTTGACTTTTTCTGCCCGGCAGGAAGATCCTGGGATTATTACCCCGGGATTTTGCTGTAGGATAATTCCGAGAGTGCCCCGGGAGTTTTTCTAAAATTCGCTTTTTTCAAACCTCGCCCGAGGGAGGGACCGAAAGTGGCCGATAACGGCCGGGCTGGGCTGAAAATCAGCTTGAAAAAGGTGAAAAAATTCGGATTTTCCCTCCCTCCTCTTTCCCTGCAATGAAATTCTGCTGCCCCAGGGCTGAGGGAGAGGAATTTTAACCTTTTCAGCGCTGATTTAATCACTCAAAACCTCCGGGTTTTGCAGAGAAATGATTTTTTTTTTAAAGGCAGTTCGCTTCTCATTAATATTTTTATTTAATCAGAAGTTAATTTTGGCGTTTTCATTAAGGTTTTAAAATATTTCCAGGAGGAAATATAAGAAAATTTAGGGATTTAGCTGCAATGAAAAGCTCCCACGTGGTGGAAATTCCTTAAAAAAAAAAAAAAATGGAATTTCGTGCTGGGCCAGCTCAGAAATTTGGAATAATTCCAATCCCAAATTTCAAATTTTACCTCCCAAACCCCATCCAAAAATGGATTTCCGGGCATTTTTTGGTGCTGAAAATCTCCAGAGGAAATCGTGAATCACACCCGAGTCATGAGCTGAGCAAATTTTCCACTCCAAAATTTCACCCCAGCCGGGGGAAAAGATTCATTTGCCTCTTTTGTGACTAAAAATCGCCTTTTTTATGACTAAAAATCCCTTTCTGAGCCACCAAAACCCCCAAGAAACCGCAGCTTTTTTAAAACTAAAAAATCCCAAGTGGCTGAAAAGTCAAATTAAAATTTATTCAAGCTCAGGTGGGTTTTTTAAAGTCTAAATTGAAGGGGAAAAAATTCATTTTTAAACTCTGTTTAAAGCAGAAACACAGCAGGGCTTGGGCTCAGGTGACAGGGATTTTTCCAGCTTCCAAATAAAGTAAAATATTGAAAATAAAGTTGGGGTTTTAGGTAATTTTAGATAAAACAGCTCTGAAGGGGAGGATTTAAACAGGATTTAAAATTCACGATGCAATCGTGAAGTTATTGATTAATTAAGTTTGTCCTCATCAGTCCCTGAGGGGTTTCATACCTCAAATTTAGCCCTTTTAATTAAAAATACACTTTAAAAAATTATAAATTTTAAGAATTTTACCCAAAAGACAACAACAACAAAAAAAAGATAATAAATTTTAAAAAATGTTGTGCAACCGCTCCTTTGCTGGAGGAAATGTTGTGAAAGTGATCAATTAAAATCACAAAAAAAGCGAATTGTTCTGCAAATCGCAGGAATTTGGGATGAGGAAACATTTCCACTCCCCTGACCGTCCTGATTTGTGGTTATTTCTATTTTAAGAGGGGAAAAAATGGGGTTTTCTTGGGGTTTTGGCGCAATAGTTAAGGGCAATAAAACGCGTGGTTTGTGGGATCAGTCCCTCAGCTCGCCTTTATGGGGTGAAATCCTGGAATAATGGAATTGGGATGGGAAAAAAACCCTCAAAATTCTGGAATAATGGAATTGGGATGGGAAAAAAACATCAAAATTCTGGAATGATGGAATTGGGATGGGAAAAAAAACATCAAAATTATGGAATAATGGAATTATAGAGCGGTTTGGGATGGGAAAAACCCTCAAAATTCTGGAAATCCTGGAATAATGGAATTGGGATGGGAAAAAACCCTCAAAATTCTGGAATAATGGAATTGGGATGGGAAAAACCCTCAAAATTCTGGAATAATGGAATTGGGATGGAAAAAAAAACATGAAAATTCTGGAATAATGGAATTGGGATGGGAAAAACCATCAAAACTCTGGAATAATGGAATTATAGAGGGGTTTGGGATGGGAAAAACCATCAAAATTGTGGAAATCCTGGAATAATGGAATTGGGATGGGAAAAAACCCTCAAAATCCTGGAATAATGGAATTGGGATGGGAAAAAACCCTCAAAATTCTGGAATAATGGAATTGGGATGGAAAAAACCCTCAAAATTCTGGAAATCCTGAAATAATGGAATTGGGATGGAAAAAACCCTCAAAATTCTGGAATAATGGAATTGGGATGGAAAAAACCATGAAAATTCTGGAATAATGGAATTGGGAAGGGAAAAAAACCCTCAAAATTCTGGAATAATGGAATTGGGATGGGAAAAAACATCAAAATTCTGGAAATCCTGGAATAATGGAATTGGGATGGAAAAAAACCTCAAAATTCCGGAAATCATGAAATAATGGAATTGGGATGGGGAAAAAAACATCAAAATTCTGGAATAATGGAATTGGAATGGAAAAAAAACCATCAAAAATCTGGAATAATGGAATTGGGATGGAAAAAAACCCTCAAAATCCTGGAATAATGGAATTGGGATGGAAAAACCATCAAAAATCTGGAATAATGGAATTGGGATGGGGAAAAAAACCTCAAAATTCTGGAATAATGGAATTGGGATGGAAAAAAAACATCAAAATTCTGGAATAATGGAATTATAGAGCGGTTTGGGATGGAAAAAAAACCCTCAAAATTCTGGAAATCCTGGAATAATGGAATTGGGATGGGAAAAAAACCCTCAAAATTCTGGAATAATGGAATTGGGATGGGAAAAAACCCTCAAAATTCTGGAATAATGGAATTGGGATGGAAAAAAACCATCAAAAATCTGGAATAATGGAATTGGGATGGAAAAAAACCCCTCAAAATTCTGGAATAATGGAATTACAGAGCGGTTTGGGATGGGAAAAACCCTCAAAATTCTGGAATAATGGAATTGGGATGGAAAAAAACCATCAAAATTCTGGAATAATGGAATTGGAATGGAAAAAAACCCTCAACATTCTGGAATAATGGAATTGGAATGGAAAAAACCATCAAAATTCTGGAAATCCTGGAATAATGGAATTGGGATGGGAAAAAAACCATCAAAATTCTGGAATAATGGAATTGGGATGGAAAAAACCCTCAAAATTCTGGAATAATGGAATTGGGATGGGAAAAAACCCTCAAAATTCTGGAGAATGGAATTGGGATGGAAAAAACCCTCAAAATTCTGGAAATCCTGAAATAATGGAATTGGGATGGAAAAAACCCTCAAAATTCCAGAAATCATGAAATAATGGAATTGGGATGGGGAAAAAAACACTCAAATTTCTGGAAATCCTGGAATAATGGAATTGGGATGGGAAAAAAAACATCAAAATTCTGGAATAATGGAATTGGAATGGAAAAAAAACCATCAAAAATCTGGAATAATGGAATTGGGATGGAAAAAAACCCTCAAAATCCTGGAATAATGGAATTGGGATGGAAAAACCATCAAAAATCTGGAATAATGGAATTGGGATGGGGAAAAAAACCTCAAAATTCTGGAATAATGGAATTGGGATGGAAAAAAAACATCAAAATTCTGGAATAATGGAATTATAGAGCGGTTTGGGATGGAAAAAAAACCCTCAAAATTCTGGAAATCCTGGAATAATGGAATTGGGATGGGAAAAAACCCTCAAAATTCTGGAATAATGGAATTGGGATGGGAAAAAACCCTCAAAATTCTGGAATAATGGAATTGGGATGGAAAAAAACCATCAAAAATCTGGAATAATGGAATTGGGATGGGGAAAAAAACCTTCAAAATTCTGGAAATCCTGGAATAATGGAATTGGAATGGGAAAAAAAACCTCAAAATTCTGGAATAATGGAATTACAGAGCGCTGTGGGATTGGAAAAAGCCTCAAAATTCATCCCAGTCCACGGGCAGCGATATTTTCCACAATGCCAGTTTTTTCCAACCTGCTTCCAGGGATGGAGTAGCCACGGATTCTCTGGGAACTCCATCCCAGGGAAGGATTTCTTCCCAAAATCTCGATTTATTCCCAAAATCCCGGCGTCAGCCTGAAGCCATTCCCCCTTCTCTTGTCACTCCAGGCCTTTGGGAACATTCCCCATGCATTTGTGTCGCCTGGCTCCCTCCGGGGCACAATTCAATCAGGCCGAAGTTTCCCTTCTCCAGGCGGGACAATCCCAATTATCCCAGAATTTTCCGGGAAGCGATAAAAGCTCCGGGACGTTCCCGCCGCCCCAGGCCCCTCCCGCCGGCACCGCCTCCTACCCCCCCTCAGCCTCCTCAGCCCTACGGCCCCGGGGAGCCCCGCGTTCCCCTCAGCGCCGCGCTCACCCTACAGCCGCTCCATGGGCTCCGGGCACGGCGTTGGGGAGGGGAAAGAGCCCCTACACCCCCTGAGGGCTCCGCGCCTCCATTTTAGCGGGGTTCGGGCCGCTGCTTCCCCTCACGGCCAACATGGCGGCGCGACCATAGAGAAGAGAGGGGATGTGCGGCTAGAAGGGACGCGGGGCGGCCGCGGGTGTGCGGCGCCCCCTAGCGGCGTGGAGGACCGAGGGGGCGCGTCCTCCCGGCCCTGGTGGGAAACAGAAATGAAATATAAATATAAATATAAATATAAATATAAATATAAATATAAATATAAATATAAATATAAATATAAATATAAATATAAATATAAATATAACTTTATTTTAATGCAAATATAAATATAAAAATATGTAGATATATTAATATATAAGTATAAATGTTGATTTCAATTTAATAATAAATATATATATAAAGATATAAATATATTATATAAATATATATAATAAATATAATATATAAATAAATATATAAATAAATATATAAAACTAAAACTATAAATTAAATATAAATATAAATATAAATATAAATATAACTTTATTTTAATGCAAATATAAATATAAAAATATGTAGATATATTAATATATAAGTATAAATGTTGATTTCAATTTAATAATAAATATATAGATAAATATATAATTATATTATATAAAAATATATATAATAAATATAACATATAAATAAATGTATAAGTATATTATATAAATATATATATTAAATATAATATATAAATAAATATATAAAATAAAATTAAAAATAAAAATAAAAATAAAAATATAAGTATAAATATAAATATAAATATAAATAATAGAAATTTATTTTCATGCAAATGTAAATATAAAAATATGTAGATATATTAATATATAAGTATAAATGTTGATTTAAATTTAATAATAAATATATATATAAAGATATAAATATATAATATAAATATAAATATAAATAATAAATATAATATATAAATAAATATATAAATAAATATATAAAACTAAAACTATAAATTAAATATAAATATAAATATAAATATAAATATAAATATAATTTTATTTTAATGCAAATATAAATATGAATATTAATATTAATATGAATATAAATGAAAATATAAATGTAAATATATATGTAAAATTTATAAAAATTTGTTGATGTTATTGATTTAAAATTTGTTTTAAATATTATTCATTTATTTAAAATTGAAATAAAATTTATAAAACTTGTTAATTTAATTTATAAACATTTTATATAATATAAAGTATATATAAGGTAAAAATAGTATAATTTACTGCCGTAATATTAACATAATAATAATATAAATTACATATAAAGTTTATATAAAGTATATTTACAGTATATTTAATGTATATATAAAGTATATTTAAAGTGTCTATAAAATATTCATAAATTTTTGTAATTTATAAAAATTTATATATACTTGTTTATTTTATTAATTTAAAATTCATTCTAAAATTTATTTATTCATTTAAATAAAATTTCTAAAATCAAATAAATAAATAAACTTCAATTTTAAAACTGAAAAATGACATTTAAAAAAATTACAATTAAAACGTTCATTTTAAAAATATTTCCAAATAATAATAACAAATGCATAAAATAATACTGAATAATAAATACACCATAAATATATTTTATTCTGTAATCGGCGAGATAAAATTAATAAATAAAAATAATAATTAGGCATAAATATGAATGAAAGCTAGAAGATATTCGAATATCCAGCTATATTCATTAAAAAAACCCACACCACAATTGGGATAATTTGAGAAATAATTAGAATATTTTGAGAAATAATTAGGATATTTTGAGAAAAAATTAGGATATTTTGAGAAATAATTAGAATATTTTGAGAAAAAAATAGGATATTTTGAGAAATAATTAGGATAATTTGAGAAATAATTAGGATATTTTGAGATATAATTAGAATATTTTAAGAAATAATTAGAATATTTTGAGAAAAAATTAGGATATTTGAGAAATAATTAGGATATTTCGAGATATAATTAGAATATTTTGAGAAATAATTAGAATATTTTGAGAAATAATTAGGATATTTTAAGAAATAATTAGAATATTTTGAGAAATAATTAGGATATTTTGAGAAATAATTAGGATATTTTGAAAAATAATTAGGATAATTTGAGAAATAATTAGGATATTTTAAGAAATAATTAGAATATTTTAAGAAATAATTAGAATATTTTGAGATATAATTAGAATATTTTAAGAAAAAATTAGGATATTTTGAGAAATAATTAGGATATTTTGAGAAATAATTAGGATAATTTGAGAAATAATTAGGATATTTCGAGATATAATTAGGATATTTTAAGAAATAATTAGAAGATTTGGAGAAAAAATAGGATATTTTGAGAAATAACTAGACTATTTTGAGAAATAATTAGGATATTTTGAAAAATAATTAGGATAATTTGAGAAATAATTAGGATATTTTAAGAAATAATTAGAATATTTTAAGAAATAATTAGAATATTTTGAGATATAATTAGAATATTTTAAGAAAAAATTAGGATATTTTGAGAAATAATTAGGATATTTTGAGAAATAATTAGGATAATTTGAGAAATAATTAGGATATTTCGAGATATAATTAGGATATTTTAAGAAATAATTAGAATATTTTCAGAAATAATTAGTATATTTTGAGAAATAACTAGACTATTTTGAGAAATAATTAGGATATTTTGAGAAATAATTAGGATAATTTGAGAAATAATTGGGATATTTTGAGATATAATTAGAATATTTTAAGAAATAATTAGAATATTTCGAGAAAAAATTAGGATATTTTGAGAAATAATTAGGATAATTTGAGAAATAATTAGAATATTTTGAAAAATAATTAGGATAATTTGAAAAATAATTAGGATAATTTGAAAAATAATTAGGATATTTTGAGATATAATTAGAATATTTTAAGAAATAATTAGAATATTTTGAGAAAAAATTAGGATAATTTGAGAAATAATTAGGATATTTCGAGATATAATTAGAATATTTTAAGAAATAATTAGAATATTTTGACATATAATTAGGATATTTTGAGAAATAATTAGGATAATTTGAGAAATAATTAGGATATTTTAAGAAATAATTAGAAGATTTTGAGAAAAAATTAGGATATTTTGAGAAATAATTAGATTATTTTAAGAAATAATTAGACTGTTTTGAGAAATAATTAGGATATTTTGAGAAATAATTAGGATAATTTAAGAAATAATTAGAATATTTTGAGAAATAGGATATTTTGTGAAATAATTAGGATAATTTGAGAAATAATTAGGATATTTTGAGAAATAATTAGGATAATTTGAAAAATAATTAGAATATTTCGAGAAATAACTAGAATATTTCGAGCAATAATTGGGATAATTTGTTTAATTATGTGTGGTCCGAGGGGAGGGAACGTCCAGGATAAAGCAGGCGCGGCCGCCGTGCACTGATAAAAGCTTTGAGCGAGCGCTGCGCTAAGAGCCCGGATAGCTCAGTCGGTAGAGCATCAGACTTTTAATCTGAGGGTCCAGGGTTCAAGTCCCTGTTCGGGCGCTCCAATTTTTCTTTATTTTTCACCGCCCTATTATTTTTTTTTTCCCCCTAAAACCCCTGTATTACACCCGTGGCAAGGGCGGCGCTGCCCGCCGGACAATCCCGGCTGCATCTGCGGGGAATCTTGTCAGAAAATTAAAAAAAAAAAGAGGAACGAATGTGTGGAAAAAAATGATATCGCCCGAACAGGGACTTGAACCCTGGACCCTCAGATTAAAAGTCTGATGCTCTACCGACTGAGCTATCCGGGCTCTGGTGGTGGGGCTGGCACTGCCGGTATATCTGCCTTCACGGGAACTGCGCAGCTGATAAAATTTTTTTGCCTGTGCTCTTGCCTGTACCCCATTGCCTCCACCCCATCACAACCCCACTGCCCGCACCCCATCACAACCCCATTGCCTCCACCCCATCACAACCCCACTGCCCGCACCCCATCACAACCTCACTGCCCGCACCCCCATCACAACCCCATTGCCTGCACCCCATCACAACCCCACTGCCCGCACCCCACTGCCTGCACCCCCATCACAACCCCACTGCCCGCACCCCACTGCCTGCACCCCCATCACAACCCCACTGCCTGCACCCCACTGCCTGCACCCCACTGTCTGCACCCCACTGCCCGCACCCCACTGCCCGCACCCCATCACAACCTCACTGCCCGCACCCCATCACAACCTCACTGCCCGCACCCCATTGCCTGCACCCCACTGTCTGCACCCCACTGCCCGCACCCCATCACAACCCCACTGCCTGCACCCCATCACAACCCCACTGCCCGCACCCCCATCACAACCCCATTGTCTGCACCCCATCACAACCCCACTGTCTGCACCCCACTGTCTGCACCCCACTGTCTGCACCCCACTGCCTGCACCCCACTGCCTGCACCCCCATCAGAACACCACTGCCTGCACCCCACTGCCTGCACCCCACTATCTGCATCTGCCCGCCTGCATGCCCCTGACTGAACCCTGTCTGCCCGTACCCCCATCGGCACCCCACTGCCTGCACCCCACTGTCCGCACCTTCCCTCCTGCACCCCCTAACTGACCCCTTCTGCCTGAACCCCACTGTCTGCACCCCGAGCTGCACCCCACTGTCTGCACCCCACAATCTGCACCTTCCCTCCTGCACCCCCCAACTGACGGCAGCATCCCGGGGGTTCCGTGGGGCAGCCGGAGCGTGCTGGGGACACGGGGGGACACCGGGGGACGCCGCGGGGGATCGGCCCGGCCTCTGTGCAATGCGGAGGGTGGCAGGGAACATCGCGGGGACATTCAGGGGGACACCGGGGGACACCAGCCCCGGGCTCTGTGTATTGAGGGGCACTCCGGGGACACTGGGGGACACCGGGGGACACCAGCCCCGGGCTCTGTGCAATGAGGAACATCCCGGGGACACTGGGGGACACTGGGGGACACCAGCCCCGGGCTCTGTGTATTGAGGGGCACTCCGGGGACATTCAGGGGGACACCGGGGGACACCAGCCGGGGCTCTGTGCAATGAGGAACATCCCGGGGACATTCAGGGGGACACCGGGGGACACCAGCCCCGGGCTCTGTGTATTGAGGGGCACTCCGGGGACATTCAGGGGGACACCGGGGGACACCAGCCGGGGCTCTGTGCAATGAGGAACATCCCGGGGACATTCAGGGGGACACCGGGGGACACCAGCCGGGGCTCTGTGCAATGAGGAACATCCCGGGGACATTCAGGGGGACACCGGGGGACACCAGCCGGGGCTCTGTGCAATGAGGAACATCTCGGGGACATTCAGGGGGACACCGGGGGACACCAGCCGGGGCTCTGTGCAATGAGGAACATCCCGGGGACACTGGGGGACACTGGGGGACACCAGCCCCGGGCTTGTGCAATGAGCATCAGCCGGGGCTCTGTGCAATTAGGAACATTCCGGGGACATTCAGGGGGACACCGGGAGACACCAGCCGGGGCTCTGTGCAATTAGGAACATTCCGGGGACATTCAGGGGGACACCGGGGGACACCGGGGGACACCAGCCGGGGCTCTGTGCAATGCGGAGCGCGGCCGGGAGATGGCCCCGCACGGCCCCGCGCTGCGCTCGCCATTGTCCGCCGCCTCCGCCGCGGAGCTCCCGCCTCCCCCCGGCTCCTCCCGCATCCTCCCGGCTCCTCCCGCATCCTCCCGGCTCCTCCCGCATCCCCCCGGCTCCTCCCGCATCCCCCCGGCCCCGCCGCCGCCGCCGCCGCCGCTCGGAGCAGGTAGGGCCGCGCCGGGGAGCGGAGGGAGCGAGGGGCTCTGCTCGGCTCGTCCCGGGGTTTCCCCGCTAAAAAATGATATTTTCTATTGAAATGTAGCTTTTTGTGGCCGTAATTTGCCCTCCCGCGGGGAGATGCGGGTGCCGCTCGCCTTCGCGGAGCTTCCCAAAAGCTGCGGCTCGTCCTGGTGCTGCTCCAGAGCACCGGGAACCCCAAAAGGGAGCGAGGGGAACGCGGGGCTGCCCCTGCCCCGGGCCCGCGGAGGGGTCGGGGGTCTCGGAATGTCCCCTCGGGAATTTGGGGGGTTTGGATGAGCGGAACAATGAAATGGTGCCCGAGGAACGGCGAAGTTGGGCGAAGGCGGGGTTGGGGTCCTGTCCCCTCCGGCGGGGCAGGGGGAGGGACAGCGATGGGGACAGGGGTGGGGACAGGGGGATGGAAATAGGGAAGGGATGGGGATCACAGAATCCTGGTGTGATTTTGGTCTTGGTTTTTGGTTTTGACCCTCTGGTCCCCACCCCCCTGCCCTGGGCAGGGATGCCACCCTTTGGGTCAGTGGCTGGGGACAGGGACAGGGACAGGGACAGGGACAGGGACAGGGACAGGCCAGCCGTAGTGTGAGGCCGAGCAGGGTCGGCTCAATCCCAGCCCTAAACCCTCACGGTTTTAGGGGCAGGAGGCTCTTGTGAGGATGCTGGTGGGATCAAGGATCCCTGCTCTCCTGCGGATCCCAAACCTGCGGCAATGCTCGCGGATAACAAATTCCAGAGGTTTGGGAGCTGCGGAGCTCCGTGGACTCCCTGCTCGTGTGTGCGAGGCCGAGCACGGCTGGGATTGTTCCCGGGAGCTGGGCCCGGCTCGGCGTGACCAGGAAAATCAATCCTTCCTTCCCAGAGCAGCAGGGAAGGGAGCTGGGGGATGAGGGAATGTTCCTGGAGCCTGATATTCCCAGGAAAATCTATTCTTCCTTCCCAGAGCGGCAGGGATGGGATAACAGGGAGGTGGGAGGTGAGGGAACCTGCCTGGAGCCTGGTATTCCCAGAAAATCGATCCTTCCTTCCCAGAGCGGCAGGGATGGGATAACAGGGAGCTGGGGGGTGAGGGAACATCCCTGGAGCCTGGTATTCTCAGAAAAATTGATTCTTCCCTCCTGCTCTAGGAAGGAAGGGATAACAGGGAGCTGTGGAATGGGGAAACCTGCCTGGAGCCCGGCTTTTCCAGGAAAATCGATCCTTCCTTTCCAGAGCAGGAGGGATTGGGATAACAGGGAGCTGTGGGGTGAGGGAATGTTCCTGGAGCCTGGTATTCCCAGAAAAATCGATCCTTCCTTCCCAAAGCAGGAGAGATGGGATAACAGGGACCTGTGGGGAGAGGAACCTGCCTATCCCGGATTTCCCGGGGTAACCGCCCCAACCAGGCACCTGCCCCACCTCGGAGCACGCTTCTAAATCCCAGAGGGAGGCTGGGAGAGGATCCGGAAGATCCGGAGGATCTGGAGGCTCTGGAGAATCGGCCCTTCCAACCCTGCAGCTGGGAATTCCTGGCCTGCTGCAGTGGGCGCAGGTGCTCCATGTGGGAGTGAGACTGGGATTGACTGGGATTGACTGGGATTGACTGGGATTGACTGGGATGCACCAGGATGCAATTGGATGCCCCAGGATTCACTGGGGTGCACTGGGATGCACCGGGATACACTGGGATGCACTGGGATAAAATGAGGTTGACTGGGATGCACCAGAATGGACTGGGATGCACAGGGATTCACCAGGATTGAGTGGGATGCCCCGGGATGCACTGGGATTGACTGGGATGCACTGGGATTCACTGGGATGCACCAGAATTCACTGGAATTCCCTGGGGGTGCACCAGGATTCACCAGAATGGACTGGGATGCACTGGGATTCACCGGGATGCACTGGGATAAAATGAGGTTGACTGGGATGCACCAGAATGGACTGGGATGCACTGGGATGCACTGGGATGCACTGGGATGCACCGGGATTGAGTGGGATGCACCGGGATGGACTGGGATTGACTGGGACTCACCAGGATGCTCAGGATTCACCGGGATGCTCCGGGATGTGGCAGCCGGAGCACTGGGATACCCCAGGATCAGGGAAGGGCAGTGCAAGGCCAGGGCCTGGGAAGGTCTGGGGATCCCTGCAGGGGCAGCAGCATTCCCAGTGCCATCCCGGTTTTCCGTGCCTGTGTCCAGCCCACGGCGTGTCCTTGGGAACACGGGAATGGCATGGAAATGACACGGGAATGGCATGGGAATGACATGGGAATGACACAGGAGTGGCATGGGAATGTCATGGGAATGACATGGGAATGGCACAGGAATGGCATGGAAATGACACAGGAATGGCACAGGAATGACATGGGAATGACACAGGAATTACACAGGAATGGCATGGGAATGGCACGGGAATGACATGGGAATGGCACAGGAATGACATGGGAATGGCACAGGAATGGCATGGAAATGACACGGGAATGACACAGGAATGACACGGGAATGGCATGGAAATGGCATGGGAATGATGTGGGAATCCTGCAGGATGAGCAGCCCTAGGAAGTGCTTCCCATTCCAGACTGGGATGGGTCTGGTGAGGGTTATGGGGCCCTAAAAGCATTTGGGGTGCACCCTGATGATCCCAGGCCTCCCTGCATCCCTTTTTTCCTTCCAGACAGTTGGATTTGCTGGATTTGGGATCGATGGATCCCTTTGTGGTTTGGAAGCTAAACCCTAAAGCTTCTCCACAATTTTTGACACCAGCTTCCCTTTTGGGACTTGCAATTCCAAACTGGGATGGGAATTGAGTTCCCCCTGCATCCCAGAATGATCCATGTGCTCCTGGGATGGGAATTCTGAATTTCCCTGCATCCCAGGGTGATCTGTGTGCTCCCTGGGATGGGAATTGAGTTCCCCAGGGTGATCCATGTGCTCCCTGGGATGGGAATTCTGAATTTCCCTGCATCCCAGGGTGATCTGTGTGCTCCCTGGGATGGGAATTGAGTTCCCCAGGGTGATCCATGTGCTCCCTGGGATGGGAATTCTAAATTTCCCTGCATCCCAGGGTGATCTGTGTGCTCCCTGGGATGGGAATTGAGTTCCCCAGGATGATCCATGTGCTCCCTGGGATGGGAATTCTGAATTTCCCTGCATCCCAGGGTGATCTGTGTGCTCCCTGGGATGGGAATTGAGTTCCCCAGGGTGATCCATGTGCTCCCTGGGATGGGAATTCTGAATTTCCCTGCATCCCAGGGTGATCTGTGTGCTCCCTGGGATGGGAATTGAGTTGCCCAGGGTGATCCATGTGCTCCCTGGGATGGGAATTCTGAATTTCCCTGCATCCCAGGATGATCCATGTGCTCACTTCTCCTGAAGGAGCATCTGGCTGCGGGAGAGGCGCCCCATGGCAACAGGGAAGGGCTTGGAGCGTTTTCCATGGATACAGCAGCGGGATCCATCCCCCGGGGCCGCCCTGGAGCGCCGGGTGAGGGATGGGCAGCTCGATCCCAACCTGATCCCAAATCCTGCTGCTGCTTCCCGAGCTGGGGCCCGCATGGATCAGCTCCCGGGGGCGGCTTTGGGGTGGTTTTGGGTGTTTTTGAGGCATTTTGGGGGTGATTTTTGAGGCGTTTTGGGGGTGGATTTGGGGCAGTTTTGGGGAGGTTTTGGGGTGGTTTTTGGGTGATGTTTGGTGGTTTTGAGGCGTTTTGGGGGTGATTTTGGAGGTGTTTTTAGGGTGTTTTGGGGTGGATTTGGGGTGGTTTGGGGGCGGTTTTAGGGTGATTTTTGGTGGTTTTAAGGCGTTTTAGGGGTGATTTTGAAGGCGTTCTTTGGGTGGTTGTGGGGTGGTTTTAGGATGGTTTCAGGGCGGTTTTGGGGCATTTTTTGAGTGTTTTTGTGGCATTTTGGGGTGGATTTGGGGTGGTTTTGAGGTGTTTTGGGGGCGTTTATGTGGCATCTTTGGGGTGGGTTTGGGGTGTTTTTAGGGCATATTTTTTAGTGTTTTTGCGGCGTTTTGGGGGAGTTTTTGAGGTGTTTTGGGGTGTTTTTGGGGTGTTTTTAGGGCTCCAGCCCCTCCTGTCCCCGCTGCCCCTCCTGTCCCCGGGTGGGTGGCAGGAGGAAGCCGAGATTTGCATAGGACACGGGTGGTGGCATCGGGGACAGCGCGGCGCCACCTCCAGTGTCCCCTGGGGGTGGCCCTGCCCCCCATAACCCTGGCCCCGGGGAGATTCCGAATGTCCGGGCGTGGGTGTGACACGGGGACAGGGACAGGAGGTGGCTCCGGGGTCGGGGCGGGCTCTGGAGCTGCCTGGGGACACCGTGGGGACACTGTGGGGTCCCATGGGGCCAGGAGTAGGGGTCTCTTTAAAGGGGGGTGGGTCATCCCCCTGTCCCACACGTGGGATCCTGGAAGGGGGAAGGGAGGGATGGGGGTGCTTCAGGAGCCCCTGGGACCCCATCCCTGGGCATGGGGAGCCAGGGATCTGCCATGGGATCCCATGGGATCCTGCCCGCTTTCCCGGGATCAGGGTGGGCACAGGGTGGCTCCAGAGCCCCCTTTAACGATGGCCCCATTTAAATTCCCATTAAATTCCCATTAAATTCCCATTAAAGCCCTGGAGCAGGAGGCTCTGACCGAGCATCACTTCCTGCTCCTGGACCAGCACTTGGAGGGCGATTTTGGGGCTTTTCCATGGGATTTTTTTGCTCCTCCTGGGAAGGGAAGGGGCTGAGCCACCTGCTCACGGCATCCCCAGCTCAAGCGACATCCCCTGGTGGCAGCAAGACCCCTCCGCAGGGCTTTCCCCCAGCTCTGTGGGGTCAAACCCCATTCCCGGCCCATTCCCATCCCATTCCCACCCCATTCCCGTGGCAATTCCAGCCCCACACGCGGCCGGAGCTCCAGCGGGGTGCAGATGTTTGTCTTGGAGAGCAGCACGGAGCTGTGGCTTCGTCAGCCGCAAAATTCAGCCGGGAGTTTGTTGCTTTTGGGTTAAAAGCAGATTTTCCTCTGTTCGGCTTCCAGCTTTTGGGATTTCTGCTTTTCCAGGAAAAAGCCACAGCTGCCAGCAGCAGAGCCCGAAATGCCAGGGGAGGGAACATTCCCAACCTCTCAGCCCCCCCCCTGGAGCCACTTTTTCCAGCTGGAAAGCACCAAAATCCCTGGATGAGCTGGTGCTGGGGGGCTGAGAGGGACCTGGAAAGGGACAAATCCTGTGGGAATTGTGGAGCTCATTAGGAACCATCTGGTCCTGCAGAGCTCGGGCTCAGGGGGGCCCCTTGGAGGGGCACAAAAATCCCCCAGGAGCGGCCTGGGGACACCCTGGGCTGGAAGGAGGTGGCCACTGGTCATTGGGGTGGGGTGTGGGGGCTACTTGTGGGGCTGGAGGGGGTCCCAGGCCTCTCCTGGATCTGGTGTTTTGGGATTTAGGATTTTCCTGCTTTCCCCAAAATGGGCATGGTGATGGCCAGGGGTCCCAGTAAAATATTTGTCGTTACTGGGAATGGAGAGTGGCCTCTTTTTACCCTAAACTGGGACATCAACAGAGCCCTGTGTGGGGCTGAGGAGGGCCGGGGGGGTGGCACTGGAGCCAGACCTTACCTGAACCCCAAAAACAGGAGATTCCATGAGCCAAACCCACCTAAAACCCCAAAAATGTGAGGTCCCATGAGCCAAACCCACATAAAACCCCAAAAATGGGAAGTCCCATGAGCCAAACCCATCAAAAATCCCAACAACTCAAGATCCCATGTGCCAAACCTGTCCAAAACCCCAAAAACTGGAGGCTCCATGAGCCAGACCTGTCCAAAATCTCAAAAACTGGGGGTCTCATGAGCCAGACCTGCCCAGAACCCTAAAACCTTGAGGTCCCTGCTGGTGGTTTTTAGAGCTGAGCAGTGCCTGGCTGGGGGCTGGGGAATATCCGTGAGATCCAGAAATGTCCTGGCTTTTCCAGGCCATTCCCGGTTCCTTCTCCTGAAATTAGAGCTGGGAGCTGCCCCCTCAGCACCCTCATCCCTTCCTTTCCCATCTCTTCTTTCCCATTCTGCCTTAAAAATCCCTGGATTTGCTGACGGGGGCTGATTTTTTTTTCTCAAATCACTGAAATTTTTATAAAATCATGGTGCTGGGTCAGCCTCGTGGCCTTTGGGGTGGCACAGCCCCAGCTGCAGGTGCTGATCCCGCTGCCCTCCCCAAATCTGGGGCTGATTTTGTCCTTTGGGGGAAAAAAATTGGGATTCCAGCTCAGTCCCTTCCCTGCCTGGCGTCCGTGGGCTCCGGGGGAAGTGGAAGCAGCAGCAGCTGCAGCCAAATTTTTATTTTTACCCCCTGGCCCTGCTGGGCCCCTGCTCGTTTCCCTTTTTCCAGGCACACAGGAAGGGCTGAGCCAGCCCGGCCTTCCTTATCCAGGAGATTCCAAATGGGTGGGAAAAAACCTTGGGATATTCCATCCATCATCCCAAGGTGCTCCAAACCCCAACAAACCCAGCCTGGGACACTGCCAGGGATGGGGCAGCCACGGATTCTGTGGGAATTTGCAGGCTGGGAATAAGTCAGGAGTCCTGAAATTGGGATTTGTTATGGAATCCTGGAATGGGTTGGGTTGGAAGATCTCAAGGATCATCCCATTCCCAGCCCTGCCCTGGGCACGGACACCTCCTGTGATCCCAGGGTGCTCCAGAGCCCAGAGCCCATCCAGCCCTGGGGACTCCCAGGGATCCAGGGGCAGCCACGGATTCCCTGGGAATTCCAACTCTACTCATTCCAGGATTCCCCATGTTGGTTTGGATGGGATATTGGGAATAAATCCTTCCCGGGAGGGAAGCATTCCCAGCATCAATCCCACACCTTTCCCCATTCCCAGCATTATTCCCTCACCTTTCCCTATTCCAAGGATCCATGGCTGCCATCCATTAACCCCACACCTTTACCCATTCCCAGCATCAATCCCACACCTTTCCCCATTCCCAGCATCCATGGGCACCCATCCATCAATCCCTCACCTTTCCCCATTCACAACATCCATGGCTGCCATCCATTAATCCCACACCTTTCCCCATTCCCAGCATCCATGGGCACCCACCTCACCTTTCCCCATTCCCGCCATCCACAGCCGCCACCCGTTAACCCCTCTCCCCTCCCGGTTCCAGGAGGCCGGAGCAGCAGGATGCCGTTCTCCTGACCCCGCTCCCGTCCCGTGCCGGCAGGATGTCGGGCCGCCGCGGCCGCGGCGAGCAGTGGCCGGCGCTGGAGTCGGTGGGGCTGAGCCGCAAGGAGCTGGCGCTGGCCGAGGCGCTGCAGATGGAATACGACGCCTTATCCCGGCTCCGCCAGGACAAGGAGGAGAGCCGGGCCAGGAAGGAGCAGCTCCAGGAGCGTTCCCTCATCTCCTGGGACGACCCCGTGGACAGGAACGGCATCAAAGCAGCGCGGGGGCTCTCCGGCTCCGACCCCGCGCTCAGCTACGCCGTCCCCAACGTCCCCGAGGGTCCCCGAGCGCCGCCCGGGCCCGGCCCGGCCCCGCCGGAGCCACAGCCCTGGAAGGGCCCCCTGAGCGGGGATTACCTGCTCATCTTCGAGGGCTCGCAGCGGGATTTCCTCGGGGAGCCCCTCAACGGCTCCGAGCCCCATGACGGTGGCGGTTCCCCCAAAAAGCTCTCGCCGCCCCCGCTGCCCCCCCGGCACCCGCTGTGGGGCTGTCCCGAGGGTGGCCAGCGCTCGGGGAAGGCGTCCCCACTGTCCCCCAAGAGCCAGGGCCAGCCCAGGGACATCAACGTGTTCTCGGTGGCTCAGGACAAGCTTCTGGGGCGCCGCATCTCCCAGGAGGATCCCTACGGCGTGGACGCCATCACCTGCCTCAACCTCAAGTCCACCTACGAGTCTGAGGCGCTGCCGGGTTCCCGGGGCTGGAAGGAAGGCAGGAGCATCCTGGAGAAGGAATCCAGCGGGAAGCCGGTGGCACGGAGCAAGACCATGCCCCCTCAGGTGCCCCCGCGCACTTACGGAGCTCGCGCGGGCGGCAGGAAGAACCTGGCAGCCAACAGGAACCGCAGGATCTCCGTGGAGCCGGTGGGGGGATTCCCAGTGTGGGAATTGGAGTTGGGGTGGGATGGAGCTGGGAATTCAGAGCTGGGATGTCCCAGAGCTGGGTGTCCTTCTGGTTGAGTTCTTCTGGTCCCATCCTTGTGGCTCCTTGGAACGTTGTGTGGGATGTGGGAAGAGACATCCAAGCATGGAGATGTCCCATGAGACAGCCCCTGCCCAGAGCCCCAAAAACTGAGCCAGATGTGTCCAAAACCCCAAAACTGAAGGGTCTGTGAGTCAGATGTGTCCAAAATCCCAAAACTGAAGGGTCTGTGAGTCAGATGTGTCCAAAATCCCAAAACTGAAGGGTCCCATGAGCCAGACCGGCCCAAAACCCCAAAACTGAGCCAGACCTGCCCAAAACCCCAAAACTGAAGGGTCTGTGAGTCAGACCCATCACGGCGGTGCCACCTGCCCTGGCGAGGACAGCAGCGGGCAGTGTCCCCTGCAGCACCCCCGCGGCCTGGGGACAGTCCCTGCCCATCCCGCTGCCCCTCCCTGTGGGACATCCCTGGGAATGGCCACTTTTGGGGGGCTCTGAGGGTCTTCCAGCTGTGGGCAAACCAAACCCCCCCTGTGCTGGCCCAGGGCCCCCACACCGCTGCAGGGCCACCTCTGTCCCCACCATGGTGGCCCTGGCGTAGCGCAGAGGGTTCTGGGGGTCCCCATGGGGGTGTGGGCCCCCAGCTGAGGGGCTCGTGCCCTGCCCCACAGGTGGCTCCCCGGCCCCACTCCTTGGCCAACGGCTACGAGCTCTTCGAGGTGTCTGAGGAGCGGGACGAGGAGGTGGCTGCGTTCTGTCACATGCTGGATGTGTGAGTACCCAAAACATCCCCAAAGCAACCCAAAGGGGCTTCAAGGCCACCCCAAGGGGATTCAGGGCCACCAAATGGGGCTGCTGGGCCACCCAGAGGGGCTTCAGGACCACCAAGAGGGGTTTTGTGGCCACCAAGAGGGGATTCAGGGCCACCAAGAGGGGATTCAGGGCCATCCAGAGGGTTTCAGGGCCACCCTGAGGGGCTTCAGGGCCACCAAGAGGGGTTTCATGGCCACAAAAGGGGATTCAGGGCCACCAAGAGAGGCTTCATGGCCATCAAGAGTGCTTCAGGGCCACCATGAGGGGCTTCAGAGCCACCCAGAGGGGTTTCAGGGCCACAAAAGGGGATTCAGGGCCACCAACAGGGCTGTTCCCAGGGGTGCTGAGCCCTTGGGATGCCAAAGGGGATTTGAGGCCACCCAGGTGATTTTTGGGGCGGGGGACACCCCCAGGCCCAGCAGGAGCCCTGAGCCATTGCTGCTCCCGCAGGCTGCGCTCCAGCTCCGGCGCCAGGGACTATTCCGGGTCAGGCCTGGTGTGGAACGCGGTGAACCTGAGCCCGGAGCAGCCAGGCCACGGCGTCAGCCTGAAGGTGACGGTGCTTTGTGACGGCCTGAGGGAGCCGCTGACCTTCACCTGCGACGGTGAGAGCCGCCCGGGCTGCGAGAAGCTGGAATTCCGATATTCCTGCTGTTCCTGCCATTCCCAACATTCCCCCATTCCCACCATCCCCACCATCCATCCCCAACATTCCCACCATTCCCCCAATCCCACCATCCCCACCATTCCACCATTCTGACCAATCCCCTCATTCCTACCATCCCCAAAATCCCCTCTTTCCCACCATTCCCACATCCCCACTATTCCCCCAATCCCACCATCCCCACTGTTCCCACCATTCCACCATTCCCCCAATCCCACCATCTCCACCAAACCCACCATTCCTACCATTCCACCAATCCCCCATTCCCACCATCCCCACCAATCCCACCATTCCCACCAATCCCCTCATTCCTACCATCCCCAAAATCCCCTCATTCCCACCAATCCCCCATCCCCACCAATCTCCCATTCCCCCCATTCCCACCATTCCCTGAATCCCTCCATGCCCAAAATCCCCTCATTCCCACCAATCCCCCATCCCCACCAATCTCCCATTCCCCCCATTCCCACCATTCCCTGAATCCCACCATCCCCACCATCCCCACCATTCCCTCATCCCCACCATCTTCTCCATCCCCACCATTCCCTCAATCCCACCATTCCCCCAGTCCCCCCATCCCCACCATTCCCGAGGATTCAGGGACCATCCCTTGCCCCCCCAGGCTCCTCCACCGTGGACCTGCTCATCTACCAGGCCCTGTGCTACACCCACGACGAGCTGCACGCCGTGGACGTCGAGGATTTCCTGCTCAAAATCTGCGGCCTGGAGGAATTCCTGCAGAAGTGAGTGGCCATGGGGGGGAAAAAGGGGGAAAAACAGGAAAAAACAGAAGGGAATGGGGGGGAAATGGGGAAAATGGGGAAAAACGAGGAAAAAATGGAAAATCAAGGAAAAAACAGGAAAACCAGGGGAAAATGGAGAAAAAGAAAAACAGGAAAAAGCAGGGGGGAAAACCATGGGGGAAGTGGGGGGAAATGGGGGAAAAAACAGGGGGAAAACAAGGAAAAAACAAGGAAAAACAAGTGAAAAACAGGGAAAAAATGGGGGGAGATGCATCAAAAACAGTGCACCATGGGGAAAAAGCAGGGAAATATAACCAGGAGAAAACCAGGGAAAAAACAGAAAAAATGGGGGGGAAACAGTTAAAAAACAGGAGAAAACCAGGAAAAATCAAAGAAAAAACAGGATAAAGAGAAAAAACAGATTAAAACCAGGGGGAAATGGAATAAAATGGGAAAAACAGGGAAATCCCCAGGGAAAACAGGGGAAAATCAGGGAAAAAACAGAGAAAATCCATGGCAGGAGCTCCAGGGTGTGATGAATGCCCAGGGTTGATCCCGGCAAGCACAGCAAGAGCTTCTCTGCTCCTTTTCCTGCCTCTGGAGCTGCTCCTGCCAAAAGCAGCGTGTTGGGAATGTCTTGGGAATGTCAATCCTGGTCAGGCTGACCCCCAAACCCTTGGAAAAGCAGCTGGGAAGCTGGGAGCTGCCAAAAATGCTTTTTAGAGGAGAATTCCGTAAAAGCCGTGTCAGGGAGTGGAGCCTGGATAAATCCCAGCCCTGGATAAATCCCCCTGTCACTCCCTGCTCCAGAATTCCTCCTGTCACTCCCTGCTCCAGAATTCCCCCTGTCATTCCCAGATCCATGGTTCCCCCTGTCATTCCCAGCTCCAGGGTTCTTCTGTCACTCCCTGCTCCAGAATTCTCCCTGTCATTCCCAGATTCAGAATTCCCTCTGTCATTCCTGCTCCAGAATTCCCCCTGTCATTCCCAGATATATGGTTCCCCCTGTCATTTCCAGCTCCAGGGTTCTCCTGTCATTCCCAGCTCCAGAATTCCACCCCAACCCCACTCTCAGATCCGTGCTCTGCTTCCCACGGATCCCTGGGCAGGTCCTGGCAGGCGGGGCCCGGCTCTGGAGGGGAAGGAGGGAGAACAATTCCTCATTCTCTGCATTTCCTGGTGCCACAAAGGTCCCTGTGCGGGCAGGGCGGCCACCCTGACTCCCAGCCAAGGCCACCTGGCTGGGGGATATCGGGATGGGGCACTCCAAGTGGGATTTTGGGGCACCTAGGTAGGATTTTGGGGCACCCAGGTGGGCTTTTGGGGTGTGGGGTGAGCCTGTGGAGCTCTCCCCACACTTTTTGGCAGGCAGGAGTTCACCCAGCCCTGCAGGAAGCCCGGCATCACTGGGAACCCCAGCCAAGGCTGCCTGGCCAGGGGATTTTGGGGCAGCCAGGTGGGATTTTGGGGCAGCCAGGCGGGATTTTGGGGCAGCCAGGCAGGATTTTGGGGCACTCCAGGCAGGATTTTTGGGCACTCCAGGTGGGATTTTGGGGCACCCCAGGCAGGATTTTGGGGCAGCCAGGTGGGATTTTGGGGTGTGGGGTGAGCCTGTGGCCCTGTCCCCACAGCAAACACGCGCTGGGCAGCCACGAGCACATCCAGCACTGCAGGAAATTTGACATCGACATCCGGCTGCAGCTGCTCAGGAGGAGGGGCGTGCGCAGTGACCTGGCCCGCACGGTGGGTGTCACCTCCCTGGGACACCGGGGGGCGGTGTCACCTCCCTGTGACACTGTGGGGTCGGTGTCACCTCCCTGGGACACTGTGGGGTTGGTGTCAGCTCCCTGGGACAGCAAGGGGTCGGTGTCACCTCCCTGGGACACCAGGGGTTTGTTGTCACCTCCTTGGGACACTGCAGGGTTGGTGTCACCACCCTGGGACATTGAGGACTCGGTCTCACACCGAAGGGTCGGTGTCACCTCCCTGTGGCCCCACTCAGCCTCTCTGTGTCCCCAGGCCAGCGATGACCAGAGCCCGTCCACCCTCAACCACCACATCCACCTGCAGGAGCGACCCATCAAACAGACCATCAGCAGGTAGGGCTGGGGACACGGTGGCACTGTCCCCAATCCCCACACAGGGCAGAACACGGTGGCACTGTCCCCAGTTCCCACCAGATGGGGGACACACAGTGGCACTGTCCCCAGTCCCCACCCAGGGCAGAACACAGTGGCACTGTCCCCAGTCCACACACAGGTGGACACGGTGGCACTGTCCCCAATTCCCACCAGATGGAGGACACACAGTGGCACTGTCCCCATGTGCCCACCCAGGGGAACTGTCCCCACGTGTCCCCATGTCCCCCTGGCCGGAGCTGAGCACTGTCCCCTGTCCCCCAGGCAGGCTCTGAGTCTCCTCTTCGACACCTTCCACAACGAGGTGGACGCGTTCCTGGCGGCCGAGGTGAGGCCAGTGCTGGTTTTGGGGGGATTTGGGGGGTTTTGATCCTCTGGGAATGCAGTGGGCAAAGGCTGCTGTGGTGTCCCAAAATCTCAGATTGTATCCAGGTAGGAATGCTTGGCTCCTCCCCCTGGGCGGAGCATCTCCTGATGGGATGATGGAATTTTATCAGCCATGCAGGGACACTCACTGGCCATGAACAGAAGATAATTAATAATTAATGGCCCATGAACAGAAGAGATCTCCTGGAGGGAGGATGGAAGAGATAAAGAGATACAAGATAAATATTAACATAATAGAATAATAACATAACATAGCATAACATAATATAAATAAAGAGATAAAATATAAATATAATTATAATAATATAATATAATATAATATAATATAATATAATATTGTATTATGTGATATAATATAAATAAGATATTAAGAGATAAAATATAATCATAATTATAAAAATAAATATGCTATAAATATACTATAATATACTATAATATAACATAAATACAAGAGATAAAGAAATAAAGAGATAAAGAAACTGCCCCACCTCTAACAGCTGAACAGAACTCACATGCCCAGGCACACCTTGCTTTGCCCCCTAAGCCCAGCTCCCACCCCATGCCCTGTCCTGTAGGAATGTGCCCCCTGTTGACAGAGAAAACAAGTTCCCCTTTGTCTCCTTAAAAAGGAAAAAGCCCAGAAGTTTCTCTCCTCAATTTGGTTAAAAGACACCTCATAGGACCTTGGAGACTTCACTTCAAACTTAAGGACAGAAGCCAAAATGTTCCACCTAAGCAATTCCCTAGAAAAAGAAGAGAACAAAAGAAGTAAATTGCGTTTGTGAAGTGTTTTAACAGGAGCAAGAACCTCTTGCCCTGGTTCGGTTTTTCTCTGTAAAGAGCTTTGTTATTTTTGCCTTTTATTAAAACTTTTTTGTTTCCAACACTGTCACAGGAGCCATCCTGCTACTTTTACGCCACCTGAGGTAGCTGAGCTATCAAGGGTATGATGTTTGTCTATGAGAGCTTATGAGACCTGGCTCGAGGAGACAAAACATTGCTGTCCCCCTCAGGGCGATTTCCCGCTGAAGGCCGAGCGGGTGATCCAGTCGGTCATGGCCATCTGCAACGCTCTGGCGGCCGTGGAGTCGCAGGAGATCACTGCTGCCCTCAACCAGATGCCGCCCTGCCCATCCCGCATGCAGCCCAAGATCCAGAAGGTGAGCCTGGGCCACCGGGGTGTGTCGGTCTGAGCAGCCAGGTGGCTGCCGAGGAAGGCAGGAGCCCCCCCTGAAATGGGAAATGTAAACCCACTCCCTCCTGATAGTTATAATTTTGAAGTTAAGGGGCTCTCGGGTAAAGATATGGGAGTAGGAATAACAGTTAGGAAAATTATTAGGAAATTCAAAAATGCAAATGCAATAGTACAAAAAAAAACCCCAAAACCAAACCACTGATAGAGTCAGAAATGCCCTGACCTGCTGTGGGTCAGGGAGGTGGCAGCAGTCCCATCCCATGGTGGCTCAGCCCTCCTGCAGTGCCAGCTGTGGCTCTGCTGGAGCAGGGATCCTGGAGAAGGGTGGAGTTTTCCTCTGAAGCTCCAGGGCTGGTGTGGATGGGCCTGGGCTTCCTCTGGGAATGCAGTGGGGAAGAAAGCTGCTCCTCCAGGAATGCAGTGGGCAAAGGCTGCTGTGGTGTCCCAAAATGTCAGATTGTATCCAGGTAGGAATGCTTGGCTCCTCCCCCTGGAGCATGTCCCCATGGGATGATGGAATTTTCTCAGCGATACAGGGACACTCAGTGGCCCATGAGCAGAAAATAATTAATAATTAATGGCCCATGAACAGAAGAGATCTCCTGGAGGATTGATTGTGGAAGAGACAAAGAGAACTGCCCAATGAGCAGAGGAGAACTGCCCACCTGTGACAGATGGCAAATAGAACACACACTTATCTTGCAATCCAGCACAGGAGGAACTCAGCCAGCAGTGGGAGGGGAACAAAAATTGTCACTTCTGGCTCATTTCCCTCCTTTCCACCACGTGGAAAATCCCTGAATAGCCGGGAGCAGCCTGGGTCTGGCAGCCTGGGGTGGTTACGTAAAATCTGCCTTGGCAGTGCTCAGGGGTTTCTTGTGGTTTCTTTTTTTTTTTTTTTTTTTCTTTTTTTTTTTTTTTTTTTTGTGGTTTCTCTCTTTTTTTTTTGGTGGTTTCTTTCTCTCTTTTTTGGTGGTTTCTTTCTTTTTTTGGTGGTTTCTCTTTTTTTTTTGGGGGTGGTCTCTCTATTTTTTTCTGTGGTTTCTTAATTTTTTTGTGTGGTGTTTTTTTTTTTTTTTCTTTCCGTCCACAGGATCCAAATGTTCTGGCCAAGAGGGAAAATCGAGGTATTTCTCTTCTCCTGCTCCCCTTTCTGGGCTCAAGTTCATGGTGCTTTTCATCTTCAAACCCCTCCTCCCCCTTCAGATCTTGAGGCAAACAAACGGGTTGGAAACCGGTCTGGTTAAAAAAGAAAAAAAAAAAAAAAAAAAAAAAAAAAGGAGGATTTTTGGGGGTGTTGTTGCTCCTTGTGAGCTCCAAATGGAAGATTTGGAATTCCCCTTACTCCCTATGGGAAGTTTGGAATTCCCCTGTCATTTATTCATCCCTGAGTGGGGGGGAAGCAGCGCAGGGGTCCAAAATCCAGATTTGAGGGATGGATCCCTGAGGGATTGATGGATCTCAGAGGGATTGAGGGATCTCAGAGGGATTGATGGATCCCCATCCATGTTTTCCTGAGGGATTGATGGATCCCTGATGTATTGATGGGTCCATGAGGGATCGATGGATCCCTGTCCGTGTTTCCCTGAGGGAAACTGATGGATCCTTGAGGGATTTATGGATTCCTAAGGGATTGATGGATCTGTGAAGGATTGATGAATCCCTGAAGGATTGATGGATCCCTGTCCATGTTTCCCTGAGGGATTGATGGATTCCTGAGGATTTAATGGATTCCTAAGGGATTGATGGATCCCTTCCCTTGTTTCCCTGAGGGACTGACAGATCCCCATCTGTGTTTCCCTGAGGGATTGATGGATCCCTGAGGGACTGACGGATCCCCAAGGGACTGACGGATCCCAATCCATGCTTCCCTGAGGGACTGACAGATCCCTGAGGGACTGAGAGATCCCTGAGGGATTGACGGATCCCCGAGGGACTGACGGATCCCTGAGGGACTGATGGATCCCCATCCGTGTCTCCCGCAGAGCGGATCGTGGAGAGCCTCACGGCCGCCATCCTCAACCTGGTGGAGCTCTACTGCAGCACCTTCAATGCCGATTTCCAGACGGCCGCGCCCGGGAGCCGCGAGCTGGGCGTGGCACAGGAGGCGCGGCTGCTCACCTGCCCCCTGGCCTTCACCGTCTACGCCACCCACCGCATCCCCATCACCTGGGCCGCCAGGTAGGGTGCTCACCTGGTGTGTCTGTTTGAACAGCCAGGTGGCTGCCGAGGAAGGCAGGAGCCCCCCCTGAAATGGGAAATGTAAACCCCCTCCCTCCTGCTAGTTATAATTTTGAAGTTAAGGGGCTCTCGGGTAAAGATATGGGAGTAGGAATAACAGTTAGGAAAATTATTAGGAAATTCAAAAATACAAATGCAATAGTACAAAAAAAAACCCAAAACCAAACCACTGACAGAGTCAGAAATGCCCTGGCAGCCTGTGGGTCAGGGTGGTGGCAGCAGTCCCATCCCATGGTGGCTCAGCCCTCCTGCAGTGCCAGCTGTGGCTCTGCTGGAGCAGGGATCCTGGAGAAGGGTGGAGTTTTCCTCTGAAGCTCCAGGGCTGGTGTGGATGGGCCTGGGCTTCCTCTGGGAATGCAGTGGGGAAGAAAGCTGCTCCTCTGCGAATGCAGTGGGGAAGAAAGCTGCTCCTCTGGGAATGCAGAGGGCAAAGGCTGCTGTGGTGTCCCAAAATGTCAGATTGTATCCAGGTAGGAATGCTTGGCTCCTCCCCCTGGAGCATGTCCCCATGGGATGATGGAATTTTCTCAGCGATACAGGGACACTCAGTGGCCCATGAGCAGAAAATAATTAATAATTAATGGCCCATGAACAGAAGAGATCTCCTGGAGGATTGATTGTGGAAGAGACAAAGAGAACTGCCCGATGAGCAGAGGAGAACTGCCCACCTGTGACAGATTAATAGAACACACCCCCCCCAGCTAAATCTTTCAGCCTAAGGCACCTAAGTCCCCCACCTTCAAGGTGCCGTTTGTATCCCAGGCATTCCCAGGAATGCTGGGAATAAGGGGTGAGACGCCCTGAGTGTCCCAGGTTGGGGTTGCAGGGAGGGAGTGGTGGGAAAATTGGAATATTTGGAGTTGAGGGTATGGTAGGGAATGGTTGGGAATCGTGGAATATCCTGAGCAGGGAGGAATTGTCAATTCCAGCTCCTGGGATGCCCCAAAGTTCCGCCTGGGACCGCGAAGGCTGGACACCCCAAAATCCCAGCGTGTTCCTGGGAATGTTGGCACTGGAATGCCCCAAAATCCCAGCACATTCCTAGGAGTGCTGGCACTGGGACACCCCAAAATCCCACAGTGTTCCTGGGAATGCTGGACACCCCAAAATCCCAGCATGTTCCTGGGATCACTGGCACTAGTACACCCCAAAATCCCAGGCCATTCCTGGGAATGTTGGCACTGGGACTCCCCAAAATCCTACTGAGTGTCTGAGACACCCCAAAATCCTATAATGTTCCTGTGAATGCTGGACACCCCAAAATTCCATCATGTTCCTGGGAGTGCTGGCACTGGGACACTCCAAAATCCCAGCCCATTCCTTGGAATGCTGGCACTGGGACATCCCAAAATCCCAGCACATTCCTTGCAATGCTGGTACTGGGACATCCCAAAATCCCAGCACATTCCTCGGAATGCTGACACTGGGACACCCCAAAATCCCAGCACATTCCTGGGAATGCTGGCACTGGGACACCCCAAAATCCCAGCACATTCCTGGGAATGCTGGCACTGGGACACCCCAAAATCCCAGCCTGTTCCCGGGATCGCTGGCACTGCCAGGCAGGGCGGGATGTCGCCGCAGCTCGGGCCGGGCTGGCTCATCCCGAGGCCACCGCGCCACCCGGGGGAGGTGACAGATGGCCCCGCGCCCCGCGCCAGCGGCGTGGCCCCTTTGTTCCGCTCCTCGGTGCCCGTGCCCGGCGCGGGGGGGACCGGGAGGGGACCAGGAGGGGACCGGGGGGTGGCGACAGCGGCGCCGGCAGAGCCGCCCCGCCGGGGACCCCTCGGCTTTGTCCTTGTCCTTAATGTATTCCCCTTGGTGAGTGGCTCCGAACAAAGCGGCGAGCCTGGGAAATGCCGCCAGCCCCTGACCCCCGCGCCCCGCAGCCCTGCCCGGATTGTCGCAGCCCTGCCCGGATTGTCGCTCGGCACCTGCCACATGGCAGGGCCCCCCCGTGTGCCGGAATGCGCCGTGCCATATGGTGCTGGGGACATCGGGGGGTGGGGAATGTCCCCGTTCTGTCCCCGTTCTGTCCCCGTTTCCCATCCTCCGGGAAGGATTTAGGGGTTCTGGTGACCCTGGTAAAGCTCCACCCCTTTCCCATCCTCGGGGAAGGATTTAGGGGCTCTGGTGATCCGGATAAAGCCCCCTGCCCCCTTTCCCATCCTCGGGGAAAGATTTTGGGGTTCTGGGGATCCAGGTTTTCCCATCCTTGGGGAAGGATTTAGGGGTTCTGGTGACCCTGGTAAAGGTCCACCCCTTTCCCATCCTCGGGGAAGGATTTAGGGGTTCTGATGATCCAGGTTTTCCCATCATTGGGGAAGGATTTAGGGCCTCTGGTGATCCAGATTTTCCCATCCTTGGGGAAGGATTTAGGGGCTCTGGTGATCCGGGTAAAGCCCCACCCCTTTCCCATCCTCGGGGCAGGATTTAGGGGTTCTGGTGGCCCAGGTAAAGCCCCTGCCCCCTTTCCCATCCTTGGGGAAGGATGTAGGGGTGTTGGTGACCCTGGTTAGGCCCCATCCCAACTTTTCCTATGCTCAGAACAGGATTTAGGGGCTCAGGTGGCCCCTCCCGGCTCATTTGGTGTTTTTCCCGCAGTTATGAAGATTTCTACCTCTCGTGCTCCCTCAGCCATGGTGGGAAGGAGCTGTGCAGCCCCCTGCTCACCAGGAAGGCCCACGTCTACAAATACCTCTTCCACCTCATCATTTGGGACCAGCAGTAAGGCCATGGGGTGGCCACGGGGGTCCCGGTGCCCACCCATGCTGCCTTCATCACCCTCACCATCATCCTCCCCTCCCCTGCTCCTCTCCTCTGCGCCGTTGTTTTTTTGGGTGTTGGAAGTTTTTGTGTCATTGCCCGGAAATAGCAACCCCCGGGAAAGGGGATCTGCTCCCAAAATAGCGCCAGGAGCAGGCGGGGAGGCCGCGCTGAGCCCTCGCCACGCCTGGCATCCCCAGCGGCCCGGGAGGAGGGGATGGGACGGGATAATTTTAGAAGGCGCCGGTGCCTCCAAGGACAGGGGCCCGGCGGGACGGCGGCGAGCGCAGCGATCCCGGGGATCCTTCCCCTTCCTGCCCGCGGGATGTAGCTGCCACCTTGAGCTCCCTGGGAGCGGCAGAGAGGAATCCCAGCCCCGGGGGTCCCACGCGGCCCCCCCCCCGGGTTGTGGGGCAAGGTCAGTGCCCGGCGGGGTTCCCCGTGGAGGGCCCTGTCCCTGCGGTCACCTTCGTGGGACGGAGAGGTTCCCGGAGCTGCCACAGCTCCAGCTGGCTGTCCCCAAACCTGCGGGGTGGCTGGCACTTCCCGGGACTTCCTGGGGCTTCCAAGGACACCCCGGTGCTGTAGGGCCAGGCTCTCCTGGGGCATCCCAAGGAAGGGACTGGGAGAGCCCATCTCTGGCACCCTGAGCCCATCCCTGGCACCCCAAGCCCATCCCTAGCACCCCAAGTCAATCCCCTGCACCCTGAGCCCGTCCCTGGCACCCCGAGCCCATCCCTGGCACCCCAAGCCCGTCCCTAGCACCCCGAGCCAATCCCCTGCACCCTGAGCCCGTCCCTGGCACCCCGCGCCCATCCCTAGCACCCCAAGCTGGTCCCTGGCACCCCAAGCCCATCCCTGCCACCCCGAGCCCATCCCTGGCCTCTCTCCTGCAGGATTTGCTTCCCAGTCCAGGTGAACCGGTTGCCCCGGGAGACCCTGCTCAGTGTCACCCTCTTCGCCGTGCCTGTGCCACCCCCGGGCAGCTCCTCCGACGCCAACAAGCAGCGGCGGGTCCCCGAGGCGCTGGGCTGGGTCACCACCCCCCTCTTCAACTTCAGGCAGTACGTGGGGTGTGCCAGCACCCTGGGCACGGCATCCCTGGGGGGCACAGGAGGGTCCCCAGGGGCATGGGGTCCCAAAAACCTCAGGGTCCCCAGTGCCATGGGGTCCTCAGCATCCTGGGCATGACAAGGGGCTGGACTGGGCATCCCTGGGGGCACAGGAGGGTCCCCAGGGCCATAGGGTCTCCAGCACCTCAGTGTCCCCAGAACCTCAGTGTCCCCAGTGGCATGGGGTTCCCAGCACCCTGGGCATGGAGAGGAGCTGGGGTGGCATCCCTGGGGGGCACAGGAGGGTCCCCAGGGCCATGGGGTCTCCAGCACCTCAGTGTCCCCAGAACCTCAGTGTCCCCAGTGCCATGGGGTCCCCAGCACCCTGGGCATGGAGAGGAGCTGGGGTGGTATCCCTGGGGGGCACAGGAGGGTCTCCAGTGCCGTGGGGTCCCAAAAACCTCAGTGTCCCCAGTGCCATGGGGTCCCCAGCACCCTGGGCATGGAGAGGAGCTGGGGTGGCATCCATGGGGGGCACAGGAGGGTCCTCAGGGCCATGGGGTCCTCAGCACCTCGGGGTCCCCAGTGCCATGGGGTCCCCAGCACCCTGGGCATGGAGAGGAGCTGGGGTGGCATCTCTGGGGGGCACAGGAGGGTCCCCAGGGCCATGGGGTCTCCAGCACCTCAGTGTCCCCAGAACCTCAGTGTCCCCAGTGCCATGGGGTCCCCAGCACCCTGGGCATGGAGAGGAGCTGGGGTGGTATCCCTGGGGGGCACAGGAGGGTCTCCAGTGCCGTGGGGTCCCAAAAACCTCAGTGTCCCCAGTGCCATGGGGTCTCCAGTGCCTCAGCTCAGCACCAGCAGTGCTGTCACCCTCGTGCCCCCCCCAGTGCCACCCTTTGTCCACCCCCAGGGTCCTCACCTGCGGGCGGAAGCTCCTGGGCTTGTGGCCGGCCACTCAGGACAACTCCAGGGCCAGGTCAAGTGCCCCGAACTTCAACCAACCCGACAGCGTCATCCTGCAGGTACGGCCTGGCATTCCAAGGGCACAGGGAACCCCGCAAAGCTCCACCTGGGGGTCCCCTCACCCTCTGCCTCTGCCCCAGATCGACTTCCCCAGCTCGGCCTTCGAGGTGAAGTTCACCAGCCCGCCCGCAGCCGAGGGCAGCCCCAGGTACGAGTTCGGCAGCCTGGGGGAGGAGGACCAGCGCCAGCTGCGGGAGGCCATGCAGAAAAAATCACTTTATTGGTAAATAAACCCGGGGCTGGCATTGCCCTGCATTGCCTGACGCGCAGGGGGTGTCACAGGGGGTGTCCCTCGCTCCAGGGCTGGGGATTTTGAAGCTGGGTGGTTCCCCCGTGCCCTGCCCTCCCTGTTGTCCCCTCCTCAGGGACAGCTGACCGGTGCCAGGCCAGGCTGGCACGGCCGGAGCTGTCCGGGGGGATCGGGTGTCAGCAGCTGCGCAAAGAGCGGGGGTGTTCGGCCAGTGGGGCTGGCTCGGGGGTCCCTGGGCAGGGGGACAGGCAGGGACAGCTCAGTCCCCCCTGGGCACAGGGCCTCCTGGCTGTACCGCAGCAGGGTCCTGCTGGCCATCAGCCTCTCTGTGCAGGGAGGGCTCGGGGGATTTTTTGGGGTTCCAATAAATGCTGGGGGCAGAGGGGACACAAACCCCATCCTGCCAGCCCCATGTGTGATGAGGGCATAGGGGTGCCACCTCCCCATCCTGCCAGCCCCATTCTCTCCATGCACAGTGGGGCACAGGGATGCCACCTCCCTGAGATCCCACATGTTCTGGGGTCACAGGGATGCCACCTCCCTGAGATCCCACATGTTCTGGGGTCACAGGGATGTCACCTCCCTGAGATCCCACATGTTTTGGGGTCACAGGGATGCCACCTCCCTGAGATCCCACATGTTCTGGGGTCACAGGGATGTCACCTCCCTAACCTCCCACATGTTTTGGGGTCACAGGGATGCCACCTCCCTGAGATCCCACATGTTCTGGGGTCACAGGGATGCCACCTCCCTAACCTCCCACATGTTCTGGGGTCACAGGGATGCCACCTCCCTGAGATCCCACATGTTCTGGGGTCACAGGGATGCCACCTCCCTGAGATCCCACATGTTCTGGGGTCACAGGGATGCCACCTCCTCACCCTCCCACCCCATGCCACCCCTGCCAGGCCCTCCCTGACGCTGTCCCCATGTCCCCGCAGGCTGACGGACACGGACCGGCAGCGGCTGTGGGAGAAGCGCTGGCACTGCCACGCGTCCCCCGGTGCCCTGCCCATGCTGCTGGCCAGTGCCCCCAGCTGGGACTGGGGCTGTCTGCCCGACATCTATGCCCTGCTCAGCCAGTGGACCTCCATGAGCCACCAGGATGCCCTGGGGCTGCTGCACGCCACGTAAGCCACCCGCGGGCTGCGGGGACGCCCTGTGGCAGTGGCAGGAGGGCGCTGTCACCCCAAGGAACGTGTCCCGGCTGCAGGTTCCCAGACCAGGAGGTGAGGAGGACGGCCGTGCAGTGGATCGACTCCATCTCGGACACGGAGCTGCTGGATTACCTGCCCCAGCTGGTCCAGGTGCGTGGTGGCACCAGGATATGCCATGGGATGCCCACCGGTGCCACCGTGCCCCTGTGACACTGTCCCCTGTGCAGGCCCTGAAGTACGAGTGCTACCTGGACAGCCCCCTGGTGCGCTTCCTCATGAAGAGGGCGATTTGTGACCTGAAGATCACCCACTACTTCTTCTGGTGGGTTTGGGGGGCTCTGGGAGTGGCGGGGGCACCCTGAGGCTGGCCTGACCCCACTTGTCCCCAAACCAGAGGGGACCCTGAGCCTAGCCTGACCCTCCATGTCCCCAAGCCAGGCAGGACCCTGAGCCTGGCCTGACCCCACATGTCCCCAAGCTGGGCAGGACCCTGAGCCTGGCCCGACCTCACATGTCTGCAGTCTGGTAGGGTCCCTGAGCTTGGCCTGACCCTGCGTGTCCCCAAGCTGGGCAGGACCCTGCAGCTGGCCTGACCCCGTGTGTCCCCAAGCCGAGGGCCACCCTGAGGCTGGCCTGACCCCGCGTGTCCCCAAGCCGAGGGCCACCCTGAGGCTGGCCTGACCACGCGTGTCCCCAGCAGGCTGCTGAAGGATGGCCTCAAGGACTCCCAGTTCAGCATCCGGTACCAGTACCTGCTGGCAGCGCTGCTGTGCTGCTGCGGGAAGGGGCTGCGCGAGGAGTTTGACCGGCAGTGCCTGTTGGTCAGCACGCTGGCCAGGCTGGCACAGCAGGTCCGGGACGCCGCCCCATCCGCCCGCCAGGTGGGTGCCAGGGTGCTGGGAGGGGTGCAGGGGGTGCTGGGTGCCAGCCCCCTGCGCCACACTCAGCCATCCTATCCCATGCCCACCTCGTCCCATCATGTTCCTGCCCTATCCCATGTCCACCCTGGGTTTGCCTGCTATATTCCATGCTAACCTCTTCCCATGCCCACCCCTCTCTATCCCATTTCTATCCCATGGTCACCCTGTTCCTTGCCCATCCCACCCCATCCCATCCCATTCCCATGGATCTGATCCCATCCTATCCTATCCTATCCTATCCTATCCTATCCTATCCTATCCTATCCTATCCTATCCTATCCTATCCTATCCTATCCCATCCCATCCCATCCCATCCCATCCCATCCCATCCCATCCCATGGATCCCACCCCATTCCTGTGTATCCCATCCCATTCCCATGGATTCCATTCCATCCCACCCCATTCCCGCCCCGCAGGCCATCCTGCGTGAGGGGCTGGAGGACGTGGCGCAGTTCTTCAAGGCGCACGGCTCGTGCCGGCTGCCGCTTAGCCCCAGCCTGCTGGTCAAGGGCATCGTGCCCCGGGTGAGTGCCAGGCCTGGGGGGCTCGGGGGGCTCCTCTGTCCGCTCCCAGCTGGCCCTGACCGCCCGCCCCTCCCTCCTTCCCTTGGCAGGATTGCTCCTACTTCAACTCCAATGCTGTCCCGCTGAAGCTCTCCTTCCAGAACGTGGATCCGCTCGGGGAGAACATCCGCGTCATCTTCAAGGTGAGCCTGGCGCCTTTGGAAATGCCCAAATCCTGGCACAGCCCTCCGAGAATCCCCCTGCGCTGGGCTCTGAGGGCTCTGGTGGCTCTGGTGGCTCCTCCCTGGCTCTGGTGCCTCTGATGGTGGCTTTAGTGGCTGTGATGACTCTGGTGGCTCTGATGGTTCTCCCCTGGCTCTGAGGGCTCTGGTGGCTCCTCCCCTGGCCCTGATGGTTCTCTCCTGGCCCTGATGGTTCTCCCCTGGCCCTGATGGCTCTGGTGGCTCTTGCCCCGGCAGTGCGGCGATGACCTGCGGCAGGACATGCTGACACTGCAGATGATCCGCATCATGAACAAGATCTGGGTGCAGGAGGGGCTGGACATGCGCATGGTCATCTTCCGCTGCTTCTCCACCGGTCGCGGGCGAGGTGAGACAGAGTTTGGGTGTCCCCAGGGGTCACTGGGCTCCGGGTGGGGCTGGGGATGGCCCGGGACATCCTGGGGTCTGATCCCACCAGCCCATCTCTGTCACACAGTGGTGACGGGTGGGGAGCGGTTGGGTTGGTGACAAAGGGGATCGGGATCGTGGTTCTTGGGGTTGGAAGGGTCTCACCCCACTGTCCCACCTGCCAGGCATGGTGGAGATGATCCCCAACGCCGAGACCCTGCGGAAAATCCAGGTGGAGCACGGCGTGACCGGCTCCTTCAAGGACCGGCCGCTGGCGGACTGGCTGCAGAAACACAACCCTGAGGAGGACGAGTATGAGAAGGTGAGGAAGAATCCCTGCTCCTCATGTCCCCACCAGCCCCTTGCTTCCCATCGTATCCATCCTTTCTCCTTGTCCTTCCCTCCTTCCTTGCAGGCCGTGGAAAACTTCATCTACTCCTGCGCCGGCTGCTGCGTGGCCACCTACGTGCTGGGCATCTGCGACAGGCACAACGACAACATCATGCTCAAGACCACAGGCCACATGTTCCACATCGATTTCGGCAGGTTCCTGGGCCACGCCCAGATGTTTGGCAACATCAAGAGGTGAGAGGGGCCCCTGGGGCCTCTGCCCTCATCCCTGCCAAGGGGGAAGCTCCCTGGCCTTGTCCTGGTGGTGGGTGACCTCTCCTTCTTCATGTCCCAGTGGTGGGTGACCTCTCCCTGTCATCCCAGTGGTGGCCACAGTGACCTCTCCTTCTCCTTGTCCTGGTGGGACGTGACCTCACACTCTCCTTGTCCTGGTGGGCAGTGACCTTTCCCTCTCCTTGTCCTGGTGGGAGGTGACCTCCTTCTCTCCTTGTCCTGGTGGGCAGTGACCTCTCCCTCTCCATGTCCTGGCAGTGGGTGACCTCTCCCTCTCCTCATCCCGTCCTCCATCCCTGGTCACTTTGTCCCTCCTGTCCCCCGGCGCAGGGACCGGGCGCCATTCGTCTTCACCTCGGACATGGCGTACGTCATCAACGGCGGGGACAAGCCCTCCAGCCGCTTCCACGACTTCGTGGACCTGTGCTGCCAGGCCTACAACCTGATCCGCAAGCACACCCACCTCTTCCTCAACCTGCTGGGGCTGGTGAGAGCCGAGGGGCCACAAAATTCCCCTCTGCGTGCCACGGGGGTCCCTTTGTCCCCTGTCCTCCTCACTGTCCTCATCCCTGCCCTCCCTGCCAGATGCTGTCCTGTGGCATCCCTGAGCTCTCCGACCTGGAGGACCTCAAGTACGTCTACGACGCGCTGAGGCCGCAGGACTCCGATGCCGATGCCACCACCTACTTCACCAGGTAGGGGACACGGGTGGGTGACACAGCAGCGGCGGGAGGGTCCCTCGGATGGTGGCACTGAGCACGCGGTGGCCTCGTTGCAGGTTGATCGAGTCCAGCCTGGGCAGCGTGGCCACCAAGCTCAACTTCTTCATCCACAACCTGGCGCAGATGAAGTTCACGGGCTCGGACGCCCGGCCCACGCTGTCCTTCGCGCCCCGCACGCACACCCTCAAAACGTCCGGCCGGATCCGCGACGTCTTCCTCTGCCGCCACGAGAGGGTCTTCAACCCCAGCAAGGGCTACGTGAGTGGGGACAGCTGGGGACGGGCCCAGGCTGGGCTCGGGGCGCCCCAGGTCCCCATCCCACGTCACGTCCCCACCTCTCTACAGACCTACGTGGTGAAGGTGCAGAGGGACAACCCGGGCGAGGTCACCTTCGTGCAGCGCACCTTCGAGGAGTTCCAGGAGCTGCACAACAAACTGCGCCTCCTCTTCCCTTCCTCGCTGCTGCCCAGGTACCCCTGAAGCCCCTCAGGACCTCCAGGGGCTCCCCAAAACCCCCTGGGACCCTTCTGAGTGTCCGTCTCCGCAGCTTCCCCAGCAGGTTCGTCATCGGGCGCTCGCGGGGCGAGGCGGTGGCCGAGCGGCGCAAGGAGGAGCTCAACGGCTACATCTGGCACCTGATCCACGCCGCCCCCGAGGTGGCAGAGGTGGGGACACGGGGTGGGGGCTGCGGGGAGGTGGGGACAGCGCCAGGGCCACCAGCGAGGTGGGGAATGCTTGGGGACAATGCAACTCGTAGAGCATCGGTGTGTGCCCCATGTGGAGCATCGGCGCGTGCCCCGGTTTTCAATGGCGGGGATGCTGTCACCGCTGTCAGCAATAATGTCACCTCCTGACCCTGCAGTGTGACCTCATCTACACCTTCTTCCACCCCCTGCCCCGAGATGAGAAGGCGGCTGGAACCAACCCGACCCCAAAGCCGGCAGGTGGGGAAGGCGTGAATTTGGGGGTGATTTTGGGGGGTGATGGCAGCGGGTGACATCAGGGGTGTCCCATCCCTCCTGTCCCCCTCTCCAGACGCCACGTGGGCTCGATCCCTGGGCAAGGTCGGCGGGGAGGTGAAACTCTCCATCTCCTACAAGAACAACAAGCTCTTCATCATGGTGATGCACATCCGAGGGCTGGTAGGACCACGGCACCCAGGGGAGCGGGGCTGGGGGGCTGTCCCCTCCCCGCGCTCACGGCGTGTCCCCACTCTGCCCCACAGCCACCCCTGCAGGATGGCAACGACCCCGACCCCTACGTCAAGACCTACCTGCTGCCCGACCCCCAAAAAACCACCAAGAGGAAAACCAAAGTGGCCCGAAAAACCTGCAACCCCACCTACAACGAGATGGTAGGAGAGACCGGGATGGATTTGGGGCGCATCCCCATGGGTGGCCGTGGCTGAGGGTTTGTCCCCCTTGTGTCCCACAGCTGGTGTACGACGGGATCCCCCGGGGGGACCTGGAGCAGCGGGAGCTGCGGCTGAGCGTGCTGAGCGAGGAAGGATTTTGGGAGAACATCCTGCTGGGGGAGGTGGGAATTCGCCTCCGCGACCTGGACCTGGCCCAGGAGAAGATGGGCTGGTTCGCCCTGGGCTCCCGCGGCCACGGCACCCTCTGAGTCCCCGCCGGGACCCCCGGGGGTGTCCCCAAAAGGGCGCTGCCCAGGTGGCTTCTTTTTTAAGTTTACCTTGTGTCAAGGGAGCAACGCGGGGAGGGCGGGGCGCGGGGCGGTTCGGGGGCTATTTCTTCCTTTGGGATATCCGTATTTTAATTTTTTTTAATAACGAGTAGCGTGAGCACCGGGGCGGAGGGGAGGGGGAGGTGGCACAGGGGGGTTGGGGGGGTGTGTGGACCCCCCCTACCCCAGGAACCGGGCAATTCCCACCGCGGGGAATTCGCTCCCAAAGGAGAGCGGCGTGGCGAGCTGCCCGTCCCGAGTGGCTGCCGGCCACCCTTGCTGTCCCCGTATCCTGGGGACATCTGTGTCCTTCCCGCCTGCCACCCGGCCCCGGGTGCGGGCTTGGTGCCTGTGGTGCTTTGTTTACAGCGACAGCTCCGTAAACGGACGAAATGTTTCTCAGGATCGAGAATAATTAACTTTAACCTTTATATTAAAAGTTTTAAATATTGGATCTGGTGGCAGTTGGGGCGTGGGGGGGCGGTCTGGCTTCTCGAGGGTGGGCGAGTTGGGACCCTCCGGTGTCGGGACCCTCGTGCCTGGAACACGGGAATGGGATCAAAAAAGGGGATGAAAGGCACGGGGTGGCACATCTGCCCCTCTGCCCGCACATCTGGGCACACATCCGCACATCTGCCCACCGCACTCTCCAGAACACGGAGCCCTGGGGGGGGTCTGGGGCCTGCCTCCCTCAACCCTCAGCATCCTCCAGCTCCTCTTGCAGTGCGCCCCTCACCCCGCGCTGTCCCTGGGGCTGACAAAGCGTCCCCAAAGCGTCCCAAAGCGTCCCCAAAGCGTCCCCAAAGTGTCCCCAATGTGTCCCCAAAGTGTCCCCAAAGTGTCCCCAAAGCGTCCCGTGACCAGCCCCGGGTGGGCTCGGGGTCCCCCTCTCCCCCCGCCGCCAGGGGGCGCTGCCGTGCGCCGCGCGCCGGCTGATGCAATCCCCGCGGGGCGTGGCCACATGGGGGAGTGGGCGTGGCATCCCCGACACCGCCCAATGGGAGGTGGTGACGCCAAGTAGGCGGGGCAAGGGAGGCACCGCCCCGCCCCTCCCTCTGGGGGCGGGAAGCGCTGAGGCGGCGGCGCCGCCATTTTGTGCTGGAGCTGCCTCAGGATGGAGTCGAAACCCGAACCGGAGCTGTCCGCCGCCCGCCGAGCCTTCAGACTCACCGCCCCGCCACGGAGCGCCGCTCCACACACCCCTCCGCACCGCTGGCAGCGCTGAACGCCCTCATGGAGCACAGCGGTCGCGAACGCGCCGGCCCCGGCTTGGGATGGGCCCGACTGGGCCTGGCCGCGGCCTGGCCGAAGCTGGCGGGGCCCAGCGCGGCGCCCGCCGGCGGCTCGTCCCAGGCGAGCCCGCCCTTCTCGTGGCTGCGCGCGGTGTCGCAGCTGCTGTCGCCGCTGCCCGCCCTCCTGCAGCGGCTGCTGCCCGGCGCCGCGCTGAGCTCCGCGCTGTGCCCCGCCAAGGCACCGCCGCCGCTCGTGCTGCTGCCCAAGGACACCTCGCTGGACTGGACCGAGGAGGAGCCCCCGGAGAAGCGGCCGGAGGGCGGCCCGGAGCCCACGGCGGGGCTGTGGGGAGCGGGGCTGGTGCGGAGCAGCCTGGGCGCCCTTCCCATGGATTGGTACGTGCTGGGCTTGGAGCAGGGCAAGAGCCACCTGCCGCAGCCCCTGCGAGCCGAGGGCTTGCCCGAGGTTGAATTCCTGCGCAGCAAGCGCCTGGCGTTCCTCCAGTGCTGGCAGCTGCCCGTGCCCGAGCCTGACCACGGCTACCACAGCCTGGAGGAGGAGCAGCAGCAGCAGCAGCACAGGGGTGTCTGCCGGGAAACTGGGGAGCAGCGCGGCAATAGCGGGGATTTCGAGCAGCCCGAGGATGCGGGGAGACAGCCTGGAGGTGTCCACGGGGAGCAGGAGGGGCTCCGGGATGCGGCTGAGGAGGGGGAAGCCTTGGCTGAAGAAGAACGTGAGGACTCGGAAACAGAGCGAAACTTCACCATTTCCACCAGACCTGCCTGTGCGAATAAATTAATCGATTATATCATCGGAGGAGTATCCAGTGGGGAGGAGAGTGAGGATGAGGAAGGCTGGGATGATGATGGTGATGAAGATGATGACGGGTTTGACAGCGAAGAGCTGCCCTCGGACTCAGACGCCGGCAGCCAGGACGGGGAGAGGCTTCATCTGTGGAATTCCTTCTACAGCTTGGATCCCTACAACCCTCAGAACTTCACAGCCACCATCCAGACGTCTTCCAGCGAGCCGGGAAAGGGAATGTCGGACATGGAAGAGGAGGAGGAGGAGGAAGACTCGTGGGCAGAGTCCTCCGAGGGCTCTCCGAGTTCCGAGGAGGACGAGTGGGACTGCGACAGCGCGGATGAGTCGGAAAACTTGAAACTTTGGAACTCGTTCTGCAGCTCGGACGATCCCTATAACCCTTTGAATTTCACGGCGGCCTTTCAGACAGCGGAGAAAAAAGGGACGCTGGGTTTCCCAGGGACAGAGAGGGCGAGTTCTGTCACCTCTGAACATTTCTCCGTGTGTAGGGTACAGCTGGAAAAACGCAACTGCGGGAGCACTGAATTGGGGCAGCGCAGGGAGAAAACTGCGAGTTCCAAGCGGAAAAAGGTACAGATTTTATTAATATTTTTGTGTTTCGGGATTGTAAAAAAAAAAAACAAACCCCACGCTGCGCCAAGTAGGGGTGAGGTCAGCGTTCCAGTTCGTGTTTCCATATGTGTTGATAATTTCCCTGGAATGCTGCGCCTCCTCCTTGGCACGTGATGGGAAATTTTGAGACTCGCTGACAACCGGGGCAGAGAATTTTTTCTCTAGAGTCCAAGTTCGCTTTCCGTTTTGAGCTGTAATTTCTATTCTATTTCTTCTTGTGGTTTCGAAGTCGGAGAAACTCCAGGGCTGGAGTGGAAATTTGAGCCCTGAGAAACTCCAGAGCTGTGAGGAGTTTCCCTGAAAAGCACCAGTTAAAAGGAAGTTACTTAGGACCCGAAACCGAAAGAATTTTTAGGATTTTTTTTTACAACCCAGGTGGGCTTGTTGAGTGCTCTGAAGTAAACTGAGGTTCCCATATAAATTATCCCAATATTCCCATTTCCGTTTAAGATATTATTAAATATTAACTAAATTATGCTATTTTAAAATATAACTAAATTATGTTATATGTAAACATAACATTTATATTATAAGTATGGGGTAGTTATTTATGGGATAGTTATTTACAGGAGGGATGTAATCAAAAACTGGACTTTTGAGCCCAAACAGGTTAATTTGATTTTTTAAATAATTTGGGCAATAATAATAATAACACCACCTGTGCTGGGTTGCAGAGAAACAGGAATTTATCCTAAATTTTGTAACGTTGCAGATGTTCAAGGTGGATACCTCCAACATCTGGATGAGGAATGACTTGAATACCAAATCCCTGGGCAATCCAGTCGTGGAACAAATCATGCAAATAGCAAATATTTACAATGCTTTCGTATTTTTACAGCAGATATATTTATTTCTTCCCTTCATTTCGATGAATAATTAATTTAGAGCACTCTCAAGTGGCAGGGCTGCGATTCCAGCAGGAATTTTTGGCTCAGGTGCTGTCGGAGCTGTGGTGAAAGAAGGGATGAGCTGGCTGCAATATCCCAAATGACGTCAGAGCCTCGGGAATTGTGGCTCCGACTGATGTAAAAAGGCTGCAAGGTGTGGACGGGCTGATGTAACAGCTCCTAAAGCAGGTGCTGCAGAGGCCAGGCACATTCCTGAGGCATTCCCGACAAGTTTTGGGATTATCCAGCCAGCTCAGGGCCGGTCCCCCCTGGAATCCTGCAATGTTTTGCTCCTAAAGCCATAAAAGCTGTGTGGGAGTTCAGGTGTGAGGGCACGGGGCACCTGCTGGCCCTGCTCCCACAGATTTTTGGGACCAGGGAATTTCTGGATCCTCTGATTTTTGGAGTCACCTTTTCATCTTATCCTTGGACAGAACACCCCCTGGCATAGTGGGGAATGTCCCTCATGGAATGGGATGACCCAAACCCTTGTGGAATTCCTGATTTTCCGGTTTCCTGGGAAGGTTGGGAGCTCCCTGCAGCACAAACACCCTCCTCGTTGTGCTAATCAATCCTAGGAATGGAGCAGCACTTTTTTTTTGTGCATTTCTGTATTTTTTTCCTGCTTCAGGAATATTTGTCCTGTAGCAGAGTTTGTTTTGAGGAATCAATCCTGATTTTAGAGGTGCTGACAGTTCAGTTTGTGCCTTTTTCTAGCTGGATGCAAAGGCACAAATAGTCCAGCAGGAGCCTAAAATAAGGTGGGTTTAACTCAGATTTAAACCCATACCATAATCTTAGTCTAAACACTGCCAAGTGCAGATCTCAAGCTATAAATTCATTTATTTACTTAAAATAGCTGAATACCTGCTAAAAGGAGTTAAAAGTGACAGGTTTTGTGTGTGTATTTTTAATTTCATTACATGAACTCCATCCCCTGGAATTCCAGGAGGGATTGTGACAGTTTTGGTGTGGGTATTTTTAATTTCATTACATGAACTCTACCCCTGGAATTCCAGGACGGATTGTTCCGGTCACATTGGGATGAGTGTTCCCTGTTCCTTCCTTATCTGTCCCCCGTGGTGACTCACGGGGCTCTTGACTCAACAAAACCCTTCTGGGTGGGTTGTTTTTTTTTTTTGGGGGGGGGGGGGGCGGGGGGGGGGAGGGGGGTTGTTACACAATCCTCAGTGATCCCACAGTCCAGGAAGGATCCCACAATCCCAGCAGAAGGGATCCCACAGTCCAGGAAGGATCCCACAGTGCCAGTAGGGATCCCATAGTCCAGGAATGATCCCACAGTTCCAGTAGGGATCACATAGTCCAGGAATGATCCCACAGTTCCAGTAGGGATCACATAGTCCAGGAATGATCCCACAGTTCCAGTAGGGATCACATAGTCCAGGAATGATCCCACAGTGCCAGCAGCAGGGATTCCACAATCCCAGCAACAGGGATCCCACAGTCCAGGAAGGATCCCACAATCCCAGCAGCAGGGATCCCACAGTTCCAGTAGGGATCCCATAGTCCAGTAGGGATCCCACAGTTCCAGTAGGAATCGCAGTCCAGGAATGATCCCACAGTGCCAGCAACAGGGATCCCACAGTGCCAGCAACAGGGATCCCACAGTGCCAGCAGCAGGGATCACACAGTTCCAGTAGGGATCACACAGTTCCAGTAGGGATCACATAGTCCAGGAATGATCCCACAGTGCCAGGAGGGATCCCACAATCCCAGCAGCTGTCCCAGGTCCCAGTAGGGATCCCACAATCCCAGAATCCCAGCAGCAGGGATCCCAGAGTCCCAGCAGGGATCCCACCATCCTGACCCTTTTCCCAGAGCACATTCCCAGCCTGGAATGTTGAGGTTACAAGTCCTGGAATGAGCTCACAGAACTCTCTGGGGCAGCCTGGAGTAACTCAGGAGTATTTTGGGCCAGGCAAGTCAGCAGTGGGTGGGTTTAAAGCTAAAAGTGAAATATTTTGGGCAGGATTAGGGAGCAGATCCTGGATTTATGGAATTCCAGACTTCTTTGGGTTGAAGGGACCTTAAATCCCATGCCATTCCATGGGCAGGGACAACTTCCATGATCCCAGGCTGCTCCAGCCTGGCCTGGGACACTGCCAGGGAGGCAGGGGCAGCCACAGCTGCTGTGTCGCGGGCTCTCAGCAGAGTCACGAGTTTGTAGTTAATTAGTTAGACAGGTAAGTAAGAAGTAAGTATGTAGATTAGTAGATGTTATGGTTTGACACTGGTGTAATGTTAGTGCCTTTACGAAAATGTCCTTTCTTTTAAATGAATGTTGTGAGATGTGATTGGGAGCAGGGTAGAGTAGGCTTGAGCTTGAAAATAAAGGAAAAAAAAATATTACTTTACAACTACAATAAAAGGAATACACAGAATTCAGGATGAAAGCCTTCTAAAACATTCCTCCTCCCCCCACCCAATTTCCAACAAAACACACTGAGACACAACCCTGGGTTCCTGATTAAGTTACCACTCTTCAGATAATTAATTCTTAGTTCATTAAGGGAGAGAGGAGTCTCTGTTGTACCATAGACCTCCAGGAAACACAATTGCAACTTCTTGTATTTCCATGTCACACATGGCACCGCCTGGAGAAAATCTGCCAGTGTGACACCCTCCTTTCCATGTCACAGTGCTGTCACTGCTGTGCATGGACTGAAACTGCTCATGGGGCTCCTTCTAAGGATGGACTAAAAGAGCAACTTTAAATACTTTAAATAGTATTTTAATGTAATATAGTATAGTTTTAATAAAGCAGATCCTTCAGCCTTCTGATCTGGAGCAGACATCATCATTTCTTCCCTGAGCCAGATATTTTACTGTATCACCCCTGAAGATCGATCGCAGTCACCTCTCCAGGAGGGCAGGAGGTGTCCAGTCTCTCTTGCAGGGAAGGCTGGAGGTCAGCCTGAGTTTTTCTGCCAGAGAGATCCACATGGTCTCCAGCTGGTGCCAGACACACGGCTGGGGTCAGTAATGGTCAGCCCTCCAGGGGGTCAGCAATGGCAGGCCCATGTTCGGACACATGTCAAAGGTGTCACCAAAAAATCAAAGCAGCGTGTTACTGTGTCCAGCTCTGGCCCCTCAGTTTGGGAAGGACGCTGAGACGCTTGAGCATGTCCAGAGGAGGCAACGAGGCTGGTGAGGGGCTGGGGACACAAGCCCTGTGAGGAACGTTTGGAGGAGCTGGGGTTGTTTAGCCTGGAGAAGAGGAGGCTCAGAGGTGACCTTATTGCTCTCCACAACTTCCTGAAGAGAGGCTGTAGACAGCTGGGGTCAGTCTCTTCCACCGGGCAGCACTGACAGAACAAAAGGACACAGCCTCCAGCTACGCCAGGGAAGGTACAGGTTGGGTATTAGGAAAAAACAATTCACTGAAAGAATAACAAAGTACTGGAATTGTCTTCCCAGGGAGGTGGTGACAGAGCAAGAGGTCACAGCCTCAAGCTATGTCAGGGAAGGTATAGGTTGGGTATTAGGAAAAAAATTTTCATCTAAAGAATAATAAAGTAGTGGAATTGTCTTCCCAGGGAGGTGGTGGAATCACCATCTCTGGATGTGTTTAGAAAAAGCCTGGACATGGCACTTGGTGCTACAGTCTAGTTGAGGTGTTAGGGCACAGGTTGGACTTGATGATCTTAGAGGTCTCTTCCAACCTCATTGTTCTGTGATTCTGTTCATCCTCACTCAGGGTCACCAGTTGTCACCACAGCTGGGTAATAATTAGCATTGACTCCACGATTGCAGAAAGCTGATTAATTGCTTTATTTTATCATCTCATACTATATTATACTAATTAAGAAACTCAGTAACCCTTCCAACCAGTCTGATCCAGCTTCGACCTAATTGGTCAATCAACCCAAACACCATCCAGTGTCCAATTAAGAAATCACAAATGTCCATGACACATTCCACATGTGCACAACAGCAGGTGCAACACATGGAGATAAGAATTGTTTCTCATTTTTTTTTCTCTGATCTTCTCACAGCCTTCCCCAGAAAAATGCCTGGGAAAGTCTGTGCCTGCTCTCTGTGGCCAGAGAGCTGCTGCCACACTGGAGATGTTAGTTCATGTTGGGACTCGGGTGTTTATTGTTTCTTATCAATGTTCCAGCCTCACAGCAGTGAGTTCTACAGTCTTTCATTAACCAGGCACAAAATGGCCAACTGTCTCTTGTTACAAGGTCTTTTAAGGCTAAACTATCCACTTAAGAAATGACACCTAGATTGTTTTCCCTTTTAACCCAATAACTGGTCACTCAAAGCCTGCACTGTGGATTTTTCTGTCCAGTTACCAAACATCACCCAAATCCATGGAGAAGAAGGTGGAGAAGAACAACCTGCCTGCACCCTTAAACTTCCATCTTGCTTCATATTTATTTCTATAGTCTAAAACCCCAAACTCTTAAATTTTCCACCCTGTGACATTCCACACTTGTAACCAGCTCCACACCCGCAATCCCAGTGCTGTTAATCCATTTTGGAAGCCTTCCCCACAGCCTCAGGTCAATGCAGTGCTCTCCTGTGGCCCTGTGCCTTTCAGCACAGAGAGTTTAAAATTCTCAGCATCCAGAATTCCGACACTACACAACAACTTCCACTTAAAACCCCCCCAAAAAACCCCACCACTTTCAACATGCATTTGATGGGAATTCCTGATTGAAACCTTTCTTTTTTCCAGGTGACATTCCATGAAGAAGTGACTGAGTATTACATAAGCAGCGAGGAGGACCGGAAGGGGCCCTGGGAGGAGATGGCTCGGGATGGATGCAGGTTCCAGAAACGCATCCAGGAGACTGAGGAGGCCATTGGCTACTGCCTGAGCCCAGAGCACAGACTGAGGGTATTCCATAGGCTCCAAGAATTCCATTCCCAGAGGACTGACCCCCTTCTAGCACCTTAAAACTCCTGGAATTCGCCTGACCCTTAAATTAATGAAATCTCAACCACAGGTGGCAGCTGCATGTGCTGAAAGGGGGAGAGAAAAATGGGAATTTTTTTTTTGTCCCTTTTTTTTCCCCCCCACTTTGATATTCAACAAATTCTCGTTTTGATATCCAGGTAAAATCCCTGGAGCTCCCTGAAAGGGTGTTCTAATTGCATTCCTGTTAATTAGCACTTGACACAACCAGACTGCTTGGGGTTCAATCCATTCCCAAAAAATGCCTTTTCCTGCTATACCTTGGGAAGTGTGGGGACTGTTCGTTGGATTTTTGCACTTTGGGGGAAAAAAAAAAAAAAACAAAAACAAAAAAAAACAAAGCAAAACCTATTTTGAAGGAAATATTTATGGGGTTCATTCCCTGGAATTGCAGTTTTGATTTAAAATTCCCTGAGGGATGTGCAGCTGAGGGTGTTTTGTTTTTTTTTTTTTTGTGTTTCTCCTTTTTTTTCCAGCTTCTCCAGAAGCCTCATTTTTAAAAATTCCTTCCTTTAAGGGATTTTTCCCACTTTTTTTTTTTTTTTTTTGCTTGGAATATTCCAATGTTTGAGTGTTTCTGGAGCTTTTTGAGGTTTGAATATTCCAGCCAAGCTTTGGTTGGATTGATTTAAATGATTCCCTTTTCCAGGATTATTCCAAAGGGTTCTGGCTGCTTGTCCCAACAAATTCCTTGGTTCTTAGGGCAGGGAAATTCCTCATCCCAATTAATAATTAAAGCTTAATGAGGCTGTGGATGATGCTTGAATTTAGGGAGGAAAATTCCTGAATTATTTAATTAATCTTTGCTGTAATTCTGCTTTGGGAGAGGGATTGAAGTGAATTTTTATATCCAATCTGCTTGTCCTGATAATTTTCTTGGATTTAAGGAAATTATCAGGCAACAATTCCGTTTTCTTTCCCAAAAAATCAGTATTAACTCTTTGTGTCTGCACTGGGGTCACCAAAACATTTCAGTGAGAGGACAAAACTCTTTATTTATATTCTTAATTTAAAATATTACATTATTTAATCAAAATCATTGAGGGAAAAAGGGGTTTGGAGCTGGAGGTTGGTGTGGGAATTTTCCAAGCAGGGAATAAAAATGGAAAAATTCCAATGTTTGCCCAAAGCTGGGTCAATAAATCAATTATTTGTTCAGCTGGCCAGAATAATTTCCATTCTGTAGAAGAAAAACCTTAAAGTGCTTTAAATTTATCCTTAATTCTTTCAGTTATTAATTTGGAAGAAAATTATTTATTCCTGCTTTATTCTGACTTGAAAATCCCAGAATTTTTGGATTTATCCTTTATTTTTATTGCAGGAAGTGGCTACTTTGAGTTGAAAAATCCCCATTTTGTGGTGCAATTAGAAAAATCGAGGGGATTAATTAAATTAGAGTTGTGTTAATTCAAATTCCAGCTGTTTGCCATCCCAAAAATCAGATTTTTTTTCCGCCGAAAATAATTAAAAATTTGCATCACCCCCTCAAATCCTGAGAAATCCACTTGGAATATTTGAGGATTTTACTCACATTGGATCTGCTTTTTAATTCAGGGGTGGAAAACCAACCAAAAAAAATGGAATTCCAAGAAGAAAAATGTGTGAATTTATGATCATTCCAAGGAAAACACGCTACATGAATTTTTCCATGGATCTCCCAGTTGGTTTTTCCCAGGCATCTCCCAATCCCTGGGATTTTGGGATTGTGGTGCTTCAGTTCTTTATGGACAACTCGGATTTCTTGGTGCTCAGGAGAACCTTGGGACCGCTGGGAATCCACAGCTGCTTGGAAAAAATGGGATTTAAAGAAGGAACAGCTGCTTCCAAAGGGTTGAAACCTTGGAAAAATGAGATTTTTTTTTTTTTTTCTAATCAGAATTCCCATGGATGAGCTGCTCCCATTTCTCCAACCTCCTTTTTTCCAGCTATTCCAGCAGGAAATGGAATGGAATTACCACCAAACCCATCCCTGAACACCTCAGAGCTCCTTTTTCCCTCTGAAATTCCTTAAAATAGGTGGGAAGGAAAACTTGGAGGGATTTAAATCAAAACTGTGATCTGCAGATTTTTATTTTTGTATCATTTCGGGAAGAGTTTGGATTTGGCTTTCTATGGATTTTCCTTGATTTGTGGCCGCTGTGTTGGGTTTTTTCTACCTAAAAATTCTATTTCTGTACATAAGAAACTATTCGGGACTAATCCGTGCGTTGTAATAAAGAGATTTGCAAGATAAACCTGGGGAAAATTCGGGAAAAAACAGCTGCAAAATCCAATTTTGGACTGGATTTCTCAGCGGTGAGAAGCTGTGTTTGTCATTCCGTGGGTTTTAGAGCAGGGAATTCCATCCAAGGGGCTCCTCTGAAGCTGGAATTCCTGGTAGGAGCTGGGAAATTATCCCAAAATTAGGATTTCCTGGAGGAATAAACTGGATTTTTTCCAGGGATTCCCAAGGAATGGGATGAAGGATTTTTGGGATTTAATGAAAATCCTGCTGCCACCTCCCTTTGGAGGTGACACCCCCAGGGTGCTGCTCTCCCTGGGAATCTCTGGAATTCTGGGTGAGTTTTGGGAAGAAATTCCAAGTTCCTGAAGGTTTATTCCTTAAAAAAAAAAAAAGAGCTTCACTCAGAATTCCCACCTTGGAGCACAGTCCGTGTTTTCCCCTCTTTGTTTTCACCTTGTTCATCCCTAAAACACCCAGGGTTGATTTTCCTGATTATCAGGATTAAAAAACCGCTGGAATAAAAAAAAAAAAAAAAAAAAAAAAAAAAAAAAAGCTGGACATGGAGAATTTTGGGGTGGTTTAAAAACAGATTTTTAAATTCTGAAGAATTTGCTGCCTCTAAAATGTGCTTTAAAATGAAAATTTGGATTTTTCCATGCTGGAAGTGGCACAGTTGGGTGCAGGGAAAGCTTCCCTGGGCTTGGCAGCACATCCAGCTTCCATCTGGAGCACACAAATCCCACTGGGAATTCTTTATCCCATCAGCACCAGGCTGCACTTGGGGGAGAATAATTCCTGCTCCAGAGCAGCAGCTTCTCCACAGGATTGAGGAATTTGTTTGTTGGAGCCCCTGAGCTGCTGCTTTGATCCCAAAATTCAAGTTTTTTTCTGGAGCTGGGAAGCAGGAGAAGGAAGGAACATGGAATTTTGTCACATTCCAGGGAGAGCCCGGCATTGCAGCCCCACCTTGGCCTGCTGGGCTCTGAGTGGGGTTTAATCCAAGGTTTATTCTGGGGTTTTTTTTGGAGGGGATAAAGGAATTTGAGTTAGGGATTGGAGGATTGGAGCTGCCCTCAGGATAAAAACTCCAGCTGCTTTCCCCTTGGATGGGCGCTGCTTTCCTGACCTGGGTGTTTTGGGATGCACGTGGAATTTATCCTGAACTGTCCTCTCCTTCCATTGCTGCTTTCTGCCAAAAAAAAATCATGGAATGGTTTGGAATGGGAGAAACATCAAAGATCCCCCAGTCCCACCCCTTTTCCCAATCCCAGAGTGCTCCAAGCTGGCCTTGCACACTCCTGGGGATGGGGCAGCCACAGATTCTCTGGGAATTCCATCCCAGCCCCTCCCAGGGAGGAATTCCTTCCCAGTATCCCATCTAGGCCTCCTCTGTTTACCCCGCAAAACCTCAGGATGTGGGAATGTGCCCCTGGAGGAGGAGCAGCAGCTCCTTCCTTCCTTCCTTCCTTCCTTCCTTCCTTCCTTCCTTCCTTCCTTCCTTCCTTCCTTCCTTCCTTCCTTCCTTCCTTCCTTCCTTCCTTCCTTCCTTCCTTCCTTCCTTCCTTCCTTCCTTCCTTCCTTCCTTCCTTCCTTCCTTCCTTCCTTCCTTCCTTCCTTCCTTCCTTCCCTTCCCTTCCCTTCCCTTCCCTTCCCTTCCCTTCCCTTCCCTTCCTTCCCTTCCTTCCCTTCCTTCCCTTCCTTCCCTCCCTTCCCTCCCTTCCCTCCCTTCCCTCCCTTCCCTCCCTTCCCTCCCTTCCCTCCCTTCCTTCCCTTCCTTCCCTTCCTTCCCTTCCTTCCCTTCCTTCCCTTCCTTCCTTCCCTTCCTTCCTTCCCTCCCTCCCTCCCTCCCTCCCTCTTTTCTTCCTCATTTTCCCTTTTTTCTTCCCCCTTTTCCTTTTTTTTCCCCTTTTCCTTCCCTATCCCAACAAAAAAAGCTCCCCAGGAGCAGTGAATCCGTGCCAGCCGTGCCCTCTCTGCATGCTGGGCACATTCCCTGGCTCTGGAACATTGGGGATCCTTTGTGCCCCAGCAGAACATTTGGATTCATCTCCTCTGCCTGATCCTTCCCAGGCTGTTCCTGGGATAATTTAGGTTGGATTTGAGGTGGAACGAGGTGCTGGCAAAGAGGGGAAAGCAGATCCAGGTGGAAAGCATTCCCAGAGCTGAAAGGATGTTTGTTGGCGTCGCCCCACGTTGGATTCCAGGAAATCAGGGCTTGGATGGAGTTCCCAGGTGGATGTTGTGGGATGGGTGAGCAGAGGTTGACCAACATCTGCTCCCTGCGTGTCCAGGCCCAGCATTCCCAGCAGGAATGATGCAGGAAGCAGCAGAGCCAGCATTCCCTGGCACCATCCCCCAAATCACCAGGAATTTCCACCAGGTGTAGAGAACAGGAGGCAGTTCTGACTTTTCCTCAGCACCTCCCCTTCACCCGGGGTGATTCCCAGCTTCTGCTCCAGCTGGGAATGCCGGGAGGGAGCCAAGAGCCCAGGATTATGGCTGTGGTGTTCCCAGCCTGGAATCCAGCTGGGACCTTGGAGCAGGGGGAGGAAGAGGAGGGAGGAGTGCTAGGGACACCCTGGCACAGAATTCCCAGAGAATCCGTGGCTGCTCCATCCCTGGAAGTGTCCAAGGCCAGGTTGGGCAGGCCTTGAAGCACTCTGGGACAGTGGAAGTTCCTTTCCTAAATCCTTAAATCCTCCCCATCCCAACCATTCCATGATTCCAGTCCAGGAGGGAACATCGCTTGGGGACAGTGGCAGCACCGCATCCTTCGCTCTCAGCCACATTCCCGGTTTTTTTTCCCGGGAATCTTTTGTCCAGAAGGTGGTGCCAGAACCGTTCGGGACGCGCAGCCAGCGCCGCCGCCGAGGCCACCGCCCCCGCTGAGGTTGTCCCCAAGGTGCCACCGCCCCCGCTGAGGTTGTCCCCAAGGTGCCACCGCCCCCGCTGAGGTTGTCCCCGAGGTGCCGCCCCTTCCCAGCCGCCCTCCCATCCTCTGGATGAGCTTTGGGACGGGAAAATCCAGGGCGGGAGCAAAAACCGCCCCTTTGTGCGGAGCAGCGCCCGGTTCTGTGACATTCCTGGTGCCTGAGCCACAGCATCCAGCAGGAAACGTCCCCAGCCGGACTTTGTGTCCCTCAGCGGGGTCACCGCGGGCTGGGTGTCCTCCCTGCAGGGGTGACAGCGCTGTCACCTCACCACACATCCCTTTTCCAGCTGCTTCCCTCCCTTTGTTCCCTGGTGCCAGCGTGATCTGGGGGCTTGGAATGGTGTGGAGGAGGAGGAGAAGGTGGCAGCTGGTGGCTTCTCCATGGGGACATCAGTGCTGCGAGGAAAATCCAGGAAAGGGAAGGAAATGGAAAGGGAAGGAAAGGAAAAGGAACATCCTCATCCCCCAAACCGGCACCCCTTTCCAAGGTCATGGGTCCTCCTGCTGTCCCTTTCCTGGTGTCCCCAAGGCTTTTGTTATCCCAGGAAAAAGCATCAAATCTGCCTGTCTTGGGAGGGGATGGAATTTGGGCACCTCCGGAGTCACCACAACCCTGAACCAACTCCAGCCTGAGCTCCTGATTTATTTCCCTCAATCCCAGATCCCTCCACTTCTCTGTCTTGCTCCTTCTTTGGGGGAAAAATGAGAAATCTGGGGCACAGCCACGGATGGATGGGGAGAGTAGGAGTTTGGGATTTGTGTTGGGAACACGGCAAAGTCACCCAAAGGGATAACACCGGATGTCCATCACTGGAAGTGTCCCAGGATGGGGCTTTGATTAACCTGGGACATGGAAAATGTCCCTGCCCTTGGCACTGGATGAGCTTTAAGGTCTCTCCCAACCCAAACCAGTCTGGGATTCCATGGAAACAAAAAGCCCCACTGGTATTCCCAGGTTCCTCTGGAATGGAGCTTTTCCAGGTGAAACAATGTCCAGGGAATGGATTTTTCCAGGTGAAACAATGCCTAGGGAATAGAGCTTTTCCAGGTGAAACAATGCCCAAGAAATTGAGCTTTTCCAGGTGAAACTGCCCATGGAATGGAGTTTTCCAGGTGAAACAATGCCCAGGACAGTGGCAGCGCCAAGGTGCCATCAGCTGCTCTCCCAAAAGGACCAACCAGACGTGTTTTTCTCATCCAGTGGTTCAAAGAACTCGGGGAAAAGCTTTCGGGGAACTGGTTTCCCCAAATCCCGGCTCTGATGTGGGGACTGAGCAGGAAAAACCCCGAAATGCTTCAGTGGCCGTGGTGGTGCTGGGTCAAATGTTCAGCTTGATCTTGGAAGTCTCTTCCAACCTTAATAATCCTAAAATCCCTGCTTTGAGAACCAGGGAGTTTTGGGGAACGAGGAAAATTAATTTTTTTTCTTCTTTTCCACCTCTGGGGCCTCTCCCGAGCCAGCACCTCCCTGCTGGTGCCACGAGCAGCTTTGCAGAGGCGCCGCTGAGACAGGAGGGCAAATTGGCTCCTTCAATCAGCGGCCCAGGTGCCTCCCAGACCCCACCTTTGGCCTTAAAAGACATTTAATTGAGGGCTGCGAGAGAAAATACCCGGTGGGCAGCCCCAAAAGTGCCGCAGATAATCATCAGGGTGCCCTACATACGGCTTGGCTGCGAGATCAGACGGGCCAGAAGAATCCGACATTGTTCCAAATGAACAGGAGAGGGAAGTAACAACTCCATAATTACTCACCTCGAGTTAATTGTTGGTAATTACAGCGAGTAGGCACTGGAGGAAGCAGTGACGGGCTGGCCCTGGAGAGTCACGGGGAGGGCTGGGAGTGTGCCCTGCGCACCACGGCTCCGAGGGGGTTAAACTCCATGGGTTTGGTCGGGAATTTTTTTTTTTTTTCCTTTTCCCTCCCTCCCGGGTTATTCGCAGCAGAGCCGGGGTGGAAGGGCTGAGCTGAGCCTTTGCTCCCGGGGACGGACCGGGACTCGTTGCCGGGTACTTCCCGAGTGAGCCGGGTGTTGTCCTGGCTGGCAGCGCGGGGCTGCCCCGTGCCCGAGCCCCCGTGCTACCCCCATGGGGGATGACATCGACTGGCTGGACCTGCCGGGCAGGTGGACCTACGGCGTCTGCGGGGACGGGAGAATCTTCTTCGTCAAGTACGGTCCTGCCCCGAGCCGGCGTGGGGTGGGGAGGGGGCTCTGCTGGGGCTGGGGGCAGCGCGGTGCGTGCTTGGGGGGCTGCAAAGGGTGGGGGGCTCGGTTTGGGGTACAAACAAGAGGTCCTTCCTGCTGTCCCATGGCACGGCCACCTCTCCTGTCCTCCCGTTTCTCCCTGCTTGGGGACACTGCTGTCGCAGTTCCCCTCTTCCCTAAAATGCCCTCGTTTGGCTGGAGAAGTCCCCCGTGGTGCCAAGAGCCTTCCCCAGAGGTGGGAAGGGGTTGCTGAGCCCCCCGAGGGTGCTGACAGCCCCTCTGTCCTTGTCCCTCACAGCGACGACACCAAATCCACCAGCTGGGTGCACCCTGGCACGGGCTACGCCATCCAGAGCGGGCACTTCTCCTGCGCAGGTGAGCCTGGGGGCCAGGACTGGGAAATGTGGAGTGAAATCCCCCAGGAGTGCAAAGGAGAACCCCCAAAACTGAGCCAGCAGGAGCTCTCTGCAGCTGGGGAGGGCTGGGGGGTTGTACGAGGTGATGCTGTCTCTCCCCAGCGTGGGTTTTCCAGCTGGAGAGATTCCCGGTGGATTTTCCCCTCCCTCCTATGGTTTCTGATGAGGAGGGGCCTCAAACTTCTCCAAAAATGCAGTTTGAGCCTTGTGAGAGCCAACCACGGCAGCACAAAGTGTCGCCGTCACCCCTCAATCCCTGCCCGCACCATCCTGCCCTTCCCCGGGGGGGAGTGACACCGGGAGGGGACCGGGAGGGTGACCCCGCTCCTGGCCTGTCCCCGCAGGGCTGCCCCGAGGCTGGGAGGTGGACACCACCACGCACGGCGGCCTCTACTTCATCAAGTAAGTGAGGAGGGGCCGGGGGAAGAAGCTTTTGCATCCCGGGATGCTGCGGCTCCCTGGGCCGGTCCCCGCAGGGATCGGGAAGGACCAGCCCCAGCTCTGGGCCCTGCACCTGCAGCTCCTGCGCCAAACGCCCATCCCAGATGCAAAATTCTCCTCGGAGGCTCCGGGGAGCTCCGGGGTGGAGTGGGCGAACCAGCCACCCCCTTCCCCGCGTCATCCCGCAGGGGAACATCCCCCGGAGCCCAGCGGGGAATTCCTGGAGCTCCTGGATGTTGTGGGAAGGAGCCCGGTGGCTCGGAGGGTCCCTGGGGCACGGAGCTGGCTGTGCTGGCCGGGCTGAGGCAGCAGGAGCGCCGCTCGGTGAGGCTCCAGCCCGAGGCGCTGCTCCCGGTTCATCCCACTGGGTTGTTCCCCATTTCCTCTCGCCCCTTCCTTGCCTCCAGTGCTGGGACTGGGGCCGTGGCGAGGCGATTTTGGTGTCTAGACAGGCTGAGAGCTGCAGGCTGTGCCTCGCCTCGCGTGGGGCTCCGGGTCCTGCCGGGTGAGGCTGCTCCAGACGGGATCTTTGAGCCCGTCCCTATCTGGCTCCCGGAGCTTTCCCTGTGTGCCCAGACAGCAATAAAAACCCGGCAAAGAGAGCAAAGATCCCCCGGCGGGCTGGAGCAAAGCGCCGGGATTAGCCGCTCTAATCTGGGCAGCGGAGACGAGGTGTCCTTGAGGCAGCCCCAGACGGGGCTGGGAGCGGCGCTGGGGCTGCTCCGGGAGCCTCCCGGTGGGGTTGGAGTTGTGACCTTAGGAACCACCTTCCTGTGTGTCCCGGGACCTGGGAATGGCACAGCAGAGCAGGGAATGGGCTGGGGCTGCCCTGGGAGCCTCCTGGTGGGGTTGGAGCTGAGACCCCAGGGGCAGGGAGCACCTTCCCTGTGTGCCCCAGGATCTGGGGGTGTCACACTGGAGCAGGGAATGGGATTGGGGCTGCTCCAGGAGCCTCCTGGTGGGGTTGGAGCTGTGGAATTTTGTTGTGCCTCCTCTGGAGCAGGAACCACCTTCCCTGAGAACTACAGCACCTGGAAATGTCACGGTGAAGCAGGGAATAGGATTGGGGCTGCTCCAGGAACCTCCTGGTCAGGCTGGAGCTGTGACCCCAGGGGCAGGAACCACCTTCCCTGCACACCTGGGAATGCCACAGCAGAGCAGGGAATGGGATTGGGGCTCCTCCAGGAGCCTCCTGGTGGGGTTGTAGCTGTATCTTCTGAGTCAGGGACCACCTTCTGTCTGTGCCCCAGGACCTGGGAATGTCACAACAGAACAGGGAATGGGCTTGGAAGGTGGTGGCCTCCAGGCCAGGGCTGGGGAAGGATCCTGCCAGCCCTACCTGGGGCCCAGGGGACCAAGTGGTGGCAATTGTCCTCCAGAGGTGGCACTGGGCCCAGCTGTGGAGAAGGGAAGCTCCAGGGGATGCCAGGCCTCTCCCAGCCCCGAGTGTGGGTGGGCAGCACCCAGTGCCCTATCCCGCTGCCCCCATGGGGATTTTTTCATCCCAATCCTGCCCCCAGCTGTGCTTGCAGGAGGAGAGGCCCTGCTGTGTCCATGGCTTTGGGATGGGGCTGCTCCAGCAGCTCCCGGGGTGCCATAAAGGGAGCAGGGAAGGACCAGACACCAAACTGGGGTGCTCAGCCTGCCTGGTTGGGCTGAGGGGCTCCCCCAAGAGCTCCCCATTTTCTTCTGGGTTTCCTGGGCTCTTTTTGGGGAGCAGGAGGACCGTGGGAGATGGAGCAGCCCCTGTGGAACCCCTGTGCCTGCAGAGCAGGGGAATGGCTGGGGACATGGTCTTGGGGAGGGGACAGCTGCAATTTTGGGGGACACAGGAGGCAGTGGATCCAGTGAAAGCCACCCCTGTGGCCATCTCCTAGAACCCCGTGGCTAATGGGGGGATTAAAGGATCAAGGGTGGCCGCTGGTTTTCCCTTCCCGGAGCACCCTGGCTGTCCCCAGGCCCAGGAAGGTCCTCGCGGGCTCTGAGCCCGAGCTGGCTGCAGCAGGTGCCAGCAGGGTGCCACCACGGGCCTGGCAGCTGTGACAGGCAGAATGAGGGCAGTGCCATGGATCGGGGCACGGTGCCATGGCTGTAGGGCTGCGATCTGCAGGGCCAGTGCCTCTGTGCCCAGCTCCGGGAGCCACCCAGGCTGGGGGCCTGAGCTGGGTCCTGCCAGCCCCACCTGAGCCATCCTGGCCACCAGCTGAGCTGTTGGGGCCTGTCCTGCTGCCCATCCCCTCCCTGTGGGTGGCAATCCTGGGGTGCAGAGCCTGGGGGTGCAGAGCCTGCCCTGCTCCAGAGGGTTCCACAGCTGGCTGGCACCAAAGGGGCTCCCCTGCCCTGCCAGGTGCAGGATCCCGAGGGATGCGCAGTGCCAGGGATGTCCTGTCCAATCCAGGGGACCTCTCTGTCCCCCATCCCAGTGCTGGGATGCCTGGGGAGCACTGCCCAGCACTGGGCTGCAGGATCTGGGATGCTGGGATGCGGGAAAGGGAGCAGGGTCCCCTCTGTCCCCTGACACAGAGCTTGGTCCCTGCCATGCCCCCACTGCTGGGATGCGGGTCCAGGCTGTGCCCAGGCTCTGGGATGCGGGTCCAGGCTGTGCCCAGGCTCTGGGATGCGGGTCCAGGCTGTGCCCGGGTTTTGGGGTGCGGGTCCAGGCTGTGCCCAGGCTCTGGGATGCGGGTCCAGGCTGTGCGGGTCCAGGCTGTGCCCAGGCTCTGGGATGCGGGTCCAGGCTGTGCCCGGGTTTTGGAATTCAGGTCGAGGCTGTGCCCAGGCTTTAGGGTGCAGGTCCAGGCTGTACCCAGGTTCTGGGATGTGGATGCAGGTGGTGCCCAGGCTCTGGGATGCGGGTCCAGGCTCTGGGATCAGCGGATCCCGGCTGCTTTCCGCGGGATGCGGGAGGCGTGCGCGGGGTGGGCAGCGCGCTCCAGCCCCCTCGCAGGGTCGCGGGTCCCCTCGGTGAAGCACAAAGGGGCTCGGCACCGTCCCCCTGAGGGCTGCGGAGGTGGGGGGCGGTGGGGGCGGCGCGGCCCCCCCGCCCTGCTCGGTGCCAGCCCGGCGTCACGTGCCGCTCGGTGGCCCCCGAGCATGCCCAGCTCCGGCTGCGGCTCCGGCTCCCGCTCCGGCTCGGGCTCGGGCTCGGGCTGGGGATGGCCGGGAAGATGCTGCTCCCGTAGGCAGCGGGGGGGGGACCGGCCGCTGCCCGCCCCGCACGGTGAGTGCCTCCGGCGCGGCTCCCTTCCTCCTCCTCCTCCTCCTCCTCCTCCTCCTCCGCTTTTCCACCTCCTCCTCCTTCTCGCGGGCGCTGAGCGGGGGGTGCGGAGCGGCAGCGCATCCCCTCAGGGTGCTGGGGGGGCTCTTTTAGGGAAGGGGGGGGGCTGCGCTCCGGCCCCATGGGCAGAGCAGGGCGCTCTGTGGGGGCCGGCACCCCCCGGCTGCCCGAGGGGCTCCCCCTGCACCTCCTGCCCCTCGTGCCGGGCGTTGGGTGACGAGTGCCACCCCCGCCCCCCGAGCTGTCCCCGCCGTCTGTTTATGGGCTGCGAGCTGGTTTGTGTCCCCAAAACCCCAAATGCTGCGGGCTGGGACCCGCTGGGTTTGGACCCCCCGGGCTCGGCCCCAGAGCAGTGCCGAGGCTTTGGGGGAGCTCCGCTGTTCGCTGTCTCAGCACCCTCAAACCCCATCCTGGTGAAGGGGGGCTCGGAAGGGCCGGACCCCCCAGCGCCGCGTGCCGCGCTTGCCCCCGCGCTGCGCTGGGGGCGGGATGTGATGGATGGGGCTGAGAGATGTCGTCTGGCGCTTCCCAGGAAAGCCGAGACCTTCCCTTGGCTCCGCGGCTCGTTTCGCTGCCTGCTGCGAGCGGAGAGCCATCCTTCTCTTTCTCCTCCTCCTCCTCCTCGTCCTGCTGGGCCGGGAGGAAGGGCAGCGCCGCCGCTCCGGGCCCCCCTGCACCGGGGGGTGTCTGGCGGTGCCGGAGACGCGCGAGGCGCAGCCGCTGCCCCGAGCCCTCAATCGCAGCTTTGTTGCGCCGCTCGCAGCTCGGAGGGAAACAGCCTCTGATTCATCACATGATGGGGATGTTAATACGCCACGAGTCTATTAAACCCCAGCGGAAGGGGCCGGACCGGCCTCCCCGCGGGGCTCGCCGGGGACCCCACTGCTGACCGCGGGCCGGAGGGGTCCGGTCACTCCGGCACCTCCGTGCGGGGTCTCGGCCACCTCCGAGGGCTCCGTGCACCACCTGGCCCTGCCATCCCCCGGTGACGCGGTCCCTCGGGTGCAGGGGGCGGGCCCCCCGCTCCAGATGGCCGCGGGAGCCGCTCCGTTAATCCCCGCGAGCGGGGAGGGGGCCGGTGGCCACCGCGGGCTGCGGGGAGGGCCGGCAATGGAGGGAGCCGGGGCTGGCGTTTGCTGCAGGATGCATCCCTCCAGGCTGGCTGCGGCGCTGCGTGCGGCTCTGCAGCCGGGCATCGGCAGCATCCCGCTGCTTGCTCCCACTCCTGCGCGTCTGCAGGAGCGCCTGCAGCCCGCCGTGATCCCGCTGTGAATCCTGTTGTGAATCCCACTGTGATGCCTCCATGAATCCCACTGTGATGCCTCTGTGAATCCCACTGTGATCCCCACTGTGGTCCCTCCATTAATCCCACCATGATCCCTCCGTGAATCCTGCCGTGATCCCTCTGTGAATCCCGCCGTGATCCCTCCATGAATCCCACTGTGATCCCTACGTGAATCCCGTTGTGATCCCTACATGAATCCTGCCGTGATCCCTCCATGAATCCCACTGTGATCCCTCCATGAATCCCATTGTGATCCCTCCGTGAATCCCACTGTGATCCCTCCGTGAATCCTGCTGTGATCCCTCCATGAATCCCTCCATGAATCCCTCCATGAATCCCTCCATGAATCCCGCCGTGATCCCTCCATGAATCCCATTGTGATCCCTACGTGAATCCTGCCATGAATCCCTACATGAATCCCTCCGTGAATCCCTCTGTGAATCCCTCTGTGAATCCCTCCATGAATCCCATTGTGATCCCTACGTGAATCTTGCCATGATCCCTCCATGAATCCCTCCATGAATCCCTCTGTGAATCCCTCCATGAATCCCTCCGTGAATCCCTCCGTGAATCCCTCCATGAATCCCGTTGTGATCCCACCGTGAATCCCACTCTGCATCCCCAGCACCAAGCTCATCCCAGGATGCTCAGCCCCTGCACACGCCGGGCTCGGTGTGTGTGTGTGTGTGCCTGCTCCAGATCCATCCCCTGGGTCCTGCTGGCATTTCCTCATGGGAAAGGAGAGCTCCTGAAGCTCCTGTCCCACTCAGACCTGCACCCGTCCCTCTTGTCCCTCTCCCTTCACTGGGAGACTCTTCCCAAGCCAGCTCCTTCCCTCCTCGGCCTGGCAGAGTCGTGGCTGGGGGTCACCCAGGCCTGTCACCCACCCTGAGCCACCCCCGTGGGGACACAGAGCCAGGACTAGGACTCCCAGAGTGGGGGGTGGCTGAGGAATTCCAATTCCTGCGCTAAAAATCCCACGGGAAGCACAAAATCCAGCCTTTATGGACATCGGTGTTTGCAGGGGACCCTCAGCCCACCGTGGGGACCCCTTGGCACCCATCCTACTGCACTGGGCCACCAGTGCCCTGCTGGCTGCCAGGGACAGGGGCTGTGCTGAGGGGTCCCCAGGTGCCCAGGGGTGCCCCCGGCAGAGGCAGTGACAGGGTGAGGACGGCTGGCACCGGGCTGGCGCTGCAAACCGCGTTTTCCTGCCGAGTTCCCATAGAAACAGGCGGGAGCAGCCGCCGGGCTGGCGAGGATGAGGCAGAGGAAGGACGGGCAGGAGGGTGAGGGACATGGCTGGCACTGATGGGTGAGGCCACGGTGCCAACGCCACGAGGGCACCACTGACCAGTGGCTGTTCCCCGCCGTGGGGAAGGGACAAGGGACAACAGAGTGGCCCTGGCCGTGTGTCACCGTGACACGGGTGAGCGTGTCCATGTTTGTGTGCATGTGTCGTGGTGCCCACACCCCTCATGCCACTGCCAGGCCCGGCCTCGGGCACAAAACCCACCCCAGATGGGCAGTGAGGGGTTTTTAATCCCCCCGAGGCCTCCTGAGCCAGCCAGGCAGGGCCAGGGTTGTTTTCTGCTCCATCTGTGCCCCCGGGAATCAGCCAGGATTTCTCCCAAAGCTCGGCTGGAAGAGGCCGCGCGGCTCCGGCTCCGGCGCTGCTCTTCTCTCTCTCTCTCTCTCCCCCAGGATTTGGTAGTAGCATCCCCCACTGCTGTTTTCCTTGGAAAACACGATAATCCGCAGCAGCAGGCAGCAGCAGCGCCTTGAGGAACGCGCTGCCTCCTCTCCAGCCTCCTTCCTCCGCAGCGTTCGCAGCTCTACGCCCACCCGGGGAAGTCCTGCCCCGCCGGCAGCCCCTTCCCACTGCCCGGCGGGGAGGTGATGATCCAAAGCATCCCTGCTTTTCCTGGCACCGCTGAGGAGCGCAGGGCACGGGCAGAAGGAAACCTGCAGGCAGAGGAGGGAGGGGGCACGTGTGGAGCCCCCCCTTCCAGCCCTGCCTGCTCCTTCCACCATCCCAAGCTGGAAAATCCCCCGGGATTGGGTTGTTCTGTGCGGGCAGCGCTGCTTTTCCATGTGGGTTTGGTTTGATTCTGGTTTTTACCCAGCAGCAGCAGCACAGGGAGCCCTTCCAGGGCCTGTGCAGAGCTCCAGAGGCAGGCTGGAGCAGAGAAAAGGCTCCAGAGCACGGAAAAGGCTCCGGAGCAGCGGCTGAGGGGCGAGGTGGCCCCGGCATGCAGGGAATGAGGCTGGATGGTGGCAGAGGCCGGTTGTGCCCTTAATCTGCGAATTCACTAAAGCTCTTTAATAAAGATTCAAAGTCACCAACTTCTCAATTAAGGGATGAGGCAGCTCTTGATCCGCGTTTCTGGGTCAGCGGGAGAAAGGCCATTTAAGACCTTTGATGTTTCCAGGGAATAAACACCTGGCTGTGCAGGAGGACGGGTGGCTCGGCCTCCTCCGGGGCAGGACCCGCAGCCCCGAGTCCAAGCCTGGCTGCTCCTGACTCATGGGCTCGTTCTGGGGGAAAGTGGAGCTGCTGGAGCGAGTCCAGGGGTCACGAAGGTGCTCCGAGGGCTGGAGCATCTCTGTTGGAGCCAGGCTAGGAGAGAGGAGGAGAGAGAAGGCTCCAGGGAGAGCTCAGAGCCCCTCCCAGGGCCTGAAGGGGCTCCAGGAGAGCTGGAGAGGGATTTGGGAAAAGGAATGGAGGGACAGGACACAGGGAATGGCTCCCACTGCCAGAGGGCAGGGAGAGATAGGATTTTGGGAAGGAATTCCTCCCTGTGAGGGTGGGGAGGCCCTGCGATGGATTTCCCAGATAAGCTGTGGCTGTCCCATCCCTAGAAGTGTCCAAGGCCGGGTTTATGGGGTTTGGAGCCGCCTGGGATAGGGGAAGCTGTCCCTGTTCCCTGCCCAGCTCTCCCGGAGCACCTGGAGGGCTCTGGAGATCAGTGGGACCCTCTGGACTCACGGGTGGTCCCCACCCCGCCAGGACCCCCGACTCTCCAGGGCTCTTCAAACCCTCTGTTTACCTCAACAGCAGCCGCCTGCACGGGTGTTAATTGCAGGAGCTGGCAAGGCACTAATTAGGGGATAATGAGACGCCTTTGTGTGTGTTTGGCAGCCCGGCGACAGACGCCCTGCTCCGAACACCCCGCGGGCCGGGGATGGGCCGGGGCCTCGGGGATGGGCCTGTCCGTGACCCCCCGTGCCGTGTCCGTGATCCTGAGCTGTGTCCATGATCCTGGATCGTGTCCGTGATCCTGGATCGTGTCCGTGATCCTGGGCCGTGTCCGTGATCCCCCCGTGCCGTGTCCGTGACCCCGTGCCGTGTCCGTGATCCTGGATCGTGTCCATGATCCTGGGCCGTGTCCCTGATTCCCCCATGCTGTGTCCGTGACCCCGTGCTGTGTCCATGATCCTGGGCCGTGTCCGTGGTCCTGGGCCGTGTCCGTGACCCCGTGCCGTGTCTGTGATCCTGGGCCGTGTCCGTGACCCCGTGCCGTGTCTGTGATCCCCCCGTGCCATGTCCGTGATCCTGGGCCGTGTCCGTGATCCTGGATCGTGTCCATGATCCTGGGCCGTGTCCGTGACCCCGTGCTGTGTCTGTGATCCTGGGCTGTGTCCGTGATCCTGGATCGTGTCCATGATCCTGGGCCGTGTCCGTGATCCTGGATCGTGTCCATGATCCTGGGCCGTGTCCGTGACCCCGTGCCGTGTCTGTGATCCTGGGCCGTGTCCGTAATCCCCCCACGCCGTTTCCCTAATCCCTGTGCACGTGTCCATGATCCTCCCAATCCTGTATCCATAATTCCCGTGCCGTGTCTGTGACCCCCCCATGCCGTGTCTGTGACCCCCCCCCCACGCTGTTTCCATAATTCCCACCCCTTATCCATAATCCCCACGCCATGTCCGTGACCCCGTGCCATGTCCGTGACCCCGTGCCATGTCCGTGACCCCGTGCCGTGTCCGTGATCCCTCAGTGCCGTGTCCGTGTCCCCCCAGCCCCTCTCCCCGGGCTCTGGGACTTGTTCGAGCCCCAGCCCCGCTCCCACCCCGCCGTGGCCCCGCAGCTGCTCCCGAGTCCCGCCGGAGCCTTTCCGAGCATCCCTTTGTTCTGGGAGCGGGGAGGCAGGACCCGAGGGGGGCACCCCACGGACCATCCCTCCCCACCTCGGCACGTCCCCGTTCCTGGGGCGCTGGAACTCGGGGGGCTGGGGCTTGTCCTGGCGGTGAACATCCCGCACCCTCCCGCTGCTCCTGCTCCCACATTCCTGCCGTTGTCGTTCCTCCCCTCCCGCCGCAGCCACCGGGAGCCGCCGTTTTCCCCCTCCGAGCTTTCCTTACGTAACGCCGGCAGCGGCTCCGGCAGCTCGGTGACACCGGGGCCTGGGCGGCGCATCCAGGTGGAAAAAACAGGGATGTGGCTGCTGGATTTCTCTAGGATGGGGTGGGAGATCCCTCTCCGTGTGCAGCTGGGGCGGGAGTGGGGCTGTGAGGGATTTCGAGGTCCAGGAGCTTTTGGAGGGATGCCCAGGAGGGTCTGGAGAGACCCTCAGGAGGGATTTTGAAATCCAAGAGGGTATGGAGAGACCCTGAGGGGAGTTTTGGAGGTCCAGGACTGTTTGTAGGGACCCTCGGGAGGGTTTTGGAGGTCCAAGAGGGATTGGAGAGACCCCCAGGAAGGTTTTGGAGGTCCAGGAGGCACCACCAGAAGGGTTTTGGAGGGATCCAGGACAATTTGTAGGGACCCCTAGGAGGGTTTTGGAGGTCCAGGAGGGTTTGGAGGGACCCCCAGGAAGGATTTTGAAACCCAGGAGCATATGGAGAGACCCCCCCAGGAAGGTTTTGGAGGTCCAGGAGGGTTTGGAGAGACCCCCCAGGGGGATTTTGGAGGGTTTGGAGGGACCTCCAGGGGGATTTTAGTGGTCCAGGACCCTTCGTGGTGAGCTGCAGCTGAGCTGGGGGATGAGAGGCTGGTGATCCATGGGGCCAGGGCTGGGGACAAGCAGCACCAAGCAGCCTCCAGGGACTCGGGTGGCTCCGTGGGGCTGTCCCGGAGCCCCAAGGATGCCGTGCCGTGGGTCGGGTTCCGGTGGAACAGCCGGGACCGGTCCGGCAGCCCCGGCCGCCTCCCCGCCCTGCCCGGCCGGTCCCGCGGGGCCGAGCCCCGAGCCCGACACCGCTTCCCGGAGCTGCCGCACGCCCGGGGGGCTGCGGGGGGACGGCTGAGGGTGGGGAGGGGCTGTGCCCATGGCAGAGCCCTGGCACAGCGTCCCAGCCTGGGGGGAACAGCTGGAAAATTCCATCCCACTGGCACTGCCGCCCCGGCAGCCTCGTACCCACAGCCCGGGCTGGGAAGAGCTGCAAGGACCCCCAGGAGGGTTTGGAAAGACCCCCAGGAGGGTTTGGAGGTCCGAAAGAGCTTGGAGAGACTCCCAGGACTGTGTGGAGGGATCCCCAGGAAAGTTTTGGAGGTCCAGAAGGATTTCGAGGGACCCCTGGGAGGGTTTTGGAGGCCTAGGAAGGTTTGGAGGGACCCCGTGAGGGTTTTGGAGGCCTTGGAGGGACCCTCAGAAGGGGTTTTGGAGGTCCAGAACTGTTTAGAGGGATCCCCAGGAGGGTTTTGGAGGTCCAAGATGGTTTGGAGAGGCCCCCAGGAGGATTTTGGATGTCCGGGAGTGTTTGGAGGGACCCTGTGAGGGTTTTGGAGATTTTGGAGGGACCCTCGGAAGGGTTTTGGAGGTCCAAGAAGGTTTGAGAGACCCCTAGGAGGTTTTCGGAAGTCCAGGAGAATTTGGAGGGACCCCCAGGACAGTTGTAGATGTCATGGAGGAGCCTCCAGGAGGGTTTTGTATGTCCAGGAGAATTTGGAGGGACCCCCAGGAGGTTTTTGGAGGTCCGGGGGGGTTTGGAGCGACCACTCCTGGCGGGCTGTCCCCTTGCCCAGTGTCCTTGGTGGCCTGTGGCTGTGGCCAGGCGCGCCCCAGATAAGCAGGATCCCGCAGGAATGTGATTTATGGGGCCAAAGTTCACCTGCCCTGCTGGGTTATGGGATGGCCGAGAGCGGGGCTGCAGCGGCAGCGTCACCCCAGCCCAGGTGCCACCAAGGCCTGGCCCCGGTGGCAGCAGGGACAGCGGGGCAGCACAAACCCCATTCCCTTTCCCATGGGATCATCCCGGTGCCTGCTGGAGAGCGCTGGGGTGGGGGCCGCGGGATTGGGGCGCTGCCCACCGAGGCAGAGCCACCGCGGGTGATTTTGGGGTGCGGGGAGAGGGCGCTGGGGCTGTCGGATCCCTCAGGGGCAGAATACGCCACTTTAACCAGGGAAACTGAGGCACGGAGCCAGCCCGGCGGGAACTGGAGCGGTGACCTCGCGTGCCGTGTCCCATCCCCGCTCCGGAGAGGGTTTGTTTTTTTTTTGGGGTGGGATGGGTGGGATGTGTGCGCCTGTGCACGCGCGCGCCCGCGGGCACCCCGCAGCCCCATTTCCCGATCGGCTTTGGGGTGTTGCCATCACGTAATTAGCGGTAATTGCTCTCTAATGAGGCAGCAATCCTGCGGCGGGCCCGCGCTTCAAAGCGCTTCCCCCGCGCCCCGGGCCGTGCCCCCGGTGTCGCACCCCCCGCCGGTGCTGGGTGGGTGTCGCGGGGGCTGCGCTGGCTCCCGGGACACCACCCGGAGAGATTTTGGGACATCCGGAGAGAGGGGTCGCTCCCTGGTGGCACTGGGGACAGCGGGCGGTGGCGTGTCCCCGCAGTGCCCGTGCCAGCCTGGCAGCACGCCCCGGCTGCTCCGGGCGCTGGCACTGCCCGCGTCCTCCGGGGCGCTCTGGGGACTTCCTCTGCCTCGCCCCCGCTTGTCCCCGCTGCTGGTGCCACCCCTCGGGCGGTGTCACCCCGCTGGCACGGTCACCTCGCCGGCGGTGCCACCCTTCGGGCGGTGTGACCCTGCTGTGGTAGTGTCACCCCACTGTGGCAGGGCCACCCCTCTGGCAGGGTCACCCTGCTGTGACAGTGTTACCCTGCTGTGGCAGTGTCACCCCACTGTGGCAGGGCCACCCCTCTGGCAGGGTCACCCTGCTGTGACAGTGTCACCCTGCTGTGGCAGTGTCACCCCACTGTGGCAGTGTCACCCCACTGTGGCAGGGCCACACCACTGGCGGTGCCACCTCGCTGGCATTGTCACCCCACTGTGGTAGGGCCACCCCTCTGGTGGTGCCACCCCGCTGGCAGTGTCACCCCACTGTGACAGTGTCACCCCGCTGTGGCAGTGTCACCCCACTGTGGCAAGGCCACCCCTCTGGCGGTGCCACCCCGCTGTGGCAGTGTCACCCTGCTGTGGCAGGGTCACCTCACTGGCGGTGCCACCCCACCGTGGGTCACCCCGCTGGCGGTGTCACCTCGTTGGCACCGTCCCCTTCTCCCTGCCCCACCGTGCCCTGCTCCCACCCTGCCCCAGAGGAAAAGCCACCCCACGCCAGCCCTGTGTCCCCGCAATGCCACCAAGCGGGTCCCCACTCCTGTCCCTTCGTGCCGCCCTCCGCTCCGGCCCAGCGCCGCACGCCCGAGCGGACCAGCGGGCGCCAGGTGTTGGTAGCCTGGCACGGATGCCAGGGAGAGGTGCCACTCGAGCGGGGCGTTTTGGGGTTTTTTCCTTTTAATTCTCCAATTTAACCCCCAGGCTGGCTCTGCCGGGGGCGGGGGTCCCCATGCTCGGGCAGATCCCGGGTGGAGGTCCCGGGAATGGCACCGAGGGCGGTGCCAACGCTCGCCACCGGGAAGGGGCAGGTCCCCGGGGCTTGGCGCAGCTTTTGGGGTGACCCCTGGAGCCGCTCCCCCATCCCCGAGATGGGTTTCCCTCCTCTTTTCCGGGGAGCCCTGGGGGGATGCTGAGCCCGCGGTGCCCTCAGCGAGGAGGAGGAGGAGGAGGAGGAGGAGGAGGAGGAAGGCTCAGGTGTTTGCCAGCCCCAGGTGAGGTCCGCGTGCCCCTCGCTCGCCGCCGCGGGTTTGTTTTCCTCGTCTCTCCTTTCAGCTCGGCTGAGCAGCGATGATTTGCAATTCCAGTTTTCGCGGCGCACCTAACGCGGCCGGGCTGGGTGTGCCCCCCCGCCCCGGTGCTGCCAGGGGAACCCTGACACATTATTTGCTCTGCTTTGTGATTTATTTGTTATTTTGGTTGCGTGGGTTTTTTTTTTTTTTTCTTTTTAATTCCATTTTTCCCCTTTCCCCTGAACCAACGCTTTGCCTGGTCAGGAAACAACGACCACGGGGGAATGGGATGGAAGTTTGAGAGCTCGTCCAAGTGAGAGGTTGATGGGGAAGATGTTTGGGGGATGTTTGGGGGTTGCTGGACCCCTCAGCCTTGGGGTGCAGAGCTGGAGGAAGGGTTGCTGATAGCGCCGAGGCTGCCGCGGCCTTATCTCATCCCGGCCTTATCAGCAGACATGCTTGAGCTGCAGATAAGCGGGACCTTGGGTTCAGGCTCTGGTTGCTGGAGCGGGACGGGGGAGATGCTCCGTGTCCCGCTGCTGGGGCGGGGTGGGCGGGAGGGAGGTGTTGGGGGGGCTGAACCCCCCGTTTGGGAATGGGGGAACCCCCAAAAGCTCGGTGTGGGGTTGGGGTCACAGAGCAGCCCCTGGGCGAGGGGAGGCTGTGCCTTTCCTTGTGTGGATGGGGCAGGAATTAGGGCTGGGAACGGCCTGGGGGGGATTGGCTCCGTCCCTTCTTCTCTTGAAGTGAAAGAAAGTGAAGTAGAAATTTCATATTTGGAGCCAATTTGATGATTGTGCATCCAAAACACCCATGCAGAGGCTCCCAATTTCTCCTCCATCTCCCCCAAATCTCTCTCTGTGCTGGCAGGAGCCCCAGACCGTGCTGGAGGTTCTCTGCTCCATCCCCGGGGATTTTGGGGATGCTGGAAGGTGATTTTGGGTGCTGCCAGGCCTTGTGGGAGCTGCTGAGGGGGGATTTTCATATCTAGGGCACGGTGGGCGCTGTCCCCGGGAGCCAAAATCCTCGGGGTGGCCCTGGGGAGGAAAACCTCATCCCACTCCATCCAAATTTGCTTTTCCAAAACGCCTTTGGGGGATGCTGAGGCTCAGGGCGCTGCACCCACCTGTACTGGGGAGTGTCCCCATGCCCTGCGCGTGTCCCTGGGGGCTCTGGGGACAGCTGGTGGCCCTGTCCGGCCATCCGGGGGTGGATCCAGGAGCTGCAGCTCTTCCTGCCGGGCTCGGGCAGGGCGCTGGGAGCTGGGGAAACAGCAGGTGGCTGCTGCTCGTAAACAGGCTGGGATTGCTGGTGCGCCCCAGGGCCGCTTGTGCAACCGGGGCGGGGAACTGGCTCCGAGCTCCGTGGGGCTCCCCGCACCCCGGCTGGAGAATTCCAGCCTGGATCCAGCCTTGGGAGCGCAGGGAATATGAGCTGCCCCTTCCCAAAACTCGGCTCCCTGGCACAGAGTTGTCACAGGTGGAGATGTCCCCACAGATGTGGCACCGAGAGGCTTCACCCGCCGCTGGCAGAGCGCTCCTGGGATTCCCTTTTGCCTGGATAATTCCCGGGATGATCCCAGGGTCCCTGAGCAGGACACCCTGCCAGGCCCAGCTCGCCCCATGGGCTGGAGCAGCTGCCAGCCCAGCCTCGCCCATGGTATGTGACCGTCCCAGTTTGGGGCTGAGCCTGAAGAATTGGGAAGAACAGGGCAGGGTTTTGTCCTCCGGAGGGTTTTGTCCCGCTGCAGGAAGGGCGGGAAGGCTTCCCACACAAGGAAGTCCCGCGGTGGCACGAGGAAGTCTGCAGTGGCACGGTGTGGCCACGTCCCGTCCTGCCCATCAGCCACCGTGTCCCCAGCGAGCCGAGGGTCCCCCCAGGGTGGCACCGGGCACGCTCTGGTGTCCCCGCTGGGGAAGGGGACATTTTCCACGGCCACAGGTGCCCCATCAGCTGACCCAGCGTCGCTCTCAGCCCCTCCCACCTGTATTTTTTTAAGGCGAAACCCGCGTTATTCGCTTCTCCCACGCGGTTTATTCCCCCATTCCCAGGAGGGCCGTGCCCACCCGGTGCCCACCGCGGGGTCCCGTCCCCTTCCCAGAGCCCAAATGCCGCTCCCAGCGCCCGGAGCGCTCCGTGCAGCTCCAGCACACCCCAAGCACCACCCCGAAGCAGCGAGAGGCTCCACCTTGAGCTGGCACCAGCACGGGGGAGGGCAGGACTGGCGACAAGGGGCTCGGGCAGCGTGGCTGTCGCTGGCGCTGTCGCTGTCGCAGCGCCTGGCGTGGCCGGGAGCAGCGGGAGTGGCAGCGCGGCCGGGGGTGTGCGTGGTGTTTATATAGGAAGGAGCCAAGCTGCAGGTTCAGATTTCAGCCCCCGCTTATCAGCCGGGCTGTTCCTGCCGCGCTCGGACTTGGCGGCTCCCGGAGGCCACCGAGGCTTTTCCCGTCCCTTCCCCGCCAGCCCGGGGCTCCTGGGCTCTGCCCCTCCGCACCTGGAGCAGGTAACCGAGGTGGCTGCGGGTGCTCCGTCCTCACTGCCCGGCTTTGGAGGGGTTAAAAACGGGGCTGAGGGGATGGAGGGAGACTCCGAGGGATGGAGGTGCTGGAGGGGTTTGAGCTGCGCCGGGGGAGCCGAAGATGGGGTTTGGAGCAGCTCGTGGGGAGGGGACGCAGCCTCGAATGTCACACGGGGAGAGTGTGACATGCACGTCTCCAGCGTGGCCGCGGGCAGGTGGCACGGCGGGCACGGCGGGCACGGGCCAGGCCGCGCCGTGCCGTGCCAGGGGTTAATTCCGTGCCGGAGCTGCCGGGAAGGTGTGGCAGCAGGATAAGGCTGGCAGGGCCGGGAGCGGGGCAGGGGCAAACGGTGCCTGCACAGAGCTCCGCATCCAGCCGGGATGGGGGGGATCCTGCCCAGTTCCAGGGGATCCTGCCCGGCTGGGGGGAGATTCTGCCCAACTGGAAGGGGATCTTGACCGGTTCAGGGGGATCCTGCCCGGCTGGGGGGGATCGTGCCCAGCTGGGAGGTGATCCTGCCCGCCTCAGGGGGTCTCTCCCTGTGCCACGAGCCGGGTCCAAAACCTGGGGGAGCAGCCCTAAGGGAGCTGGCTGGGATTCTGGTGGAGATTCCAGCTAAAATCTCCTGGAAGTGCTGCTTCAAATCACCTGGGAGAGACCCTGCTGTGTCTCCTGCTTCGTTCTCTTTAAAGGGGGGTTTTAGGAAAGGCTCTTTCAAATTGACCCTTTCCTGTGGGCCCTGTCACACTTCCCAGTGTTTTCCTGGAGCCTGGAAAAGACCCTTGCTCCCCAAATCCCAGTGTCAGGTGCCCCAGCCCCTGTTTGGCAGCACCGTGTGGGTGTGCTGGGATTCCCTGTCCTGCTGTGGGATGTGGGATGGCTGTGGTGGATAATTCCTGGCCTGCTGTGGGATGGTTGTGGTGAGATTCCCTGGCCTGCTGTGGGATGTGAGATTTGGGATTGCTGTGGTGGATTTTCCTTGTCCTGCTGTGGGATTTGGGATGGCTGTGGTGGATTTTCCCTGTCCTGTTGTGGGATTTGGGATTGCTGTGGTGGATTTTCCCTGTCTCGCTGTGGGAAGTGGGATTGCTGTGGTGGATTTTCCTTGTCCTGCTGTGGGATGTGGGATTGCTGTGGTGGATTTTCCTTGTCCTGCTGTGGAATGTGGGATTGCTGTGGTGGGATTCCCTGTCCTGCTGTGGGATGTGAGATGGCTGTGGTGGATTTTCCCTGTCCTGCTGTGGGATTTGGGATGGCTGTGGTGGATTTTCCCTGTCCTGCTGTGGGATTTGGGATTGCTGTGGTGGGATTCCCTGTCCTGCTGTGGAATGTGGGCTGGCTCTGGTTTCCATCCCATGGCTCCCAGCCAACCCTGGGATGCCCAGGAGCTGGGAATGAGCTCTCCAGCACCGCCAGGGGTGGGTTTGGAGCTGAGCTCAGTCCTGGCTCCATCCTGCTCCGTCCTTCCTTGAGCTCGCCCCGTCCTGCCGGGACAGGAGAAGGTGCAAGGGGAAAAGGCACCGGGGCAGGTGAGGGCAGGGATGGCTCTTCCCTGCCTCCCTAAGGAGATGAGCTTTGGGATCACATTCCCTCCATTCCTGGTGGCTCCTGGGCTGGGGAACACCGGTTCCAATCACACAGAACAACATCCCTGACCCAAACCCACGGGAAACGGGAGCCACGGAGCCGCAGGCACCTGCTGGAGCGATCCCCCGGCTGGATCCACCTGTGATCCCCCAGCTCCCTCCGCGGGGCCGAGCGCTCTTCCCACGCCTTGATCCCAGCTGTGCCCTCCGGGAACGCGGGACGGCCTCGGGCTCTTCCCAGGGTCGAGCAAACCCCTGCCAGCTCCCTGGGCTGTTCCAGCTCCCTGGGGCATCTCCTCGGTCCCGCCTGCCCGTGAGGACCCTTGGAGGCATCCTGTGACACCCCTGGTGGGTTCTCGTGACAGTTTTGGAGGGATCCTGTGGCACTTTTGGGAGGGATCCTGTGGGCATTCCAAGGTGGGCATCCTGTGACATTTTGGGAGGGATCCCATGACATTTTTGGTGGGATCCTATGATATTTTTGGAGGAATCCTGTGATATTTTGGGTGGGATTCTGTGACAGTTTTGGAGGGATCCTGTGGGCATTCCAAGGTGGGCATCCTGTGACATTTCGGGAGGGATCCCGTGACATTTTTGGTGGGATCCCATGACATTTTTGGTGGGATCCCGTAACATTTTGGGAGGAATCCCGTGACATTTTTGGTGGGATCCCGTGACATTTTGGAAGGACTCTGAGCATTCCGAGGAGGAATCCTCTGACCATCCCAAGGGGCTCATCCCGAGCTGCTCCCCCACCGCCAAAGGCTCCGCCGAGGGCTCTCCCAGGCCGGGGCTGGCCCGGCTCCAGCCCGGCTCAGCCATCCCGTCCTTCCAGCTTCCCTCCCCGGCTCCCGGGGCCGCTCCTCCCGCGGAGCGGAGGAAGGGCCGGGGCCGCGTTTATTTGTGGGGGAGAAGGAAGCGGGAGCTGGCACCGGGCTCCTGCGCAAATGAGAGTTCTGGGAAGCGGCGCGTTGGCGCTGGAACTGTCCCGATTTCCAACTGGAAGCATCCCACGGTGACTAAACTTCATTCGCCCTGCAGAGCCCGACCCGCCCGTGGTGCTGCGGAGGTGGCGCTGGGAGGGGGACAAGCGGCACGGCCAGGGCTGTTTGGTGACACAGGGGTGTGTCCTGTCCCCGCGCCGCCTGGGAGACTCCCAGGTTTGGTTTTGGGCTCCCTCTGCTTTTCCCTCTGCAGATTCCTGGCTCTTCCCCCGCAGCTGCTCCCCGGGGCTTGGGGCGCTAATGGGGACGCTGTTGGGAAGCTGGGAATGAACGAGCTGTGATTCACCGGGAAGCCGTTCCCGGCCGTCCCAGGCACTCCAGGGTGTGGTGGGCTGAAGGTGACACTAAAGCAGGGTTGTCACATCCGAGGACAGCAAGGGAAAGGCTGCTGCGGTTCCCCCTGGGATGTCCCTAGGGAATTTCCAGAGGAAATGCTGGCAAAAGCTGCAGGTCCTGAGCCTGACCCTGGGATTTGGGGAGCCCTGAGTGGTTTTTTTTTTTTTTTTTGTTTTTAGACCTTTTTGCTTAGGACAAACCCGATTTGGGGGACTTTTGGTTCTTTTGTTCAAGGAGATTGTTGAGGTGGGCACGTGCCATTTTTTGGAGGGCCTGGCGCTGCCGTGCCATCCATGCGTGCCAGGCTTGGCTCCACGGTGGCTCTTCCCAGGCATTTAGGAATGCTTTTGGCCACTCCACACATTTCCTGGCACCCAGGCCATGATCCCGGGCCGCTCCCGGGGCTGTGGGATGTGCCACAGATGGGTTTGGGGCAGGAGAGCCACCTCGGCCAGCCCAGAGCTGCCCGGAGCCAGCGTTGATCCCGTCCTTGGGAGCTGTTTGGTGCAAAGCCCTTGCACAACCGGCACGGTTGTGTCACCGCCGGTGACAGGCTGTTCCCAGGCCCGGCAAGGTGCGGGATCAGATCTAAAAAAAGGACAATTTCCCCATTCACACCCAGCCCGACGCAAGGGACGTGTGGCACCGCACCCGCAAAGCAACCGGGACGCTCGCGGAGGTGACAAGCTGCCCACGGTGACAAGCTTGCTGTGTCACCGGGGCAGAGCCGCTCCTGCCCCGCCATCCCGGCCTTGGGACGGTGCCTGGGATCCATAAATCTCCTGGCAGAGCCTGGATGGTGCCGCTGGCACCTTCCCAGCCTCCCGCTCACGGCAGGTGTGGGGCTCCTCGGTGCCGGCTATGCCAGGAATGTGCCGAATGTGTCGGGGCTTGACTGCGGGAGGTCGGGGCGCAGGGTTGGGATGAATCACTGGAGGCCTGGCAGCGCTGCAGCTCCCGGGCTGGGCCAGAGCCAGCTCTGCCCAAGCCCCTGATCCAGAGCCTCCAAACAGCGCCGGGAAATGGGATCCTGTGGTGGCAGCAGCGACGTGGAAGCTGCCGCTGTCTTGCGGCCCTGAGGTGCCGCGTTTGTGGCTTTGTTGGGTTTTTTGGTTTTTTTTTTTTTTTTTTGAGCGTGGGAGATCCGGGAGTGGAAAATTGGGGAATTTATCCAAAAACCATCAAGAGGTTCCACAGGAAGTGGTACAACCTGATAGATCCCAGGCTGGGGCCCACCCTGTGCCCCATCCTGGTGTGCCAGAGTGGGAATAACAGCTCCTGGATTTGTAGAGCCTCAGGAATCACTGCTGGGAGCAGGGGGATGCTTCATTTTATCCCCCTGCACCCCCTGACTGCTCCCAGTTTGGGGTGTTCACAAGGGGTTTGTGGCTTTATATCCCAGATAGGTGTGAGGAATGGGAATTCCCAAAGCAGTGTCCGCTCCACGGCATCTCATGGACACGGGGAGCCAAACCGAGCCCCGCATCTGCAGGTCCTTATCAGCTGCTGCGCCTGCCTCGCTCCCCCGAGCGGTTTTGTGGCCATTTGGTGGGATTTGAGCGTGATTGAAACCATGCCGCGGCCGCCCTGGCCGCAGCCCGGGGGTGGTGCCGTGCAGATGTTTGTCCAAGGCTGTTTGTGATCATTCCAGCCCGGACGCCCCCGGCGCTGCAGCTGGGGCTGGATAAGGGCGAAATTCCCGGGGTGGCCGTGCCGGGAAGCGGGAGCTGGGCGGTGGTGCCGGTGCTGTGAGTGCTGCAGAGCCGTGGGACAGGGGACAGGGGTGAGGGACAGGGTGGGGACCCTCTGTGTGCTTGTGGGGACAAGCTGAGGGGACCTGGCATGGGATGCTCCCGGGAGCTGGTGACAGAAGCGCAGGGTCCCCAGGTGCCACCGCGCCGCGGGGCTGTGCGGGGACACCGCAGGGAGCTGCAGCCCGAGGTTAATCATTCAACCCCTCGGCAGGTTGGGTAACGCGGCGGGGGCGGGGGGAGGTGACAGGGACATCTGTCCTCCCGCTCCGCAGGGACAGGAGCAGCGCTCGTGCTCCTCCTCCTCCAGCCCCCTCTCCATGGGGACGCAGGTGCTGATCCCGATGGTCCCGTGGGGACCGCAAAGTGCGGAGGACCCCGGCATCGTGGTGGGGGGGACGGACAGGGACACTGTGACAGCGCCGTGTGGCGGCTGAGCGGGAGCCGAGCTGGCCCCCGGCACGGCTGAGGGAGCCAAGAGCCGCAGCTGGGTTGTAAACACGCCGGGATAAAGTTACAGCCATTGATGAGCCTTGGAAAAGCTGAGGGGAAAGGGAGAGGGAGCTCCGAGAGCCCCGAGGTGCGGGGAGCAGCCCCGAGCTGCGATTTTGGAGTGCGTGGAGCAGCTCCTGCCCCTCGGGATCAGCCTGAGCATGGGGACAGCGGCGATTCCGGCAGCTCCCACCGGGATGGAGCAATTTGGGCTACTCGGGGACACGCGGGGCTGCCCCCAGAGCTCGTGTCACGGGGACAGGGGAGGGGGGACACGCAGCCAGGACGCTGCAGGAGCGGCTGCGGGTCCGTGGGGGGTGCGGAGCCCCTTAGAAACGCTTTTTCCTGCCCGGCCGCTTGTCCTGCGGTGACTTTGCCGTGTCACGGTGCCATTAAAGGCGCTTCCAGCGGGAGCAAGCGATGGCTCCGCCCGGAGCCGAGGGGGTTAAGCTGGCGGCAGCTGCGGCGGCTGTTAATGATTGATACCAAAGACGGTCTCCATGGGCTTGGAAGGGAAATCATCCGCCCCGGCCGGCTGCGGGAGAGCCACCGGCTCGGCGAGTGGCGCAGCAGGCGGAGGGGACGCGCGGTGGCACCGGTGAGTGTGTGCGCGTGTGTCTGTGTGTGTGCAGCCTTGTCACAGAGCCTGGACGTGTCACACGGACCCTGGATGTGTCACACGGAGCCTGGACGTGTCACACGGACCCCGGCCATGGCACACTGAGCCGGACCGTGGCACTCGAGGGCCATTGTCTGCGGCCAGTGGCACCGCGAGCAGCCGGTGCCCCGAGGGTGGTGACAAGCAGGGCTGGCAGGAGCAGCACGCCGGGCACGGCACCGTCAGCACCTGGGTGTGATTATGGCTCGGGCAGGTGCTGGGGATTTGTCCCAGCAGGATTTTCCCAGCGCCGCTGCTGCCGTAATCCCCTGACCTGACCTGGCCGGGGAGGGGAGGGGTTGGGGCCGCGCTCCTTTGATGCCAGGGATTGCTCGGGACAGGAATTCCCGGCCATGGAAGCGGCTTCCTAAAGAGCTTAGGGAGAGTTCGAACCCTCCAGGGGCGAGCCCAGCTGGCGGCTCGGAGGTTGTGGTGGGAGTGATGGTTCCTAGTGAGGACGGTGGCACTGGGGGGGAATGGTGGTTCTCAATGGGAATGGTGGCTCCGAATGGGACTGGTGGCACTGGTGGCTCCAGGTGGGAATGGTGGCTCCAGGTGGGAATGGTGGCTCCTGCTGGGAATGGTGGCTCCAGGATCCCGGTGATGCCATGCACAAGGGACTGGGGCTCTGTCCCCACGAGGGGACAATGGAGTGACATCAGAGCTGCCAGGGCACGGACTGTCACCCGCTCTGCCCTGATCCGGGGCTGTCACCCACCCCAAATGTCGCCCCATGGGGTCAGGACGCTGCTGCCGCGCCTGCTCCAAGCCCCCGGCAGCAGCAGCGGCGCTTTTTGGCCGGCAGCCCCGTGGGCCGTGCCTGGGATGGAGCCGGGGTTTCCAGGGAGATAAAACACAAACTCCCGGTGCTTTTTTTGTGCTTTTTGTGCTTCTCCCCGACCCCAGCTGGCGCGGCAGCGGGGGACTCGCCCTCCCCGCCGCCGCCGGCCACGCTGGCCGCCAGCAGCCGCTTTGTTCTCTGGAAATCCCCGGCCTTCCCCTCGCTCCCGGCCCTCCATCCCCCCCGGCAGCTTCTCCCGCTGTCCCTCCCCGCGCCCCCCAACCCCGGGATGTCCCCGAGTGACGCTGCTGATGTCACACACGGCCCGTGGGTGCGCGGGAGCTGCCGGCCGCCCTTCCCGAGGACTTTGCCCGGCTTGGCAAGGCTGGCCCCACAGCCCGGCTGCTTCCCAGGGCATCCAGCTCGGCCTCCGCCTTCCCTCCCTGCACCGCTCCCACCGGAATCACGGCGATGCGGGGGAGGGCTGGTGGCCAGCGTGTCCTGCAGGGGTGGGTGGCCCAGGGATGGTTTTTCCGGCCTGGGTGGCCCTGGGCTGTTTTTGGGGTCTAGGTGGCCCTGGTTTCTGGGGTCTGAGAGGTCCTAGACTGGTGTTTGGGACCCAGCCCCCATGCCCAGGTGACCCCACTCAAAGCCTCGAGGTGCTTTGGAAATGGCTCCGAGAGCAGCCAGGGGAGGAGGTGACATTGGGGACATCGCTGCAGGCACAGCCCTGGATGGGCCATGGCTGCTGCTGCAGCGACTTGTGAGTGTGGCCAGCGGTGACAGCTAGGATGGGACAGCAGCAGGAAGGGCGGCTCGGCCACCAGAGCTCTGATTTTGGCTGGGGTGGCCCTGCCTGGGCACTGCGAGGGCAGCAGATGGGGGCAGTTTGTCACAGGGCTGAGGTGACAGTGGGGACGTGGCGCTTGGACTGGCACTGTCCCTTCTGGGGTGGCTTCACAGCAGCAGCACTAGCGCAGAGGAAGGCAGGAGGCAACATCAGCTGCCCCGTGCTCCCTGTCCCCACCCTGGTGACAGCGACACTGGGTGGCACTGCGGTGGGGACACGGGCACGGGAGGGCCTTTGCAGGCACAGGTTGGGATTGGTTCTTCAGGAATGGGATTGGTTCTCCAGGAATGGGATTCTTTATCCAGGGGTGGGATTGGTTCTCTGTGAGTGGGCTTGGTTCCTTTGATGTTTCCCCCTCAGCTCCCCCAGGAGGTCAGGGGGAGCTGTTGGCACCCCTGGAGCGTGCCCATGGATTGGGCACGGATCACGGATCCGCCATGGCTGTGCCATGTCCCTGCCCACCCCTGGACACCGCTGACTGTGACAGAACCCAGCTGGTGCCAGGACCAGGTGCCAGCTCTGGGCAGGCAAACCCAGCCTGAACCCGGCTCAAAGCCCCCGAGCCTGGCGCAGTGCCAGTGACACCAAACTGGGGTGGCAGAGGGTGACACCCCAACACGGAGCCTCATGTGGCTCCCTCCCTACTCCTGCCACACTGTCCCCAGATTGCTGTCCCCAAAAATGTCCCCACAGCCTCCCCTGGCAGGTCCCTTCCCGCCGTGGTGGCCGCGCCACCGGGCGAGCACTGGCGGTGTCACCAAGGAGGGCTGGCACGCGCCCGCAGCCGTTGGGGGACCTTGCCCCCGGATCCTTGGCCGGTGGTGATGGAGGAGTGGGTGAGTCACTGTGCTGGGGACGCGGGGACAGGGGGGACAGGCGGCACTGGGGCGTTTGCTGCTGGTTCCGACCCTGGCATGAGGCCGGTGCTGCCCGTGGCTGCTGTGGTGCCAGTTTGTCCAGGGATGTGTCTCACCCCGTGTGCCCAGTGCCTTAGAAAGGTGGATTTGGTGGGTTTGGGTTTGGATTTGGTTCGGTTTTGGTTTGGTTCGGTTTGGGTTTGGTTCAGTTTGGATTTGGTTTCAGATTGGATTTGGTTTTGGTTTGGTTCAGTTTAGATTTTCTTTAGGTTTGGATTTGGTTTGGGTTTAGATTTACTTTAGGTTTGGTTTTGGTTCAGTTTAGATTTTCTTTAGGTTTGGATTTGGTTCGGGTTTAGATTTACTTCAGGTTTGGTTTCGGTTTGGTTTAGTCTGGATTTGTTCAGTTTGGATTTGGTTTGGGTCTGGATTTGGTTTGGTTGGGATTTGGTTCCATTTGCATTTAGTTCAGTTTAGTTTGTGTTTAGTTTGGGATCAGTTTCGTTGGTGCCACGCCGTTGGCACATTCTGGGATGGGCTGGAACCACTGGTGCCATCAAAGGGGCAGTGGGGACATCCCTGGGCTGGTCACTGGTGCTGAGCTCGCCCCAAAGGGGCACAATTCGGATTTTTGGGAGGAAGATGCAGTGCCAGGCAGTGTCCCATGGTGCTCCCGGGATTTTCGGGAGCAGGGCCGTGGCGGGAGGGAGTCCAGCGGCCTCCCCGTGCTCTGCTTCCTTCTTTGGAGCGTTCCTGGCCATATCAGCCCGATCCCTTCCCTCCCTCCTGCCCAAGGATTTTCTGCTCGCCCTGAGGGCTTTGCATTCTCTTCCCAAAGTCCAGGCGGAGCGTGACTCACCCCAAATCCCGCTCTTGCCCGTTCCCAAGGGCTCCCCGTGTTTTTTTGGGGGTGCTGATGCTCTACGGGGTCTGTCCCCCCCATTCGGTACTTATGCCCATCCTGGTCCCCGGGATTTCCTCCCGGTGTCCCCTGGGGAAGGAACAGCCGCGGGGAGGAGGGGGACACACCCGGGGATGCTTTGGGGACACCCGGAGATGGTCTGGGGACACGAGCAGGGGGAAGGGACACAGTCCCTGAATCCAGGACAGCGACAGAGCTCAGCGCAGCGCGGCTGCTTCCCTTGCTGTGACACCCGCCCTTCCCGCTGCCCTGCCGGGCTGGGGGGGCCCAGGAGCCCCTCACCAGCCCCCCTGAGCCCCCCCCGAGCTGCCCGTGTCGCCCTTCCCCTGCCACCAGCAGCTCCCCGGCTCCGCACCTGGGCTGGGGGAGGCGGCTGTGCCGCGCTGCCCTTCGCCTCTCCTCTGCGGGGACGCGAGCGGGAGTTGTTTGTCCCCGCTGTCGCCTTCCCCGCCGGCTGCCGCACACCGGGACCGCCCAACCCCGCCGCTACCGGAGCCACCGGAGCGCCCCTGAGCCCCCCGAGCTCCGCCACCGCCGCCAGCGGCGCCGCCAATGCCACCGGCGCGGGGCGCGGGGGACTGGCACGGCTGGCAGAGGACGGGCAGAGCCCTCGCCCACTGCCCGCGTCCCCGGGCCCGCGCGGGGCTGCCCCGGTGGCCCGGGGTGGCAGAGGGTGGCAGCGCGGTGCTGGCACCGGGCAGCGGCCGCGGGGCCATGCCGGGAGCCGGGCGCGGGCGCTGAGCCGGGCGGGCCCCCGGGACCATGCTGAAGTTTCGGGCGGACCGGAGGGTGAGGTAGGAGCCCGCAGGGGTCTGAGGGGGCCCGGGGGGACCCGCGGGGAGCCGGCGGGGCGGGACCCCCGGCCCGGGCAGTGGATCCGGGCAGTGGCTGCTGCATTGCAGTGCTGGGAGGCGATGGGCACTGGCGAGTTTCTGGAGCGGGGTCAGCCCCGGGAGCGGCTGCCGGGCGCTGCTTTCCGGAGCTTTCCGGCTCCTCCCGGGGGCTGCGGGCGCGGGCAGGTTTGGGGTGGGGGCAGGCAGCGCGGTGGGTGCCAGGAGGAGCCGAGGGGGGCTGCAAAATGGGGGTGTCCTGCCCGCAGGGAGAGTCCAGGGACCTGCAGGGACGGGGGGGACACCCAGCGTGGGGTTCAGGGTGGTGGGCAGGGATGGGGACACCCCCGGCGTGGAGTCCAGAGCGGCTGGTAGGTGCTGGCAGCGCCCACTTCCCACGCTTGGCGCTTTCGGGGTGCTGCTCTCTCAGCATTGCACCCTCCCCGCGCGGCAGCGTCACTGCGGGGATGGGACCTGCCCCAATTCCCGGGATTTGAACCCCTCCGAAGGCACCGCCGTGGGGGAAAACGCGCCGGGAGCAGCTCCAGCCCTGGGGCAGAACCGCCCCGGCTGTGCTGGAGCACGGGCCGGGCACTGGGGGGGTCTGGAGAGCGAACCCCCCCAGTTGTGGGGTGCACGCACATCCCCCGGGTTTTTCAGGTGCTGCTGGAGGGGATCAGGACCCTGGCAGGGGGTGGGGGCTGCAAGGGGCGGCAGCTCAGCAGCAGCAGCACTTTTTGGGGTGTCAGTGGTTAATGGCTCCAGAGATGGGATGGGATGATCTTGTCAGTGGTGTTTTTTTTCTCAAACTTCCCCCGTTTTGCTGACTGGCAGGAGGAGTTGGTGGCATGCTGGGGCTGCTGGCACGGGGGTGGCTCCGTGTCCCAGTGCCCGGTGGATTTGGGAAGGAGGGGATGGGATCCACTGCGAAATTCCTGGGGTGGAGTCGTGGGCCTCGTCCTTGCCCCTGGGCACCCCGGGAAGCAGCATGGGAGGGGGGGTCTGGGGTGCCCCGCAGTGCCATCTCTGTGGGTTGGGACAGGGACGTGGCACAAGGTGCCAGCTGAGCCCGGGACAGCCCTGTGACACTGCTGCTGCCACTGCCAGGGTGCACTCAGTGCCAGGGAGGCAGAACAGCTTGGGAACAGTGTTGGGAATCCTGGGCTGGTGTTTGGGGTCTGAGGGGTCCTGGGGTGGTTTTTGGGGTCTGAGAGGTCCTAGACTGGTGTTTGGGACCCAGCCCCCATGCCCAGGTGACCCCACTCAAAGCCTCGAGGTGCTTTGGAAATGGCTCCGAGAGCAGCCAGGGGAGGAGGTGACATTGGGGACATCGCTGCAGGCACAGCCCTGGATGGGCCATGGCTGCTGCTGCAGCGACTTGTGAGTGTGGCCAGCGGTGACAGCTGGGATGTGACAGCAGCAGGAAGGGCGGCTCGGCCACCACAGCCCTGATTTTGGCACTTCAGTGAAATCTTTGAGCACCCAGGGAAGGGGATGAAGGTGGGGAAGGGGCTGGAGCGGCCAAGGGAGCCGGCAAAGGGGTTCAGCCTGGAGAAAAGGAGGCTCAGGGGGGACCTTCTGGCTCTCCCTGACAGGAGTGGGCAACCAGGGAGGCTCAGGCTCTGCTCGCCATCCCCGGGGGTGTCCCATGCAGTGGATGTGGCACTTAGGGACACGCTTTGGTGCTGCTGGGTTAACGGCTGGGCTCCATGATCCTGGAGGGCTTTCCAACCAAAACGGTTCTGTGATGCCGTGAAGGGTCCTAAATCTGGGATTATCGGGGTGCTCGGGGCAGGGCAGGGGACGCCAGCCCCGGTGCCAACCCTGGTGTTGGCGTGGAACCAACAGAACAGCAAACGTGGCGCCACGGGGACTCCGTGGACGACACAGGGACTCTGTGAGGGACACGAGGACTTCGTGGGGGACATGGGGACTCCTAACACCCACCCCATGGCTGTCCCCACAGCCACAATGAAAGGCGGAACACCTTCCTGCACCCAGTGACGGGACAGGTCCCCGAGGACACCTCAAGGCTTGACTTGCCAAAGTAGGTCGGCTCCCAATTTCCCTGGGCTGGGGGAGCCAGGGAGGGCTGGGAACGCTGGGGGGGACGACCCCAGCGGGCTGCAGGAGCACAGATCCGCTGATTCCCCTCTCCCGTGTCACAGACACAGCTCGGACATGTCCAGCAAGGCGGGCAGCAAGCGGCCGGCCACCATCCCCAGCGAGCCCCCCAACCACGCCATGGTGGCCGAGGTGCCCTCGGAGCGCCCCGGAGGCCGGGTGAGTGCCCGGGGCGGCGTGGCACGGCTGTCACCAGCTCGGACGGGGACTCAGGGAGCCCAGCCCGGGCACTGAGCATCTCCTCTCGCTCCACGTAGGCTCCACGCTCATCCCGCAAGGGCATCGCCTTCGGGAAGCGCTCCAACTCCATGAAGAGGAACCCCAACGCCACCGTCACCAAGAGCGGGTGGCTCTACAAGCAGGTACCCCCCCGTGCCACCCCTCCCGGCCTCGCAGAGCCCCGGGAGCCCCCAGAGCGCTCTCACCGCCCCTCTCCCGCAGGCCAGCTCGGGGGTGAAGCAGTGGAACAAGCGCTGGTTCGTGCTGGTGGATCGGTGCCTCTTCTACTACAAAGGTACGGCCACCCCCAGAGCTTGTGGCCACCCCCGGCGTGCCCCAGGGCCACCGGCACAAAGTCCCAGGCTCTTTCCGCTCTCCACCCTGCTTTGGCCGGTGTTTGCCGCGCCCAGGGGTTAATCCCGAGTTTTCCCCGCCTCCCTGGCAGCTCCCGGGCTCGCATCAATAATTGAGGAGGTTGTTTGTGAGCCTGGCACAGCTGCGGGAGCAGCAACAGGCAGGGAGCCGATCCCACAGGTGGGACGGAGCCCGGGGATGGGGGGGCTGTGCCGGGGGTCCCTCCGTGGGTTTGATCCCAGGATTCGCCCCCCCAGACGAGAAGGAGGAGAACATCCTGGGCAGCATCCCCCTGCTCAGCTTCCGCGTGGCCGCCGTGCAGCCCTCGGACAACATCAGCAGGAAGCACACGTTCAAGGTCAGTGCCTCTGCCGGGGCTTGCAGGGGACGGCGTGGCACTGCGGTGGCACTGCGGTGGCACTGGTGATGCTGGCAGGGTCCCCGCTGCTCTTGTGGCTTTCTTGGTGACGGGGCATGGAGCACGCTGCGGTGACCCCCGTGGGTTCAGATCTGCGTCTGCTGGGCAAATGGGGACGCAGCAGTGTCCCCAAGGTCCCCAGCCCCTCTGCAGGGCCCTGCTGGGTGCTCCCACCCCTCTCCCTGCCCTGCTTTCCCCTCTCCATGGCTGCTGCCCCCGCCGGCCTCTGCCAGCGGCTGCTCCCGGAGCCGGCCTCGGAGCTGTCCCCTGTCCCAGCCCCGTTTGAGCCGCTTGGCTGGCAAGTGTCACCGGCGAGGGGGGAGCCCGCCACCAGCGGCTGCTGTGGGGCTGGAGAGGGGAGCAGGGAGAGGTGACGGAGCTGCTGCTGCCCCACACCCGTCCTTGGCAGGGTCTGAGCTTCCCTGGCGCTCTTGGGCACCTTGGGCGCCTTCCCCACCCCAGCTGCTCGCGGGCACGGGGCGCTCTGGCACTCCCTTGTCGGTCCCAGTGTCCCCTCCCCGTGTCCAGAGCCGGGGCTGGGGTCCCCACAGGGCACTCCCAAGTTTTTCCCAGCCTAAGGGAGGGATTTGTGCAGCTGCCCCCACTTAAACCTGAATTTAGGCTCATCTGAGTGGGGTTTAGGAGGAAGGATGGCATGGGGACTGCCCTGTGCCCGTGCCCACACTGGTGTCACCTTCTGTGACCTGGGGGTGTCCAGGGAAGGGCCTGGAGAGTCCTGAGGAGATGGGAAGGCTTTGGAGAGTCCTGAGGGAGCTGGGAAGGGTTTGGAGAGCCCTGAGGGAGCTGAGGAAGGGGCTCAGCCTGGAGAAAAGGAGGCTCAGGGGGAATTTCTGTCTCTGCACAACTCCCTGCCACGAGGGGACAGCCGGGGAGGATTTGGGATCTTATCCCAGGGAACAGGGACAGGAGGAGAGGAAATGGCCTCAGGCTGTGCTGGGGAGGCTCAGGTTGGACACCAGCAGGAATTTCCTCATGGAAAGGGCTGGAAGGGGCTGCCCAGGGGGGTTTGGAGTGCCCATCCCTGGAGGTGTCACCTGGAGGTGGCACTGAGTGCTCAGGGTGGGGATTGGGCACAGCCTGGACTCAATGATCCCAGAGGGATTTTCCAGCCACAGTAATTCCATGATTCTGTGAAATCCCTGCTGCTTGACACCAATGAGGGAAAACCTCTCAAAGCTGCTGCCCACACCCCGAGCTCTGCAGCTCCTGGTTTTGGGAGAACAGTTTTGTCCAGGGAAGGGCAGAAAGGTTCCCACTCCACTCCCACTGACCCCGTGTCTGTATTTCCTCCTCCTCCTCCTCCTCCTCCTCCTCCCTCGGTGGGCGAGGATGCCAGGACAGGAGGGGTTTCTTGGTGCCACCACCACACCAGCACCCAGCCACCACCACCTAGGTAGAGTTCCACCTTCTTGTGTTTCTGGTGCATGCAGAGGCTGAGGGACCCCCGGGCTCGCTCTGCTCCCCGCTCCCGCTAATCCCAGGGGTGGATCCCTTCGATTTCCCCTCTTCCTCTGCCTGCAGAGCTTCCAGAAGTGCATGGGGGGGCTCAGGAGATGACCCCAGCTGGGCACGGTGGCTGCATGCTCTGGGGAGGATGGAAACTCAAGGGAGGGGTTTAATCAGACCTCATTTTGCTGTTTTAGTTCATTTTTTTTTTCTTTTTTAAGAGACTGAACCCTTGAAATTCTTTCAGGAGGAGAACTCCGCTTCCTCCCTTTTCTTCCTCCTCGCTTCCCCCCACCCCTTTCCACAGGGGGAAGGTGGAAGCTTCAGAAAGGCCCTCAAATAAAGGCTCCTTCCAGCACATTCTGTGTGGAGAAAGGGCATCAACATCTTGGATCAAAATTGAGCCTTTTCCTCCCAAAATATTTCCTGGGTCGAGAAACCACCTTCCCCCTCACCCTGCATGGACGATGCTCCTCTGGTGCTGCCGCTCTTGCTGGGGCCCTTTGCCACCCCAATATTGGGGTGCTGCTCCTCTCGGGGGGGAGGGCTGCTCCCAAAAAATCCCTGGCAGTGACTCCAAGGGGGATAAAACCCCGCCGTGAGGGGCCTGCAGAGCTTTCCCCCCGCTCAGCGGCCGCACACGGAGGGGAAGGAGCCCTCCTGGTATCCCCTGGAGCAGCGGGATGGGGTGCCAGGCTGGCAGTGGAGCTCTCACCCCCTGTCTGTGTCTCCCACAGGTGACGGTGTGCTGGGTGCAGGAGCTGCCGGCGGGTAACGGGCAGTCCCTGTCTCCCCAGGCCGAGCACGCCGGCATCCGCACCTACTTCTTCAGCGCCGAGAACACGGAGGAGCAGGAATCCTGGATCCAGGCCATGGGCGAGGCCGCCCGCGTGCAGATCCCCCCGAGCCAGAGGTCAGTGCCCAGCACACTGCCCGGCCCTCCCGGGGACACGGTGCTGTCCTTGCTTCACGTCCGGGGACATTTGGGGGTGTAAGAGAAGGGAGCTGGGGGAGCAGTGACCCCGCAACGCTCAGGGAGGCACAGGGCATCGCTGGCCACCCCTCAAACCAGAGGTCAGTGCCCACGGCACTGCCCAGCCCTCCTGGGGACACGGTGCCCTCCATGCCTGGGGACATTTGGGGGTGTGAGGGACATTCTGGAGAAGGGAATTGGGGGAGCAGTGACTCCACAATGCTCAGAGAGGGACAGGGCATTGCTGGCCACCCCTTGACCCAGACGCCGGTGCTCAGTGCCACCGCACTGCCCGGCCCTCCTGGGGACACGGTGCTGTCCTTGCTCCATGCCTGGGGACATTCTGGGGTGTAAGGGACACTCCAGAGAAGGAAGCTGGGGGAGCAGTGACCCCGCAATGCTCAGAGAAGGACAGGGCATTGCCGGCCACGCCAGGGGCAGTGCCAGGCCTTGGTGACCCCTCTGTGGTGTTTCGGCACCCCTAGGCATGAGAAGCCGGACTCGGAGAACATCCCCCCCAGCAAACACCACCACCACCACCACTGCAACGCCGCCCACCGCGAGCACCCCAAGGCCGAGCCCGACGCCAAGACCCGCGGGGAGGGCGACGGCCGCGGCTCGGAGAAGATGGAGCGGAAGCCGTCGGAGCGGGCGGACGCCAAGAAGGAGCCTCTGGCCAAAGCCAACGGCCTCGGCGGGCAGGAGCCGCCCTCGGAGCCGGGCAGTCCCTACCCCGAGGGGCCGCGGGGGCCGGCGAGCGCCGAGCGGCCGGCACAGCCCAACGGGTGGCCGTACCCCTCGCCCAGCCGGCCCGGCAGCACCGCCTTCCCCCCGGCGGGTGACGGCGAGAGCGGGGCCCAGCGCCGCGGCGTCACCCCCAGGTCCCACCCCGAGAAGGTGGCCCAGCGCAAGAGCTCCATGACACAACTGCAGCAGTGGGTGAACTCCCGCCGCGCCACCGCGGCCCCCGAGGAGCTGCGCAGGTGAGGATGCGCCAGGATGCTCCTTTGCTCCGGGGCTGGTCCCTCTGGGAATGTTCTGCTTCTTCCCGTCTGCTTTGTGGCCTCCTAGGGGTCAGAAAATCTCACTTTTCTCCCTTTTTTTCTTTCTCTCCCTGTGCCAGCTCGGAGCCGGGTGTGGGATATCCCAAAAAGCCGAGGAGGGTGGGTTGTAGAGGGGGGTCCCTGGGAGGAGGGAGGCCAGGATAGGGAAGCCACCAGAGGGTCCTTTGGAGGAGGGATACAAGGACAGGAAGCCACCAGAGGATCTCTGGGACGAGGGATGCCAGGACAGAAAGCCACCTCAGTGTCCCTGCAGGAGGGATACGAGGAGCGGAGGCCACCACGAGATCCCAGAGAGGAGGAATTCCACGAGGAGAAGCTCCTGTGGAGTCCCTGGGATGAGAGATGCCAGGAGGGGAGGCCACCACAGGGTCCCTGGGAGGAGGAATGCCAGGACAGGAAGCCACCTTGGTGTTCCTGCAGAAGGGGTACAAGGAGAGGAGACCACCACGAGACCCCAGAGAGGAGGAATTCCATGGGGGAAGGATCCCACAGAGCCCCTGGCAGGAGGAATTCCACGAGCACAGAGCCCTTGGCAGGACAAATGCCACCCACCCAGCATTCCTGCTGTCCTTGCCCACCCCGGGCACTGCCCACCGCCAGCCCGGCCCTCACCTCTCTCTCCCCCTCTCCAGCCCCACCAGGTTTTACCCCGTGTCCCGCCGGGTGCCCGATTATTACTCGCCCTACTCGCCGCAGTACCCCGAGGAGTACCAGTACTACCCGCTGGGCGTGCGCCCCGACAGCATCTGCTCCATGCCCGCCTTTGAGCGTGTCAGCCCGCCGTGGGCGCTGGAGGACAAACGCCACTCCTTCCGCAACGGGGGTCCCTTCCACCCCGCCTTCGGCCGCCAGGACGTCCCGCTGTGGCTGCCGGCACCCGCCAGGCCGCCGAGCTACCTGGACGAGGTGGACGCGGCCTCGGGCTCGCTGCGGAGGATGTCGCTGCAGCCGCGCTCGCGCTCGGTGCCGCGCTCGCCCAGCCAGGGCTCCTACGGCCCCGCCAGGGTTTACTCGCCTGTGCGCTCGCCCAGCGCCCGCTTCGAGCGGCTGCCGCCCCGTGGGGATGAGATTTACGCCGACCCCGCCGCCTTCGTGATGCGCAGATCCATCAGCTCGCCCAAGGTGGGCACCGGTGGGGCAGGGGTGTGGCCGTGTCCCGGCTGTGTCCCCTCTGTGTGCACAGCCAGGCCGCAAAGTGCCACCAAGCCCGTGGCTTGGGGCAGAGGTGGGGTTTGGGATCCCTGTTGCCACCCTGAAAAGGCTCCCTGGTTGTGTTTGTTGGATGGGATGGGATCCGTGGGATGGGATCCGTGGGGGGGGGATGAGATGGGATCCGTGGGATCCGTGGGATGGGATCCATGGGGTGGGGTGTTTCTAGAGGAAATGATGTAGAGCATTTAGAGGAAAACCATGATTTTTCCAGTGGTTTTGGAGGAAAACCTTGGAGGAAACGCCTGATTTTGCCAGGCAGTTTGCAAGGAAAAATCCTGGATTTGCCAGTCGTTTTTCGACGAAAACTTCTGGGAGCCCAAGATGTGCTCCCAAGCAGGGAGCGCTGATGCCCCTGTCCCTCTCCTGCGCTTTCTCCTCCTGTCCCGTGCCCCTGATTTTGGGCTGGGGTCCCCTCTCTCCACAGTACGATTACCTGGGCGACAGGCGGCCCGTCCCAGCCGGGATGTACCCGTACCACTTCCCGGCGTCCCCCACCATCCACGACAAAATGGTACGTACCTGCTGTCCCCTGGGGGTGACGCTGTGACAGGGGCGCACAGACCCCATCCTGGGGACGTGGGGCAGTTTGGGGGGTCCTGCCTCAGCTGGCCAAGGAGGAACCAGAGCACTCCAGGGGCGGCGTGCTGGGTCAGAGCTGGGCCTTCGGTGTCTCCGCTCCCTCCTGGCCATTCCCAAATGAATCCACGTGGGAAGGCCCCTCTGTAGCAGTGGGACACCCTCGGACCCCCAGGGTGGTCCCTGGCTGAGTCCAGCACTCCCCAAACCTCTCCCGCTCTGCTTCCTCACATCCGGCCACAGCTGCTTTGTTCTCCCGCCTCGTGTCCCCTCCCGGAGCTGGGGGGTGACACCGGGAGGTCCCCGCAGATCCCAAAACCCTGTCATGGGACCGCCAGAGGAGGGAGAAGCCTGAATTTCACCACAGCCCACCCATGCCGCCCATCCATGCCCGCAGCCGGAGGCAGGCTCTCCTTAGAAATAAAAAGATAAATAAGAAATCAGCTGCCCAGGGTCCTCAGGGCACATTCCCAGCAGCATTCCCAGCCCGGGGGCCATTCCACAGGCTCCCCCCTAACCGCTTTGCTTCTTCTTTTATGTGTTTCGCTGCTCGTTTCTTGCCTGCTGGCTCCTGGCAGGATGAACTTTTAGACCTTCAGTTGCAAAGAAACCTAGAATATTTGGACCAGCAGGTAGGCGGAGCTGGCTGCCAGCCTCACCTCACCGGCTGCTTCTCGTCCCCTCCCGTGTGTCCCTGTCCCCTCCTGCCATCCATCCTCACCTGGCATCCCAGCAGCATCCCAGCAGCACCAGCTGTCTTTTTATTTTTTGGTTTGGCTTCTTCCATCCTCCGCATCCGTAGGGCCGCTCATGGCTCGGCAGAAAAGTCACCCCCCTCAACCTCTGGCAGTGCCTCTGTGTGGTGGGAGTTTTGGGGGTTTTGGGGCACATTCCAGCACTTCTGGGGGATGTCCTGGAGCTCAGGGGGTGCAGCAGCCCTGGAACATCCCAGGTTGCTGCTGGGCACCTGCACGGTGCCAGCGTGGCCGTGCTGTCCCCAAGGCTGGCACCCTTTGCCCAGGGTGTCCCCCGTGCCAGGGGTGGCAGGTGACCTCTGGGGACCGTGGCCGTGGTGATGTGGTGGCCCCTCGGGGGTGAAAGGTTTGGTGCAGGTGGGCACCAAAAGCCCAAAAGGCAGCAGCGCTCAGGTGGTTCTGGAGAGGTTTTTGGAGGAAAATCTTCATTTTGAACGGGGTTTATCGAGGAAAATCTTGATTTTTGCCAGGGTTTTTGGAGGAAAATTTTGATATTGCCAGGGTTTTTGGAGGAAAGCCTTGATTTTGAATGGGGTTCATTGAGGAAAATCTTGCTTTTGCCAGTGGTTTCTGGAGGAAAACCTTGATTTTGCCAGGGGTTTTGGAGGAAAATCCTGGATTTGTCAGTAGTTTTTGGAGGAAACCTTAATTTTGACAGGGTTTTTGGAAGAAAACCCTGATTTTGCGAGGGGGTTTTGGAGGAAAACCCTGGAAGGAAAACCATGACTTTATGTGGTGTTTTTGGAGGAAAACCCTGATTCTGCCAGCGATTTTTAGAGGAAAAAACTGCGCTGACTCCATCCCAGGAGTGCGGAGAGGGGGATCCAGCCGGGAGAGCTCCCAGTGATGCCCCCAGGCAGCGTCTGAAGCCTCAGCCGGGCACAGGAGCTGCAGCCAGGCTGGCACGGAGGGAGCTGCTCCCGGCAAGATCCCATTTGGCTGCCAATCTCCGGTGGCCAGGATCTGTGTCCGCCTTGGAGCGGGGCCAGGAACTCTCGCTGCAATAAAAGCTCCCCGCGCTGTCTCGCAGCCGCCGGCAGCGCCGCGGCCTCTCCGCGGCTCTTTAAAACGCTCCCTAAAAAGGTTTGGCATCTCCTCCTCCTCCTCCTCTCACAACGGCCTCTGGAGAAGTTAATTCGGAGTGACGCTGTCAGGGGCCTCTTTTCAAACATCCTCCTGCTCTGTTTGCTCTCTCCTTCCTCGCCCACGGCTCCAGCTCCAGCAGGGTTTGGGGCCCGCTTTGGTGACAAAAGTGTTGTCACCTTTGGGATTTCAGCTGTCCCAGGGCTTCCTGGGAGTGTCCTGCTCTGGGATGAGCTGGGTGACTTGAGTGGCTTTGTCACCTGGCACCGAAGGAGCTCGGCCACCACTGGCTGTGCGCCGCTGCTTGGGGACAGTCCTGTCCCTGTGGAGTGGCACAGACCGTGCCTGGCAGCAGGGATGTGCCATTCCCGGTGCCACCTGGAAAAGGGGACGCTGCTGTCCCCAGCCCCAGCTGTCAGTCACCTCTCCAGCACCCAGAGTTTATTGGCAGGGCCATGCCAGCCCCGGCTGGGCACAGAGCCGCTGGGCAGTGCCAGGGCCTGTCCGTGTGTCCGTCTGTGTGCCAGGCCATGCCGCTGCCGTCCCTGTCCGAGCTCGTGTCCGTCTGTGCCATCTGCTCCGAGCTGGCTCTGTTTTATCCGTGTTTTCCCCCCAAAAAAGCGCACTAAAAGGAGCAACAGCAACGCGAGGCCACAGCTGGAGCCCCTGGGCCATCTCAGGAGGTGGCATTTGGCATCCTGAGGGCTCCTGGACCGGTCACCGCTGGCACAGGCGCGTGTCCCCGCTGACCTGTGCCCTTTCCTTCCCTGTGTGCCGCAGATGAGCGAGAGCGAGACCCTCATCACTATGGTGAACAGGATGGTGGAGACCTCCTCCCCTAGGGCCCAGCTCTACATGCAAGTAAGGCTCTGGCCACCAGGCCCCGCATGGCTCGTGCAGGGTCACCTCCTGCCACCCGGGGTCACCTCCTGCCACCCGGGGTCACCTCCTGCCATCGCCACTCACGCAGCAGCCGCGGCATCCGGCACATCCCGCTCTCGCTCTCGGGGGACGCGCTGCTCCATCCCAGGCTTTGCTAATCCATCCATGAGTCATTCCAAGCCGGCAAATCCTCGTGCTGGCAGCGCGAGGTGGGCACGGAGCTGTCCCCAGGACCCTTGGGGACGGAGATGTCCCAGGGACTCTCGGACAGAGATGTCCCGGGGGACTCTTGGGGACGGAGCTGTCCCGGGACTCTTGGGGACAGAGCTGTCCCGGGACTCCCGGACACGCAGGGCTTGGCTCGTCCTTGGTTTTCAAGGAGTTGTGGGGTGACAGGAATGCAGCTCTTAAACCAACGGAATCATTTCTGGAACAGGGACAGGGAACGGCCTTTCTCCTACCCCCGGAGGCTCCTTCTGTCCCCAGCACTGGGACATCCCTGCAATGTCACATGGCTTGAGCCCCCCACCCGGTGCCACCCACCCTGGGTTGTGCTGCCCTGGGCACTTCCTGGATGGGATTTTCCAACAAAAACGGCGCCTGTTTGCATCTGCTGCCAGCAGGACTATGCTGGAGGGTGAATCAGGAGTTCCTGGGACGCTCCTCCGGCTGGCCGGGCTCCCTGCCCGGAGGCCACCTCATCCCGATCCGCCCGGCTCTGCCTCCAGCCCCGCGGGCATTTCCCAGATCCGGATCCATTTGCATCATCCCGGAGTTTTAAATGGCTCCAAAGCGCCCTCTCTGCTTTCTAGCAATATCCATCCCCTCCTGCCTATCTCCTGCCTTTCATCTCCGGCTCCGGGAGGCACTTAATTGCTGAAGGTCCCATTAGTAATTGAGATTTCCAGGAAAGGAAAATGACTCACGGAGAAGCCGGGCGGGGGTAAACAGGCCCTGCTGCTGCTTTATCAGTGCTCCCACTCGGCCGAGGTGGAATTACAGCTCAATCGCGCTGCCTTTGTGCTCCCCGCCGCTGGAATGGTGGCGGTAAATGATTCACGAGGCAGCTCCTCAGACCCCGCGCGGAGCTTCTCCCTGGATCGTTCCCGCTGGGAATGAGCAGGGAGAGAGGTTGTGGCTTCATCCCAGTGACTCCCGGCTGATGGGGAGCATCCATCGCCTCCGGGGCTCGGCTCCGGCCTCCTTTTCCCGGCTCGAAGGGAGGGCAGGGAGGGGCTGGGAGCTGCCTCCCCTTCCCTGGGCATCCTGCGGAGAGCCGCGCTCACCCCTGGCTCTGCTTGCAGGTGACGCAGTTCCCGGAGCCCTACAGGGACACCCTGCACCCCTACAAGATCAGCGAGCAGGACACCGATGTAAGAGCCAATCCTGTCCCCTCTGTGCCCTCTCTGTGTCCCCTGTCCCCGTAGGCCCGTCACTTTGTGCCCCTCAGGGATATAAATCTCCCCCTGAGTTTCGGTCTTGTCCCATCTCCCACTTTGTCCCTTGTCACCCCGAAGTCCCTGCAATGACAGCAGAAGTTTGGAACCCCCCCAGCCAGGGCCATAAATCCCAAAAATCCCATCAATCCTGGCTGCATCCCAGTGGGATTCTTATCCTCTCCCCCCTTTCTCTTCCCCCGCGGCACAGAAGCTGCTGGGGAAGCTCTGTGAGCAGAACAAGGTGCTGCGGGAGCAGGAGAGGCTGGTGCAGCAGCTCCGGGCTGAGAAGGTACGTGGTGGCACCTCAGGTGGCTCCATGGGGACGTGGTGGTGGCACCTGCCTGGTGAGGAAGTGACGTCACCACGGGAGGGTTTGGGTTGAACCTGGACATCCAGGTGTGTGTGTGTCCCCTGTCACCTTTAACTTGGACATCAAGGTGAGAGTGTCCCCCTGTCACCCTTAAACCTGGACATCCAGGTCAGAGTGTCCCCTGTCACCCTTAACCTTTACATCCAGGAGTGTGTGTGTCCCCTGTCACCCTTAAACCTGGACATCCAGGTGTGTGTGTCCCCCTGTCACCCCTAACCTGGACATCCAGGTGAGTGTCCCCCTGCCACCTTTAAACCTGGACATCCAGGTAAGAGTGTCCCCCTGCCACCCTTAAACCTGGACATCCAGGTGTGTGTGTCCCCTGTCACCCCTAACCTGGACATCCAGGTGTGTGTGTCCCCTGTCACCCCTAACCTGGACATCCAGGTCAGAGTGTCTCCCTGTCACCCTGAACCTGGACATCCAGATGTGTGTGTCCCCTGTCACCCCTAACCTGGACATCCAGGTCAGAGTGTCTCCCTGTCACCCTGAACCTGGACATCCAGGTGTGTGTATGTCCCCTGCCACCCCTGAATCAGGTGAGCAGGTCCCCTGCCACCCCTGGTTTGAAGGGACATTAAAAACCTCTTGTTCCCCCCCATAGCCGCTATCCCAGGTTCTCCAGCCTGGCTTTGGACACTTCCAGGGATGTGACAGCCACAGCTTGGGGGTGTTTCTGAGTTGGGGGAGACTCCTGGTGTGTTATTGAGCAGCCAGGACCTCGTGGCTCCATCTGTCCCCACAGGAGAGCCTGGAGAGTGCCCTGATGGGGACACACCAGGAGCTGGAGATGTTTGGGAGCCAGCCCGCCTACCCGGAGAAGCTGCTGCACAAGAAGGAATCGCTCCAGAATCAGCTCATCAACATCCGGGTGGAGCTGTCCCAGGCCAGCACGGTAACAGGCGGGATACGGGTCCCTTTTGTCCCTTCACGGATGGAAAACGAGCAGGGAATTCCCCTTTGCTGCCTGGGGACCAAAGTCCCTCGCTGGGGACAAAGCGAAGTAGGCACCCCCCAGGTGCCACCTCAGTTCCTGGTTCTGTTGTCGTGCCCCGGGCACCTCAGAGCTTGTCCCTTCTGCTGCCACCCCCTCCCCAGCATGGGGGGCTGTGCTGGGTGCCAAAGACCCCCCTGATCCCCCCCCACTGTCCCCTCAGGCCCTGGCAAACAGCACGGCCGAGTACGAGAGCCTGGAGAGCGAGGTGTCCACCCTGCACGATGACCTCTGGGAGCAGCTCAACCTGGACATCCAGGTGAGAGTGTCACCCTGCCACCTTTAACCTGGACACCCAGGTGTGTGTGTCACCCTGCCACCTTTAACCTGGACATCCAGGTGAGAGTGTCACCCTGCCACCTTTAACCTGGACACCCAGGTGAGAGTGTCACCCTGCCACCTTTAACCTGGACATCCAGGTGAGAGTGTCACCCTGCCACCTTTAACCTGGACATCCAGGTGTGTGTGTCCCCTGCCACCTTAAACCTGGACATCCAGGTCAGAGTGTCCCCTGCCACCTTTAACCTGGACACCCAGGTGTGTGTGTCACCCTGCCACCTTTAACCTGGACACCCAGGTCCCCTGCCATCCCTGAGGTCCCCATGGAGATGAAATCCCCCACCCGTGGCCACCATGGGCACTTGGGTGCCATCGAGGGGGGCAGCCCCGCGTCCCCACAGCTGCCCCAGCCCCGGTGTGTTCTGGGGAGCAGGTCCAGGGATTCCAGCAGGATAAAATCCTGGATGTGGCGGTTCAGCCCCACTCCATTCCCGTGGCTGGGTTTGGGGCTGGGCTCAGCCTGGTTTGGGGTTGGCACCAGTGCCCCCGGGACCCCTCCGAGCGCTGCCTTTCCCCCATCCAGAACGAGATGCTCAACCGGCAGATCCAGAGGGAGATCTGGCGGATCCAGGACGTGATGGAGGGGCTGAGGAAGAACAACCCCTCCCGAGGCACCGACACGGCCAAGCACCGAGGTGAGGATGGCTGTCCCTGCAAGGGGGTGTCCCCAATGGGCTCCTGCTCAGCAGGATGAAAACCCCCATTATTATCTTATAATTATCTTTAATTATCTCATTCTTCCACAGTGGCCCTGGGCCCCTCGGGCACGTACAGCTCCAACAGCCCTGCCAGCCCCCTGAGCTCTGCCAGCCTCACCAGCCCCCTGAGCCCTTTCTCCCTCATCTCCGGCTCCCAGGGATCGCCCACCAAGCCAGGCCCCAGCGAGGTCAGTGACCCTGGTGTCCCCTCTTTGTCACCGGAGGGATGGTGGGCTGCTGGGCACCGGGCACGGAGCTGCCTGCACTCGTGGCACCGTTTTGGTGACATGGATGGGCCCTGGTGTCACCTGGTGACTCTGGGGTCCTTGCAGGGCTGTGGGTCCGGAGGGACAGGAGTTGCTGAGCTCCAGGAGCAGCTCCTGGTGCCATCACAGCCACTCTGAGTGCCCTCCCCCAGGGCTGGTGTCACCTTCACACACAGGACATTCATTTAGGGCGCAATTTGGGGACCCCCCAACCCCGCCTGGCTGCACAGAGGCGATACCAGTGCCCCCAGGAGCTGCCAAGAACCCTTCACTCAGACAGCCCCAAAGCCCTGCCTGGCCCTGGGGACAAGCAGCAGGATGTGGGACACCGAGAGGGACATCCTCTCCTCCATCCCTTCCTCCAGGATGCTTCCCGCCGTGTTTCTCTCTCTTTTCTAACTCTCTTCCTTCTCTGCTCTCACGCCTCCCGCTCCTGCCCGCCCCAGGAACCGGGCCCGCCTCGACCTCCCCTCCCCAAGTCCTACGTGCCCCTGGAGTCTCCTCCGGCCGTTCCTCCGCTCCCCAGCGAGAGCCGCCTCTGGCCCTACCCCACCTCCCCTTCCTGGCACCAAGGAGAGGCCAAGCGGGGACAGGTACCGAACCCTGCGGGCACCGCCGCCTTCCTCCTCCTCCTCCTCCTCCTCCTCGTCGTGGCATGGAAAGCGCTGGGTTGAGGCAGGAGCTGGAGCTGCCCGCCCCAAACCCGCAGGGACAGCGTGGAGGTGGCGCTTGGCACAGGGACAGCTCCACGTCCTGCAGCCCTGCCACACCCCTGGTATCCCCAGCCCTGTGCGCACTCAGGACAGGGATTGTCCCCTCCTCCTCCTCCTCCTCCTGGGGAGGTTGTCCCTGGCTGTCCCCTCTGCTTTGCTCTGCCTCTGTCACTGTCCTTCCATGTCACCGCTCGCCGTGTGGCGCTGGCAGCTCCAAGCCTCCAGCTCCGGGGCAAACCTGGATTTGGGAATTCCTGGTGACACCTCAGCTGTGTGTGTGGGGACACAGGTGACGCAAGTGTCCTCGCAGCGGGTTGGCACGTGTCACTGTGGAAAAGCAGTGGCTGTGCCAAGCTGGGAAGGGGCACAGTGCCAGCGCAGGTGGCACTTCCAGCTGCTGTGGGTGACACAGCGGTGGCTGTGTAGCATCCAGGGGTGTCAGGGTGAATTTAGGGGGACACACCAGGCTGCTGGCCCTGTTGTCACACCTCTCTGTCACCCCAGCAGTTCCTGGGCTGCTCCCGTGGGATGAAGAGGGGAAGGACCCCAAAAATGTCCCTTTGCTGGCTCTCATGCCCCTGTGTGACCCCATGGGCACGGGGTGCAGCGGGAGCCCCAGCACAGAGCCAGGATGTCCCTGTCCCCAGCTCCTGGAGGCTGTGGAGGCATTGTCACCCTGTAGGAGCCTTTGTCCCTCCCTGTGGGGACAGCAGTGGGTGCCCAGCCCTGACAGGACGGGACGCAGCAGGGGCAGGAGCAGAGGCTCCTCAGCCGCTCTCCCCACAATTTCGGGGTGCTCTGGTCCCACCTGGCTGCTGTCCGTGTGTCCATGGAGGGTGTCCATGGTCTGGCTGTCACCCCAAGAGCAGCGGGTGTCCCCTGTCCCTGTGTCCCCTGATCTGTCACCCCAAGAGCAGCAGGTGTCCCCTGTCCCTGTGTCCCCTGTCTGTCACCCCAAGAGCAGCGGGTGTCCCCTGTCCCTGTGTCCCCTGATCTGTCACCCCGAGAGCAGCAGGTGTCCCCTGTCCCTGTGTCCCCTGATCTGTCACCCCGAGAGCAGCAGGTGTCCCCTGTCCCTGTGTCCCCTGATCTGTCACCCCAAGAGCAGCAGGTGTCCCCTGTCCCTGTGTCCCATGTCTGTCACCCCAAGAGCAGCGGCTGTCCCCTGTCCCTGTGTCCCATGTCTGTCACCCCAAGAGCAGCAGGTGTCCCCTGTCCCTGTGTCCCCTGATCTGTCACCCCGAGAGCAGCGGGTGTCCCCAGGCAGAGTGTGGCCCCCGGGCAGGACTGGGGCTCACTGGGGACCTTTTCCCCCCTGCACAGCCCAAACCAGGCCTGGAGCAGAGCAAGAAGGAGCCGCCCCGGCCCAGCCTCCCCGGCCCCGTGCCCGAGGGGCTCCCGCAGAGCCGGTCCGAGCACGACGGCGACAAACAAGCAGCTCTCAACAAGGGTACGGCACTGGGGACACCCGGCAGGACACGGGGGGTGGCACTGGGACCCTGCCCCGGGTCCCCGAGGGTTCATCCTAGTGTCCTGGTGTCCCTGCAGTGGGAATCGTCCCCCCCAGGACCAAGTCTCCGGCGGAGGACGAGGTGGTGCCCAGGAGGAATGGCCTGGCCAACGGGCTCAGCTCCCGGGTAGGGCTGGGCTGGCGGGGCTGGGGGCTCGGCTGGGGGGTCTGGGTGAGCCGAGGGGGGCCCTGCTGGAGCCTGGGGACAGGGTTGTGGCTCCATGTGTCACCATCCACCTCCCGGAGACCTCCAGGGTGAATTGAGCCCCTTTCCCTCTGCTGGGAGTGACATCCTGGGAGTGGCATCCCGGGAGTGGCAGACATCCCAGCGGCTCACGGCACAGGGATGTGGCACTGGGAGGATGTGACCGGCCACCAGTGGGTGACCGTGAGGCTGGACTCGTCCCCAGGAGAGACCCAAGAGCGCCGTGTTCGCCACCGAGACCAAGGTGAAGATGAGCGTGGAGGAGCAGATCGACCGCATGAAGCGCCACCAGAGCGGCTCCATGAAGGAGAAGCGGCGCAGCCTGCAGCTCCCCGGCCCCCAGCCCGACGCCCCCGGCACCAAAACCCCCTCCTCCTACAAGGTGGTGAGTCCCTGAGCCCGGCGGAGGGAGCGGCGGGGACACCGCGGGGTGGCACAGGCGACAAGGCGCCACCCCGCGAGGACGCTGAGCGGGGCGCGGTCGCTCGCAGGTGCGGCGGCACCGCAGCATCCACGAGGTGGACATCTCGGACCTGGAGGCCGCGCTGCGCTCCGACGAGCCCGGCAAGGTGTACGAGACGCCGCAGGAGGAGATCGCCCGGCTGCGCAAGATGGAGCTGGAGCCGCAGCACTACGACGTGGACATCAACAAGGAGGTGAGCGTGGCGTGTCCCCGAGTGTCCCCAGGGTGTCCCCTGGAGCTGTGTCCGGGCTGTTGGGGGTGAGCAGTGGGGGCTGGAGTCCCCAGTGTCCTGCACAGGGCAGCTGCTCAGCTCGTGCCACTGTCCCCAGCTGTCCACGCCGGACAAAGTCCTGATCCCCGAGCGCTACGTGGAGCTGGAGCCCGAGTCGCCCCTCAGCCCCGAGGAGATGAAGGAGAAGCAGAAGAAGGTGGAAAGGATCAAGACTCTCATTGCCAAATCCAGGTGAGGCTGCAGCGCCCACGCTGGCTGTGCCAGAGATCATCCTGAGGGGCACTGACCACCCACCTGCAACCTGCACTGCTTCCCTGGGCACCCTGAGCAGAACTGACCACCCATCCCCATCCCTTCCCTGGCCATTCTGAGACCACCCACCCACCTCCACCCCTTCCCCACCCATCCCAGGGGACCCTACCACCCCAATCCCATCCCATCCCAGGGGTCCTGGCGGGGGTGCTGACCCCAGGTGCCGTTCCCAGCCTGCAGAACGTCATCCCCCTGGGCGAGGGGGAGGTGGACACCCCCCAGGACCCTGAGGTGCAGCTGCAGGAGCAGGAGAAGAGGATCGAGATCTCCTGTGCCCTGGCTGCCGAGGCCTCGCGCCGCGGCCGGATGCTCTCGGGTGAGGAACGGGGGCTTGGAGGGCCGGACCCTGTGGATCCCTGGGAGAGCGAGGTGCCAGCAGGGCTAGGGGCTGAAGGCAGGTGCCGATTTGGCAGCACGGCCAGGGCTCGGTGGGCAGGAAAGGGGTCAGCCTTGGGACAGGGGGACAGGTGATGCCAACAGCTCCTGAGCCTGCCTGCCACACCTGGGGCTGCCTGCCCCGAGATCCTGGGATGGAGCAGGCATTCCAGCCGGGCACAGCTTCCAGCACGAGGGTGGGAGTGCCTGGCTGGGTGGCATGAGGTGGCATGAAGTGGCACGGTGTGGCTGAGCAAGCACGGGGGCGCCCCACGCAGCGAGGTTGCGGTGGCACCCCAAGCCCAGGGAGCTGTGGTGTCACCCCGTGCCAGAGGGATTGTGGTGGCATGGGCTGGCACCTTGTGGCCATGCATGGTGGCGCTTCATGCTGGGGGGGACTGTGGTGGCACGCTGTGCCCAGGTGAGCATGGTGACATCCTCTACCTGGCTGCCCGCGGTGCCACACCGTGCCCGGGTGCCCACGGTGCCACACCATGCCTTGTCCATGAGGAGCCCTGCCGGGAGCTCGCGTGTGCGTGCTGTGCCCAGCTGTCACTCTGTCCTTCCTGCCAGCTGTGGCTCTGCCCTGCCAGCTGTGGCTGTTTGTCCTGCCCAACCATGGCTGTTTGCCCTGCCAGCTGTGGCTGTTTGTCCTGCCCAGCCGTGGCTGTTTGTCCTGCCCAACCATGGCTGTTTGCCCTGCCAGCTGTGACTCTCTGCCCTGCCAGCTGTGATTCTGCCCTACCAGCGCTTGCTTCCCCCCTTTCCTTTCTCTTTCCTCCCTGGCCCTGCCCAGCCCCGCTGTCCCCTCCGCGCTGTCCCCTCCCCTCTCCCGCGTCCTTCACTCCCCTCTCCCGTTTCTCGTTTCCAGCTCAGTGCGCTACCCCCAGCCCTCCCACCTCCCCAGCCTCCCCGACTCCACCGACCAACCCCCTCTCGTCCGAGCCGCCCCGGGCCGACGGCAGCCACCTCATGCGGGTGTGAGCCTGTGACGTAAGCACCTCTTCTCTCTGACGTCATCCCCTCCATCCCCTCGCTGCCACGTCAGCCCCGGCTCCTCCATGGACCGAGTGTCCCCCCGCTAAAGCCGAGCCCCCAAGGCCAAGGGGCCGTGCAGGGTGGAAAAAGGGGGGCCCCAGCATGAAAACCGGGGGGTCCCAGCCTCCCCCGGCTCCTTGGAGCCAAATCCCGGCCGCGTTTCCCACGGGGGGTGGGCGCGGGGTGGAGCCCCCCCAGCTCAGCCCCTCTGTCCTGTCCCCCCACCCAGCTCAAGCCCTGGCTGCTGCCGGCGCCACCAAGTTCCACGGGGCCACGTTTTAGTCCCCTCCTGAGGCGACACCGAACCTCGCGCCACCGTCCTCGGTTCTCCCGGACCCCCCTCCCTCCCTCCGGCGGCGACACCAGCGGGAGATGTGGCACCGACGGGAGCCCCGTCCCACGGGGACGGGGGGGGGGGGCTGGGGTCGTCCCCAAGGAGCCCCCAGGGCTGTCAGTGGCCACAGGGACACACCCAGACAGCTGTGACAGTGGCCACGGGGACACACCCAGACAGCTGTGACAGTGGCCACAAGGACACACCCGGACAGCTGTGACAGCGGCCACAGGGACACACCCGGACAGCTGTGACAGCAGCCACAAGGACACACCCGGACAGCTGTGACAGTGGCCACCAGGACACACCCAGACAGCTGTGACAGCGGCCACAGGGACACACCCGGTCAGCTGTGACAGCGGCCACAGGGACACACCCGGACAGCTGTGACAGCAGCCACAAGGACACACCCGGACAGCTGTGACAGCGGCCACAGGGACACACTTAGACAGCTGTGACAGTGGCCACAGGGACACACCCGGTCAGCTGTGACAGCAGCCACAGGGACACACCTGGACAGCTGTGACAGTGGCCACAGGGACACATCTGGACAGCTGTGACAGCGGCCACAGGGACACACCCGGACAGCTGTGACAGCGGCCACAGGGACACATCTGGACAGCTGTGACAGCGGCCACAGGGACACACCCGGACAGCTGTGACAGCAGCCACCAGCCCAGTGGCGAGCACAGGACTCCTGGGACAGTCCCCCAAGGTCTGTGATGGGGCTCTTGGGGTGGGGACCCGCCTGTCCCCACCACGGATGGTGCTGCCACCTGCCACCTGGGTGCTCCTCCTCGGGCGCCGTGTCCCCTCCCTGAGCTCTGATTTTGGAACCCCTCTGTGTCACCCCCCGCGGCTCAGCCGGAGGAAGAGGGGACAGGACGGATGGAGGTGGCACTGGGGGGACACGGGGGTGCCCAGGGCGCTCCAAGGGCTCTCCACACACGGAGCGGGAGCTCTGGGCAGGGATGGGGATGTGGGATGGGGGCAGAGCAGGGAATTTGGGGCGCCAGGCGGGATAAGGGAGCTGTGGGGTCGGCAGAGACCCCCCTCTGGAGGGTGGGGACGGTGCTGAGGAGGGGTTTGGGGACAGTAGGGTCACCTGGAGACCCACTGCCACCCTCCAAAATCTCTTCCTGCGGCTCTCCAGCCCCTTCCAGCAGTTTGGATTTCCTGTAGCAAATTCCCCCTTTTCTTTATCATCCTGGAGGGTGGGAAAGAAGCAGAATCCCTGGAAGGATGCAAGCGTGGCAGGGCAGATGGAGCCAGGAGCTGGATCCCAAACCCCAGATCTCAAATCCCAAATCCCATCCATCCCTCCTGGCCCGATCCCAAACCCCCAGGATCTCCCTGCATCCCAATCCCAACTTAGCAATACTTGTAGGATCCCTGGAGCCCTAAATCCCGCTCCCGAGCCCCCCTCAGCTCCTTTAGCTCATAAAGCTGGCCCTTTATTTTGCTATTTACATGCCTTAATATATGTTTGATGGAAATTCTACATTTATAATATATATCTATATTTGGTTTTCCTCTTCTTTTCCCGGGAAGAAGCTCGTGCCGAGCTCTCTCTTCTCTGCAGGATTTGTTGGTGCCAGCCCCGCCAACAAAAAAAAAAAAAAAAAAAAAAAGATTCTTTGCCAATTATCAGAGGGGGAGGAAATAAAAATAAAATAAAAATTAAAAAAAAAAGAAGAAGGAAAAAAAAGGAAAAAAATATTTAAAAATATATATTTTTTTTCTGCTTTTATTAAAAGCAAATTTATTTAAAATAAAATATTCAGAGACTGTAAGTTTGAAGAGAGGATGAGTTTATTTCCCTGTGTCCCCTCTCGGGTCACTGGGGCAGACCCCCCCTTACTCTGGGGACACCTTGGGGACATCCTGGGGTGGCTGTGGGGCAGCAATTCCCATCTCTGGGACCCAAAGCTCCCATCCCGGCCTTCCCAAGGCCACCAGCTGCTGTCGCCAAGGTGTGACCCGGCCGCGATTTGATTTTCTTTTATTTAAAAAAAAAACCCAATAATAATAATAAAAAAAAGGAAACCAAACCTCAATGAATTCATTTTATTTTGGTTATTATTTTTCATAAACACTTCATAAAGCAGTGACTTGTTAACCCGGAAAGGATTTGCATCGGGATAAAATAAATAAATAAATCTATTTATGCATTCGGAGAGGGTGGGACGGGAGGGCTTTGGTTTTCTGGGATATTTTCCTAGCGGTAGAGAAATAAAAATATCTATGAAACAACGACATTTTCCTGTCTTTTTTTTCCCAGGGGTGAGCTTGGATGTGGATTTTAATGTTGGGTTGGATAAGCAGGGGGTGACGGGGCTCCAGAGGCAGCTGCTCCTCCTCCCTTTCTCTGTTTTTTTTTGGGATTTGTTTTCCCATTAGGGTTGGGTTTGGTGCTTGCCTGGGGATAGAATTCCCATCTCTGGGCCGTTTGTTGGATAAATTTTGGGAACAGCTGGGTTTGGATGGCTCTGGGGTGACAGAGGTGATGCCGGGACCCTGGGTCTGGAGGAGCCGACATTCCCACATCGACCAGCAAATCCTGGGAGCTGGGAGATTCCCAAAACTCTCCTTTCCCAAGGAGCAGCCTGGGATCCATGGGATCCGTGGTAATCCACACGAGCTGCAACTCCAGGGGACACTGCAGGGACCTCCGCTGTCCCCTCGGTGCCACTCAGCCACCCCAGGGAAGTCACAACCTCGCTGGTTTTCCTACTTTAGGGATCCATTCCATCCCAGGGAATTCATTCCACTGGGACAGAGAGGGAAGAACCAGCAGGGTCTGGTGGCCATGATCCACCGTGTCCCCCTGGAGCCACTGTGTTCTCCCTAGAGCTACCATGTCCCTTCTGGAGCCACCACATCCCCCCTGGAGCCACCATATCCCTCCTGGAGCCACCATGTCGCCCCTCAAGCCACCATGTCCTCCCTGGAGCCACCATGTCCCTTTGGAGCCACCATGATTCCTGGAGCCACCACATCCTCCCTGGGGCCACCATGTCCCCCTGGATTCACCACATCCCTCTGGAGCCACCGTGTGCCCCTTGGGGCCACCGTGTCCCCCTGGAGCCACCGTGTCCCTTTTAGAACCACCATCTCCTCTCTGGATCCACGTTGTTTTTTTAGGAGCTAACATGTCCCTTCTGGAGGCCCCGTGCCCCTCAGAAGCCACTGTGTCCTCCCTGGAGCCACCATGTCCCTCTGGAGCCACCACATCCCCCCTGGAGCCACCGTGTCCACCTGGGGCCACCCCCTTGGAACCACCATGTCACCCTGGAGCCACCGTGTCCTCCCTGGAGCCACCACATCCCCCCTGGAACCACTGAGTCCCCCTGGAACCACCGTGACCTTCTGGAGCCACCGTGTCCATTCTGGAGCCATGACATCCTCCCTGGAGCCACCACATCCCTTCTGGAGCCACCACATCCCCCCTGGAGCCACCATGATCCCCGAAGCCACCGTGTCACTTTTGGAGCCACCGTGTCCCCCGGAGGTGGCACCGTGGGCGTTCCCAGGCTGTTAATGATTCCCAGGATGACGTGGGGACTAAAGGGCTTTTCCAAGGGTCACTCTGCGAGTGGGGCCACCCTCACCCGGCCTCGCCCAGCCCCGTCACCGCCAAGATGGTGTCCCTGAGCGACTTCCAGCGTAAGTAGGCACAGGGTGGTCGTGTCCCAGCGGGAATTCCCGTCCCGGCAGGAATTCGGGATCTGGGAGCACCATGGGGACATTTGGCAGATCCCAGTCCCAGCTGGGATCCCCCTGGATGGGGTGGTTGGGGCAGGGAGGGGTGAGGTGAAAAAGGGGATGGGCTGAGGGTGGGGAGATTTTCCAGGATCTTCTGAGGAAAGGGAAATCTCCAGCTTTTCCTGGAGGGAAAGGGGAAAGGGAAAGGCTCAGGGAAAGGCTGGGCAGGGATTTCCTGTTGAGTTTTCCTTGGTGGTTCCTGATTCATCTGGTGCCCTCGGTGGTCTCTGGGGCACCAACAGCCTCCTCCAGGTCTGGCCTGGGTGTAAAGGCTGGCCCTCAGGTTTGGGGGAAAAGCCCAAAAGGTATTTTTGGGAAGGAACGGGACTGGGAGGTGCTGGGACCCCAGGTGTGGAGTCTTTGCCTCTGCTCACCCGTTTTCCACAGGGATCGGAGTGGGCCTGGTTGGCTTCGGCCTCTTCTTCCTCCTCTTTGGGATCCTCCTGTACTTTGACTCGGTGCTTCTGGCTTTTGGGAACGTGAGTAGGGCCGGGCTGGGTGTCCCCACAGCCGGATCAAGGAGCTGCCCTGACCCTCTCCCCTCCCTCCTCCCAGCTCCTCTTCCTCTCTGGCTTGGTCTTCATCATCGGCTTCCGGAGGACCTTCACCTTCTTCTTCCAGCGGGCCAAGCTGAAGGGCACCAGCTTCTTCTTCGGGGGGCTCATCGTGGTCCTCATGAGGTGGCCGATCCTGGGGATGCTGCTGGAGGCCTATGGCTTCATCTCCCTCTTCAGGTGTGGGATTGGTTCCTGCGGATGAGATCTCTGGGATGGGATCCTCAGGATGGGATCCTTGGGATGAGATCCTTGGCATGGGATCCTCATTATGGGATCCTTATTATGGGATCCTCGGGATGAGATCCTTGGGATGGGATCCTCGGGATGAAGCCTGGGCTCGGGGGATGCTCCCCAGAGCTCAGCGGGGCCTTTTGTGTCCACACAGGAGCTTCTTCCCGGTGGCTTTCGGGTTTTTGGGCTCGCTGGCAAACATCCCCCTGCTGAGCCAGGTGAGAGGGGGCTGGGGACCCCTCGGGGTGGGCAGTCCCTGGCTGGGATCCATCCCCACGGACGGGATTGCACGGGAAATGTCACCGTGGTGTCCTCAGGGCTGACCAGGTGGATGTTCCTGCTAATCCTGGTCTGACCCTGTCGCAGCTCCTGCAGAAAATGGGGGACAGCGGCTCCATGGTGTGACCTGACCAGTTCTGGGCCGAGTGGCTGCGGTGGGACAGGGTGAGAGAGCCCCAGGTCTGGCTGTCCCCAAGAGCTGGTGACTCTTTTGTCCCCAGGACCCTCAGTGCTGGCCAGAGCCATCCCCCAGCAGGGACAGTGTCCCCTCACCGTCCCACGGAGCTCCTGAGCCGGGCTCCGGGGTCCAAGGGCTGTACCAGGCTGGATTCTGGAGTTCTTGTGGTTATTTAATTCTTTTCTGTGAAAGATTTAATTTAATAAAAAATTGTCTGAGAGCGAGCTCAGACTCTGCTCCTTTCCCATGGCACAGGGCTTGTCCCAGCGCTGGCACCTCCCAATGTCACCAGGAGGCATCGTGGCCATGGCTGGTGGTGGCAGAGGGACATTCCCATGGCTGAGGGTGGCACAGTGACCTTCCCATGGCTGGAGATGACACAGGGACATTTCCACAGCTGTTCCTGGAGGTGGCACAGGAATCTTTCCATGTCTGGCAGTGGCACAGGAACCTTCCCCTGGCCATGGCTGGGGGTGGCACGGGGCCCTTACTATGGCTGGGGGTGGCATGGGGACATTCCCATGGCTGGGGGTGGCACAGGGACATTGCCATAGCTGGGGGTGGCACAGGAACCTTCCCATGGCTGGGCATGGCACAGGGACATTCCCATGGCCAGCACTGCAGGTGGCACAGGGACATTCCCATGGCTGGGGGTGACACAGGAACCTTCCCGTGGCTGGGGGTGGCACAGGGACATTCCCATGGCTGGAGGTGACACCGGAATCTTCCCCTGGCCATGCCTGGAGATGGCACAGGGACCTTCCTATGGCTGGGCGTGGCACAGGGACATTCCCATGGCTGGAGATGGCATGGGGACATTCCCATGGTGGGAGGTGGCACAGGGACATTCCCATGGCCAGCATTGGGGGTGGCACAGGGACATTCCCATGGCTGGGCATGGCACAGGGACATTCCCATGGCCAGCACTGCAGGTGGCACAGGGACATTCCCATGGCTGGAGATGGCATGGGGACATTCCCATGGCGGGAGGTGGCACAGGGACATTCCCATGGCCAGCACTGGGGGTGGCACAGGGTCCTTCCCGGGGTGGGAGCTCCCCCAGTGTCACCCCAGGTGACTTTGAGGAGTTTTTGCTGCCCCAGTTCCTGTGCCAGGAGAGCAGCGTGGAGACCTCAGCAGCTGCCAGGATTCAGGAGCGACGGGGAAGCTGGAGCTTAATTAACCTCATCAAACTGCTCCTCATTAACGTGCAGGAATTAATTAATGACTTTGAGCTGAACCTGTTCCCTCCGGAGCCCCATGGAAGATGGTGGCTCTGTGTCTGTTGTCACCCAGGTGTGCCTGTTGTCACCTGGCCATGCTTGTTGTCACCTGTCTGTGCCCCTTGTCACCCAGCTGTGCCCCTTGTCACCCAGCTGTGCCCATTGTCACCTGTCTGTGCCCATTGTCACCCAGGTGTGCCCCTTGTCACCCAGCTGTGCCCATTGTCACCTGTCTGTGCCCCTTGTCACCCAGCTGTGCCCATTGTCACCTGTCTGTGCCCATTGTCACCCAGCTGTGCCCCTTGTCACCTGTCTGTGCCTCTTGTGACCCAGCTGTGCCCCTTGTCACCCAGCTGTGCCCATTGTCACCTGTCTGTGCCCATTGTCACCTGTCTGTGCCCATTGTCACCCGGCTGTGCCCATTGTCACCTGTCTGTGCCTCTTGTCACCCAGCTGTGCCCATTGTCACCTGTCTGTGCCCCTTGTCACCCAGCTGTGCCCATTGTCACCCAGCTGTGCCCCTTGTCACCCAGCTGTGCCCATTGTCACCTGGCTGTGCCCCTTGTCACCCAGCTGTGCCCCTTGTCACCCAGCTGTGCCCATTGTCACCCGGCTGTTCCCATTGTCACCCAGCTGTGCCCATTGTCACCTGTCTGTGCCTCTTGTCACCCAGCTGTGCCCATTGTCACCCAGCTGTGCCCCTTGTCACCTGTCTATGCCTCTTGTCACCCAGCTGTGCCCATTGTCACCCGGCTGTTCCCATTGTCACCTGTCTGTGCCCGTTTTCACCTGCCTGTGCCTGTTGTCACCCAGCTGTCCCTGTTGCCACCCGGCTGTACCCGTTGTCACCTGTATGTGCCCCTTGTCACCTGCCTGTGCCCATTGTCACCTGTCTGAGCCTCTTGTCACGCAGCTGTGCCTGTTGTCACTCGTCTGTGCCTGTTGCCACCCAGCTGTACCCATTGTCACCTGCCTGTCCCTGTTGTCACCTGCCTGTGCCTGTTGTCACCTGTCAGTCCCTGTTGTCACCCGTCTGTGCCCATTGTCACCTGTCTGTCCCTGTTGTCACCCCACTGTGTCCATTGTCACCTGCCTGTGCCCATTGTCACCCAGCTGTCCCTGTTGTCACCAGGCTGTGCCTGTTGTCACCAGCCCAGGTGTGCTCCAGGTGAAACCAGGGCTGGGAGGGGCTCTGGGTTCATCTGGGCCCCCAGATCCCAGCTCGGGGACGGGGATCGCAGCCTTTGCGTGCTTTGATGGCAGCAGGATGGGAAAATGAGATTCCTGGCAGGAGCCTGGATGGCTGGAGCCTCCTCAGCGCCTCGACTCCTGTTTGCTCCAGCTGAAAATCCCCGACTTTTCCTGGTGAGGATTCATTTTTAGGCCTTCATGGATCCAGTGAGGGATTCCGGCCTTTCCCTGATGCCCTGGAACCTCCTGTGGCTGGAAATTCCAGTTAAAGGATGTTTTGGGGCTGCATGGGAAGAGTTCAAGATCCTCCCTGCGGATCTGAAGGGCTGGGAATGAACCCAGCGCTGTCCCAGGAGGAAGATTCCCAGAGGCTGCTTGTGCAGGATGAGGAGATTCCCAAGGTTTGGAGCCCCCATCCCTGTGGAAGCAAGCATGGAGGAGCAGGAAATGTCCCCTGGGAGGTGCCATCACCTCACCCTGCTGGCAAAACCAAGCCGAGGATGAGGAGATGCCCAGGACGGCATTGAGGCATCCCGGAATCATGAAATTATTTGGGTTTTTTGGGATCTTAACGCCCATCCCATCCCACTCCCCGCCATGGGACACCTTCCCTTATCCCAGGTGGCACCAAACCCCTCCCAGACACTTCCATGGGGCAGCCCCAGCTTCTCCAGGCTGGGAGGATCCACAGGAAAGGGCTGTGAGCTCCCTCAGCCAGAGGTCTGGAAGAATTTTCCTGGGAATGTTTTCCCCCCCAGCCCCGTAAATCCTCTCTCTGGCAGGGTTTTGGTTTTAAGCACAATCTCTGGGTTTGCCCTGACGTCAATCCCCGAATTCCCCTGGTGCTGGTGCCATCCAGAGCCTCCCCTAAGCCCTTCCCAAAAGTTGTTTTTTTATGCCGGAGCTTTTCGGTCACCCGGAATGAGGATCCTCACGAGCCTTATGTGGTTTCCCCAGCAGCAAAATCCTGGATTAGAAAAGTGTGGAAAACGCCAGGGAAGAGCAGAAATTCACCTCCTTTTTTCTGTGCTGCTCCAGAAAAAATCCCTCGAGAAATCAAAGCTGTTCTGCCAAACTTCCCAATGATTTTGTTTGGAGCGGGAAGAGCTAAAAAAATTTGGATTTTACTTTAAGGAAAGCACCCACAACGCCTGGCAGGAGAGAGGAACAAGTTTATCCATGGGGAAGGTGATTGTTGTCTCTGGAAAAGGTTTCCTTCCATTCTACCTGAAAAACAGGCAGGAAAATACCATGAAAATTCCCTGCTATTTCCAGAGGAGCTGCTCCTGACAGGATCTGTAATTGGATAAAACCCCGGGATTTTGGAGTAAGTTTCCCCACATGGATCCAGTGAGGGACTCCTGCCTTTCCCTGGTGCCCTGGGACCTCCTGTGGTTGAAAACTCCACTTAGGAGATGTTTTGGGGCTGCATGGGAAGAGTTCAGGATCCTCCCTGCGGATCTGAAGGGCTGGGAATGAACCCAGCGCTGTCCCAGAGCCACCTGATGTCCCTGTCCCCTTCCCTCCCATGTCCCTGTCCCTCTGACCCCACTCAAAACCACTTTTCCCGTTTTTTTAAGCCTTTTCCATCGCAGCAGAGGGGACTGGGGAATTCCTTGGGGGGGTTTTCCCAGCACTGGGGACATCCCAGAGCCCTGGAGCTGGGACAGCCACCCCAGTGGCCACCCCAGAGCAGCAGCCCTTGGCTCCCTGATGGCTTTGGGGAAGTTTCTTTTCCCTGTTTTCCCTCCATTTCCCATCCCAGGGGGTTTTGGGGCCACCCCAGTGGCAGGGAAGGGTTGTGCCCCTCTGGATCCCCCATCCCACTGCCCTTCCCAGCTCTGGATCCCGCACAGGAGAGTGGTCCAGCTATGCCCAGAGCATCCCAAATCCTCTGGGATCCTACAGATGTGGCTGCCCTGGATCAGAAGAGGCTGGAAATTGGGATCCCCATGGCTCCACATCCTGGGACCCCTTTTCCTTTGAAGTCCTGCTGCAGCCGCGGCTTTTCCCTGTGGGGGACGGAGCTTGGCAGAACCCGCGGGATGCCCGGGCAGGGATTTATGGCCACGGGCTCCCTGCCAGGCCCTCTCACGTCGCTGCAGCTCCTGACCCCACTCCCTCCCCGCAACCTGTGCCGGCCACGAGGCTCCCCGGAGTGACGCAGGGACACGGGTCCTGCGTGGGAAAAGACGTCAGGGATGGGGACAGAGCCCCGTGGGGCTGAGCCCTGGGGCCTGCCGGGGTCAGCAGTGCCCTGGCAGCCAAAATCCCACAGGGAATGAGGCGGTAAATCTCCAGTTTTGGGGGAAAGCTGTTTGGAGTTTGTGGGGTGTCCCCTGGATTGGGGTGACAGCAGCGCCCTGAACAAATCCCATAAATGGGAGGGTGATTGTGGGGCTGGGGTGGGGGGAATGTGCCCTCGGGGTTCATTCAAGAACATTTTTATTGCCTTTGGAGTAATTTCCCACCGAGTTTCCCAAGGTCAGGAGACCCTGGGAGCTGCGGGGCTGATGCAGCACCCCCACCTCGGGCTGGGCACTGCCAGGGAGGGCACAGCAGCCTGGAGAGGGGCCAGGGGTGCAGCTGGAAGCTCCTGAAGGTTTTGAGCAGTGTCTCCCATCCCAAACACCAGGATCTGACCCCGTATGGAGCAGCTGGGATGAGTTTGGCCATTCCCTGCTCCGAGCTCCAGGCCTGGTTTAACAGAGCTGGGGCTGGGGGGGTTCCCCAGAGCAACCCCCAAAACGGCAGAGGGAGCTGGGGGGGTCTTCACTCGGTGTCTCCATGGCCAGCAGGGCTGAGTGTCCTTTGCCATTCCCATTCCCTTGGGGAAAATCCCATCTGCAGCTGGAGTTTGGGGACATCTCCTTGGTCGGGATATCACCCAGACCTGTGCCACCACCCAGCACCCCCCAGCAGCTCTCCCAGGTGGCACCAGCAGGGATTTGTGTCCTTCACACTCTGTGCTGGAGAGTGGAGTAATTCAGGAGCAACTAACCCCGAGGAATGTGGCATCCATCTGCCAAATATCCACGGCTCCCCTTGGCACGTTCCTACCGGGCACAGGGGGCATCCTGGCCCGGCTGCCCTCCATGGGGACTGTCCCATCCACCTTCCCAGTGCCATCCATGCCATTCCCAGCCTGCCCAGCTCAATCCATGGCATTCCCAGTCTGCCCAGTGCTCTCTATGACATTCCCAGTCTGATGGGCATTATCTATGCCATTCCCACCCTGCCCAGCACCATCCATGCCATTCCCAGCCTGCCCAGCTCAATCCATGGCATTCCCAGTCTGCCCAGTGCTCTCCATGACATTCCCAGTCTGATGGGCATTATCCATGCCATTCCCACCCTGCCCAGTTCTATCCATGCCATTCCCAGTCTGCCCAGTTCGATCCATGCCATTCCCACCCTGCCCAGTGCCATCCATGCCATTCCTGGTGTTCTCCATGCCATTCCCACCGTGCCCAGTTCGATCCATGCCATTCCCAGCCCTGCCCCTGCCAGGGGAGGAGAATCCCTCAGGGATGGAGGCTCCCAGGCTATAAAGCTTCCTCCCCTCCGGGAAGGGACGGGACGGAGCCGCCGGCAGGGAGGGGACAGCGGGGACACGATGGCGGTGGCACCCAGCAGGAGGCTGCAGCGGTGCCTGCTGCTCCTGGCCGTCACCTGCGGCGCCACTTTTGTCCCCTCGCCAGCCCAGGCTTTGCAGAGGTAGCCGGAGCTCGTGTGGCCCTCACGGGGCTGTCCCCCCTTTTACTCCCGGGGTCTGCTCTGGAGGGTGAGGGGCTTTGCTGTTTCACCCCCTTCCTCCTCCTCCTCTTCTGCTCTTCCTCGCTCCTCTTCCTCGAGCACCACCTGCTCACGGTGGGACTCCACGAGCCGGGGACGGGGGGGGTCTTTCCTAATTTAAACCATTTGGCAGCACCCCGAATCCCAAATAACCGAGTCTGGGGCCAGCCTCGGGGTCTGTGGGTGTCCCCAACCCACCTGGGGGTCCCCACCCTGCGGTGGGAGCGGGACCCACCGGGGGAGCGGCGGGGAGTTGCTGCCATCTAGAGCCACCGGGCTGGAGCTCCCGAGGCCGGGAATGCCGCTGGAGGCTGCGGGGGGCCTGGGGGGGATCCCCTGGTGCCCCCCAGCTCTGCCTTGCCCCCACCAGGATCGCCCTGCGGAGGATGCCCTCCATCCGCCAGACGCTGCAGGAGATGGGGGTGAAGGTGCGGGAGGTGTTCCCGGAGCTGCGCCGGGCCACGCGCGGAGGAGGGGACGGTCCCCGCAACGGGACAGCTCCCACGCTCCTCACCAACTACCTGGACGTGAGTGCGACCCTGCCCGGGACGGGGGGGGGGTTGTCACCGCCATGTCCCCCGGCAGCCCCGGCTGGGCTCGGTGTGAGCCCAGGGGTGCTCTCCGTCCCCCCCAGACCCAATATTTCGGCGAGATCAGCATCGGGACCCCCGCGCAGACGTTCAAGGTGGTCTTTGACACGGGCTCTGCCAACCTGTGGGTGCCATCCTACAAGTGCTCCCCCCTCTACAGCGCCTGTGGTGAGTAGGGGGGGCACGGCCGGGGCTGGGGGTGACCCCCCAAAATCTCAGCGACCCCCAGGACTGCTCAGAGGGGGCTGGGCGTCTCTTTTCTGCCAGTTTTTTTCATGGGGGGGGGGTCTCTCTGTTGGTACCCAGACCCCTGGCATTGAGGTGGGGTGGGTCCATTACCCACCCCAGAGGGTTTGGGGGGGAACAGAGATGCCCTGTGCCCCTCTGGGATGTCCTTTTTCCCTGTCCCCAGTGTCCCACAGCCGCTATGACTCCTCCAAGTCACGCACGTACATCGCCAACGGCACCGGCTTCGCCATCCGCTACGGCACCGGCAGCGTCAAAGGCGTCCTCAGCCAGGACATCGTCATGGTGAGACCTGGAACCCACAGAACCCCAAAATCCACACACTGGAACCCACAGAATCCCCAAATCCACACACCTAAAACCCACAGAATCCTTGAATTCCGCACACCTGGCATCCACAGAATCCCCAAAATCCATACACTGGAGCTCACAGAATCCCCAAATCCACACACCTAAAACCTACAGAATCCCCAAATCCACACACCTGGAACCCATAAAAGCCCCAAAATCCACACACCTGAAATCCCCAAAATCCACACACTTAAAACCCACAGAATCCCCAAATCCACACACCTAAAACCTACAGAATCCCCAAATCCACACACCTGGAACCCATAAAAGCCCCAAAATCCACACACCTGAAATCCCCAAAATCCACACACTTAAAACCCACAGAATCCCCAAATCCACACACCTAAAACCTACAGAATCCCCAAATCCACACACCTGGAACTCATAAAAGCCTCAAAATCCACACACCTGAAATCCCCAAAATCCACACACTTAAAACCCACAGAATCCCCAAATCCACACACCTAAAAAACACAGAATCCCCAAATTCCACACACCTGGAACCCATAAAAGCCCCAAAATCCACACACCTGAAATCCCCAAAATCCACACACTGGAACCCACAGAATCCCCAAAATCCACACACCCAGAGCCGCTGGCTCAGCCCAGAGATGTGTGGGGTTTTTTTGGGGGGGGTTTCAGCTCTCCTGTCACCCTACAATCGCCCCGTGCACTCCCGCAGGTGTCGGACATCCCGATCATCCAGGTGTTCGCCGAGGCCACGGCGCTGCCCGCCTTCCCCTTCATCTTTGCCAGGTTCGACGGGGTGCTGGGCATGGGCTACCCCAGCCAGGCCATCGATGGCATCACGCCCGTCTTCGACCGGATCCTGGCGCAGCAGATCCTCCAGGAGGACGCGTTCTCCGTCTACTACAGCCGGTGGGGCTGCGGGGGACGGGGACACCTGGGGGGGACGGGGACACCTGGGGGGGACGGGGTTTGGGGGTCACAGGCACGGCGGGGATGGGTTTGTGGGTTGGAGAGATGGGGATGGGGATGGGGATGGGGAGATGGGGTGGGAGGAAGGGAAGGGGTGGAGGGTCCTGGAGGGGATGGGAGGGAAGGAATGGAGGATCCTGGAGGAGATGGGGTGGGATGGAATGGAGGATCCTGGAGATGTGGAAGGAATGGAGGATCCTGGAGGAGATGGGGTGGGATGGGATGGGATGGGATGGGATGGGATGGGATGGGATGGGATGGGATGGGATGGGATGGGATGGGATGGAATGGAGGATCCTGGAGGAGATGGGGATGGAAGGAATGGAGGATCCATGGAGAATATGGGGTGGGAGGGAATGGAGGATCCTGGAGGACATGGGGTGGGAGGGAATGGAGGATCCTGGAGGATATGGGGAAGGAATGGAGGATCCTGGAGGAGATGGGGAAGGAATGGAGGATCCTGGAGGAGATGGGGAAGGAATGGAGGATCCTGGAGGAGATGGGGTGGGAAGGAATGGAGGATCCTGGAGGGGATGGGGAAGGAGGGAGATGGGGGATCCTGGAGGAGCTGGGATGGAATGAGGCAGCACAAGAGGCAGAGGGGGTGGACGCTGACCTGGAGCTGCCGGGCAGGGAGTGGCAGCTCCCGGCTCGTTTGTCACTGTCCCTGCACAGCCACCAGCTCGGTGAGAGGGGCTGCAGCAATCCCAGCCTGGAGGGGCTTTGGTGCTTCCACAGGCAAAATTTTTTAAAAATCAACCCCCCCAAAAAAAATCTATCTAAAAACCCCTGCACCAGCAGCCAAACCTTCTTCCGTTCCTTGCCTCAATCTTCTGAGCTCCTCCCGGGAGGAGGAGCAGGAATCCTGCTCCCAGCCCAGCCCCAAAAACATCAACCTGGAACTGTGCAGTGACAGAGACCCCAAATACACCCCTAAACCCCTCTCGGCATTGTCGGATTTAGGGGCAGCACGGTGCCACCGGAGTCCTCCGGGCCTCTGGGTGTCACCTGTGTCCCCTGGGCTCCCTGGGGCCACCGCTGGCCCTGGCGCCTCACGGAGCATCCTTCTCTTTGCAGCGCTTCCAAGTAAGAAGACCCAAAGCACGAGCGCCCTCGAGGCCACCGCGTGTCCCCCGGCGTCCCCCGGTGTCCCCTGGTCCCTCTGCCAGCCCCAGGATGTCCTGCCCGGGTTCTGCCCACACTCAGGGGCCACCACACCCACCTGCAGCATGTGTCACCTCGCTGTCCCCAGCTGCTGACAGGGCCAGCAGAGCCTCGTGGCTGTGGCCACTCCCTCCAGGCTGGGAATTTTGGGGAAAGGGGAATTGCTTCCTCCAGACTGAGATTTTTGGAGAAAGGGGAATCGATTCCTCCAGGCTGGGATTTCTGGGGAGAGGGAAATCCCTCATTGCTGGGCTGAGATTTTTGGGGATAGGGGAATCACTCTCTCCAGGCTGGGATTTTTGGGGATAGGGGAATCACTCCCTCCGGGCTGGGAATTTTGGGGAAAGGGGAATCGATCCCTCCAGGCTGGGATTTTTGGGGAATGGGGAATTGCTCCTTCCAGGCTGGGATTTTTGGGGATAGGGCAATCACTCCCTCCAGGCTGGGATTATTGTGGAAAGGGGAATCTCTCCCGCTGTGTTTGGCCCAGGAATGCTCCCCTGAAACCCGGCGGGGAAATCATCCTGGGAGGCAGCGACCCGGCCCATTACACCGGCGACTTCCACTACCTGAACGTCAGCAGGAGCGGCTTCTGGCAGATCCGCATGAAGGGGTGAGGGCGGGGAGAGCCCGGCAGGGCCCGGGAATCCCAAACCGCGGCATGATTTAGGTGGGAAAGGCCTTTGGGATCATCGAATCCATTATCAGCCCAGCACTGGCAGGTCCGGGGCTGCATCCCGCAGCCCTCGCGGCTCTCTGAGGGTGGGATTGCAGGGATTTCGGGGATTTCAGGGATTTCATTTTCTCTCAGCGTTTTCCCCCATCTGGAGAGGAGCGGGCTGGGCTCCTCCAGCTCCTCCAGGCTCAGCAAGGAGCCAGGAGCAGCTGGGAATGCAGAGGGGGTGGCACCGTGGGCTGATATTCCATTCGGGAGCTGCAGTTGGAAGAGTTTAACCCCCATCAGTCCCGCGGGAGGAGAGGGAGGAGCTGAAACAATCCCCCTTTGTTTAACCAAAAAAAAAAAAAAAAAAATCCCCAAAAACTCAGCCCTGCAAATGCTGGAGCTTAGATCCCACGTTGGAAAAGCTGGGAGCAGCACGAGCCTGGCTGGGGATGGATGTGACATTCCTGGTGTCACCAGGGGACATTTGGGATGGATGTGACCCTCTCAGAAGCACCCTGGGTGTCACCACAGGAGATTTGGGATGGAGGTGACACTCCTGGGAGCACCCTTGTTGTCACCACAGAAGATTTGGGATGGATGTGACACTCCTGGGAGCACCCTGGGTGTCACCACAGGAGATTTGGGATGGAGGTGACACTCCCAGGAGCATGCTTGGTGTCACCAGGGGGCATTTCGGTGGGATGTGACATTCCCAGGAGCACCCTTAATGTCACCACAGGACATTTGGGTGGGATGTGAGACTCCTGGAAACACCCTGGGTGTCACCAGGTGACACTCAGGGCCACCCCTCCTGCTCCAGGGTGTCCGTAGGGGCCGAGACCCTGTTCTGCAGGGAAGGCTGCTCGGTGGCCGTGGACACCGGGGCCTCCTACATCACCGGCCCCGCCGGCCCCGTGTCCGTGCTCATGAAAGCCATCGGGGCCACCGAGGTGGCCGAAGGAGAGGTGAGTGACCGCCAGCCCCTCTCCGTGTCCCCCTGGCCACCCGGCCCTGTCCCAGCGCTGTCCCCTCCCCTGCAGTACGTGGTGGACTGCGAGCAGGTGCCTCAGCTGCCCAACATCTCCTTCCACCTGGGAGGGAAGGTTTATGGTCTCAGCGGCCCGGCCTACGTGCTGCGGGTGAGTGTCCTGGGTCCCCCAAATCACCAGCCCCAAAACCATGCTCCTTGTTCCCCCTAAACCCTTCTGTTGGGGGGAGGTGTGCACCTGAGCCAGGGCCAGCTGGCCCTGTGTCCTTGGGTGGTTTGGGGGGAATTTGGGGTCAGCAGGGATGGATTTTTGCTGGGATTTGCATATCAGGAAAGGCTTTTCACCCCGGAACAGCGGGAAGTGGTCACCAAGGGTTCACGGTGGGCAAATCCACATTTCCCCTGTGCTCAGCACGAGTGGAGCTGCAGATCACCATTGTTCGTGTCTGTCCACACTCTGAGGAGCTGCTTATTCACCCAGGACAGAGTCCAGCCTACCTTCCCTAAATCTGGGGAATTTGGGACAGCGAGCTCCTCCTCGGGGCAGCAGGGACCCAGCAGCAGGAGGCTGAGGCTGCTGCTGCTCCCCAGGTCCAGCTCACGCTGGAATTCCCATGGGAAGGTGGTGTCCAGCCTGTGCCAAGGGCCACACCCCTCCCGTGTGAGCCCTGCTGCGGCTCGGTGCTGCCCCGGCCACCGCGGAGCTGCTGCCCGGCCCTTGGCACGGCACGGGGACCATCCCGTCCTGATCGAACCAGTCCCGCACGGGCTTCTCCGGCTGCTTTTGGAGCTGCTCCTGCTCCGGGCTCTGTCCCACGGTGGGATCCTCTCCACAGCACTCAGCACCTCTGTGGGGCTTTGCAAAACTCAGAGGTCCTCAGGGAGGTCACCCCCAGGCACAGAGTGGGATTTTTGGGGTTGTCTGTGCCGGGGAAGGAGCTGGTCCTGACGATCCTCGTTCAGGACACCCCACAATTCCCGGAGGAAGGAACACCGTGGCCAAGCAGGGGGTGTGGAGCTGGGGCACGGTGACACCGGGACCCTCCCCCTGTCCCCTCCATCACCCTTCGCGTCTCCTTCTCGCAGCAATCCCAGTACGGCGAGGACGTGTGCGTGGTGGCTTTCTCCGGGCTGGACATCCCCCCTCCGGCCGGTCCCCTCTGGATCCTGGGCGCCACCTTCATCGGTCACTACTACACCAAATTCGACCGGCGCCACAACCGCATCGGCTTCGCCACCGCCCGCTGAGAGCCCCGGGGGCCGCGGGGGCCGGGCTGGGTGTGGAGAACCGGCCCGGAGGCTGCAGGAGCCGTGGGAAGCAGCGAGAGAACAGCAGCTCCCTTCCAGCTCTGCCACCTCCTCTCCAAAGGCTCCAAAGCTCGCCTGCTGCCGCTTCCAAACCCCCGCGCTGCTTCCCGGGAGCCGAGCCTGGAGCGGGGCCGGGAATCCCAGCGGCCGGAGCGGCCCCTCCGGGCGATTTTAGGGCGATGTGCGATGACAGGAGCAGCGCACAGGGATTTGCTGCTGGTGCGGCTGAGGGACGCTCTGGGACTGTTTGTGTTGTTCCTAAACTGGGGGCAATAATCGGTGTTTAAGGATGGTTTTAGCCGGTGTCAGCCCTGCACCTCTTTTGATATTAAACAATTTAAAGCAACAGGAGGACGAGTGGGGGGTTGGTCTTGCAGAGGGGGGGATCAGCCACCTTTATTTTGGGAACTGCGCCACAAATGTCCCTGTGCCAGCAGCCACCTCTTCATTTGTGCCCTTCCACCCCGTAAGGGTGCAACGCCCTCCCCAGCTCCTGCGGGCAAATCCAGGGCTCTGCAAAGCTGTTCCTGCAGGTGGGATGGTGCCAGGAGCCCCTGGGTGTCCCCTCGGGGACGGGGACACAGCTGTGGCTCAGCTCTGCTGTGGCACTCCGGGGAGGGGACATTTCCTGCGGGTCTGTGTCACACAGGAGGGTGGCTCCTGTCCCAGGGTCTGTTTCATTGAAAAAGAAGAGGGTTTTCTCTGCCCTGGATGTGGAGATGCCCCTGGAGGTGCCCCCTGTGCCAACTGGCTTGGAGGGAGGGAGGGAGGGAGGGAGGGAGGGACAGGGCAGTGCTCCCAGCTGGGGGGACATTCCCAGTTCCGTTGGTGCTCCCAGCTCCAGCCCTGCAGCCACGGATCCCAGTGCCAGGGGAACACGGGCTGGCCTCCAGTTTGACCAGTTCAGGTGGCCGGGAGTGGGAAAGCTGCTCCTGGGGCAGGGCCTGGAGCAAATCAGGATCTCACCATGGAGGAGCAGCTGCTGGCAGGAGCTCCTCACCCTCAGAGCTGCAGAGTTGAGGAACTCCCAGAGCTGAGGAACCCCAGAGCTGACAATTCCAGTGCTGAGGAACTCCCAGAGCTGAGGAACCCCAGAGCTGAAAATTCCAGTGCTGAGGAGTTCCCAGAGCAGAAGAACCCCAGAGCTGACAATTCCCAGAGCTGAGGAACCCCAGAGCTGACAATTCCCAGAGCTGAGGAACCCCAGAGCTGACAATTCCAGTGCTGAGGAACTCCCAGAGCTGACAATTCCAGTGCTGAGGAATTCCCAGAGCTGAGGAACTCCCAGAGCTGACAATTCCAGTGCTGAGGAGTTCCCAGAGCTGAGGAACTCCAGAGCTGACAATTCCAGTGCTGACAAATTCCCGGAGCTGCCAAATTCCCTCTCAACTGCAGAGATATTTGGGAAAGGGAGCCAGTGGCTGCTGTGTGACCCTTCCAGCACCTCCCCCTAAGCTTCCAGCCCTCCCAGCCCGGATCCTCATCCCTGCCCTGCTCCCAACCCGGATCCTCATCCCGGCCCTGCCCCACGGCAGCCCCAGAGCAGAGGATGTGCCTGGGGCGGATGTTTGTCCCTCCTGGGAGCTTCTCTGCAGCCGTGGAACGTTTCAACCTCTTCGTGCTGGGATGCACAACCCCGGGGGCTCCGGGGAGGGGAAAATTCCGGCTCCTGTGGGTGGGATGTGGTTTTTTTCTGTCACCTCCAACGCCGGGGTGGTGGCAGAGGCTCTTTGGGGCCGGGGGTGGAGGGAAGGGACGAATATCTGCTCTCATCCAGCGTTTCCTGAGCCGCTCAGCAGCACGGGAAAGCCCGGGAGGGGGGAAGCAGCGGCAGGGAGGGATGGGACCATCAGAAAAGAGGGAATCTGCTCAGGTCAGGGCACCCACAACCTTCTGGACGTGCAGAGATGCTTGGCGAGAGTCTCCCCTTCCTACAGGAGGGAAATCCCACTTGGAAATACCCAAACCTCCTCCGCCCTGTTCTCCACAGCCATGGCCAAGTCTGGAGAAGACTCGAGTGGGTGCAAAAGGAGCCTTCAGCCCCCGCCGCGGCTTCTGCCATATCCCTCAGCTGGAAGAGGCCCAGCCTGGCCTAAACCGGGATGGTTTTGGTGGAGCCGGTTCTGTTCCAGCTCGTTTCAAGCAGCGGGAGTTAAAACCCGCCCGAGCCGCTGGCGGTGCCGCTGCCGGGCCCCTTAAGCCGGGCTATTAACACCTCTAATCGCCTGCTCCGGGGGCAATTTCCCGCTGGACGCGGCGGCCCTGCCCGCGGGGCTCCGCTAGCCCGGATTAGATCGTTCCGGCCGAGCAATTAGGCCACGCTCAGCCCGGCAAAGCGCGGCAGCAATTATGCCCATCCTATTAACACTGCAGGGGCTGGCGCTATTTTTAGAAACACGGGAAACTGCCCGGCAGGGTTTTTGTCCCCCTGCTCCGTTTCCTTAAATGATTTTTCCCCAGGTCTCCACGGTCCGTCGGGCTGATTGGAGGCCCGGCCAGCTGGGAGCTTTGGAGGGGGCACTCTCCGCTGCCGGCCATGTGACGCTGTTATTTCCTCTGATAATGAAGCCGCGTCCGGGGGCTCGGCCAGCGGGAAAAACCTGCTCTGTCTTCACCCCCAAAACCTCTTCCCAGCCCAGCTGTGAATCCCTACGGAAGTCAGTGCGCGGAGGGTGCGATGGGAGAGGTTATCCCGAGGGGATCCGTCCCGCCTGGAGCTCTGGGGGCTGGAGCGCATCCCGTGCGTGGCTCCACATCCTTTGTAACCCCAAAGGAGGGAGTGGGGGCTGCGCGGAGCCCCCCGGGATGGCGGAGGGGTTCAGCTGGTGGATGGGTGGGCACTGGGGTGCAGGGTGTGGCGGGGGCGGTGCCGGTCCCGGTGCGGATCCTTTGGGGTTCCAGGAAAGGATGGGGAAGGTACCCGGGCAGGAGGCACCGGCGGCGTGTGCGGATGGGGGATCTCGGTGCGGGGCGGCTGCCGGGGGGGCTGAGAGGCTGCGGGAATGGGTGGGGGAGGCAGCAACAGCAGCTGCGGCAGAGCGGGGTCTCGGTCCTGGTTCCGGTGCCGGCCGGGCGGGGCTCCGCTGCCGTGGCTGGGATGCCCCATCCCGGTGCGGATCCACTGCCCAGGATGCGGTCCCGGTGCGGATGGGATGCTGGTCGGTTGATACCGCTGCGGGCGAAGCGTGGATCCGCACCCAGGTCCCGGTGCGGGTCCGCTGAGACCGGTGCGGATCGGGTGCGGGTGCGGCACCCGGCTCTCGGTGTGCGGGGGGTGCGGGTCCCGCCCTGCCAGCGATGCCGGTGCCGGTAGGATGCGTGTCCCTGCCAGCAGTGCCGGTGCCGGTAGGATATGGACCCGCTGCCCGGGATGCCGATGCCAGTAGGATACGGGTCCCCTGTCCCCGGTGTCGGTAGGATGCGGGTCCCCTGCCCCCGGTGTCGGTAGGATGCGGGTCCCCTGCCCCCGGTGTCGGTGCCGGTAGGATGCGGGTCCCCTGCCCCCGGTGCCGGTAGGATGCGGGTCCCTGCCCCCGGTGTCGGTGCCGGTAGGATGCGGGTCCCCTGCCCCCGGTGCCGGTAGGATGCGGGTCCCTGCCCCCGGTGTCGGTGCCGGTAGGATGCGGGTCCCCTGCCCCCGGTGCCGGTAGGATGCGGGTCCCCTGCCCCCGGTGTCGGTGCCCGTAGGATGCGGGTCCCCTGCCCCCGGTGTCGGTGCCGGTGCGGGCGCTGCCGCCGCTGCCGGGGAGGCGGGCGGGAGGCGGGCCGGTGACTCATGGCTTCCCAACGGCGGCGGCTCCTCCCCGCGGCCGCCGGCCCCGCGCAGCCCCCGGCACATGGGCCGCGGCTCCGGCAGCGCGGAGCTGGCCATGGCCGCAGCGCCCGCCCGCTGCCCCGACTGCCCGGGGCCGGAGCGGGGGGGCGGCGGCGGGACCCCCGCCGTGCCACACCTCGGCATTGCGGTGGACGAGGGCGACGTGCTGCCCGGGGCGCTGCGGATCGTGCGGCGGCTGAGACCCGCCTGGGAGCCGGCCACGGTGAAGACCAAGGTACGGGGGAGAGCCTGCGCCGGCACCCCGCGAACCGGCGGCCGCTCTCCCGCGGGGATCGCCCGGTGGGGCTGCGGAGCCCGGCTGGGTGCGGTTATGGGGTTCTAGGGTCTGTCTGAGGCGGCTGCGGTGCGAGCCCCGGCGGGGTGTGGGGTCAGCTCAAGGTGGGCTGAGGGGCTCAACCTTTTGGGATTATGGGGTCCGTCCTAGGGAGGTTGTGGGGCTCAGCCTGGGGGCTATAGGGTCCGTCCTGGGGGGACTGTGGGGTTTAATCCGGGGGCTCCCGGCTCTGTTCGAAGGGGGATGTGGGGCTCACTCTGGGGGGGGGGGGTGTGGGGTTCACCATGGGGGGCTGTAGGACCTGCCCCAGAGGATGTGACACCCCGTACCCCCACCCGTGGGTCTCCCCTCCGCGCCCAGAGCACAACCAGGGGTTCATCAGCTGTGCAAAGGCGTGACACCCCCCCACCCCCCGAGGTTTAGGGACCCCTGGGGTGGTCACCGAGCGGGTACAAACGTGTCCCCAGGCTGGCTGCCGAGGCGTGGGGGTGCCCGCAGGAGCGGCCGCTCCCGGGAGCCGCTCTTGTTTGGGATATTTGTTGGCTCCCACACTTCCCAGGCTGCGTGGGCTGAGCCCCAGTTCAGGTGGGAGCCGGACACCAGTCCCGGGCTCCTGGCACGGGACAGGGCTCGGCTGTGCGGGGCTGCCGGGGCTTTGCTGGGAGAGCTGCGCTGGCGTGGGAATCGCTCTGGCCAGGGCTGGGGTGACACAGGCTGGTGGCGCCGGTGCCCTCTGCTGTGCCCTGGCGCTGGGCACCGGAGCGTGGAGGGGCTGGGACTGCGTGCCTTTAAATGTCTGCACGTGAGCGAGTGTCCCCTCCGAAGGCACACGCTTCCCGTCATTAAAAATGTATTAATAGCCAAGTGTAATTAAATACAAGAAGCTGCAGGAAAAGCCATCTGAAAGGGCAGATGGCAGCGGGCAGGAAGCTGGGAGTTGGAGTTTGCAGGGGCAGGAAATGTCTCGCTCTGCTCGCAGAGCTCGGTGGTTGTGGAGGGACCCCGGCTCTGCGGTATCCAGGCTCCGCAGGGGTCAGTGTTCCACAGCAGCTCGGGTGTGCGGGCGTGTGTTTTTAATTTAAAATTGGGGGAAAAAAAAGAGGAAAAAAAACCCGCTCAGGAGTTGAGGGGAAACCCTCCCGTTGCATTTCCCTCGGCTGCTTTCCCTCCTCCCGCGTTTCCCCTCGCAGGAACCGGTCGGGATGGGATGGAGCGGGACAGGGGCCTCAGCTGGTTCCCATTAGCGATCCCATTCCCTCGCCCGGTGCCCTGGAGCGCTGCCCCGTTCCCAGCACCTCGCAGGGGCTGTACCAGGCTGTGCCAGCGGCTCGGGAAAATCTCCTGGAGCTCAGGAACAAGAAGGATCTGGGAGCTCGGGCTGCCCTGCCGTGCGCTCCCGGTTGTGCCCGCTTCCCAGGGCTCCTGCTCCTCATCCCCGAGGAATGTCCTTGCATCTGAGTCAGCCCCCCACCTTCCCAGGGAAGCACTTTCCATCCATCCATCCATCCATCCATCCATCCATCCATCCATCCATCCATCCATCCATCCCAACAGCGGCAGCATCGCGGAGCCGAAGCTGTGCGAGGTTGCCATGCAGGGTTGGATGTTTTTAGCCCAGAACTGGCAACAAGTTGCCCTGCTGGTGGGCTGGGGTGCTGAGGCAGCCAGCACGGTGGTGTTCTGGGAATGCTCAGGGATTCTCCCGGCAGGTGAAGCACCTGGAGCTGGGTTTTGCTGCTGTACCCCAGCGCTTTGGCACAGGTCTCGCTTTGCATTTAACCCCTGCAAAATTCACTGAGTGCTACTCCTGCCCTCTGTCCCTGCTGTCACTGGCTGCAGGAGGGAAGGATTTGGGGTGGCAGCAGGGTGGCTGCAGCCTGGATCCACAGGGAACAGCGCCGGGCATCCCCCAAGCAGTCACCCCCAAACCCAGCGAGTCCCTGCAGGTCACCAAGGAGCCACGTGTGCGTCTCCAGAGTCGGCGGCCTGGAATTCCGGGGGGATAAGGCTCAGTAATCCCATTAAACCTGCTGGGAAGGGCTGCCCGGGCTGTGGGGCAGCAAAGCAAAGCAGCACACAAGGCTCTCACTCGATGTGGAGCTGCTCACCTGCGGCTGACCCGCGTGTGGTTCATGGTGACACCTGCATGGACAGCGTGCGACACCTCTGCTGCCTGAAGTTCCAGCCTCTGGGGCCTGGCAGGACATGAGGAGGAAAGAGCTGAGCCCCGTGGTGAAACCCAGATTGTCAGCTCGGGGAGAAGCAGCTTGAGAAGGTTTGGCTGCCACTGAGGGGCAGCACCCCTGAGGATGGGGCAGCGGCTTCGCCCTGCTCGCCCCAAATCCAGCTGTGGAATGGGGGTGTCAACCCTGTCTGGCTTGGAGGGTCTCATTCCAGAGCCTGGAGTCTCCCTCGGGGAGCCCTATATATAGGAACCCTATAGGGGAGCGTGGGTTGCTGAGTGGGATGTCTAAAATTATCCATCCCATCCCTGAGCGCCACGGCTGCCGGAGCAGGAGCCCTCTCCCCCCTCCTGCTCCGGCTCCCCGATCCCACAGGGGTTGAAGGAATCGTTCCCATGGGGAGCCACAGCACCCCAGAGTGCCCACTTTGGAGCTGGCACTCTGGGGGACAATGGGACAGGGATTTCTTGTGGGGTGACAGAGCCCTAAATCTGCTCAGTGCTCTGGAAGTGCCCAAAATCCCGGTGGGATGAGGGAATCATTTCCAGGGGAGCCACGGAGTGCCCAGCTTGGAGCTGGACATCCCACGGTGTGGGGAGCAATGGGGCAGGGAATTCCTGTGGGGTGACAAAGCCCTAAAACCCCTCAGTGCCCTGGAAGTGCCCAAAATCCTGTTGGGATTAAGGAATCCTGCCCAGCGAAAGCAGCAGCACCCCGAGGCTGGCACAGGGACAATGGGGGTGATTTCCCATGGGGTGACAGAGCCCCAAACCCCCTCAGTGCCCTGGAAGTGCCCAAAATCCTGTTGGGATTAAGGAATCCTGCCCAAGGGGAGCCTCAGCACCCCGGGGCTGGCACGGGGACAATGGGACAGAGGTTTCTTGTGGGGTCCCAAACCCCCTCGGGTGCCCCGGAGGTGCCCAAATCCCGGCGGGATGGGGCGAGGAGCCCGGCAGCAGCCCCGGCATGTGCGCGGGCAGGCGGCCAAGGCGGAGCGCCGGGAGAACAAAACTCCCTTTCCATCTGCGAGGAGCCGTCAGAGCGGTGACACTGCGATGTCCCCAGCAGCGACGTCCCCGCCTATCAGCGCCCCGGCCCGCGGGGAGGGTCGGAGGAGGGGATGGGGGGTGGTGTTTGCTCCGGCCTTGTTTTCAGCCTCATTGGGTGGATTATTTATTTATTATTATTTTGAGTTGCGTGCCAATTTACGCTGGTGGTTTTTTATTTTTTTCCCCCCCTGGCGAGACGTTCCCGGGGCTGCTCCTGTGCCAAGCGTGCTGGTGGCACATCTGGCTTGAGCTGTTCCTGAGCTATCCCTGAGCTGTTCCAGGTGAAATTAGCAGGATTTCCACCCAAACCACCACCTCCGCCTGCAGAGGCGTTCCTGAGCTGTTCCTGAGCCCTCAGGTGAAAAATAACAAGATTTTCACCCAAACCACCCCTTCTGCCTGCAGAGCCGTGAGCCTCATCCTTCCAAACCCGTCTCACTCCCCCAGGAGCCTTCCTGGCTGTGCTGCCTCGCTCTTTTTCCTCATTTTTGCCGTTTCCATGAGTTTTTTTTTCCGACGGTGGGACGAGCGCAGGGGGTCCCCCTATTCCCAGCCTTACCCAGGTGTCACCCCCGCCGTGTTTGTCCCCACGCAGCTCTTCACTGATGGCATCACCAACAAGCTGGTGGCCTGCTACACGGACGAGGGCATGGCGGACGCGCTGCTGGTGCGGGTGTACGGCAGGAAAACCGAGCTGCTGGTGGACAGGGAGACGGAGCTGAGGAATTTCCAGGTGCTCCGGGCCCACGGCTGCGCCCCCGACCTCTACTGCGCCTTCCAGAACGGGCTCTGCTACCAATTCCTGCCGGGAATCGCGCTGGGACCCGACCACGTGAGGGATCCCCACGTCTTCAGGTGTGCAGGACCCTCTGTGTCCACCCCTAGGGGAATCTGGGGGTTTTCCAGGGAAAAGCAGCTTGAGAAAATCCCCAGTTTTCTGGGGTTTTTTTTCTGTGTTTCCAGCTCTCTCCTGATTGCCATGGGTGGGGGTCATTGGTGTGCCCAGTCCTGGGATAAATGGGGGTCAGGGGATAAACGGGTAAAATTGCAGGCAGAGTTGTCAAAATTACCAAATTTCTAATTTTTATCAGGTCTTGGTGAAGAGAGGTTTCCTGGGAAGCTGGAATTAAGGTTTCCTGGGAAGCTGGAATTAAATTTTTCTGGGAAGCTGGAATTAAGGTTTTCCGGGAAGGTGGAATTAAGGTTTCCTGGGAAGCTGGAATTAAGGTTTCCTGGGAAGCTGGAATTAAATTTTTCTGGGAAGCTGGAATTCCTTGGGAAGCAGAGCTTAGGGCTGAATTTGCCCTGAAAATGGGCATTCTGAAATGCTTCAGAGGCTGATCCCTGACATGGAATGTGGGCTCACCTGTGCTAACCCTGTGTTTTAAGCAGGATTTTCAGGGAATCCCCCTGAAGACACCCCCGAACTCTTTTGGGGATTTTGAAGTGGGGGGTGGATTTTGAGGATTTGGGATCACCCCTCACCCCTCTCCTGTGCTCCATGCCAGGCTGGTGGCCCGGGAGATGGCCCGAGTCCACGCCATCCACGCCAACGGGAGCCTCCCCAGGCCCATCCTGTGGCAGAAGCTGCACAAATACCTCAGCCTGGTGAAGACGGAGCTCAGCCCAAAGGTATCCAACCCCAGGTAAAGGCAGAGGGATCCCACAGAGCCAGGCTCTGCCTCGGGCACCCCCTGCCCACCCAGCTCTGGGGCCAAGGTTCCCAGGTAAAGCCTCTGCAGGGATCTGGGGTTGGCTTTGGGGCTGGATCCCTCTCAGAGCCCCTGGAGCAGCTCCAGCCCCTTCCTGCTGCCAGTTTGGGGAGGATTTCAGCTTTTTTTGGAGCTTTGGGATGTGTCTGTGCAGCATCCAGCTGGAGCCACAGCCTCCCACTGCTGGAACAATCTTCCTCCTCCTCCTCCTCCCGGGAATTTAAGCCTAGAATAAGCCCGAGCTCAAGCCCTGCCGAGCTGACGATGAAGTCTAGAAATTAAACCACTCAATTCCCACTTCCAGCCAGCCCATCCCGCTTCTTGGGGCGGCTGGTTTGGCACGGCAGGTGAGCTTTGGGGCGTCTGGGAAGGACTGGGGCAGCCCCAGGAGGCGCAGGAGGTGAACGACCCCCGGGCAGGGCAATGATTAACCCGTGGCAGGAGCCAGCCGGGCTTTTCTCAGCGCCCGTCGGGCCACGGGCAGACTTTACCCACCCTGCGCCTTCAGCGCGGCCAATTGGGCAATCATTAACGAGCTCTCTTCTTGGAAGCCGCGCTCCTGAGGTTACCGCGAGGCTGCCAGAGTCCAAAACATCCCCGCGCCCCGGGGGCTTTCGCCGGGCGCTCGGGGAGCGAGCGCTGGGTGGATTTGGAGGGTGGGCGTGGGGGTTTTGGGGACAAGGGACGCGCTGGGGCTGAGGCGTGGTGTCTGCCTGGGTACCAAACCTGGTTCCCTCCCCAAAAAACAGCCTCGTTAGCCCTGCTTTGTGTCATTAATGGGGTCGTTTGTAAGGCAAGAGGGGAAATTCTGCCCCTGAGCCCCAGGGGAAACGCTGGAAGCCGGGGAAACGCTGGAAATTGGGGAAATTCTGCCCCTGAACCCCCAGAGAAACTCTGGAAGTCAGGAGAACTCAGTTCTGCCCCTGAGTCCCAGGGAAACGCTGGAAGTTGGGGAAATTCTGCCCCTGAGCTCCCAGGGAAGCGATGGAAGTCAGGAAAGCACAACTCTTCTCCTGTGGCTCCAGGGAAGCACTGGAAGCTGGGTAAATTCTGGAATTTGGGGAAATTCTGCCCCTGAGCTCCCAGGGAAGGGCTGGAAATTGGGGAAACCCTGGAAGCCAGGGGAATTCTGTCCCTGAGCCCCAAGGGAAGCGCTGGAAGTCGGGGAAATTCTGCCCCTGAGCCCCAAGGCAGCACCAGAAGCCGGGGAAATGCCAGCCCCGAGCCCCCAGGGAAGCACTAGAAGCCGGGGAAACGCCATCCCCGCGCCCCAGGGAGGCTCCCCGAGAGCAGCAGCGATGCCACCCTGTCCCTTTTGTCCCCCCCCCGGCCAGCCTGCCGCAGGACGTGCCCAGCCCCGAGGCGCTGGAGCAGGAGCTGGCCTGGATGAAGGAGACGCTGTCGCAGCTGGGGTCCCCCGTGGTGCTGTGCCACAACGACCTCCTGTGCAAGAACATCATCTACGACAGGACACGAGGTCTGTGCGCCCGGGGGTGCCCCTCGGCCATCCCCAGGGGGGGTGTCACCTCTGTCCCCACCCCTGAGAGCCGCCGGTTTTGTCCCCGCAGAGCGCGTGCGCTTCATCGACTACGAGTACACGGGGTACAACTACCAGGCCTTCGACATCGGGAACCACTTCAACGAGTTCGCAGGTTGGGATCGGCTGGGCTCGCCCAAAGGTGCCCCCGTCCCCGCCTGGGGTGTCCCCGTCCCTGGGCTGGAGGAGGGAGTTCTCCCCAGTCCCACACTGGAAAATGGGGTGTTCCTATTACTGGGGTGGAGGAAGGAGTTTTATCCCCAGTCCCATACTGGGAAAAGGGGTTTCCCTATTACTGGGATGGAAAAGGGAGTTTTATCCTCAGTCCCATGGTGGGAAATGGGGTGTTCCTGTTACCTGGAGGGAGTTCTCCGCAGTCCCACACTGGAAAATGGGGTGTTCCTATTACTGGGGTGGAGGAAGGAGTTTTATCCCCAGTCCCATGGTGGGAAATGGGGTGTTCCTATTACTGGGATGGAGGAGGGAGTTCTATTCCCAGTCCCATGGTGGGAAATGGGGTGTTCCTGTTACCTGGAGGGAGTTCTCCCCAGTCCCACACTGGAAAATGGGGTGTTCCTATTACTGGGGTGGAGGAAGGAGTTTTATCCCCAGTCCCACACTGGGAAATGGGGTTTCCCTATTACTGGGATGGAAAAGGGAGTTTTATCCCCAGTCCCATGGTGGGAAATGGGGTGTTCCTATTAATGGGGTGAAGGAGGGAGTTATTCCCAGTCCCATACAGAGAAATGGGGTGTTCCAATTACTGGGGTGGAGGAGAGAGTTGTCCCCAGTGCCATATTGGGAAATGGGGTGTTCCTATTACTGGGATGGAGGAGGGAGTTCTATTCCCAGTCCCATAGTGGGAAATGGGGTGTTCCTGTTACCTGGAGGGAGTTCTCCCCAGTCCCATACTGGAAAGTGGGGTGTTCCTATTACTGGGGTGGAGGAGGGAGTTATGCCCACTCCCATACTGGGAAATGGGGTTTCCCTATCACTGGGATGGAAAAGGGAGTTGTATTTCCAGTCCCATACTGGGAAATGGGGCGTTCCTGTTACTGGGGTGGAGGAGGGAGTTATTCCCAGTGCCATACTGGGAAATGGGGTGTTCCTATTATTGGGGTGGAGGAGGGAGTTATCCCCAGTCCCAGTGTGGGAAATGGGGCTGTCCTGGGGTCTGCTGATCCCTGAGGATGGAGAAGGGAGTTGAATCCCCACTCCCATGATGGGAAATGGGGTCTCCCCATCCCTGGGGATGGAGGAGGGAGCCGCACCCCAAATCCTACAGCGGGCAATGGGGCTGCCCATGGTCAGAGCAGGGTCTCTGCTGCTCTTGGGCACCCGGATGCCCCTGGGTGCCATCCCTGGCTCCTCACCCCGAGGCTGGCTGGGAGCCAGCAGCTGATCCAGGGTTTGTGCCTGGCTGGGGTTGTGCTCTCCTCGCTTTGCCCTGGAGAACCCAACCCCTCCCTGTCCCACCCCGTGTCCCCCCAGGTGTGAAGGAGGTGGATTATGGCCTCTACCCCAGCAAGGAGACGCAGCTGCAGTGGCTGCACTCCTACCTGCAGGCCTACAAGGAGCTCACCCAGGGCCACCCAGGTGACAGCCAGGTGTCCCAGGAGGAGCTGGAGACGCTCTACGTGCAAGTGAACAAGTTCTCCTTGGTGAGTGGAGGAGGAGGAGGAGGAGGAGGAGGAAGGAGCCGGCCTCGCTCCAGGGCTGGAAACACAACCCAGGGGCATGCGGGAGTTTTCCTCTGCTCTCGGGCTCCCAGCTGAGCTGGCCAGCACAGGGCTGCAGGTGCCAGCCTGGGGGCTCGGGGACATCGGGGACAGGCTGTGCCACGGGGCCTGGCAGCGCCTCAGGGGCGCCGAGCCCCGGGCAAGGTCACGGGGGTGTGTTGGGGACAGCTGTGTCCGACAGGGCGGCCTTGGGCAGCCCTTCAGAGGGGTCAGGCATGGCCGGAGTGAGGAAATCCTCTTTGCTGGCTGCCAGGGGCGGCCCCAGCCGATCTTCTGGAGATTTCAGGTGAAAGATTCTCTGTTTTCCTGGCTGGAGCTGCCGGGAGGGCAGCACAGGAGGTGGCACCCCCTGTTCAGTATCCCCCCTAATGCCATCCCTCGCTCCAGCCGGGAGCAGCCTCAGGAGGGCACAAAAATCCCGCTGTGGGCCAGCCGCGGTGCGTGTCCTGCCCTTGTCACAGCCCTGGGAGCTGGGGCACGGGGGTTTCTGTCCCCGTGGCCGTTCCCTGATCCTCGTTCTGCCCCTTGCAGGCCTCCCATTTCCTCTGGGCTTGCTGGGGCCTGATCCAGGATAAATATTCCACCATAGACTTTAATTTCTTACGGTGAGTCCATGTGGGCTGCTCCAGCGGGAAATGAGCGCAGCGGGAGGATCCTGGGGAGGATCCTGGCAGTCCCTGGGGAGGATCCTGGGGAGGATCCTGGCAGTCTCTGGGGAGGATCCCGGGGAGGATCCTGGGGAGGATCCCGGGGAGGATCCTGGCAGTCCCTGGGGAGGATCCTGGAGAGGATCCTGGGGAGGATCCCAGGGAGGATCCCAGGGAGGATCCCAGCTGTCTCTGGGGAGGATCCTGGCGGTCCCTGGGGGGGATCCCGGGGAAGATCCTGGCAATCCCTGGGGAGGATCCCAGCTGTCTCTGGGGAGGATCCCAGGGAAGGTCCCAGTAATTCCTGAGGAGGATCCCAGGGAAGATCCTGGCAGTCCCTGAGGAGGATCCCAGGGAGGATCCCGGTGGTCCCTGGGGAGGATCCCAGGGAAGATCCTGGCAGTCCCTGAGGAGGATCCCAGGGAGGATCCCGGTGGTCCCTGGGGAGGATCCCAGGGAAGATCCTGGCAGTCCCTGAGAAGGATCCCAGAGAGGATCCCGGTGATCCCCGGGGAGGATCCCGGCAGTCCCTGGGCACACGAGCGGCTCAGAGCTGTCCCTTCTCTCTCTCTCTCTCTCTCTGCAGATATGCAAAGTTAAGGTTTAAACAATACTTCAAGATGAAGCCGGTGGTCACAGCCCTGCAGGTCCCCAAGTAGGGGCCACCCCGAGCTCTTCTGTCCTGGCCGCGTCCTCGCGCCCCCCTGGCCCCTTGCCCAGTCCTGCCAGTGCCAAGGGGGACAAGAGGAGCTCTGCCCCGGCCACCACCGCTCCCAGGAGAGCCTGGCCACCCCCAAGACTGGACCATGAGATGCTGGAGAGGACCAGAGCCCCGGCGAGGCCCCGGCCCACGCCGGGAAGCCTCACCACCGCCTTAAGGCCGAGCCCCGCTCGGCCCCGGTGCCCGGCAGGTCCGTGCCCCGCTGGCACTGCTGCTGCTGCCGGGCCTGGCACCGCCCCCTCCCCACCCTGCGCTGTCCCCGAGGGGGACACGGGGTCGCCCTGGCTGCTCAGAGCCACCAGAGCTGCCCGGTCACTTTGGCTGTCCCACTGTCCCCTCCTGCCCTGCTGGGTGCCACCGGGGTGCCACCCCCAAAGCAGCGCCGTCCCTGCTGGCCCCAGGCACGGGATCCTTGTCCCTGAGGGGTGGCAGCTGCGGGCAAAGGGGCAGGGCCAGCCGTGAGCCCCTGGCACCAGTGGGGTGCTGCTGGTGGGCACGGGGTGCCCGCCCCCTCCGTGCTGTGCCCAGCTCTGCGTGTCCCCACAGCTGCCCCGGCCTGTCCCCACTGTCCCCTTGGCTTGGTGGCTTTCCCCGGAGCAGCTCCCCGGCTCTGCCCCCCGGGGTGTCTGTCCTGCCTGTCCCCACCCCTGTCCTCCTCCCTTGGCAGTGTCCCCACCCCTGGCAGGAGGTGGCACGGAGCTGCCCTGCTCCAGGACCGGGCACAGCGTCACCCCCAGCCCCCTGCCCTGCTGAGCCCCTCCAGTCCTCACAGCAGCTGTGCAGCAATCAGGACACGGTGACTGTCCCTCCTCTGGGTACAGGGACCTTCCTCAGAGCCCCGTGGGACACGGTGACTGTCCCTTCTCTAGGCACAGGGACCTCCTGTGCCACCCAGGCTGTGGGGACACGGTGACTGTCCCTCCTCTGGGTACAGGGACCTTCCCCAGAGCCCCGTGGGACACGGTGACTGTCCCTTCTCTAGGCACAGGGACCTCCTGTGCCACCCAGGCTGTGGGGACACGGTGACTGTCCCTCCTGTGGGCTCAGAGCCCCGTGTCCCCCCCTGGGCTGTGGGGACAAGGTGACTGTCCCTTCTCTGGGCACAGGGACCTCCCCCCGGCGGAGCCAGGGCTGCTGGCACACCCGTGTTTGTTTTGTGGGAAATAAAAGCTGCTGGTAGCTGGAATTTGGGGCTGGTGGCTCTGGGGGGGCTGGTGCCAGAGCAGGGGCAGCACCCCCGGGCTCTGGGGGTGCTCCTGTCCCTTCTGTACCCCGAGATGTCCCCATCCCACCCTCGCCCCCACCCTGGTGAAGCCCAGGCCCCGCTCTCTGCTCCGAAAAAGTCACTTTTATTGTGCCAAGGGCCAGGGGGAGGAACGACTGTAAACAGGGATGTGAAATATACAGGTTAAGTTACTCGTGGTCTTATTAACAAAATAAAGCTCTATCTATATTTACAATCTTTAAAAAACACAACAACAACAACAACAACAAAAAAGGAAAAAGAAATGGAAGAGAGACAGGAAAAGCTGCAGCTGTGGGGAGGGGACACATCTGCTTGCAGTCCCTCTGCAGCACAGCCTGGCCCAGCCCTGAAGATGAGACCCCTGTCCTTCCCTGGGACCCCTTTCCATCCCCGGGGACCCCTGTCCTTCCCTGGGACCCCTTTCCATCCCCGGGGACCCCTGTCCCTAATGGGGGACCTCTGTCCTTCCCCAGGGCTCCCTGTCCATCCCCAGAGTCCCCTGACCTTCCCCAGGGGACCCTTGTCCTTTCCAGAGACCCCTGTCCTTCCCAGGGACCCCCTTCCATCCCCAGGGACCCCTGTCCCTCCCCAGGGGGCCCAGCCCGGCGCAGGGATTTGGGAATAAATAAAGCACTGACCGAGGGCAGGGGAGCAGGGAGAGGCTGGCGGGATGTCCCCTGGGATAAGGGATGTCCCCACGGCAGTGTCCCCACGGCAGTGCCCCCAGCACTGGGCTGCTGCTGCTGCTGAGAGTCAGATCCCCAGCCCGGCTTGGGGACAAGGGGACAGAGGCTGGTGCCCGCTTTGTGCAGCCTCCAGCTCAGATATCTGCGGCTCCTGTGGTGTCCCCAGCATGGTGAGAATCCCCGCGGTGTCCCCGGCACAGTGACAGTCCCCGCGGTGTCCCCAGCGCTGTCCCCGTCCCCGCGGAGTCCCCGGCACAGTGACAGTCCCCGCGGTGTCCCCAGCGCTGTCCCCGTCCCCGCGGTGTCCCCGGCACAGTGACAGTCCCCGCGGTGTCCCCAGCGCTGTCCCTGTCCCCGCGGAGTCCCAGGCTCGGGGCCGTTCCCGGCTCTGCCACAGGGAGGTGCCGGAGCCCCGCGCACAGAGGGACAGCGGGGACACGGCCCGGGAGAGAGCGGCTGGGCACAGCGGGACATGGCACACACCTGGGCACTGCACATGCACACCTGGGCACTGTCACACACCTGGGCACGGCACACACACCTGGATACTGCACACACACCTGGGCATAGCACACACCTGGGCACGGTACACACACCTGGGCACTGCACATGCACACCTGGACATGGCACTCACACCTGGGCACTGCCACAGAGCGACACTGCACAAACACACCTGGGCAGTGCCACTCACCTGGACATGGCACACACACTCACCTGGACATGGCACACTCACACCTGGACATGGCACACTCACCTGGGCATGGCACACTCACCTGGACATGGCACACTCACCTGGGCATGGCACACACACTCACCTGGACATGGCACACTCATACACATCTGGACATGGCACACACACACCTGGACATGGCACACTCACCTGGGCATGGCACACACACTCACCTGGACATGGCACACTCATACACATCTGGACATGGCGCACACACACACACACCTGGACATGGCACACTCATACACATCTGGACATGGCGCGCACACACACACACCTGGACATGGCACACTCACCTGGGCATGGCACACTCACCTGGACACTGCCACACACCTGGACACCTTGAACTGTCACCTGGACACCTTGAACTGTCACCTGGACACGCCCCATGCCCGGCCACACCACACCCCAGCCCCTGGAACAGGCTCTGACCACACCAGGGTCATTTTTTCTCAGAGTTCCTTTTCCCCTAAAGCCGTTTCTTCTCCCTCCCTCTCACCCTGCAGGGCTCAGGTGCAGCCCGGGCTGCAGGGACAGGTGCCCAGGCACAGCCAGGCACGTCCCCCCGGAGCGGGGGTGGGCAGGGCAGGAACAGCCCCCTCTTTATTCCCAAAGTGGGCCAGAGCTGCCGGCAGCACAAAGGGCCCTGAGGAACCCTTGGCCGGAGCTGGGGCCAGGCTGGAGCTAAAATTGGCTCGGTGGGAATTCGCTGGCAGGCGCCAAAGAGCGAGCGGGAAGCGCGGCGGGGAGGTCACACCAGGATAGAGGAGGGACAAGTGTGTCCCTGTCCCATGTCCCCACTCCAGGTCCCCACCCCATGCCCAGCAGCGCAGCAGGTGAGGCTCTCCAGGACCCTCAAGAGCTGCAGGGCTGGAGATGCTCTGGAGGTTCCCTGCAGCCCGAGAGCCTCAGGTCCCCTCAGGGGTGACAGCGCAGCAGCCACAGTGTCACCAAATCTCCAGGCTCGCTGGCCTCGGCTCCACGTGCCACCAAAGCAAGGCCACGCCAGTCCTTGCCACCCGAAATCCCAGGTGCCCACCCTCGCGGGACCCCTCTGCAGGTGGGCAGCTCTCCTGTGGCCGAGTGCCGCCCCACCTGGACACGCCGTGCCCTCCCAGTGGTGGCAGCCAGCCCTGCCACCCCCTCCGCTGTCCCCCGCGTCCCCTCAGTCCGTCAGCACCACCAGCTCGCCGTCACTCTTGTCATCGCCCTCCGAGTCCTCGTCCTCGCTGTAGCGGTACACGTCCCCCTCGGGCACCGAGTGCCCGTCGTCCCCGGCGTCCCCATCCTTGAGGCTGCGGGTGTTGACGATGACAGGCATGGCGGGGTCCACGCCGCGGGGCAGGTAATGCTCCAGGAGGGGCGGGGGCAGCTGCACGCCCACCGGCCGCGGGTACAGCACGTCCGAGGAGCTGGGGGGCACCTGGCTGCCCTGCGGCCTGGGGGACACAGGGGGCGGGCACTGAGAGGGGCAGCTAGGGCTCACGGCGCTTCCCTCGGCCACCCTACGGGGGGCATCCTGTGCGGGGCAGGTGGGCACCAAGCCCACGGGAACGAGGTGGGCACGCACCTCATGGACATCAGGTGGGTACCAGCCGCATGGGCACCGGGTGAACACCTGCCCCATCGACATCAGGTGGGCACAAACGCCAGGTCACCAGGTGAGCACCCACCCCACTGGTGCCAGGTGAGCACTTGCTCCAATACAGCCATGTGGGCACAAACCCCATGGGCACCTGGTGGGTCCCCACCTATGTCACCTGGTGAACACCCATGTCACCAGCTGGGCACCCAACCATGTCACCAGGTGAGCCCCACCCCAGCACCACCCTTCCGAACCCACGGGGCAATGCACACACGCACTTATCAATTCCCCCTTATCAATTCCCCTCATCAATCCCCCTTATCAATCCCCATTTTATCAATCCCCCTTATCAATTGCCCTTTATTAATTCCCCTCATCAAGGCCCCTCATCAATCCCCTTTATCAATCTCCCTTATCAACCCCTTTGTCCATCCCCCTTTTCAGATCCCCCTTGTCAATCCAATTTATCAATTCCCCTCATTAATTCCTCTATCAATCCCCTTTATCAATCCGCCTTATCACGCACTTATCAACCCCCTTATCAATTACCCTTTATGAAGTCCCCTCATCAATCCCCCTTATCAATTCCCTTTATTAATCCCCTTAGCAACCTCTTTATCAATCCCCTTATCAACCCCCCTTAGCAACCCACTTCTCACCCTCTTATCACCCCCCTTATCAATCCCCCTTATCAACGCCCCTTATCAAGGCCCCTATCAATCTCGCTTATCAACTACCCTTTATCAATTTCTCTCATCAACGCCCCTTATCAATCCCCTTTATCAAGCCCCCTTATCAATTACCCTTTATCAATCCCCTTTATCAACCCCCTTTTCCCCCTTATCACCCCCCTTATCAATCACCCGATCAGGAAGCCCTGCCTGGCATCCTGGCACTGGTTCCTCATCAACCCCTTTATGAATCCCCTTTATCAATCCCCTTATCAGCCCCCTTCTCACTCCCTTACCAACCCCCCTTATCACTCCCCTTATTGATTACCCTATCAGGAATCCCTGCCTGGCATCCTGGCGCTGGTTCCTCATCAATCCCCTTTATCAACCCCCTTATCAATCCCTTTCTCACCCCCTTATCAATCCCCTTATCAATCCCCCTTATCAACCTTCCTAATCAATGTCCCTCATCAATCCCTTTATCAATCCCTTCATCAATCCCCCTTAGCAACCTGCTTGTCAACCCCTTTATCAATTCCCCTCATTAATCCCTTTATCTATCCCCTTATCAATCCCCTCATCAATCCCCCTTATCACTCCCCTTATCAACTCCCTTCTCACCCCTTTATCAACCCCCCTTATCACTCCCCTTATCGATTACCCTATCAGGAATCCCTGCCTGGCGTCCTGGCGCTGGTTCCTCATCAATCCCCTTTATCAACCCCCTTATCAATCCCTTTCTCACCCCCTTATCAATCCCCTTATCAATCCCCCTTATCAACCTTCTTAAACAATGTCCCTCATCAATCCCTTCATCAACCCCCTTATCAACCTGCTTATCAACCCCTTTATCAATTCCCCTCATTAATCCCTATATCTATCCCCTTATCAATCCCCTCATCAATCCCCCTTATCAACTCCCTTCTCACCCCCTTATCAACCCCCCTTATCACCCCCCTTATCGATTACCCTATCAGGAATCCCTGCCTGGCGTCCTGGCGCCGGTTCCTCATCAGCGCCTTGTACTCGCCCACGCGCAGCCGCTTGCCCTCCACGATGCAGGTGCGCTTGGGCCGCGGTTTGTATTTGTAATCCGGGTACTTCTCCAGGTGCTGCCGGCTCAGCCGCGCCTGCTCCTCGTAGTAGGGCTGCTTCTCCTGGTTGGACATGGATTTCCAGCGGGATCCTGCGCGGGGGAAGGAGCAGAGCGTTCTCACACCCAGCCCGAGCGAGGGGAGCGTGGATGAACCCGCCCCGAGGTTTGTCGGTGCTGTTGGTTGGTTAATTGATGGTGTTAATTAGAGGTATTGATTGTGGGAATGGTGCCTGGGTTTATGGCGGTGCTGGTGGGAGCCGCGTGGTGCAGCTGGTTCTGCTGGAATGTCGGGAATAGCTTCCCTGAATTCCCCTGGGCATTTCCAGGGGTTCATCTCCTCATACCCTGACCTTCCCTCCAGGGATTCATCTCCTCATACCCTGACCTTCTCCCCTGGATTCATCTCCTCATACCCCGACCTTCTCCCCTGGATTCATCTCCTCATTCCCTAGCCTTCTCTCCTGGATTCATCCCTTCATTCCTGTACTTTGCCTCCTGGGATTCCTCCCCTCATTCCCTGGCATTCCCCAGGTCAGGGAGATCCCTCTGTGGCTATTCAGAGTGGATCTCCCATCCCCAGATCTCATTCCCATCCCCCCAGAAGATGCAGAGTGGATCCCCCTGTCCCAAGATCTTGTTCCAAACCCTGCAGGGGATGCAGAGGGGATCCCCATCCCCAGGTCTCATTCCCATATCTCCAGGGGGATGCAAAGCACATTCCGTGTCCCAAGACCACGTTCCAAACCCTCCAGGGGATGCAGAGTGGATCCCTTGTGCCTGGATCTCATTCCCATCCCTCCAGGGGGATGCAGAGCACATCCCCTGTCCCAAGATCTCGTTCCCATCCCCCCAGGGGTTGCAGAGGGGATCCTGCCCCGGGATCTCACCCAGGATCTTGCTGATGCTGGAGTTGTGCATGTCCGGGAAGGCCTGCAGGATCTTCCTGCGCTCGTCCTTGGCCCACACCATGAAGGCGTTCATGGGCCGCTTGATGTGGTTGTTGTTCCTGGACTCCGGGAAGTGCCGGGATCCTGCGGGGACACGTGGGATGAGGGCGGGAGTCGGAGGACAGGGCCACCCTGGGGTCACCACGGCGCTCCCGGCCGTCCTCACCGTCCATCTCGCAGCTCAGCAGAGCCTCGTCCAGCCGGTGGCTAGGGGTCTCCTCCATCCGCTCCTTCACTGGAGACGAGTCGATCCCAACGGGCTCCTGCAGGACAGCGGGATCAGGAGCCAGCCCCCAGCCCGGGGACAGCTGTGGCTGGTGGCCCTGGGGTGGCAGAGGGGACGGTGACCGCACAGAGTGACCCTCACCTTGCGGTAGGGGCTGCTCAGTGAGCCCTCCATGGCGGCGCCGTGGCCGTGCAGCAGCTGCCGCGCGTCGTGGATGGCTTTGGTGATGGCATCGCCCTCTCCCAGGAATCCTGGCGGGACACGGGCACCTGTCAGTGCCAGCGGCCACCCCGCTGACCACCCAGAGTACCCACCCCATGGGCACCCATCAGTGCCCTTGGTCACCCTGCTGACCACCCAGAGTACCCACCCCATGGGCACCCATCAGTGCCCTTGGTCACCCTGCTGACCACTCACAGCACCCACCCCATGGGCACCCATCACTGCCACTGGTCACCCCACTGACCACTCACAGCCCTGACCCCATGGGCACCCATCAGTGCCCTTGGTCACCCTGCTGACCACCCAGAGTACCCACCCCATGGGCGCCCATCAGTGCCCTTGGTCACCCTGCTGACCACCCAGAGTACCCACCCCATGGGCGCCCATCAGTGCCCTTGGTCACCCTGCTGACCACCCAGAGTACCCACCCCATGGGCGCCCATCAGTGCCCTTGGTCACCCTGCTGACCACCCAGAGTACCCACCCCATGGGCACCCATCACTGCCACTGGTCACCCCACTGACCACTCACAGCACCCACCCCATGGGCACCCATCACTGCCAGCGGTCACCCCACTGACCACTCACAGCACCCACCCCATGGGCACCCATCACTGCCAGCGGTCACCCCGCAGACCGCTCACAGCACCCACCCCCTGGGCACCCATCACTGCCACTGGTCACCCCGCTGACCACTCACAGCCCTGACCCCATGGGCACCCATCACTGCCACTGGTCACCCCGCTGACCACTCACAGCCCTGACCCCATGGGCACCCATCAGCGCCACTGGTCACCCCGCTGACCACTCACAGCACCCACCCCATGGGCACCCATCAGCGCCAGCGGTCACCCCACTGACCCCCCACATCCCTGCCCATCCCCGCTGCGCCCCGAGGGGCGGCACGGCCCAGGGTGACCACCCAGGTCACGCGTGGGAGAAGCAGGGATGTCACTTGTGTCCCCAAAATCCGAAGGAAGCCCACCCAGAGGGAGGCTGGACGGGCTGCTCTGCAGCTCCCTGCTGGCCCCGTGGCTCGGCGTGAGGGACTGGCACCCGCTCAGCTTCAAACTGGGTGAACTGGAGGCACTGGGGAGCTCGGAACCTTTGGGCTTGGCCGTCAGGTTCAGCGGCTGCGAGGTCTCCTGAGGAGGAGGAGGGATGGCGGCTGAGGAGCTGTCCCCAAAGCCCCAGCCTGGGGTGTGGAGGGGGTAGGGGGTTTGGGGGTTGTGCCAGGGGTTGAAGGGCATTTTTGGGGCTATACCAGGGGTTAAAAGGCATTTTTGGGGCTGTACCAGGGGTTGAAGGTTTTTTTGGGGCTATACCAGGGGTTAAAGGGCATTTCTGGGGCTGTACCAGGGACTGAAGGGGATTTTTGGGGCTGTGCCAGGGCCTGAAGGGCAATTTTGGGATTGTACCAGGGGTTGAAGGGGTTTTTTGGGGCTGTGCCAGGGTTTGAAGGGGGTTTTAGGGTTGTACCAGGGGTTGAAGGACATTTTTTGGGCTGTACCAGGGTTTGTTGGGGGTTTTGGGGCTGTACCAGGGGTTTTTGGGGCTGTACCAGCATTTATTGGGGTTTTTGGGGCTGCACCAGGGTTTGGAGGGGTTTTTAGGGCTGCACGAGGGTTTTTGGGGCTGTACCAGGGTTTTGGGGCTGTGCCAGGGTTTTTGGGGCTGCACCAGGGTTTATTGGGGTTTTTGGGGCTGTACCAGGGTTTTGGGGCTTTGCCAGGGTTTTTGGGGCTGTACCTGCATCTGGAGGTGGCCCGGGCCCGCGGGTCTCTTCAGCGTAGGGGGAGTGGGGCTGTGCAGGAGCTGCACCGGGTAATCCACTGCGGGAGCAGAGGGACAGCGGTTGGGGACAGCAGGGACACGGCTGGGGCACAAGGCCACCCCGCAGGGCTGGCACAGTCCCAACTCACCCGGTTTGCAGGGGATGGGCTGGATGGGCAGTGCCAGCTGGGACTCGGGGGTGACCGGGAGGGGCTGGTGGCCAGGGGTGAAGGCGGGGATCATCACGTAGGGCATGTTGACCTGCTGGAGGGGACAGGGACACCAGATCAACGCTGCATGGCAGTGCCACCCCCGGGAGGGCACAGCAGGACATGGGGAGGGGGACGCGGGGAGGTGTCCCCTGCCTTTACCTGGATCTGCTGCTGGAGGAGGTTGATCTTGTGCTGCTGCTGGATGAGCTGCTGCTGCTGCTTGGCGATCTGGGGAGGGGACAGCGGCGTTGGTGACATCGAGGACAATGCTGGGCTGGCCTCCAGCCTGGCAGAACCCGGCCAGCACCACAGAAAAAGGGTGGCAGGGGGTCCCCAGGGTCGTGGGAAGGGCAGGAGGAGGGGCTGGGCTGCCCCTGAGCCACCTCGGGGGACACAAGGGCTGTGTGTCACACCCCGGGTGTGATATCGGTGTCACCCCTGCCCTTGGGACAGGAAAACCTGGTGTTCAAGGAGCAGGTGAGCACAGGCAGGAGGCACCTGGGGTGGTTTGTTCACCTTAAGGAGCTCAACCCCCATCTCCATCCACCCTTGGTCCTCCCAGCTCCAGGGGCTTTGGGACAGGAACACAAAACGGGACCCCAAAGCCACTCGTGGTCCTGTGATCCCAAAGGGATCCCCGGTGGGGTGGCGGTCCCCACCTGCTCCTGCTGCTGCCGTGCCAGCTCCATCTGCTGCTGCTGCTTCTCGAAGAGCATGGTGGCCATGTTCTTCTGCTCCGAGTGCGCCGTCAGCAGCTGGTCCCGCAGCGTGGACAGCTGGTTGATCATCACCAGCAGCTGCAGCTCCTTCTCCGCCAGGCTCTCCTGGGTTCCTGCGGGGGAAAAAACCCGACGGGATGAGGGTCAGGGGGTGGGGAGCGGGGAGAGGGTCAGCAGCACGAGGTGGGACTGAGGTGGTTTTGTTTAAATTCTCATTTCCTCTGACTTTGGGGTGGGAAATGTGAGGCAGAGAAGTCACCAGTGCCACCACTGGGTGACCATGGGAGACACAGTGGTGTCACGTGTGACATGGGTGACACAGTGGGTGACCAGGGAAGGTCAGATTTGGGAGGAATTGAAAGATCCCCACACGCTGAACCGCCCCCACCCATGCAGTCAGAGGCAGCAGAGATGCTCACCTCCAAAAAAAAAACAATTAAAAAAGGGACAAATCCCTGCGAAATGTGGACATTTTCCCTCCTGCTTTGGTGCTCCCAGCTGGGACGCAGGAGGGAGGCTGGTGGAGGTGGATCCCACCTTTCACTTCCTTGGATTCAGCCAGGTTCCGGCCCAGCAGCCGCTCCTTCCAGTCACTGGCCAGCAGCTTCTCGATGGTCGGCATCACTGGGGACAGGGACAGGGAGGAGAGGACAACCACATGAGCACATCCCAAGGCTCTGCAGCACGGCTCGGTCCATCCCACAGCTCTGGAGCAATCCTGAGGGGCAGGGAAGGGATCCCAAGAGGTCCCTTGGGAACGTTTCCCACCTTCCTTCAGGTTCCTGTTGAAGTCCAGCTTCTCCTGGCCGCTCCCGGCCGGCTCGAAGGCGGAGCGCCGGGGCTCGGGAACGTCCCCGGCGGGAGAGCGGGATTCCTGCGGGACACAGAATGTCACTGCCACCACCAGGGACACTCCCAGCATGGGGGACATCCCCGTCTGGTGGGATGCTGGGAGCTGGAGCACGCTCTGCCAGGCACAATCCCATCTAGAGAGCATCACGGAGATGCCGGAATTTTCTCCCGTTTCTCCAGCCTGCCCCCATTGTGTACCCTGAGCTCCCCTCCCCTCTGATGGTACATCAGGGAGCGGCAAGCGAGAGGGAAAACCCCAGGACAATGGAAAAGGGAGGCTGAAGGGATGGGGAACACCTGGAGAGGGTTTTTGGGAACTCCACTCCGAAGGTGAAGTCCTCAAAGCCCAGGGATGACCCCAGAGCAGCCCCAGGTTTGCCGTGGGCAAAGCTGAGCTCTTGTTCCCAGTTCTCCCAGTTTTTGGGGCTCAATCCTCAGGGAAACCAACCCTTCACATCCTGGAAGCTCTTGTTCCTGGTTCTCCCGGTTTTTGGGGCTCAATCCTCAGGGAAACCAACCCTTCACACCCTGGGAGCTCTTGTTCCTGGTTCTCTGAGTTTTTGAGGCTCAATCCTCAGGGAAACCAACCCTTCACACCCTGGGAGCTCTTGTTCCTGGTTCTCTGGGTTTTTGGGCTCAAAAGACCAGCCAAAAAAACCCTTGGGAGAGCCTCAGATTTCAGTTTCAATTCCTTGGGATTAGGAAAAACCACAATGGGGAGCAGCCACCGCCTCTCCTACGGGATGAAGGGTCTGGAGCAGGGCTGGGGACAGCACCTCCTTTGTCACACCCACCTGTGGCAGGGCCTGGGGCTCGGTGCCATCCCTGGGTGGTGGCCCTGGGGGGTCGTGGGGCCGGGGCTCGGCACTGGGGGCAGCCCCCGGCGGTGTCTCGGAGCCGCCCTCCTTCTTCTCCTCCGTCTTGACGGCGCAGTTCACCATGGTGCCCGCTCCATCCAGCTCCGGGGGTGGAGAGATGGGGCTCCTCATGGACATCCTGCGGACAGCAGGGATGTCACCACGGCCACCCCCAGGCGTGGGCACCCCTCTCCCAGCCTGGACCCACACTGGGGTGCCCCACGGTGCGAGGACAGCGTCCCTGGGGTTTGCCGTGGGCAAAGCTGAGCTCTTGTTCCCGGTTCTCCGGGTTTTTGGGGCTCAATCCTCAGGGAAACCAACCCTTCACACCCTGGGAGCTCTTGTTCCTGGTTCTCCGGGTTTTTGGGGCTCAATCCTCAGGGAAACCAACCCTTCACACCCTGGGAGCTCTTGTTCCTAGTTCTCCGGGTTTTTGGGGCTCAATCCTCAGGGAAACCAACTCTTCACACCCTGGGAGCTCTTGTTCCTGGTTCTCCGGGTTTTTGGGGCTCAATCCTCAGGGAAACCAACCCTTCACACCCTGGGAGCTCTTGTTCCTGGTTCTCTGGGTTTTTGGGGCTCAATCCTCAGGGAAACCAACCCTTCACACCCTGGGATGGAGGAATGAATTCCTATAGGCAACCCAGAGATCCCAGAGACTGGGAGTGAGGGACAACTTGAGGGACCTTCATGCCACATCCAGCAAGCACAGGCTGAGGGTGACAGGGACCAGCAGCCCAGAGGTCCCTCACTGCTCCAGGAGCCGTGCCCAGAAAGCCATCGGAGCAGCCACGGTTTTCCCGATCCAACTGGAAATGGAAATCCTGGCTCTGCCCAACAATGGCTGGGATGACACCAGAACAGCTCCTCCGGGAACCCCCGGCAAGAGATGGACCTGGGACAGGGACTGGCCACCAGAATGGCTCTTCTGGGAGTCCCCAGCATGGGAGAGACCTGGGACTGGCCACCAGAATGGTTCCTCCAGAAGTCCCTGGCAGAGGATGGGACAGGGACTGGGACTGGCCACCAGAACGGCTCCTCTGGGAGTCCTTGGCATAGGATGGACCTGGGACTGGCCACCAGAACGGCTCCTCCAGGAACCCCTGGCACAGCACCAGCCAAGGCCCTGCCAGGACAAGGGGCTGGCCCCGGGAATGGTTCTCCCTGATCCCACAAAACCCCTGTGGGTGCCCATCCCCATCCCAGTGCTGCCGGATGGGCACCACAGGGATGACCATGGTTTTATAGGGAACGGGCTGTGCCACCCTACGGGGACCACAAAAACGTGTCCTATTGCTCGCTCCGGGTGCCAGGGCTGCCAAGAGCGAGCGCCACGCTCGGTGGTGTCCACGGGGCATTTGCCTTTCGTGGCCACCAAGCCTCACACCACACAGCAAGAACGGGAAGAAGCATTGTCCTCGCCTTTCCGCGGGAATAATGGGAAAAGGAGGCTGCTGAGGAAGGGATTGACCCCAGCCGCTGCCGGGATTGTGGGACTGCCCCGCGATGGGGACAGCACCTGCCTGGGGGCTGCCACCCCAAACCCAGCACCCTCTCACCTCCCAGACCCCCATCAGGAGCCCCTAAAGCCAGTTTGGGGGTGCAAAGCGGGGTGGGGAGGGCTGAGCTGGGCCGCCCGGCTTGGGGGCAGCAATTACATAACAAACAAAGCCCGGCTCAAGCTGCGAATTAATCAAACGGCTGAAAATAAAACCTTCCTCTCAGGAACTTCAAACAAAAGAAATGAAAACAACAAGGCCGGCTGGGTAATGAAAAGCCAGGGCTGTGAATAGGGGACAAAAGGAAGTGGAACAATGGGGTGTTGGACAAAAGCAATAAAGTAAAGGGAAGTGTGACAGCTCCACAATAGGGCACTGTGCTCGCCAGCCTTTCTGATCTTAGCGGGCCTTTTTTTAATCTCGGTTCCCTCGCCCTCCGCCGAACAAACCCGCCGGGTTTCCTCCCGGCCCCGCATCGCCCGGGGGCTGCCGCATCCTGTGGCGTCCCTTCCTGCCCCGGCTCACCTTGGCCGGGGCCACCCGGCCCCCAAAATCCATCGCCGGGAAGGACCGGAGACGGTGGGAAGCTGTGCCCAGTCCAGCAAGGATTGGCCTTGTGGAGAGGTTATAGGTGGGGAAACTGAGGCAGGAACGCACAGCACCTCAGGTGTGCGTGAAACTACATTTTTCCAGCTTTTTGGGTGTTTTTTCCACGCAAAAATCCAAATTTTGTAGGTTTGGGATGCTATGACAGCAGCACAGTGGCAGCGAGCGATGGCTTCGGTTTGAGCCAGGCACAAAATCCCATCCCAGCCCTCCCGCAGGTCCCGTTCCCTTTGTGCTTCACCTCCCGGTGCCACTGGAAGTTCACTCTTAAAATGGGGCCAGCGCTTCAATGGGGCCGTGTTTGAAAGAGGCCTCCTTGAGGGTTCATTATCCACCCTGCCGAGCAAACAAAAAAAAGGGGGAAAGGGGAAAAGCGCTGTTATCTCGTTCCGGGCGGGTCTCAGGTGTGGGCTCCGGGGCTGCCTGGGGCACACAATGGGCACGGAACAATCGCCCTGGCACCGGGTCCAAAAGGGATCATCTTGGTTTTTAATGTTCCCCATTAAACCCAGGGTGGGGAGGAAGGGAGGGAATGGGGTTGGGATGGAAAGCGCCAGCCCGGAGGATGGAAACAGAACCCGAATCCTCATGGGATGCTTCCTTCCCTCACAGCTTTTTGGGGTGTTCATCCCACAAGCAGCAAAGCCCTCAAATTCCCATATTTCACCTTTCCTCCCAATCCCAGCCCGGCAACTCCAAGATTTTCGGGATGGTGACAGCTCGTATTTCCCTGTTCGTACCCGCGAACGGCACGTCCTGCAATTCTCCCGGTGGCCGTGCCACCCTTCCTGCCTGCCAGCCAGGACTGATCCTATCGGCCCTGGCTGTGCGGAGCAGAACAGCTCCAGGGGCCGGGAAAAGGGGATGAGGTGACAGGAAACCCCCACCCTGCCCGGCAGTGGTTTGGGGATCTGAGAGATGCCAAAATCTAGGTGCTGGAGGAGTTTGGGATCCAGGAGATGCCAAAATCCCAGTGCTGCAGGAGTTTGGGTTCCAGGAGATGACAAAATCCTGGTGCTGCAGGAGTTTGGGATCCAGATGTTGAGATCCCACCACTGCAGGACTTTGGGATCCAAGAGATACCAAGACCCTGGTGCTGCAGGAGTCTGGGAATTCAAGGGGCAACGAGAGAGTCCGGGGATCTCAGAGATGTGGAGAGCAAGAGATGCCGAGATCCTGGCACCGCAGGATCTCGGCGATCCAAGAGCCACCAAGATCCCTCACGCCGTGTCACATCACTGCTGCCTCAGGGCTCAATATGGGGACAATCCCACCCCAGGGACAGCACAGAGACCCTTGGCGAGTTGGCTGGGAGAGCTGCATGCCCAGATTTTCGGGATGGCCTCGCCCTCTCCTGCCCATCAGGTTGTCCTAGCTCTTGGAGCTTTTGCTCTCCTCCCTCCCAAAGCTCTCCATCCACATCTCTCCCCTTCAGGAGCCCAACGTGGTGCCCAATCATCCCAAAAAAACCTCATCCCACCACCAGAGCCCAGGAAACCAGGCAAAACAAGGAAAAGTCCAAGGAGGAAACACCAGAGGAGCAACGCCGGCACGAGCAGCAGCCCCGACACCCCTGGGAGAGGGCAGAGGAAAAAATAAAGACACACACGGAGATTTTCCTCTTCCAGGCAGGACCTGAGGAATCCCGGCCGGCCACCGGGACAGACAATAGTCCATCTCCTGCCAGACGAGCCAGGCCGCTTTCCTGCCAGACTTGGAATGTCCTTTCGGGGCTGCTTCCAAGCGTTTCCGCCCCGGGTGTCTTCCAAGAGAAAAGAATGGATGTTTGCTCCGAGTGCCCGTGGCCAGGGGTGGCTGATGTCCCTGCCTGGGGGAAGTTCATGGGGCTGCTGTCACTTCCCTGGGGATGCAGAGCATCCCGGGATTTGGGATCATTCCCTGGTGGCCGTGGGGGAGGTGGGATGTGCCGTCCATCCACGGGGGGTGGGAGAAACGTGGATGAGGAAATGCAAGACCCCAGGTTTTGATGGTTTGGAAAAACTATTTTTAAACCCCAAAAGGTAACAGGATGAGGGTTTTCAGGCCCAGAAATGGCACCAGCACCAACATGTCGGAGCCACAGGGTTTGACGGTTCTGAAAAATCATTTTTTAACCCCAAAAGGCAATGGGATGAGGGTTTTTAGACTCAGAAATGCCACCAAAACCACGTGAGATCCACAGCACAGCGTGTCACGGATCAGAGCCCGTGTCCCCTTCCAGGGCTGTGTCCTTAAGGTTTTCTGGTTCTAAAAAATCATTTTTTAACCCCAAAAGGCAACAGGATGAGGGTTTTCAGCCCCAGAAATGCCACCAGCAGCACGTGAGAGCCACGGCACAGTGAGTCACTGCTCAGAGCCTGTGTCCAGTGCCCGAGCTGTGTCCCCAGCCTGCCACCCCACAAAGCAGCAGCGGAAACGCTCCAAATTTGGGTTCAGCCCCATCCTCGGCCGCCTCCACATTCTCGACACCTGACCTGCGCTCAGCAGCAGAAAAACCCAAAGCTCCCCTGCCCGGAGAGCTCGGGGTGCCAGAAAAGCTGCAAAATGCACTCTGAGATGGGAGATTTTTGGTGGCCACAGGGGATTCGGGGAGGGGGATGCTCCAAGAGGCAGCAGGAGCAGGATGGGGCAGCCAGGGATAGGATGGGAATCACCTGGCGAGTCCTTCCCAAGGGAAAATCCCCGTCCCAAAGAGACCCCCAGACACCAAATGCCCCTTCCCATCCTGGCACAGCCTTTGGGGAGAGCAGGAGCTGGGATTTTCCGCTGTGCCCCCAAACCAGGCGGGTGTTGGTCCATCCTCAGCTCCGTTACGGTGATTTTTCATTCTCCAAAGGACAAACGGCCTCTGGAAACATCTGGAAATGTCCCCGCGGGGTCAGGGCACGGTGCCGGCACAGGAAGGAGTCGGGGTCACCCCTCTGCTTGTGCCACCCCCAGTTCCAGCAGGTCCCCTCTGCAGGGGCGGGGGTCCCCATCCCGGTGTCCCCATGGAGGGATGTCCCCTCCTGACCCCTGGAATTGTCACAGCACAGCCACCCCAGTTATGGGTGGTTTTTTTGGGGGGTGCAGCATCAATTTTCCATCTTTTAAGATGGAAAGGAGCAATCCAGGTGTCCAGGTTGAATCCTAAAGAAATTACAACCATTTTTATCAATTCTATCCCTAAAAAAAACACCCCAGCCTGTTCCTTCCGAAGGCCTCCAGGCCATACCCAGGGATATTAATGAGGTGCACATCACCCTGATTAATTCCTGCAGAGTTCTGGGGGAAAAGCCCATCAAACCCACTCTCCAAAACTTGAGGAAAGAGGGAAATTAACGGGGAATCATCCCTAATTTTCTCAAATGCAATGCAGGAAGGAAAAGGGAATTCCCAGGCTGGGCCAAGGGGAAGAGGAGCATCTCCAAGGGATGCTCCATGTTCTCCATCAGGGATGTTTCCCATCCCCTATAAATCCCAGGATCCTGCTGTCCCAGGAAATGGGATGAGGATTAAACTGCAGATCAGCCTCTGCCCCCAGCAGCCCTGCTCCTGCTTTTCCCATGGGATTGTGTCTCTTGGCCAAATCCAACCCATCCCCTGGGGCTTGTCCTCCCGGTGTCCTGCAGGACCCGGGGGAGCAGGAATGGGGAAACAAAGCCTCCAACAAAGCCTGAAAAGGATGAGTCAACCCCCACACATTCCCTGTGGGCACTGGGATCAGGATCCGTTCCCCACACACCATTGGGATCAGGATCCGTTCCCCACACACCATTGGGATCGGGATCCATTCCCCACACACCATTGGGATTGGGATCCGTGCCCCACACACCATTGGGATCGGGATCCGTGTCCCACACACCATTGGGATCGGGATCCGTTCCCCACACACCATTGGGATCGGGATCCGTTCCCCACACACCATTGGGATTGGGATCCGTGTCCCACACACCATTGGGATCAGGATCCCTGTCCCATACACCATTGGGATCAGGATCCATTCCCCACACACCATTGGGATCAAGATCCCTGTCCCACACACCATTGGGGTCAGGATCCCTGTCCCACACACCATTGGGATCAGGATCCATTCCCCACACACCATTGGGATCAGGATCCCTGTCCCACACACCATTGGGATCAGGATCTGTGCCCCACACACCATTGGGATCAGGATCCCTGTCCCACACATCCCCTCTGTGCACTGGGCTCTGTTGGATCCATTCCAGAGCTCTGGGACCCATCCCAGTGTCCCTTTTGGGTGGAGAATTCCCATCTCCCTCTGCTTTCCCACTACTCCAAGGGGGTTTATCCTTTAGGATCCCAAAACCAGCTGGGACCTTCCTTCCCAATCCCAAATCCAGGGATTCTGCCTCCCACAAGCCTGCCTGAAAAAGCCCAGCCAGGAGGTCCATAACGATCCAAATTAAAAACCCCATCCCTGGAACATAATTACCCAAATAAATCCCAATCCCTGGAAGCCGCCGGATCCTTCCCTGGCCCAGGGCCACCCTGTTCACAGCCACGACCCAAACACATTTTTCCTTTTGCCATAGGGAGGGTTTGAAAGAGGAGGGGAGGGGGAAAAAAAAACCCGCCTGAACCTCAGGTGGAACTTCCTGGCCGCGGGATTTATGAGCCGGGAATGATCTCATCAGGGAAGCGGAGGAAACTCCGCTGGAATTATTTCCAACCCCACTAAATCCACCCCCCCCCCCCCAATCCCGGGAACAATCCCAGGACGAGAGCCACGTGATGGCCCCGGGAGCAGCGCTGGTCATTCCCGTTTCCTGGCCTCCAGAGCAGACTTTGGGAGCTTTGGGTTGGTTCTGCCCCTCGAGGAGATAAATCCAAAAGGAAAAGGCTCCTTCCAGCACCTCCGGCTCTGCGGGGTCCATGTCCAGGGAATTTTATGGGGCTGGAGGGATCTTTAGGGAAAGGGGATGCTCAGGAAAGGGAAATCCAGGGCAGGGATGGTGGGGAGAAGTCTGAAAGCACAAAGTTTCCTTCCCAGAAAAATCACAGGTCTAAACCTCTAGGAAAAAGCAAAACCTCTTTTTTTAATGCCCTCTTTTCCTCTGCCCTTCACACCCTCCCTGCATTAAAACCCTAAAAACCCCCAAAACGTTCCCTCTTTAATAGAGGCAATCCTGGAGCTCTGAAAAATGGGGATTTACCCTTTTTTCCCCTTTTTTTTTCTACATCCAAAAAAAAAAAAAAAAAAACTTTAAGAGATGCTTTGCACGCAAAACCCCCCTGGACTGTGGGTGCTGAGCCTTTATCCCAAACCCAGCGGGGCTGGATCAGGCCCATGACCCCACAGAGGGGCTCTGGGGGAGCTCCAGATCCTTGGGATCCAGCAGAAATCCCTGGAGCAGCTCCCAAACCCCCTCCAGCACATCGCCTCGAATCGAACCCTGAGCCATCGACGGCGGAAATGAAATTGAAAAAGTGGCAAAACCCAGAGAAATAAAGAAAAATCCACGGTGAGGATGGGGACAACTCACCCAGAGGCTGGCACGGTGAGCCTGGCACGGCGAGTCTGGCACGGCTCCCTCCTTGCCCTGGCAGCTGCCCTGCGCTGGCCCCAAAGCCAAAGGGTTTATCGGGGTGGCCGATCTCGGTGGCTTTTTTGTGTCACTTCTGTCACTCAGCGTTTCCAGGCACGGCCCCGGGGGTGGGGGGCTCGGCTCGAGTGCGCAAACAAGATTTTAATCAAGACTTTAAACCGGACTCGGTTTTAAACCTGACTTTAAACCAGAATTTCAAGGAGGTTTTAAAGCAGAATTTCAAGCAGGTTTTAAAGCAGATTTTCCTGTCGCCTCAGAGAGGGAAGGCCAAGACTTTCCATCCTTTTCCTGGTCCCGTTGGGGAAAAAAAAACCCAAAGTGGGGCTCGCCCTCCTGCCCCACAGCTCTCAGCAGGAGGGAAACTCTTCCCAAACCCTTTTTCCATGGGAAACCTATGGGTGGCCTTGGGGATGTGCAGAAGTTTGGGGTGTCCATCCCAGTCCATAACCCCCCATTCTTGAGCTTTTATGGGATTTTACACCTTCCAATAATTCCTTATTTTTCTAGGAGTTTGGGATGTCCATCCCAGGCCATAAACCCCCATTCTTGAGCTTTTATGGGATTTTACATCTTCCAATAATTCCTTGTTTTTCTAGGAGTTTGGGATGTCCATCCCAGTCCATAACCCTCCATCGTTGAACTTTTATGGGATTTTACACCTTCCAACAACTCCTTATTTTTCCAGGTTTTTGAGGTGTCCATCCCATGTCAAACCCCATATCCATAACCCCTAACTCTTGAGCTTTTATGGGATTTTACACCTTCCAACAACTCCTTATTTTTCCAGGTTTTTGGGGTGTCCATCCCAGTCCATAACCCCCCATCCTTGAGCTTTTATGGGATTTTTAACCTTCCAATAATTCCTTATTTTTCCAGGTTTTTTGGGAGCTCATACCAGTCAACAACCCAGGAGTTTGGGGTGCCCATCCCATGCCAAACCCCATATCTGTAACCCCCCACTCTTGACCTTTTATGGGATTTTAAACCTTCCACTAACCCAGCATTTTCCCATTTGTGGGCCCCAATCCCACCTGGAGTTTCCCAGGATTGCTGGGCACACCCAGGAGCACCCAAGGGTGCTCAGAGCCAGCTCTGGGGTCTGTCACCCTCAGCCCCCTTGGCCCCAGTCGCACCCCAAAATCTTATGGGGCCGCGTTTCCGCCCCACAGCCGCAGCCGGCAGCGCCCCGGAAACCTTTGGGGTCCCTGTGCTCGGCGTCCTGAGCTGCAGCAAACGTGTCCTCACCTCCAGATTGTCCCCAAAAGGGGACATGGATGGACAGAAGGGGACATGGAGGGACATGGGGACACTTCCCAAATTTGCCCAAATTCGGGGCGCGGGGAGCTCCAGATGTTGGGATTGCTTCACGTTCCAGCAATGGGATTTTTTTCCTGGTGTTTTGGGAGCTGCCCCAGGAGCCATGAACCTCACTCTGAGGGAAAAGGTGCCACTGGCTGCTCCTCACCTGCCCCAAAATCATCTCCTGCTCCAAAATTATCTCCTGCCCCAAAACCATCTTTCCCCAAATCATCTGCCCCAAAATCATCTCCTGCCTCAAATCATCCCTTGTCCCCAAATCATCTGCCCCAAAATCATCTCCTGTCCCAAAATAATTTTCTATCCCCAAAATCATTTCCTGCCCCAAAATCATCTCCTTCCTCAAGTCATCCCCTGTCCCCAGATCATCTTCCCCAAATAATCTCCTGTCCCCAAATCACCTCCTGCCCCCAAATCATCCCCTGCCCCAAATCCCTCCCCAAAGGCAGCCCTGACCCTGTTCCCGCTCGGCTCACGGCAATCAGGGATGGATGGGGTTGGATGAAACCCCCTGAGCAGAACATTTTTGGCCCCGTTTCCCCGCTCAGCCAGGGCTGTTTTGGTGACGTTTGTCCCGGTTTGGGGTGCGGGTTTGGGTTCCTGAGCTCATCCCCCACCTTGGGTGACGCCGAGCATCCGGCAGCGGCGGCGCTTCCGCGGCCTCACGTGTGCCAGGAGCTGCAGGAGGGCCTGGCAGCCATTGCTGTCACCATTTTGTCGTTTTTTGGTCATTATTTCAGCTCAGAGAGACACCCCCTCGTTATGGGGTTCGGGATTTGAGGTTTGGGACAACCCCACTTCGCATCCCGCTGCAGGATCCAAAGGGATTTGGGAGCAGCGGCCTCCAGACCACCACAAGACCAAAGGGATGGGTTTGGGGTTTGGGCCTCTCCCCTCCTCTCCCTGCTGGGTTTGGGGAAATTAAAACCCAGCAAATTCAGCTCTGGGATGGGCTCCTCACTTCGGGGGTAGCAGAGGGATTTGGGAACGAGGGGTTTGGGAACGAGGGGTTTGGGTTTTTTTTCACTGCGCAACAAAAACCCAGCACAGACCAGAAGCCGCCAGCCCTCCCCATGTGGGATGGGGTATCAAACTGGGGCTCCCCGTGTCCCGCAGCACACGAGGGGCTCACGGTGCTGGTGGCACCTGTGTCACCCCCCTGTCCTATCCCGAGGTCCCCTGGGCTCCCTGAGCAGAGGGAATTGGCAGCTCCACCCTCCAGGGGCCCATCCCAGCCTGGTCCCAAGAAATTGGGATGTTTTACTCGCCCCTGGGAAAACAAAAGGATCTGGGGAGGATTTTGGGGCTGTGCTTGCAGCCCGAGGGGTCCCAGGCTTCTCTGCCTGTTCCCTGGGCTGTGCCAGCTTTGCCCAGCCCTCAGGATGAGCTTTTTTGGGGGGGGGGGAAACACAAAAATCCCATATTAAAAAATGTGGTTTCCCCAGCCAGGTTCCCAGCACGGAGCCACAATCCAGAGCAAGCGCAGCAGGATGGAGCCGGTAGGGGATCGCAGAGACCTGAGAACCCAAATCCCTAAAAGAGCCCCGAAAAGCAGCAAATTCTGCTCTGCCCTGCCCAGCCTGCAGCTGGGCTCTGCAGGGGACCTCCCCTGCTCCTCAATTCCACATGGAAAGCCAGCGGGGAAGGGCTCCCTGCGGGAACTCGCTGGAGCAGCAGCCACGAGGGGTCCGTGCCACCCGTGCCACCCCCGCCCGTCCCTTCCACGGATCCGGGCACGCTCCCGAGCCAGCCCCTGCCCCGGGGGACCCCGCTTTCCGCCGGGCGTGAGAGGAGAACAATAGGGCCGAGCCCTCCATTGTTCCAGACAAAAGATAAGGCCGGGCTCTGGCATTCCCCAGCGCCCGCCCTGCTCGGGATCTGCCGTTCCCGGCTCTGCCAGTCCCGGCTCTGCCATTCCAAACTTCTGCCGTTCCCGGCTCTGCCATTCCAAACTTCTGCCAGTCCCGGCTCTGCCGGTCCCAATTTCTGCCAGTCCCAGCTCTGCCAGTCCCAGTTTCTGCCATTCCAAACTTCTGCCGTTCCCGGCTCTGCCAGTCCCGGCTCTGCCATTCCAAACTTCTGCCGTTCCCGGCTCTGCCAGTCCCAATTTCTGCCAGTCCCGGCTCTGCCAGTCCCAGGTTCTGCCAGTCCCAGCTCTGCCAGTCCCAGCTCTGCCAGTCCCAGTTTCTGCCATTCCAAATTCCTGCCAGTCCCAGCTCTGCCAGTCCCGGCTCTGCCAGTCCCTATTTCTGCCAGTCCCAGCTCTGCCCTTCCCAATTTCTTCCATTCCCAGGTTCTGCCAGTCCCTATTTCTGCCAGTCCCAGCTTTGCCAGTCCCAGCTCTGCCAGTCCCAGTTTCTGCCATTCCAAATTCCTGCCAGTCCCAGCTCTGGCATCCCCAGGGTCAGGGCAGAGGATTTTCCAAGCTGTCCCCACAGCAGGTGACCCCACGGGGCTGTTGGAGGGGACAGTGACCCTGCTGCCCCATCTGGAGCTCCCCTCTGTGTCCCTCTATGTCCCCAGCCCCTCTCTTGGTGACTGAGGTCACCTCTGTGTCCCCAGCCCCTCTCTTGGTGACTGAGGTCACCTCTGTGTCCCCAGCCCCTCTCTTGGTGACTGAGGTCACCTCTGTGTCCCCAGCCCCTCTCTTGGTGACTGAGATCACCTCTGTGTCCCTCTGTGTCCCCAGCCCCTCTCTTGGTGACTGAGGTCACCCTTGTGTCCCTCTGTGTCCCCAGCCCCTCTCTTGGTGACTGAGGTCACCTCTGTGTCCCCAGCCCCTCTCTTGGTGACTGAGGTCACCTCTGTGTCCCTCTGTGTCCCCAGCCCCTCTCTTGGTGACTGAAGTCACCCTTGTGTCCCTCTGTGTCCCCAGTTCTTCTGGCAGTAATTGAGGTCACCTCTGTGTCCCCAGTCCCACTGAAGTCACCTCTGTGTCCCTCTGTGTCCCCAACCCTCCCTGGGTGACTGAAGTCACCTCAGCGTCCCTCTGTGTCCCCAGTCCTGCTGCACCCATCTCGCTGTCCCCACGCAAGGGACACCACGGGTGACACGTGCCAGCCTGTCCGCAGAGCTGTCCCCACCCGGAGCAGGGACAGGAGGGGACACAGCGCCCCGGGGGTGGCAGGGTGGCCAGCGCTGGCACTGGTTTGTTGGTGGCCTCTGCGGGGACAGAGCCGTGGTGGCCCAGAACTGTCCAACAGCGAAAAACTTCAGTTTTGGGGGCAGGGTGGGACAGCGGCAACGCCAGCACCAATTCCTCCCTTCCAGGTCCCGAATTCCTCCTTTTCAAATCCTGAACTCCTCCCTTCCAAATTCCAGATTCCTCCCTTCCAAATCCTGAATTTCTCCCTTTCAGATTCTGATTTTTTCCCTCCCAAATCCTGAATTCCTCCCTTCGGAATTCTTCCCTTTCAAATCCCGATTTCCTCCCTTCCGAATCCTGAATTCCACCTTTTCAAATCCTGAATTCCTCCTTTTCAAATCCTGAATTCCTCCCTTCCAGATTCTGAATTTCTCCCTTTCAAATTCTGGTTTTTTTCCCTTCCAAATCCTGAATTTCTCCCTTCCAGATTCTGAATTTCTCCCTTCCAGATTTTTTTTCCTTCCAAATCGTGAATTCCTCCCTTCCAAATCCCGAATTCCTCCTTTTCAAATCCCAAATTCCTCCCTTCCAAATCCCGAATTCCTCCTTTTCAAATCCCAAATTCCTCCCTTCCAAATCCCAAATTCTCCCTTCCAGCTCCTCCTCCTGCCCCTCCTGGCAGTGCCCGGCTCGTGCCAGCCCCGTTTCCCACAGCAGAGGACCGAGCGCTGCCTTCCAGCTCCCTTGGCCGTATTTAATTTATATTATATATAAATATTTCATTTATATCCTCTCCTCTTTCCACCCCACAATGAGCAGCCAGGGCTGCCTGCACCAGAATTCAAATAACAAAACCGGATTTCAGCTGGGGCTCCTCGGGTGGCTTCTTATCTTGTCCCAGTGTGATAAGGGACAGGGAAAGGCGGCAGGAGGTGCAGCCACCACCTGCAGTAAATGTGGAGAGGTGAAATTTCAAATATTGAAGATTTGGTAAAGGAGCATTAAATTGTGGAGAGGTAAAATTTCAAATATTAAATCTGCAGAGGCAAAATTTCAAATGTTTCAACCTGGTAACAGAGCACTGAATTGTGGAGAGGTAAATTTTCAAATATTTCAGACCTGGGAACGGAGCTTTAAATAGCAGAGAGGCAAAATTCCAGATATTTCAGACCTGGTAAAGGAGCATTGAATTGTGGAGAGGTGAAGTTTCAAATATTTGAGATCTGGTAGTGAAGCATTAAATTGTGGAGAGGTGAAATTTCAGATATTTCAGACCTGCTCCCCTGAGGATTGTACCGAGGGGAAGCTGCTGCCCCTGCAGCCAAAGGATCCAAACGGGATGAGATGGGGCTGAAATACTGAAATTTTGTCTCTCCACAATTTAATATTTGAAATTTTACCTCTCCATAATTGAATGTTCCTTTACCAAGTCTGAAATATTTGAAATTTGGCCTCTCCACAATTTAATATTTGAAATTTCCCCTCTCTGCAATTTAAAGCTCTGTTACCAGGTCTGAAATATCTGAAATTTTACCTCTCCATAACTGAATGCTCCATTCCCAGGTCTGAAATATCTGTAATTTTACCTCTCCATAATTGAATGCTCCATTACTAGGTCTGAAATATCTGAAATTTTGCCTCTCTGCAGTTTAAATCTCCATTCCCAGGTCTGAAATATCTGAAATTTTGCTTTTCTGCAGCTGCGCGCGCTGCAGGAGCCCGGGCAGTGCCCGGCAGCCCCGCGGGGCGCACGGGCCTGGGCAGAGCCCGGCCCGCAGCGAGTCCCAGAAGGCGCAGGACGGGCCGAACCCGCGGGGATTTCTCCCAGCAGAGGCCGCGTTCTTTTAATTTATTTCCCTTCCGCGTGTTCGCGCTGCGTTCCAGAGGCGGGGATCGGCACAGAGAGGTGGCCTGGAGCTCACCCGTAGTGCGAATAAAGCCGAACCCGAACGCTAACCCAACCCCAAATCTGAACCCGAATCTGAACCAGAACCCCAACCTGAACCCGAACCCAAACCCAAATCCGAACCCGAATCCAAACCCAAACCCCAACCCGAACCCCAACCCCAAATCCGAACCCCAACCCCAACCCAAACACGAACATAAACCCCAACCCCAACCCAAACCCAAACCCGAACACGAACCCAAACCCCGAACCCCAACCCGAACCCCAACCCCAAATCCGAACCCCAACCCCAACCCAAACACGAACATAAACCCCAACCCCAACCCAAACCCAAACCCGAACACGAACCCAAACCCCGAACCCAAACTCAAACCCGAACCTGAACCCGAACCATGAAATTCGGGAAGGAGCTCGGCAGAGCCGGCCCCAGCCCCAGCCCGGACCGGGGGCTGCTCAGCTCCTCCTGAGCCCCCAGAGCTCCTGCATCGTCATCCCTGAGCCCCCCCAGCTCCTCCTGAGCACCCCCAGATCCTCCTGAACCCCCCCAGATCCTCCTGAGCCCCCCCAGATCCTTCATTATCATCCCTGAGCCCCCCCAGATCCTCCTGAGCTTCCCCAGATCCTCCTGCATTACCCCTGAGCCCCCCCAGATCTTCCCGATCCCCCCCAGATCCTTCATTATCATCCCTGAGCCCCCCAGCTCCTCCTGAGCCCCACCAGAGCCTCCTGAGCCCCCCCAGATCCTTCATTATCATCCCTGAGCCCTCCCAGATCCTCCTGAGCCCCCCCAGAGCCTTCATTATCATCCCTGAGCCCCCCCAGATCCTCCTGAGCTTCCCCAGATCCTCCTGCATTACCCCCGAGCCCTCCCAGATCCTCCCGAGTCCCCCCAGATACTTAATTATCATCCCTGAGTACCCCAGATCCTCCTGAGCCCCCCCAGATCCTCCCAAGCCCCTCAGATTCTCCTGAGCCCCCACATACCCTCAATAATCACCCCAAACTCCCCCAGCTCTTCCTGAGCCCCCCAAACTCCTCCATCCTCATCCCTGAGCCCCCCCAACTCCCACCCCCCCAGATCAGCAGCTCGGACCCCCCCTTTCCCCAGGCTCACGGGGTTCAGGCCGTGGCAGTGCCGGGTTTAGGGGCTCCACCACCCCAAAGCTTTTTCCATTCTCATCCCTGAGAACCCCGGGACTGCGAGCAGCGGGAATTCCTCACCCCCGGAGCAGAGAACAAAAGAGGGCAGCGGCTCCAGCGGGGCCCCGCGGGCTCGGGGCAGCCGCTGCCCCGCTGGGAGGGGATGGTTTTGCTCCAAAAATCCGGAATTTTGAAGGAAAATGAGCGGCGGGTGTTTCCCCAGCACGGCCGGGAACGCGCGGGGTGGGACAGCAGGAGCGGCGCTGCCCCGGAGGGTGTTCGAGGTGGTCCCTGCGTGGTCAGAGCTTTTTTGGAAGCTTTTTTGGGATTTTTCCATCCCACGTGCAGGCACAGAGCCCAGCTGGTGCCAGCCGGGAATGTTAGCAGTGGGATAAAGCTGGAGCAGAAACGTGGCTCTGGCCACAGCCTCGAGGTGACAGCGTCCCTGACCCCCCAAACCTGCGGGCTCAGCTCTGAGGGACCCCCAAAAGTGATGCCAGCAGCTGTGGCCACCCCAGCGTCCCTGAAATATGGGTTTGTTGTCTGTGGGTTGGGATCCCGGAGCTGAGCACACGGAGGGTGGGGACAGCAGCGGCTTCCAGAGCCCAGAGCATCCCAGAGATCCCGGACACCTTTATCCCAGAGATTCCTTCCACACATCCCAGAGATCCCGGACACCTTTATCCCAGAGATTCCTTCCACACATCCCAGAGATCCCGGACACCTTTATCCCAGAGATCCCTGTCACCTTTATCCCAGAGATCCCTGTCACCTTTATCCCAGAGGTTCCTTCCACACATCCCAGAGATCTCTGTCACCTTTATCCCAGAGATCTCTGTCACCTTTATCCCAGAGCATCCCAGAGATTTCCTTCACTTGCATCCCAAAGATTCCCTCTGCATGGCCCACCTATGTCCTAAAGATTCCCTTCTGCATCCCAGAAATTCCCTCCACACATTCCAGTGCACCCCAGAGTTTTTCTTCACCTTCATCCCAGAGATTCCCTTCATCTGCATCCCAAAGATTCCCTCCACACATCCCAGTGCATCCCAGAGATTTCCTTCTCCTTCATCCCAAAGATTTCCTCCACCTGTATCCCAAAGATTCCCTTCACCTGTACCCCACAGATTCCCATCACCTCCATCCCAAAGATTTCTGTCACCTCCATCCCAAAGATTTCTGTCACCTCCATCCCAAAGATTTGTCACCTCCATCCCAAAGATTCCCATAATCTGCATCCCAGAAGTTTCTGTCATCTGCATCCCAAAGATTCCTGTCACTTGTATCCCAAATATTCCCTCCACCTGTATCCCAAAGATTCCCATCACCTGCATCCCAAAGATTCCCTCTACCTGCATCCCAAAGATTCCCTCCACCTGCATCCCAAGGATTCCCTCCACCTGTATCCCAAAGATTCCCTCCACCTGCATCCCAAAGATTCCCTCCACCTGCATCCCAAAGATTCCCTCCACCTGCATCCCAAAGATTCCTGTCACCTGTACCCCAAAAATTCCCACCACCTGTACCCCAAAGTTTCCCTCTGCCTCCATCCCACAGGGATTCACTCTCCCACCCCACATCCCCACCAGGAAATTCCCAGTCCCTGTGTCCCAAATCCCAGGAATTCTCTGCCCCCACACGGCTCCAGGCAGCCCCAGCCCCAGCAGGGATGGGCTCCTCACCCTTTTTTAGGGGTTTGGACCCCCCCAAACCTCACCTGGGGGGTTCAAACCACCTCGGCGCCACCTTCACCCCACAGCTGCTCAGCCCCGGTCCCAGCTGAGCACAGGGGACCCCAGAAAATCCCAAAAATAAAATTAATCCCACCGAAGGAGCTGATGTAAAATGCTCCCCTTCCCAGGGTCCCTAGAAAACCCTAAAATTAAAACTAATCCCACTGAAAAAGCAGCTTTAAAATGCTCCCCTTTTTGGGGACCCCAGAGAACCCCAAAATTAAAAAATAATCCCACTGAAAAATTGGTTTTAACGTGCTCCCCTTCCCAGGTGTGCCAGCAAACCCCAAAATTAAAAATATTCCCGGTGCCAGAGCAGATTTACTGTGCTCCCTTCCCAGGGACTCCAGCAAACCCCAAAATTAAAAATAATCCCAGTGCTAGAGGAGATTTACTTGCTCCCCTGCCCAGAGACCCCAGAAAGCCCTAAAATTAAATATAATCCCACTGAAAAGGCAGCTTTAAAATGCTCCCCTTCCCAGGGACCCCAGCAAACCCCAAAATTACAAATAATCCCACTGAAAAAATGGTTTCAATGTGCTCCCCTTTCTAGGGACCCCAGCAAGCCCCAAAATTAAAAATATTCCCGGTGCCAGAGCAGATTTACTGTGCTCCCTTCCCAGGGACCCTAGCAAACCCCAAAATTACAAATAATCCCAGTGAAAAAATGGTTTCAATGTGCTCCCCTTTCTAGGGACCCCAGCAAGCCCCAAAATTAAAAATAATCCCGGTGCCAGAGCAGCTTTTCCGTGCTCCCTTCCCAGGGACACAAACCCTTCCTCTGCAGCCCATAAATGAAATTTAAACCCCTCGAGCACATAACAACTTTACGAGCGGCTCCAGCTCCCCCCGTGCCAGCCTGGCAGGGCACAGATCCCCCCCAGGAATAATGGACATTTCGGCAGGGAGACAAAAAGTCCAGAAATTCCCCTCAGGACATCACCCAGCCTGGGATAAAGCTCGGATTTAGGGAGAGGGGAGGGTTTGGGCGGAGGTAAAAAAAGCAATGGGAGAGCTGAGCTTTTCCAAGAGAGGGAAAAGGGGATTTTTTTTTTTTTTTTTAATTAAAAATTGGGATTTGTGCTCTGCTGGGGAGGGAGAGGTGGCTGTGGGAGGGACACAAATGAGATGATGATGATGATGATGATGGTGAAAATATGGCAAGAAAAACTGTCCTGAGCCTGGCCGCGGTTGTCAAAGGCCAGCTGCTATTTTTAACGGCACAAAAGGCTCCGAAAATCGCTGGGTTTCGACAAGAAAAGAAGGGAAAAGGGAAAAAAAAAAAAAAAAAAAAAAAGAGAGAGAAAAAAAGTACTGTATCAGTGTCACCGGAATGGATCCTGCAGCAAATGAAATTGAACGGAGAGAGGAAATTGCAGGAATTGCAAACAGGAGTTATCGGCTCCACAGGGGAAGGAGGGAGATTATCAGAAAAAATCCCATTAACCCAGCTAATTCTCCTTTTTTTCACTCCTCAAATCCATCACTCCCGCTTTTCTTTTTTTTTGGGGGGGGAGTTTTCCGAGCCCGAGGTGCTCCACGAGCCTCCAGCACCACGGGCCGCGATTTTCCCTGGGCAGCATCATTCCTCCCTGGCAGCAACCCCCTGGAAATCCTTCCTCAGAGGTGGAAACGGCCGAAAATTTCTGTTTATTCGCCTTTTTCGCCCTAAAACCTCCCCCTCAGGACCACGCAGCTCCCGCGTTCCCCTTGGCCGCTAAACTTTGCCGGGTTTAACTCGCTGAGATGAGATTTTTCCGCTCCCCAGGGGTGAAAAAACCCCGATTTTCGCCCATTTCTGCCCGCACATTTCATCCCCGCTGCCTGGGGGGCTCCGCTGTGGGGTCTCCCCCGAGACCCCCACCCGGCCCGGCGGCTCCGCGGATGTCGCCGTGGCGGTGACAAGGTTTGTCCCAGCAAAGCGACAGAGCTCGGCGCTGTCGCCGCTCCCAGTCGCGACAGTGTCGCGGTGTTTGCGGCTCTCACCACCCGCGGGTGACACCGGCCGGGTTTTCCTGCCGGCCCGGCCCCGCAGGGGTGGCCGGAGCCATCGTGTCCCCGGGCCAGGTGTCCCCTGTCCCCGCCGAGACACCTGGAAGGGCCGGCGGGATGCACGAAGTGTCACCTGCCCCGTGGGGACGAGGGACAAGGATGAAGGACGGGACAAGAGGTGGCGACAACGGTGACGCCAACCCGCACCGAGCCGTGTCCCCCGCCAGCCGCCAGCCCCCAGACACACGCGGCTCTGTCCGTGCCACCGCGGCGCGTCCGTCTGTCCCCGCACACCGTGGGGACACCCGCAGACCGCACCGGGGGTCCCCGTGTCCCCAAATCACCCAGGGGACCGCGCTCTGTGCCCGCGCAGGGGGACGCGCAGACCCTGGAGCCGGGATTAACCCCTCTCCTGCCGGGATTAACCCCTCTCCTGCCGGGCTCCCCGGGGCTGGGGGGCTCGCAGCGGAGTTTGCAGCCCCGAACTTTGCGGGACTGACGGGCCCCGCGCCCCTTTCCCCTTCTCCTCCTCAAGCCCAGGGGCTCTCCCGGTCGGTTCCCTCAGCCGCGACCCTCGAGGGTTCTCCCCGACCTGCAGGGTGCTCAGCACCCCGGGGCTGTATCGGTGCCCCCCGGGGCGGTGTCTATACCCCCAGGACCGTGCCGGTGCCCCCCGGGTCCGTGTCGGTGCCCCGGGGCTGTGTCGGTGCCCCCCGGGTCCGTGCCGGTGCCCCCCAGGTCCGTGCCGGTGCCCCCCGGGTCCGTGCCGGTGCCCCCCGGGTCCGTGTCCGTGGCCCCCGGGTCCGTGTCGGTGCCCCCCAAGTCCGTGGCGGTGCCCCCCGGGTCCGTGCCGGTGCCCCCCGGGTCCGTGCCGGTGCCCCCCGGGTCCCTGTCGGTGCCCCCCGGGGCTGTGTCGGTGCCCCCCAGGTCCGTGCCGGTGCCCCCCGGGTCCGTGCCGGTGCCCCCCGGGTCCGTGCCGGTGCCCCCCGGGGCTGTGTCGGTGCCCCCCGGCCGCACTCACAGTTCCGCTGCGCTGAGCCCCGGTGCCGCCTCCGCCGGTGCTGCCGGTGCCGGTTCCTCCCCGGTGTCGGTGCCGGTTCTGCCGCCGCTGCGGGCTCCGCCACCGCCTCAGGTCCGCTCCATGTCCTCAGCGCCTCCGCTGGGAGCTGCCCCGGCGCCGGGCGGAGAGAGGGAGCGAGGAGGAGGAGGAGGAGGAGGAGGAGGAGGAGGAGGAGGAGGGACACCGGTCCAGCCAGCCAGCAGCCGGCTCCGGGGCGGCCCCGTGCCCCGTCCCCTCCCCTCGAGACCCCCTGGCCCGCCGGGGACCCACGTGTGACAGCTCCACGCTCTGGCCCGGAGCTCCGCGGAGAGGCCGAGACCCCCCAAAGGCTGGGGCGCCACTCGGAGGGGCCTGGGGGACACCCTGAGACCCCCCCCCCGCACCCCGGGGCCGGCAGGGACCGACCCGATCCCCCCCGGCTCCCAGCTGGGGGTGGAGCCGCGCCTGGATTTTGGAGAGCCCAGCCCACATTCCCGGCGGTGGGATGAGGGGGGTGTCCCAAAATCACAGACCCCAAAATCCGGCTTCCAACTTCCCGGATCACCCCAAGTTTTGCTCCTTCACGGTGCCGGTTCATCCCCCACCTGCCCTTGCCCTGGGAATTCCTGACCGTCCAATTCCAATCCGGCAGCGCAGAAATTCCTGAGGATCCCCGGGCAAGGAGCCCCTGGAAGGGGCCGTGAGACGCTCCCTGATCGCACCGGGGAGGGCAAAGGAGGGAGCACAAGTGGAAACCTCACCTGGGCAAGGCCAGGTGGGCAACAAAAGGGGCATCCGCGGTGCCGGCAGCCCTGGCACAGCTTTTCCCTGGAGCCCAGCCCGCGCCCATTGTGAGTCTCAGCCCGGGTGGAACGGTCCCATTGTGGCAGCACTTCGGGAATTCTGCCCACTCCCGTGGTTGCCAGCTTGGCTCGTGGCCAGCGTGGAAACTTCCTGATGCCCCAAATCAATCATCCCCCGGCCCCATAAACACCTCAAAGGTGAGGGCCTCCGAGCTCACCTCCCTCGGAGCCTCTCGGAGCTCCCAAAATCTCAGCTTTGGGATTTTCAAAGGGTTTTGCTGTTTACAACCGCGCCCCCCCACCCGCCAAAAAAAAAAAAAAAAAAAAAAAAACCATCTCCAGGCTCTTCCAGGTGCCTGGTGGGAATCCCAAAAGTGTTTCCCATTTTCCAGTCCTAAAAGGGAATGGATTTATTTCATAATTAAATCATAATTTCAGGGGAACCCATGGAACCATTCTTTTAAAACGCTCAAGGATTAAGCGCTGCTAAACCTTTTTTTTTTTTTTTTTTTTTCTGTTGCACCCACCCCCTTTTGTGTGCCATGGCAAGGCTGGCACGGAGCAAGGGGAACAACTGGCAGCCCCCCAGCTGGACAGATGGACACACGGACACCATTCCCACACGTTTTGTGGTGGAGCTGAGTTGCACCCACGAGGTTTTTCCTACCTGGGGGCCCCTCAGGATCTCCCCACACCCCAAATCCAGCGCCCCACGCGCCTCACCCCTCCAGCAGCTCCCGGGAATACCATCACCCACCTTCCCCTGGGAATGAAATCCCTTCCAGGGGAGCGGGGTGCTGCAGCTGGAGAGGGAGAGGGGCTGGCTCGGGCCAGTGTTGACAAGGAGACTTTTTTTTTTCCTGCCGTGAAACCTTTAAAATGTTGTGTCAACACGGAAGGGCTGTTTATGTTTCACCAGCCGGGAAAGTTCCCATTGACTCCGGGCTCTTTCCTCCCCCACACCGTTATTTTCTTCCCTGGGAATTTCTTTTCTTTCTTTTTTTTTTTTTTTTTTTTTTCAAGTGTTTTGTTTTTGTTTTTTTGGTTTTTTTTCACCCAAGGGCAGGAGAGAAGAGACGGAGCTGCCGGGATTTGGGGTTTGCCCACCCCATGAGCTGAGCTGGGGGTTCTGGGGGGGTTTGGGGCACCCACACTCCACTCCCAGCCCTCTCCCTGTCCCCATCCCACGGGAAAGAAAGAGCAGAGGAGTGACCTGGGATCATTTCCCATCTTCACCCCGAGGATTTCTCAGGAAATAGGGGAAGTGAGCTGCACCCACAGACCCCAAACCCTAAAGGGGCTCAGTGGAACATTCCCATTAAACTCCGTGGGACATCCCCATATTCCCATTCCCAGCTGGACAAACTGAGGCCCGCAGAGGACGAGGCAGCTCCCCCCAGCCCCTCTGAGCCCCCTGCCCCGTTGGGGGGACAGCTGGTCCCAGTGCCACCCCTAGCACGGGCAGCCCCGAGTGTCCCCAAAGCCACCGGCCCCTCAGTGTCACCCCCCGGCTCCGAGAAGACCCCGAGAGGCCCCAGGAGGGAGGGGACCCCGCGACCTCCGCGTCCCCCCGGGCTGTGCTGCCCCCCCAGGTCCCCAAAGCCACTCCGGGGCTGGGAGGGGATGGGAGGCGCCGTCCCCAGACTGGACGGGGACACAATCCCCAAAGGGACCGGGACGACGGAGCCAAAAAAAGAGGGAGCGGGAGCTTTGTTGGGGTCGCCATGGCAACAGCCGGGCCGGCCCGCGAGGACTTTCACTTTCCTTTCCTTCCTCGCCCGCCCCAGTGGCCCCGGGGCTGGTGGCCGTCCCCCCAGTGCCACCCGCAGTGCGGGACCTGCCCCCGGCAGCCCCTCGTGGACCCGCTGGGCGCTCCCGGGACCAGCTGGGCAACCTCAGAACCTCCTGGGCATCCCCAGGACCAGCTGGGCATCCTCAGGACCAGCTGGGCATCCTCAGGACCTCCTGGGCATCCCCAGGACCAGCTGGGCATCCTCAGGACCTCCTGGGCATCCCCAGGACCAGCTGGGCATCCTCAGGACCTCCTGGGCATCCCCAGGACCAGCTGGGCATCCTCAGGACCTCCTGGGCATCTCCAGGACCAGCTGGGCATCCCCAGGACCAGCTGGGCATCCTCAGGACCTCCTGGGCATCTCCAGGATCAGCTGGGGTATCCTCAGGACCTCCTGGGCATCCCCACGACCAGCTGGGCATCCTCAGGACCTCCTGGGCATCCCCAGGACCAGCTGGGCATCCTCAGGACCTCCTGGGCACCCCTAGAACCTGCCGGACACTCCTGGGACCTCCTGCGCACCCCCAGGACTGCTGGACATCTCCAGAACCCGCTGGACACTCCCAGGAGCTCCTTCCCATCCTCAGGACCTCCTGGACATCCCCAGGACCTGCTGGACACCCCTTTCTGGACACTGCCAGGACCAGCTGGGCATCCCCAGGAGCACAGGCATGAGGTGCCAGCGTGGGGACAAGGGCACAGCCACTGTCCCTGTCCTGTCAGAGGGGCTCACACGGGACCCGCTCAGCTGCTGCTCTCACCTGGCCGCACCCGGGCAAGGCCCCGGGCTCGGCCCCCAGCGCTCCCGCAGCTCTCCCTGAGCTCCCCCGGCAGCAGGAAGCCGGGACAATGGCTGGAGGGGCCGGAGAGCCGCGATCCCGGCGCGGCCGGAGCAGGGGGCACGCAGGGGAAAGGCTCGGCCGGCGCTCGCCTTCCTTTCCCCAAACCCGGCCCCTCCCGGAGCCCTCGGAGCCAGCGGAGCCGGGCCCGGGGCTGGCCGGAGCCCCCGGCCCGCGGCACCGCGGGGCTGGGCCAGGGGAGGGCTCCGGACATGGCCCGGCCCCGGAACCGGCCCGGGACAAAGCCGGGACAGCAAAGCCGGCTCAGCAAACCCGGCTCAAGGGAATGCAAACCCAGGACAGCAAACCCGGGACACCAAACCCAGGACAGCAAACCCGGGACAGGGGAATGCAAGCCCGGGACAGCAAACCCGGCTCAAGGGAATGCAAACCCGGGACAGCAAACCCGGGACACCAAACCCGGGACAGGGGAATGCAAGCCCGGGACAGCAAACCCAGGACAGCTAAACCAGGACAGCAAAACCAGGACAGCAAACCCAGCTCAAGGGAATGCAAACCCGGGACAGCAAACCCAGGACAGCAAACCCGGGACAGGGGAATGCAAGCCCGGGACAGCAAACCCAGGACAGCTAAACCAGGACAGCAAACCCGGGACAGCAAACCCGGGACAGCAAACCCGGGACAGCTAAACCAGGACAGCAAACCCGGGACAGCAAACCCGGCCCAGGGGAATGCAAACCCGGGACAGCAAACCCGGGACACCAAACCCAGGACAGCAAACCCGGGACAGGGGAATGCAAGCCCGGGACAGCAAACCCAGGACAGCTAAACCAGGACAGCAAACCCGGGACAGCAAACCCGGGACAGGGGAATGCAAACCCGGGACAGCAAACCCGGGACAGCAAACCCGGGACAGCTAAACCAGGACAGCAAACCCGGGACAGCAAACCTGGGACAGCAAACCCAGGACAGCAAACCCGGGACAGCAAACCCAGGACAGCAAAGCCGGCCCAGCTTCCTGCATGGAAACGGAGCCTTTGTTGGGGAATGGGCACAGCTGAGCTCCTCACCGGCCTGGGAACGGCACCGTGGCACCCCACAGGGTCCCCTCAGCCATCCCCGTGTCCCCCAGCCATCCCCGTGTCCCCCAGCCATCCCTGTGATCCTGCCTCGTGTCCCACCTGTGAAAATCCCGGGATGACGCAGTGAAGGCACTGCCACTGCCCACGGGGTCACTGCCACCACTCCCCAGTGCCATCAGCTGGCGTGGTGGCACTGGCCCAAATCCACCTCCCAACACTCCAAATCCACCTTCCAGCACCCCAAATCCACCTTCCAGCACCTCAGTTCCATCCTCCAGCACCCCAAATCCACCTTCCAGCACCCCAGTTCCATCTTCCAGCACCCCAAATCCACCTTCCAGCACCCCAGTTCCATCCTCCAGCACCCCAAATCCACCTTCCAGCACCCCAGTTCCATCCTCCAGCACCCCAAATCCACCTTCCAGCACCCCATATCCACCTTCCAGCACCCCAATTCTGGTCGGACTCCAGGCTCACCCCACTCCTGGAGGTCCCCACCGTGTGACACCGCTTGTGCCAGCCCTGCCGGGGCCATCCCGCTGCCATCAGGGATCCCCAGGGCTCCTCTGGCGCTCAATTCCTGCCCTGCTTTTCACGCGGGCGGTTCGGATTGTCCCCCTGCCCCTGTCCCTGTCCCTTGTCCCCGGCACGAGGGGCCAGCCCTGCCACACACGGGGGCAATGCCACCGCGGGGGGGGTGACACAGCCAGCCTGGCACTGTCCCCACCGCGTCCCAGCCGTGCCCAGGCCGCGGGGCACGGGCGGCAGCGTGGCACGGAGGGGGCGACGCTGAGCTGGGAGGGACAGAAGGACAGCGGGAGGGACAGAGGGACAGCGGGAGGGACACAGGGACAGCCGGAGGGACACAGGGGACGGCCGGACCACACAGCGGGCCCGGGGGGCAGCGGGGCCGAGCTGAGCCCCGACCTCCCCCGGGACCCGAGCCCGGCGCTGCCGCTTCAAAGGCGACACCGAGGCTGTCCCAGGGCTGTCACCCTCCGCCAGCCCGGCTCCGCCGGGGACCCGGTGCCACCCAGCCCCACAGAGGGGCTTTTCTTGTCCCCCCGCCTTTGTTTTCTATTTAGTGCTTTTGTTCCCCCCTCTTTGGGGCTTTGTTCCAGCTCGTCCTTTGTTCCGACGCCTTTGGTTTCTCTTCCCTTTGATGCTTTGTCACTCCCTTCATCTTGGTGCTTTTCTTTCCCTGTTTTTTGTTTTTTTTTTTTTTTTTTTGGTTTGATTTTTTTTAAGCTGGCTCTTTGGTTTTTGGGGACTTTATTGGGGTTTTGTTGTTGTTCTCTCTCCTGGCCGCTCCGCTCTTGGCATTTTTCTCCTTTCTCCTGCCTCGTCCACTCCTCGGGTCACATGGACGCGGCCCGGATTGTCTCCAAATCCCCATTTGTCTTGTTTTGGTGCCTGCATTTCCCTGCCTTTATGTCCTTTTTCTGAAGAGACTCTCAGCGGTTTCTTCTCCCGGCCGCTGAGGGAAGCGGGAGAGCCGAGGGGGGGTCGGGGCTTAATTAATTAGCGAGTGTAATCTTTAGCTGCGGGATGTGCGGAGCATCATTACGGCTGCCATTAGGGTGTTAAGGGTTAGCAAGGATTTAAATACCAGCTAATTGCAGCCAAGAGCTCCCGACTCCGCCAAAAACTCCAGCGGGAAGAGCCGGGCTTGAGTTTTGGGGAGAACTGGGAGAAATTCCCGACAGGGAGGAGAAGAAACAGGAGGGGGTAAAAGGATGTTGGGAGCAAGGAGTGCGTTCATGTCTCCCCCCAAAAGGGTCACTTGAGGGGTGTTCAATGTCACTTTGGGGCTCCCTGGCGCGGCGGAACCAGCCCAGGGGCAGAGGCGATGCCAGGCGAGGATGGAAAGGGTTAAACGCCCTGGCGGTGGCGATTTTTCCCTGTTCCCATCACCCAGCAGGGCCAGGGAGCCCTTTGGGTGCGGGAATTCTGTCCGGATTTGGATGGACGAGCTCGGGCAGCACACGGCGCTGCTGCTGCGGCGGGTGCCACGCGGGGGACAAGGACTTCAATGTCACAACCGTCCCCGAGGCTCGCCCCGGCCCGGGGCACGTGCGCGGAGCCCGCCGCAAGATCAGATACCGGGATTCGGGAGCCGTTTCCCCCCCCCCCCAGAACGGCTCCGAGCGCCGCCGCTCCGCTTTGATTTCAGCGCCCCAAATCCCCCCCGCTGCCAGCCCTCGTGCCCTCCACCTCTGCTCGCAGCGGGCAGGGAAGGGGATGGTGGCACCGCTCAGGTGTGGCATCACCCCCAAACCGAGCCCAGGGTCCTTTTTCAGGCGCCCCAACCCCCCCCCCCCACCCCGTGCCGCAGGTTTCGAGCAGCTGGCGCCGCTCCCCAGCTGCCGAGGGGAGGAAACAGCCAAAATAGCAACAGGATGTGCCCCCAGATAAGGTGATCGATATCAGAAAGCGCCGCTTTTTCAAGTCGGAGCCGAGCCCAGCTGCTCGAACAGGAGATCGGCCCCCGATAGGGGCGGCCCCGGCTTCTCGACACCCCAATTTCTCCTGCCCCCGCTGATTTTTGGTAACCCGTGACGTCCTCGGGGTTTTGGAGGGGGTGGTGTGGGAGGAGGGGGTGGATTTCGGAGTGGGGAAAAGGGCAGGAGGATCCCAGCAGCTGCGGGAAGGGATGGCTGATTTGTGGGGTGTCCAAAAGGAGGGATTGGGATGGATCAGGGCGTCCATTCCCAAAAAGCGCTGGGGGGTAACCGTGATTCCCGGGGTGAGCCAGGCAGTGGGGGACAGCTGGGAAGGTCCCAGAGGAGGATTTTTTAGGATGACACCTCCGTGATCCCACAAATCAGCCCAGGCACAGCCCCAGGGTGAGGAATTCCAGGGAATGGGCACACGCAGGAGGGCACAGAGCAGCCCCCAACAGCTCCTGCCGGCCCCAATCCCACATGGAAAAACCGGAGCTCGCCCTTCCCGTGGCTCCAGGAGTGCCAAAACCCGAGCAGGACATCCCCGGGGACATTCCCGGGGACATCCTCACCGCTCCTGCTCCAGCCGTGCCCTGCACATTGTCTCCCCCAAACTGTGCCACCGCCACGTGTCACCGGGCCCGGGTGACTCCTCCAGGGCCGAGGGGTGCCAGGGAGACGTGCCAGCCGTGCCAGGGAGCCGTGCCAGCCGCTCCCGGCCCAGCCAGCACCTTCAGAGGTTAAAAACCAAAGCGCTGCCAACAAAAGGAGCCGCAAAACCCATCGTGCAGGTCTGCCCGGTGCCGCGGGCACGCTTGCTGTTCAAATGCAAACTCGGGCCCCATAAACCCCGGAGTGCCCATCCGAAAACCCCGGCGGCTCCCGCTGCGCCGTGGCCCGGCCTGGTGGCACTGCCTGATGCCACCCCCTCCCCTGGCATTGTCACCGGATCACTCGCTCTGCTCCAAAGGGCTGAACCTGTTTTTATGGCAGAGCTGGCACCGGGAAGGCTTTAAAAAAAAAAAAATCCCAAAAAAGCCTCCCCTGATCTCAGTATCTGCAGCCATGCAAGGAATATTGTTCAGCGCAGCACAAAAGCATCCCTGAAAATAGAAGCGCCAGGGCCAGGCCTGCCAGTGGCTGTGTGAGATAACGTCTACTTGCAAACAGTGTGTCTTTGTGCCGCTGTCACTGTCCCCATTGTTCAGGAGCCTATTGCCTCGGGGATATTGTTCCCTCCTTTTGTCTCAGCCCGGCTCCTTTTTGTTTGACTTTACTTTACCATTTCATTCCTCTCCTTTGTGCCGCCGTTCTTGCTTTTGTCTCTCTCTCTCTCTCTCTCTCTGCCTTTTCTCTTGCTGATTTGTATTTAGCGATTGTTCCCGGCTCGCTGCGAGCACAAAGTGCTCCGGGCTCTTTTCTCCCTCCATTCATTCCCTATTCAGGTGCGTTTGTTTGCCCGTAGGTACCGGCAGGAGCGGGATTTGGGGGGGATGCGAGATTTTGGGGGGTCCTGGAAGCCCGCAAGGGGCGCTGGAGGCTGCTGGTGGCCTTTGGGGCCAGCCAGGTCCCCGTGTCCCCCATCCCCGCGCCAAAAAAGCACCGGGAAAAGGACAAATGAGACCCCAGGTGGCCCCAGAGGAGCGGCCGAGGATGTTGACAGGGACACGGGGGTGGCACCAGAGAGGTGACCGGGCCCGGTGCCAGCTGGGCTGATTCCAGAGCTGAGCCGAGCCCAGCCGAGCAGTCCCGACCCTGGAACTGGCGGTCCCGGCTCCCCCCAGCCCTGCATCTCCACCCCGCCCGGATTTTGGGAGCCCGTGGAGAGCATTCCACGGCTCTCTCCGCGGCTGTGCCCTCCCGGAGGGACCCTCGGGGTGGCAGGGTGGGCACCACCCACCCCCGCTGCCACCCCCGCTGTCCCCAGCTGGGATTCACCCCGGGCTGCTCCCGCAGCTCCTGGGGACCACAGGGACAGCGGGTGGATCCCCGGGGGTGGCTGGAGGTGGCCTGGGGACATCTGGGGAGCGGCTCAGAGGCTCCCGGGGTGCCCCAGGCCCCGCTGGATGGGGGGCACCCCCTGCCCCCCACGCCCTGCCGCCTCCTCGCCGGACCTGCCGGCTCCAGGGCGGGCTCGTTCCCAACGCCACCAGGAGGAGGAGGAGGAGGAGGATTCGGATTCCCCAGGAATCCTTCAGGGCGAGCTGACAAGTGGCCACCCCCGGAGACAACAAAGCCCCGCTGTTCTCCGGGCACGGCCCGCGTGACCCGACGGGACTTTTCCATCCCCTCCCCGCCGCCGAAACGCCGAGGATCCAAGAGAAACCTCCTCCTCCTCCTCCTCCTTTACCGGGCACACCCCACGCGAGCGGGAGAGGCCGCGGGGACCCCCCAGACTCACCCCGGGAGCGAGGGACCGAGCGGGACGAGGGGACAGCGAGCGGCGAGCGCGGTGGCTCCTCGGGGCCAGCGGGAGCCCCCGGGCCCAGGCGGTCCCGGGGCCGCGGGGGGGGCGTGCCTGGGAATGGAGGGAGCGGACTGAGGGCCATTGTCTCATTGTTCGGGCTTCAAAGGACAATGGGGCATTGTTGTCCCCGGGGATGCCATTGTTTGCTTTCCCTGCAGATCCCGGCCGCGCACGGAGCTTTCCCGAGGGCCGGCTCCGTGTGTGGGACGCTCAAGAACAACGAGGCAGGAATGTTTCCTTCCCCACGCCCTGGTTTCGCACGGTTGTCCCCTCCTGAAAAGGCACGGCCCGAGGGGCTGGGACCACCCAGAGACCCCCCCCCGGGAGCCCGCAGGGATGGGCTGAGAGCGGGGGGTTCATCCTCCGTCCCTCCCTCCCTCCCTCCATCCCTGCACATTCCAGGCTGAGGGCACAAAACCCAGCCGGGACAAAACCGTTTCTGCCTCCAGGAGCATCCACCCGGCAAGATCCCGGTTTTCCAGCCCGCAGATCCCCCAAATCTGCCCCGGCACGGCGGGGTTTGACTCCTGCAGCGCCCAGGAAAAGCTCCCTGGCACCCGAAAAGCGCTCGGCAAGGGACGGCCCGGCCCGGAGCGCTCCTGGCGCGGCATCCCGGGGCTGATCCCTCTGGGAAATCAAACTGAGGCGCCGAGGAAAGGCTGGGGGAGGGGGAAGGAGCAGGGAAAGAGCCGGGAAGGAGCGGAATTCCAGGAGCAGGGAAAGGAACAGGGAAAGGAACAGGGGAAAGAACAGAATTCCAGGAGCGGAATTCCAGCCCCTCCGCAGCCCGGGGCGGGCCGGGGGATGGATGGAGTAGGAAAGGGACCCGCTGTGTCCAGGGACACCCTCGCTACTGCCAACAGCCGGGAAAGACAGGAGGAACTCCAGCCGGGAGCCCGGGATGAGCCCCGGGAGAGCTGCAGGAGCGCTCCGGGATGAGCCCCAGGATGAGCCCTGGGAGAGCCCCGGGAGAGCTGCAGGAGCGCTCCGGGATGAGCCTCGGGATGAACCCCGGGAGGAGCCCCGAGAGAGCCCCGGGAGGAGCCCCGGGATGAACCCCGGGAGGAGCCCCGAGAGAGCCCCGGGATGAGCCCCGGGAGAGCTGCAGGAGCGCTCCGGGATGAGCCCCAGGATGAGCCCCGGGAGAGCCCCGGGATGAATTCCGGAATGAGCCCCGGGAGAGCTGCAGGAGCGCTCCGGGATGAACCCTGGGAGGAGCCCCGAGAGAGCCCCGGCATGAACCCCGGGAGCGCTCCGGGCTGGCGCTGTGGGAGAAGGGGACGCTGCCCCTGCAAGAATCAGCCTGGCCGCGGTTCCTCCCCTCCCCGGGGCTGCGACCACCCTCGGGATGCAGCCTTGGAGAGACTCCAGCCCGGCTGGAAGAGCCCCTGAGCTCCTCTTGAACCTCCCGAGCTCCCCAGGCTGGGCTGGGCTGGGCTGGGGCTGGGCTAATCCCGGGAATTCCCAGGAATTCCAGCAGGACACGGGCCGGGCTCTGCCTCTCCAGCGCCTCCAGCACGGATCTGTGGGAAAAAGGATCTTTTTTGGGATCAGTAAGAGCGGCTTGGGATGGGATTTGGGATGCGCTGCCTCCGAGCTGATCCCGCTGTGCTCCCGGGGGTCCCACGGGGACCGGGGGCGGTGTCCCCATTCCCGAGGGTCCCACGGGCGGTGTCCCCATTCCCGAGGGTCCCACGGGGACCGGGGGCGGTGTCCCCATTCCCGAGGGTCCCACGGGCGGTGTCCCCATTCCCGAGGGTCCCACGGGGACCGGGGGCGGTGTCCCCATTCCCGAGGGTCCCACGGGCGGTGTCCCCATTCCCGAGGGTCCCACGGGGACCGGGGGCGGTGTCCCCATTCCCGAGGGTCCCACGGGGACCAGGGGCGGTGTCCCCATTCCCGAGGGTCCCACGGGGACCAGGGGCGGTGTCCCCATTCCTGCGATCCCACGGGGACCGGGGGCGGTGTCCCCATTCCCGGAGCCCTGCGGGGACACATGTGCCACCCCAGGGCACCGCCCCTTGGAATTCCCTCAGCTGCTCCGGGGGATCCCGGGGGAATCCTGGGTCTCCATCCCCTGCAGCCGCCAGCCCGGGGAGGTGGCAGTGGCCGGGGACACGGGGAGGTGACACAAACCCGGGGAGGTGGCAGTGGCCGGGCACAGGGGGAGGTGACAGTGGCTGGGCACACACAGAAGTGGCACAAACCTGGGGAGATGACACAAACACAGGGTGGTGGCAACGGCCGGGCACAGGGGGAGGTGACAGTGTCCAGGGACAGGCGACACAAACCCGGGGAGGTGACACAAAGCTGGTGAGGTGGCAGGGGCCGGGGACATGGTGAGGTGGCAGTGTCCAGGGACAGGCAGAGGTGACACAAACCCGGGGAGGTGACACAAAGCTGGGGTGGTGGCAGGGGCCGGGGACATGGTGAGGTGGCAGTGTCCAGGGACAGGCAGAGGTGACACAAACCCGGGGTGGTGACACAAAGCTGGGGTGGTGGCAGTGGCCGGGGACATGGTGAGGTGGCAGTGTCTGGGGACAGGCAGAGGTGACACAAACCCGGGGAGGTGACACAAACCCGGGGTGGTGGCAGTGGCCGGGCACAGGGGGAGGTGACACAAACCCTCCCAGGTCCTTTAACAGTCCCCAGAAGTGATTTGCACACCTGTGGGGTGACACAGCCACACTCGGTGCCCCCCATTTCCTCTCCCAGCCCTGCTCCGCCCCTATCTCACCCCCCTTATCACATCAGCCCTGCTGATAAGGGCTCGTGGCTGATGGGGCCCCCAAACGGAATTTTGGGGCCGGCTGCCCCCAAACCCCTCTGTGGGGCCCTGCTGCCGTCACTGCCCCCAAAACGGAGCTCCCCCCCAAATCCCTCCTGGCCCCACAACCTGCAGGGCCCCCGAGCGGCTCCGGGGCCTCTGTGGGGTGACAAAGGCCAGCAGAAGCTCTGGAGGTGTCACCAGGAGTTCTGGGTGTGCCCTTCCCACTGAATTCCCAAATTTCCCCCGTTCTGTAGCATCCCAATGGGTAAAATCCCAATGAGCAACCCACTGGGATTGCTCCCTTTGCTGCTTTTCTTCCCAGGAAAATTTGGGATTTCCCTCATCCCAGTGCCCCCTTCGCAGCCAGACTGGTTTTACTGGGATTGCTCCACTTGCTCCCAGTGGCACCTGGAATGTTGCTCATCCCAGAAGGATCTTAAGGGGTGAGGGACCTTATGGGGTGACCCTTACAGGGTTCTGTAGGAATTTTACAGGATTTTACCCCTATCTTGGCTGGGATTGGGGTCAGGAATTCTGGCTGGGATTGGGATGGGGAATTCCAGCCAGGATTGGGATCAGGGAGAGCTGAGCCAGGACTGAGATGGGGAATTCTGGCCGGGATTGGGGTCAGGAATTCTGACCGGGATTGGGACTGGGGAAAAATCAAGCTGGGATTGGGGTCAGGAATTCCGGCTGGGATTGGGGTCAGGAATTCCGGCCGGGATTGGGGTCGGGAATTCCGGCCGGGATTGGGGTCGGGAATTCCGGCCAGGATTGGGGTCGGGAATTCCGGCCGGGATTGAGGCTGGGAATTCCGGCTGGGATCAGGATTGGGGAAAGCCGAGCTCGCAGCTCCCCCTTCTGTCCAGAGCCCTCAGGAAGATTTTTCCCGTTCTGGCAGGAATTTGGGATGCTCCAGGCAGAATTCCCACAGAATTCCCAAGATTATTTTTGGGAAGAAGGGATGGGTTTTAGGAAGACTGGAATTATTTGGGGAAGAAAGGATGGGTTTTGGGAAGATGGGATTGATTTGGGGAAGATGGGATTGTTTTTGGGATAAAGGACTTTGTTTGGGAAAACTTGAACCCCCAGGATCCTGAACCCCCAGATCCAATCCCACAGGGAAAAAAACCCTTGGGAAACATTCTTCCCCACCCCGAGACTGAAACCCCAATCCCAGATTTTGTGAAAAAAACCCATTTTATTCCCCAAAGAAAACCCCAAAGTACAAAACACAACTCCCCCAGGAGCTCAGGGATTTCCCCCGTGGCTCATCCCGGTTTCCCAGAGTTCCCAATCCCGATCTGGGGCTGGGAGCAGCCTGATCCTAATTGGAGACGCTCTGCAGGAGGGTGATGTTGTCCCCCTTCAGCATGATCCGACCTGGAACCCAACAGCACCGGGGAATGTGGGGGGGTTTGGGGTGGGAGCGCCCCAAACCCGCCCGGCCCCACAGCTGGAGCCCGGCCCCACAGCTGGATCCCAGCCCCACAGCTGGAGCCCAATCCCACAGCTGGAGCCCGGCCCCACAGCTGGAGCCCAATCCCACAGCTGGAGCCCAATCCCACAGCTGGAGCCCGGCCCCACAGCTGGAGCCCGGCCCCACAGCTGGAGCCCAATCCCACAGCTGGAGCCCAATCCCACAGCTGGATCCCAATCCCACAGCTGGAGCCTGGCCCCACAGCTGGAGCCCAATCCCACAGCTGGAGCCCAATCCCACAGCTGGAGCCCAATCCCACAGCTGGAGCCCGGCCCCACAGCTGGAGCCCAATCCCACAGCTGGATCCCAATCTCACAGCTGGAGCCCGGCCCCACAGCTGGAGCCCGGCCCCACAGCTGGAGCCCAGCCCCACAGCTGGATCCCAGCCCCACAGCTGGAGCCCAATCCCACAGCTGGATCCCAATCCCACAGCTGGAGCCCGGCCCCACAGCTGGAGCCCAGCCCCACAGCTGGATCCCAGCCCCACAGCTGGAGCCCAATCCCACAGCTGGAGCCCAGTCCCAAAACCTGGCTCCCAGTCCCAAAACCTGGATCCCAGTCCCAAAACCTGGATCCCAGTCCCAGAACCTGGATCCCAGTCCCAGAACCTGGATCCCAATCCCACAGTTGGAGCCCGGCCCCACAACTGGATCCCAGCCCCAAAACCTGGATTCCAACCCCAAAACCTGGATCCCAATCCCAAACCTGGAGTCCAACCCCAAAACCTGGATCCCAGTCCCAAACCTGGAGTCCAACCCCAAAGCCTGGATTTAAGGCCCCACACCCAGGTTCCAGAACCCCACACCTGGAATTTAGGACCCCAGCCCCGGATTTGGGGTCCCACCCCCCAGTTCCAGGCTCCCCTCCCCCCTGACGTACCCAGCTGCTTCCTGGCCTTGGTTTTGGAGTGGATCTCCTCAGCATCGTCCAGCACCAGGTTCATGTACTCATCAAAGCCCTGAGGAGCAGCACCAGCCTCAGAGAAACCCCAAAAAAACCCAAAAAAACCTTCCGAAAAAACCCCAAAACCCAAAAAACCCCAAAAAACCTCCCCCAAAAAACACCAAAACCCAAAAAAACCCCCCAAAAAACCCCTCCCCAAAAACCCCAAAACCCAAAAAAACCTCCCCAAAAACTCCAAAACCCAAAAAACCCCAAAACCCAAAAAACCCTCCCCAAAAAATCTCAAAACCAAAAAAAAAACCCAAAAAAACCTCCCAAACCCCCCCAAAAATCAAAAGAAACCAAAAAATCCCAAAAAACTCCAAAACCCCCAAAACAAACCACTCAAAAAACCCAAACCAAACCACCCAAAAATATAAAAAAACCCAAAAAAAACCCCAAGAATCAAAAAAACCCTCCGAAAAATATCAAACAACCCCAAAAAACTAAAAAAAAACCCCTCAAAAAACCCCAACAACCCCCCAAAAACAAAAAAAAACCCTCCCAAAAGCCCCTGAATGAAATAAAAAAACCCAAAAAAACCCCAAATACCCCCCCCAAAAACCCAAAACCCCCCAAAAAACCAAAAAAAAACCCCAAAAAACCCAAACCAAACCACCCAAAAGTATCAAAAACCCCCAAAAAACTGAAAAAGCAAAAAAAAAAAAACCTCCAAAACACCCGAAAAAAATCATAAAACTCCAAAAAAAAACCCCAAAAGCCCCAAACCCCGCATGTGCGAGAAGCCCCAAGCAGCGCTGGGTTTGGGGCCGGGAAGGAGGGCGGTTTTGGGGTTTTTGGGGTGACCCCACAGCCAAGGGGGGCCGGGCACTCACGATGATGCAGCCCTCGATCCTCATGTTCACCTGCTCGTAGAGCCACACCTGGATCCGCGACCTCTGCGGGGACATTCGGGGTCAGGGACGGGGACATTCGGGGTCAGGGATGGCACAGGGACATTCGGGGTCAGGGACGGGGACATCGGGGTCAGGGATGGCACGGGGACATTTGGGGTCAGGGACGGGGACATCGGGGTCAGGGATGGCACGGGGACATTTGGGGTCAGGGATGGCACGGGGACATTTGGGGTCAGGGATGGCACGGGGACAGCGGGGACGGCACAGGGACATTGGGGTCAGGGATGGGCACAGGGACATTGGGGTCAGGGATGGCACAGGGACATTTGGGGTCAGGGATGGGCACAGGGACATTGGGGTCAGGGATGGGCACGGGGACATTTGGGGTCAGGGATGGCACAGGGACATTGGGGTCAGGGATGGGCACGGGGACATTTGGGATCAGGGATGGGCACGGGGACATTCGGGGTCAGGGACGGCACGGGGACATTCGGGGTCAGGGATGGGCACAGGGACATTGGGGTCAGGGATGGGCACGGGGACATTTGGGATCAGGGATGGGCACGGGGACATTCGGGGTCAGGGATGGGCACGGGGACATTCGGGGTCAGGGATGGGCACAGAGACATTGGGGTCAGGGATGGGCACAGGGACATTTGGGGTCAGGGATGGCATGGGGACATTTGGGGTCAGGGATGGGCACAGGGACATTTGGGGTCAGGGATGGCACGGGGACATTGGGGGTCAGGGACAGGGTTTTTGGGGTTACAATGGGGTTTTGGGGTTAAAATGGGGGTTTTGGGGTTAAATGGGGATTTTTGGGTTTAAATGGGATTTAGAGGGGTGGGGGTTAAAAATGGGCTTTTGGAGGTTAAATGAGGTTTTGGGGGGTTTGGGGGTTAAATGGGGTTTTGGCGGGTTTTTTTTTTGGGGTGTTGGGGTTAAAATAGGGGTTTGTGGGTTAAAACTGGGTTTTTGGGGTGAAAATGGGGGGTTTTGCAGTTAAATGGGGTTTTGGGGAGGCTTTTTTTTGGTTAAATGATTTTTTTGGTGGGGTTTTGGGGTTAAATAGGGTTTTGGGGGATTTTTTGGGGTTAAACAGGGTTTTTTTCTGGGTTAAAATGGGGGTTCTTGGGGTTAAATGGGCTTTTTTGGAGATTCTTCCTTGGGAGGGGCTGGGATGGGATTGGCAGAGGAGCTGGGGCTGCTCCATCCCTGGGAGTGTCCCAGGCCGGGTTGGAGAGTGGATAAAGTGAATAAAATGAGTAAAATAGAGTAAAATGGGTAAAATGGATCAAATGGGTAAAATGGATCAAATGGCTAAAGGGAATAAAATGGGTAAAATAGAAAAAGGATCAAATGGATCAAATGCACCCTGGGATAGTGGGAGGTGTCCCTGCCCATGGGATTGGAGGATCCCTTCCAACCCAACCCATTCCAGGATTCCCTGGGCTGCTTTGGATGGGATTTTGGGAATAAATCTTTCCCTGGGAAGGGCTGGGTGGAATTTCCAGGGGAGCTGGGGCTGCTCCATCCCTGGGAGTGTCCCAGGCCAGGTTGGAGAGTGGATGAAGTGAATAAAATGGGTAAAGTTGGTAAAAACGGCACCCTGGGATAGTGGGAGGTGTCCCTGCCCATGAGATTGGATGATCCCTTCCAACCCAACCCATTCCAGGATTCCCTGGACTGCTTTGGATGGGATGTTGGGAATAAATCCTTCCCTGGAATTCCCAGGGAATCCGTGGCTGCCCCTGGATCCCTGGGAGTCCCCAGGGCTGGATGGGCTCTGGAGCACCCTGGGATCACGGGGGGTGTCCGTGCCCAGGGCAGGGCTGGGAATGGGATGATCCTTGAGATCTTCCAACCCAACCCATTCCAGGATTCCGTAACAAATCCCAATTTCAGGACTCCTGACTCATTCCCAGCCTGCAAATTCCCACAGAATCCGTGGCTGCCCCATCCCTGGCAGTGTCCCAGGCGGGGCTGGGACAGGGGGAGCTGTCGCTGCCACGGCAGGGCTGGCACTGGGTGGCATTTGGGCTCCCTTCCCCCCAGAGCCCGCTGCCGGCACTCACGTTCTGCAGGTAGCGGAAGATCAGGTTCTGGAGCCGAGCGTTAAGGGCACAGCGCAGCCGGGAGCGCCGGGGACCCGAAAGCGCCTGAGGGGAACCCGCGATCCCCGCGGTGGAACCCGCCAGCCCCGCTCCCTTCCCTTCCCGCCCGCCCCGCGCTCCCCGCGGCCTCCCCGCGCTCCCCCGGCGCCCTGAGGGCTGGCGGCAGGATACGATGGGCTGCACCATCACCTTCTGCACCTTCTGGCCCTGCCCGCGGTACGCCATGGCTGTGAGGGGAGAGCAGCGCGGGGCACTGTGGGATAGCGGCGGAACGGGAGCGGGGCAGTGTGGGAAGGCGGAACGGGAGCGCGGGGCAGTGTGGGATAGCGGCGGAACGGGAACGGGGCAGTGTGGGATAGCGGCGGAACGGGAACGGGGCAGTGTGGGATAGCGGCGGAACAGGAGCGGGGCAGTGTGGGAAGGCGGAACGGGAGCGCGGGGCACTGTGGGATAGCGGCGGAACGGGAACGGGGCAGTGTGGGATAGCGGCGGAACAGGAACGGGGCAGTGTGGGACAGCGGCGGAACGGGAGCGCGGGGCACTGTGGGATAGCGGCGGAACGGGAGCGGGGCACTGTGGGATAGCGGCGGAACGGGAGCGCGGGGCAGTGTGGGATAGCGGCGGAACGGGAACGGGGCAGTGTGGGACAGCGGCGGAACGGGAACGGGGCAGTGTGGGATAGCGGCGGTGTGAGGCCGTGAGGAGTTTTTTATTACATTTATTTTAAACATTTTTATGATTTTTTTGCTCTTACTAGTTTTTTTTTTTTTTTTTTTTTTTTTTCTCGTATTAGCTTTTTCTTTTTTTTTTTTTTTTTTGGCTATTATTTTATTTGGTTTTAATAACCACAATTCATCGGAAAAAAAAAAAAAATAAATCGCTAAAAATGTACCCCTGGCTCAGAGCTACAGCGGAGCTGTGCCTTAAAATGCCCAGCTTCATTTTAAAGTGATTGTTGTGCACTTACAGCGCCGGAGCTTTCATCCTGTTCATCCCTGAAATCTCTCCCAAGCCGTGATCTGCTCCTGGCCCTGTTCCCTGGGATAAGATCCCAAATCCCCCCCGGCTGTCCCCTCCTGGCAGGGAGCTGTGCAGAGCCAGAAATTCCCCTGAGCCTCCTTTTCTCCAGGCTGAGCCCCTTCCTCAGCTCCCTCAGGATTCTCCAAACCCTTCCCCTGCTCCATCAGGATTCTCCAAACCCTTCCCCTGCTCCATCAGGATTTTCCAAACCCTTCCCAGCTCCCTCAGGATTCTCCAAACCCTTCCCCTGCTCCCTCAGGATTCTCCAAACCCTTCCCAGCTCCCTCAGAATTCTCCAAACCCTTCCCAGCTCCATCAGGATTTTCCAAACCCTTCCCCTGCTCCCTCAGGATTCTCCAAACCCTTCCCAGCTCCCTCAGGACTCTCCAAACCCTTCCCCTGCTCCATCAGGATTTTCCAAACCCTTCCCAGCTCCATCAGGACTCTCCAAACCCTTCCCAGCTCCATCAGGATTCTCCAAACCCTTCCCCTGCTCCATCACGATTTTCCAAACCCTTCCCAGCTCCCTCAGGACTCTCCAGACTCTTCCCAGCTCCATCAGGATTCTCCAAACCCTTCCCAGCTCCATCAGGATTCTCCAAACCCTTCCCAGCTCCCTCAGGACTGTCCAAACCCTTCCCATCCCCTCAGGATTCTCCAAACCCTTCCCAGCTCCATCAGGACTCTCCAAACCCTTCCCAGCTCCATCAAGATTTCCCAAACTCTTCCCAGCTCCCTCAGGATTCTCCAAACCCTTCCCAGCTCCCTCAGGATTCTCCAAACCCTTCCCATCCCCTCAGGACTCTCCAAACCCTTCCCAGCTCCCTCAGGATTCTCCAAACCCTTCCTAGCTCCCTCAGGATTCTCCAAACCCTTCCCAGCTCCCTCAGGACTCTCCAGACTCTTCCCAGCTCCATCAGGATTCTCCAAACTCTTCCCAGCTCCATCAGGATTCTCCAAACCCTTCCCCTGCTCCATCAGGATTCTCCAAACCCTTCCCAGCTCCATCAGGACTCTCCAAACCCTTCCCAGCTCCCTCAGGATTCTCCAAACCCTTCCTAGCTCCATCAGGATTTTCCAAACCTTTCCCAGCTCCCTCAGGATTCTCCAAACTCTTCCCAGCTCCCTCAGAATTCTCCAAACCCTTCCCCTGCTCCATCAGGATTCTCCAAACCCTTCCCAGCTCCCTCAGGATTCTCCAAACTCTTCCCAGCTCCCTCAGGATTCTCCAGACCCTTCCCAGCTCCATCAGGATTTTCCAGCCCCTCTGGCTTGACCCCCCCACTCCCGTGCCTCATTAATTTCTAATTAATTTCAGTATTCCCAAGTTGTTCGATGCCATTCCTTAAATAAAGCACGGAGCTCTGCAAGGACACCACAGTGAGCAGCCTACCTTTAATCCCTTAAATAGATTCATACAAATATAAAATGGGAAGAATAAAATATTTACAGGAAAAAAAAAGAAAGACCAAAAAACAAACCCCCCAAACAAAATGGAAAAAAAAAAACCAAAAACCCACGGGGATTCCACCCAATCCCATCTCCAAAGGAGGCTGGAAAAGAGGGAAGCAGCCAAGGGGGAACATTCCAGGTGGTTTTTTTTCCCCTCCCGAAAGGATCCCAGCTGGATGTGGGAGCTTCATTGCAGGAGAAATCCTCAGAACCCAGAGGCACTTGAAGCAATGCTCCTTTTCCCAAATCCCAGGAGGAATTTTGCCTTCCCCCATGCCAGGATCCCAGGAAAAATCCCCCCAGATCATTTGGAGCCAGGCTCACCCTGGCAGGGTTTGGTCCAAAATCCTGCCTCGTGTTTTTCCACCCCCTCTTTTCCCTGAATTCCCCCAATTCCCAGTCCATCCGTGGATTCCAGAGTTGACATAGTAACTCCAGGGATTTTTGGGGTTCTCTGTCCAGGAGGGAGCTCTGCAATGGGATCTGTGTCCCCCCAGGGAGTTCCAAGTGCTCTGTCCTGTCCCGTGCGGGAGGAGCCGCCGGGACAAACCCAGCCTGGAATTTTGGGATAACTGAGAGCAGACTCTGCCTATTCCTAACAATCCAACAGTGCTTCCAGCTGGGAAAGCATCTCCTCCACGGATCCAACAACATTTACAGCATTTCTGCGGGGTGTCAGGAGGAAACTTTGCTTTTTTAGGGTTTTTTTCTTTTTGGCGTCGCGTCTTTTCCCCCGTTTTGTTTTTTCTCCATAAAAAACCTCCCCTCTCAGCTGTCAATCATCTCCGAGAGTTCCAGCAGGAGATCATCCTCGTCCTTGCCGGGATCCAGGTCGATTTCTGCCTCCAGTTTTCCCCCAGAGATCTCCCAGATGAGCTTCTCGAAGTCGTCCTCCACCGAGAGCGCGGCTTTGGCGGCGCCGGCCGAGCTCAGGCGCCGCAGCTTCAGCGGAGCCTCCAGGGAGGAGGAAGAGGAGGAGGAGGAGGATCCCGACACCTCTGAGTGTGCCAGGGAACCCCCCTGGCTGCCAGGCTGCAGCTGGGGGCTGGGGAGAGCAGGGAGAAAGGAGAAGTCAGCAGGGGAGGCGCCCGAGGTGGAGTTTGAGGTGTTGGTTTTACAAGGGACGGGGACTGCGGAGTTTGGGGGTGGGCTGGGATCGGCCTGGGGCTGGGATTGGGTCTGGGGAGCTGGGATTGGGTTTGGGGGAGCTGGGATTGGGTTTGGGGGAGCTGGGATTGGGTTTAGGGGGGCAGGGATTGGGTTCTGGGGGGCCTGGAATGGGTTTGGGAAGTCCTGGATTGGGTTTGTTAAGTCCTGGATTGGGTTTAGAGGGGCTGGGATTGGGTTTGGGAAGTCCTGGATTGGGTTTTGGGGGGCCTGGAATGGGTTTGGGAAGTCCTGGATTGGGTTTTGGGGGGCCTGGAATGGATTTGGGAAGTCCTGGATTGGGTTTGTTAAATCCTAGATTGGGTTTAGAGGGGCTGGGATTGGGTTTGTTAAGTCCTGGATTGGGTTTAGAGGGGCTGGGATTGGGTTTGGGAAGTCCTGGATTGGGTTTTGGGGGGCCTGGAATGGGTTTGGGAAGTCCTGGATTGGGTTTGGGGGGGTGGGATTGGGTTTGGGAAGTCCTGGATTGGGTTTAGAGGGGCTGGGATTGGGTTTGGGAAATCCTGGATTGGGTTTGGGAAGTCCTGGATTGGGTTTAGAGGGGCTGGGATTGGGTTTGGGAAATCCTGGATTGGGTTTGGGAAGTCCTGGATTGGGTTTAGAGGGGCTGGGATTGGGTTTGGGAAGTCCTGGATTGGGTTTGGGAAGTCCTGGATTGGGTTTGGAGGGGCTGGGATTGGGTTTGGGAAATCCTGGATTGGGTTTGTTAAATCCTGGATTGGGTTTACGGGGGCTGGGATTGGGTTTGGGAAGTCCTGGATTGGGTTTGGGGGAGCTGGGATTGGGTTTGGGAAGTCTTGGATTGGGTTTGGGGTGCCTGGGATTGGGTCTGGGGAGTCCTGGATCAATTCTGGCAGTTCAGGGTAAGTTCTGGGGTCCTGGATCAGTTTTGGGAGTTCAGGATCAGTTTTGGGGGGGTCCAGGATTGGTTTTGGTGTCCAGGATCAGTTTTGGAAAGTCCTGGATCAATTTTGGCAGTTCAGGAATGGTTTTGGGGTCCTGGATCAGTCTGGGGAGTCCAAAATCAGTTTTGGGGAGTCCAGGATCAATTTTGGAAGTCCAGGACCAGAGTCCAGGAGATCTGTTTTGGGGAGTCCTGAATTGGTTTCAGAAGTCCTGGATAAGTTTTGAAAAGTCCAGGATCAGTTTTGGGGGTCCTAGATCAGTTTGGGGAGTCCAAAATCAGATTTGGGAACTCCAGGATCAATTCTGGGGAGTCCAGGATCAATTCTGGGGAGTCCAGGATCAATTCTGGGGAGTGCCCAAGTGCAGCATTTGTAGGAACCCCAAAGCAGCTCTGCTGCACAGACATTAATTGCAATTAACAGCTCCTCTGTAGGGTTTTGGGACTGATTTCCCTCAAAGATGGGATTTCCCCCTGGTGCCCACCCCACAAGGGAATTTGGGATTGGGAATTTGGGGTTACCTGCTCTGGGAATTCTCCCTCCGAGGCTTGGAGCCCAGGCTGTCCTCAGGAGTGGCGACAACAACCTGAGAATGAGGAGCAGGACAAGTTTTAGGATCTAAAATATCCCAAATTTTAGGAGATTCTTCTTTTTCTGCTTCACCTGAAGCAGGCCATTCCTACAATGAGGAAAAATCCCAAATGTTAGGGATTCCCAAAATGAAATTTCTGAAATGAAATCATTCCTGAAATGAGGAAAAATCCCATATTTAGGGATTCCTGAAATGAAATTTTAGGCGTCCTTGAAATGACGAAAAATCCCAAATTTTAGGAGATTCTTCTTTTGCTTCTTCACCTGAAGCAGAGCATTCCTGAAATGGGGAATTTGGGGTTTTTTTAAGGAAAGGACAAAAATCCTTCCAAAATCCCAGCAGCGAATTCTGGAGAACCTGAGAATGAGGAGCAGGACAAATTTCAGGATCTAGAAAATCCCAAATTTCAGGGATTCCTGAAATGAAATGATCACTTAAATGAAATTTTAGGCATCCCTGAAATGAGGAAAAATCCCAAATTTTAGGAGATTCTTCTCTTGCTTCTTCACCTGAAGCAGAGCATTCCTGAAATGGGGAATTTGGGGGTTTTAAAGGAATTTTTGCCTTGGAAAGGACAAAAATCCTTCCAAAATCCCAGCAGCGAATTCTGGAGAACCTGAGAATGAGGAGCAGGACAAATTTCAGGATCTAGAAAATCCCAAATTTCAGGGATTCCTGAAATGAAATGATCACTTAAATGAAATTTTAGGCATCCCTGAAATGAGGAAAAATCCCAAATTTTAGGAGATTCTTCTTTTGCTTCTTCACCTGAAGCAGAGCATTCCTGAAATGGGGAATTTGGGGTTTTAAAGGAATTTTTGCCTTGGAAAGGACAAAAATCCTTCCCAATTTCTGAATTCTGGAGATGCCTCCAAAGCAGGAATGTGCTGCCCCTGACAGTTCTGGGAGAGCTGGAGAAAAATCTCAGTTTTCCAGGGTTTTTTTTTTTTTTTTTTGGGAATTTGGGGGTTCTGGGGCCTTACCTTGGCTGAGGGCTCCTGGGTGTCCCCGCTGGTGGCACTGAGTGGCTTCACTGCCACCACAGCAGGGGGGTGGCCCTCGGGGCCCTTCCTCTTCAAGGGCTGCTTGGGAGTGGCTTTGCCATCCAGAGGCTTCAGACACACCTTGGCTTTGGCTGGGATGGAGGGAAAAGGAGGGGAAAATTTATCAATCAAATCCCTTCCTTTATCAACCCCTTTATCTATCAAACCCCTTTATCAAATCCTTTCATCTATCAAATCCCCTTTATCAATAAATCCCTTTATCAATCAAAAGGATAAATCCCTTTATCAAATCATTTATCAAATCCCTCTATCAAATCCCTCTATCAAATCCCTCAATAAAACCCCTTTATCCATCAAACCCCTTTATCTATCAGATGGATAAATCCCTTTACCAATCAAATCCATTTATCAAATTCCTTTATTTATCAAATGCCTCAAACTCCCTTTATCCATCAAACCCCTTTATCCATCAAATCTTGGGCAGCTGAGCTCCCTCAACCCCAACCCCACATGGACCATTCCCACAAACCCCAACCCCAGAACATTCCGAGAACACCCAACCCTGGAATATTCCCACAAACCCCACAACATCCCCACAAACCCCACAACATCCCCACAAACCCCAACCTCAAAGCATCCCCACAAACCCCAGAACATTCCCATAAACTCAACCCCAGAAGATCCCCACAAACCCCAACCCCTGAAGATCCCCACAAACCCCAGAACATTCCCATAAACTCAACCCCAGAAGATCCCCACAAACCCCAACCCCTGAAGATCCCCACAAACCCCAGAACATTCCCATAAACTCAACCCCAGAAGATCCCCACAAACCCCAACCCCAGAAGATCCCCACAAACCCCAGAACATTCCCATAAACTCAACCCCAGAAGATCCCCACAAACCCCAACCCCTGAAGATCCCCACAAATCCCAGAACATTCCCATAAACTCAACCCCAGAAGATCCCCACAAACCCCAACCCCAGAAGATCCCCACAAACCCCAGAACATTCCCATAAACTCAACCCCAGAAGATCCCCACAAACCCCAACCCATGAAGATCCCCACAAATCCCAGAACATTCCCATAAACTCAAGCCCAGAAGATCCCCACAAACCCCAACCCATGAAGATCCCCACAAACCCCAGAACATTCCCATAAACTCAACCCCAGAAGATCCCCACAAACCCCAACCCCAGAAGATCCCCACAAACCCCAGAACATTCCCATAAACTCAACCCCAGAAGATCCCCACAAACCCCAACCCCAGAAGATCCCCACAAACCCCAGAACATTCCCATAAACTCAACCCCAGAAGATCCCCACAAACCCCAACCCCAGAAGATCCCCACAAACCCCAGAACATTCCCATAAACTCAACCCCAGAAGATCCCCACAAACCCCAACCCCAGAAGATCCCCACAAACCCCAGAACATTCCCATAAACTCAACCCTAGAAGATCCCCACAAACCCCAACCCCTGAAGATCCCCACAAACCCCAGAACATTCACATAAACTCAACCCCACAACATCCCCACAAACCCCAGAACATTCCCATAAACTCAACCCCAGAAGATCCCCACAAACCCCAGAACATTCCCATAAACTCAACCCCAGAAGATCCCCACAAACCCCAACCCCTGAAGATCCCCACAAATCCCAGAACATTCCCATAAACTCAACCCCAGAAGATCCCCACAAACCCCAACCCCAGAAGATCCCCACAAACCCCAGTCCCTACCTCTGCCTCTCCTCTCGGGCAGCTGAGCTCCCTTTTTCCCTGGCTCCTTCTCTGGAGGGTTTGTCCCTCCATCCTCCTGGGATCTGCCCCCTCTCCTCCTGCCCAGCTGGGCTGACCCCACAGCGGCCTCGGGGCTCCCTGATCCTGGGGGCTTCTCCTGGTTCCTCTGGTTCTTCTCCTGGTTCCTCTGGTTCCTCTCCTGGTTCTTCTCCTGGTTCCTCTGGTTCCTCTCCTGGTTCTTCTCCTGGTTCCTCTGGTTCTTCTCCTGGTTCTTCTCCGGGCTCTTCTCCTGATTCCCCTGGTTCTTCTCCTGGTTCCTCTGGTTCCTCTCCTGGTTCTTCTCTGGGCTCCTCTCCTGGTTCTTCTCCTGGTTCCTCTGGCTCTTCTCCTGGTTCCTCTCCTGGTTCCCAGCTGGAACTGTCCCAGATCCCTGCTGCAGTTTCTCCTCCTGCCGTTGTTTCAGCTGCCGTTTCTCCCACATGATTTCCTCCAGGCTCTTCACCTGAACTCCAGAATTCCCTGAATTCTGAGAGGGGGGGAAAAACACACCAAGAGGTTATTGGGGTGAAGATCTAGGGATAAAAAACCCTACGGATAAAAATCTGTGGATAGACATCCATGGATAAAAACCTAGAGATAAAAAAAATCTATGGATAAAAAAGATGTAAGGATAAAAACCTATGGAGAAAAATCTATGGATAAAAAAACCTACGCATAAAAATGTATGGGTAAAAAAATGTATGGATAAAAAAATGTATGGATAAAAAAAACGTATGGATAAAAAAAACGTATGGATAAAAAAAACGTATGGATAAAAAAACGTATGGATTAAAAAACGTATGGATTAAAAAACGTATGGATTAAAAAACGTATGGATTAAAAAACGTATGGATTAAAAAACGTATGGATTAAAAAACGTATGGATTAAAAAACGTATGGATTAAAAAACGTATGGATTAAAAAATCTATGGATAAAACCCAATGGGTAAAAAATCTATGGGTAAAAAAATGTATTGATAAAAAGACATATGGATAAAAATCTATGGATAAAAACATTTAGGATAAAAACATCAGTAGACAAAAAAAACCTATGGATAAACATCTATGGATAAAAAAAACTATGGGTAAAGAAATCTATGGATAAAAACAATTCAAAAATTCCAGTAAAGTAATTCAGTAATTCCTTCAAATGAATGAATGAATGAATTCAAAGGGAGGACTTGTTTCCTGGGAATTTCACTGACAGCATTTAGGATTTCTGCAAAATTCCCACATGAGGAAAGGTGGGGAAAAAAAAAACAGGGAGCAAAACCAAAAAGTGACAAAACTGTTGGGAAAATTTGTAATGCGATGCCCAAAATGCTCAGGATTGGGAGGAATTGACCAGGAATGGGAGGAACTGACCGGGATTGGGAGGAATGGACCGGGAATGGGAGGAATCGACCGGGAATGGGAGGAATTGACCGGGAATGGGAGGAATTGACCGGGATTGGGAGGAACTGACCGGGATTGGGAGGAATGGACCGGGAATGGGAGGAATCGACCGGGATTGGGAGGAATCGACCGGGATTGGGAGGAATCGACCGGGAATGGGAGGAACTGACCGGGATTGGGAGGAACTGACCGGGATTGGGAGGAACTGACCGGGATTGGGAGGAACGGACCGGGAATGGGAGGAATCGACCGGGAATGGGAGGAATCGACCGGGAATGGGAGGAATCGACCGGGAATGGGAGGAATCGACCGGGATTGGGAGGAATCGACCGGGAATGGGAGGAACTGACCGGGATTGGGAGGAACTGACCGGGATTGGGAGGAATCGACCGGGAATGGGAGGAACTGACCGGGAATGGGAGGAACTGACCGGGAATGGGAGGAATTGACCGGGAATGGGAAGAATTGACCGGGATTGGGAGGAACTGACCGGGATTGGGAGGAATTGACCGGGAATGGGAGGAACTGACCGGGAATGGGAGGAACTGACCGGGAATGGGAGGAATTGACCGGGAATGGGAGGAACTGACCGGGATTGGGAGGAATCGACCGGGATTGGGAGGAATCGACCGGGAATGGGAGGAATCGACCGGGAATGGGAGGAATCGACCGGGAATGGGAGGAATCGACCGGGATTGGGAGGAACTGACCGGGATTGGGAGGAATGGACCGGGAATGGGAGGAATCGACCGGGATTGGGAGGAATCGACCGGGAATGGGAGGAATCGACCGGGATTGGGAGGAATCGACCGGGAATGGGAGGAACTGACCGGGATTGGGAGGAACTGACCGGGATTGGGAGGAACTGACCGGGATTGGGAGGAACGGACCGGGAATGGGAGGAACGGACCGGGAATGGGAGGAATCGACCGGGAATGGGAGGAATCGACCGGGAATGGGAGGAATCGACCGGGATTGGGAGGAATCGACCGGGAATGGGAGGAACTGACCGGGATTGGGAGGAACTGACCGGGAATGGGAGGAACTGACCGGGAATGGGAGGAACTGACCGGGAATGGGAGGAACTGACCGGGAATGGGAGGAACTGACCGGGAATGGGAGGAACTAACCGGGAATGGGAGGAATTGACCGGGATTGGGAGGAATTGACCGGGAATGGGAGGAACTGACCGGGAATGGGAGGAATTGACCGGGATTGGGAGGAATTGACCGGGATTGGGAGGAATCGACCGGGATTGGGAGGAATCGACCGGGATTGGGAGGAACTGACCGGGAATGGGAAGTTTTTATTAGGAATTTGCCCAGACTCACCTCAGCAGGTGCAGAGCCACTTTTGGGGGAAGGTTTGTTCAGCTCCACGATCATTTTTTCTTCTCTTCCAGGTGCTTTAAACCAAGAGAAACATCCAAAAATTGGGTTTTTTTTGGGTTTCTCGAGGGGGTTATTTCCCTGTTTTTATTAACAGGAAGCAATTCCTGCAGGATTTTATCTCTCCTTCAGTCCCACTGTGGATTTTTTATTATTATTATTATTATTATTATTATTATTATTATTATTATTACTATTATTATTATTACTATTATTATTATTACTATTATTACTATTGTTATTGTTATGAAAATATTCTTAATATTAGTCTATTAGTAGTAATAACAATTAGTAATTAACATTTAACCATAACAATCCTAATATTTACATAATATTAGTGATTAACTAAATTTATTAGTATATAACAATATTATATAATAATATTCACATTGTTTATAGAATATTTATATATTTATTATTACTAATGAAATATTGATGTTAACATTGAACCATTGTTAATATTATTAACATTAATATAACAATAATGATAAAAAGAGTGATAATTATAAATAATTATAAATAATGAAAATTAATAATGAATAATGAATAATGAATAATAATAATAATAATAATAATAATGCTCAGAAATGGATAAATCCTTCCCAAACAATATTCCAAAGGGGAATGGGATGGATGCCAGCACTGGGAAGATTCCACCACACAAATCCAGGGTGAAAAATAAAAAAAAGGGGAATTACAGCACAAAGCTCCTCAAGGAATGAATTTTCCAGTGGGAAATATGGGAAATGATCATGGAATTTATGGAAATGACAAAATCCTTTTAATTCTGGAGCCTGAAACTTTTCAAGGAATGGATTTTCCAGCGGGAAATAATCATGGAATTCATGGAGAACCCCATGATCCTTTTAACTCTGGAAGGAATGAATTTTCCAGTGGGAAACACAGGAAACTCATGGAAAATCCCATGATCCTTTTAACTCTGGAGCCTGAAAACTCAAGGAATGAATTTTCCAGTGGGAAATATGGGAAACGATCACGGAATTCATGGAGAATCTCGTGATCCTTTTAACTCTGGAGCCTGAAACTTTTCAAATGCACCCAAAAGGACAAATCCAAGCAGCTCCTGAGCAAAGAGGATTTGATCCCAAGGGGAAGCAGAACTCCCAGGGGGAGCAGAACTCCCAAGGAAGGAAGCCCAATTCCCAGGGAGAAGCACAATTCCCAAGGGAGGAGCAGAATTTCCAGTGGAAGCCCAATTCCCAGGGGGGAAGCAGAATTCCCAAGGAAAAGCAGAACTCCCAAAGGGGAGCAGAATTCCAAGGAGTAGAATTCCCAAGGAGCACAATTCCCAAGGGGGAAGCACAATTCCCAGGGGGAGCAGAACTCCCAGGGAGGAGGAGAACTCCCAGGAGAAGCACAGTTCCAAAGGAGGAGCACAATTCCCAAAGGAAGCTCAATTCCCAGGGAGGAGCACAATTCCCAAAGGAAGCCCAATCCCCAGGAGAAGCTCAATTCCCAGGAGAAGCTCAATTCCCAAGGGGGAGAAGCCCAATCCCCAAGTGGAAGCACAAATCCCAGGAGAAGCCAAATTCCTGAGAAGGAGTAGGACTCCCAGGGAGAAGCAGAACTCCTAAGGAGCACAATTCCCAGGAGAAGCACAGAGAAGCCAAATTCCCAGAGAGGAGCCCAATTCCCAAGGGGGAGCAGAACTCCCAAGGAACAGAATTCCCAGGGAGAAGCCCAATTCCCAAAGGAAGCCCAATTCTCATGGAGAAACCCAACTCCCAGGGAGGAAGCACAATTCCCAACGGGGACAAGAACTCCCAAGGAGCACAATTCCCATGGAGAAACACAACTCCCAGGGAGGAGCAGAACTCCCAAGGAGCACGATTCCCAGGAAAGAAGCCCAATTCCCAAAGGAAGCCCAATTCCCATGGAGAAACCCAACTCCCAGGGAGGAAGCATAATTCCCAAGGGGGATAAGAACTCCCAAGGAGCACAATTCCCATGGAGGAAAAACACAACTCCAAGGGAGGAAGCACAATTCCCAAGGGGCAGAATTCCCAGGGAGAAGCCCAATTCCCAAAGGAAGCCCAATTCCCATGGAGAAACCCAACTCCCAGGGAGGAAGCACAATTCCCAAGGGGGAGCAGAACTCCCAAGGAGCACAATTCCCATGGAGGAAAAACACAACTCCCAGGGAGGAAGCACAATTCTCAAGGGGGAGCAGAACTCCAACGGAGCACAATTCCCAGGGAGAAGCACAATTCCCAGGGAGAAGCACAATTCCCAGGGAAGAAGCCCAATTCCCAGGGAAGAAGCCCAATTCCCAGGGAAGAAGCCCAATTCCCATGGAGAAGCCCCGCTCCCAGGAGAAGCCCCGCTCCCAGGAGAAGCCCCGCTCCCAGGAGAAGCCCCGCTCCCAGGAGATCCGTGCTCACCCACGAGCTTGGTGACCCTGAGCAGTTTCCTGCCCCTCAGGGCAGCCTCGGGCGGGGCAGCAGCAGGGAGGTTCTCCCCGCTCTGCTGCATCCTCAGCGCCTTCTCCCTCTTGATCTCCTCCAAGGTTTTGATCCGAACTTCTCCGGCTCCTTTGGCTCTTCCAGGCTCTGCCAGCTGCACCCTGCCTGCCACAGCTGGAGCAGGAATGTTCTGTTTCCTGGCATCGGCCTCACTTTTGGCCCTGCTGCTGAATTCCTCGGGTTTTTCCTTCTCCTCTCCCAACCTTTTGTGGTTTTTTTCCACCAGGGCCCCCGTCAGGGATTTGGTGCGGGCAGCAGGGGAGGGTCTTGCTCCTAAATTGGGATCTTCAGTTTTCCTTCCTTCTCCTGGGATTTTGGCTGGGGGTTCCCCTCTCCTCTGGTTGGCTCTTTCCAGGCGGATTTCCTCCAGGGTTTTCACCCGGATCTCCTCGATGGGCTTGGCAGCTTTGTCTGAGGGCAGAAAAATCCAACACGAAATGAAAGAGAGATCAAGGAGGGGGAAATGGCTCCAGAATTCCTCCCAGCACTGAGGGAATTTGGGACTGAGGGCTCTCTTGGGTTGGAAGGACTTTAAGGATCATCCAGGTACACTTTCCCCTGTCCCAGGCTGCTCCAGCCTGGCCTGGGACACTCCCAGGGATGGAGCAGCCCCAGCTCCTCCCAGGGAAGGATTTATTCCCAACATCCCATCCAAAGCAGCACAGGGAATCCTGGAATGGGCTGGGTTGGAAGGGATCATCCAATCCCATGGGCAGGGACACCTCCCACTATCCCTGGGTGCATTTGATCCCTTTGATCCTTTTGATCCACTCTCCAGCCCGGCACGGGACACTGCCAGGGATGGGGCAGCCACGGATTCTGTGGGAATTTGCAGGCTGGGAATGAGTTGGAAGTCCTGAAATTGGGATTTGTTATGGAATCCTGGAATGGGTTGGGTTGGAAGATCTCAAGGATCATCCCATTCCCAGCCCTGCCCTGGGCACGGACACCTCCCGTGATCCCAGGGTGCTCCAGAGCCCATCCAGCCCTGGGGACTCCCAGAGATCCCGGGGCAGCCACGGATTCCCTGGGAATTCCAGGGAAGGATTTATTCCCAACATCCCATCCAAAGCAGCCCAGGGAACCCTGGAACGGGTTGGGTTGGAAGGGATCATCCAATCCCACTATCCCAGGGTTCCATTTTACCCATTTTATTCACTTTATCCACTCTCCAGCCCGGCCTTGGGCATTCCCAGGGAGGAGCAGCCCCAGCTCCTCTGGGAATCCCAGCCCAGCCTCCCAGGGAAGGATTTATTCCCAAAATCCCATCTAACCCCATCAATCTGCAGTCACTCCCCTCATCCTGTCCCTCCATTCATTGGGAATATTCCTTCTCCATCTTTCCTGCAGGTTCCCTTCAGGCCACAAGGAGATCACCCCAAAATTCCTCCTCTTCAGGCTGAACAATCCCAATTCCCTGAACAATCAACTTCTCCCCCTCCTTTAAACCACTTGGATTTGGAAAATCAGAGCCATTTATCCTTTAAAATCAACAACTTCAGGCTGCATGGGAGTTCTTAGGAAGCAAAAAAAGGAAAAAAAAAAAAAACGGAGTATTTCAAATCTAATTTTTACCCGTCTCGGTGCTGCTTTGCTCAGAGGGCAGCCCCAGCCTCTCCTTCAGGGACTTCAGGATTTGAACTAGAAAAAAACAAGAGAAAAAGTTTTTTTTAAAAAGTGGCAAAAATCCCAATTTTGGGTGGGAAATGAGACAGGAGAGCACCTCAGTGGGACTCAGAGTGACCTTGAACCCTCAACCAACGTGTAAAAAGAAGGAGAAGAAAGGAGGAACAGCCAATCCAAGGGAAAAGCTGGACAGAAAATCCCAACCAAAAAAGATGGGCAAGAAAATCCAAAGCAGAAAAACTGGACTGAAAATCCAAAACAGAGAAGATGGACAGAAAATCCCAAACAGAAAGGCTGGACAAAAATCCCTAAAAGAAAAACTGGACAGAAAATCCCAAACAGAAAGGCTGGACAGAAAATCCCAAACAGAAAGGCTGGACAGAAAATCCCAAATAGAAAGGCTGGACGGAAAATCCCAAACAGAAAGGCTGGACAGAAAATCCCAAACAGAAAGGCTGGACAGAAAATCCGAAGGGAAAAGCTGCACAGAAAATCCCAACCAGAAAATCCAAAACAGGGAAGCTGGACACAGAATCCCAACAGAAAATCCCAAGGGAAAAGCTGCACAGAAATCCCCACAGAAAATCCCAACCAGAAGATCCCAACAGAACAGCGGGACACAAGTTCCAGGTGGGAAATCCAGGTGGTTTTGGTACCTGTGCCTCTTTTTGGGGCCTTTTCAGTGTTTTCCTGCAGCTCTGCCTTCCTCCCCAGCCTGTCAGCAACGTTCCTCCTCAGGGGAAGGAAAGTTTTCCCACCTTCAAAAAGACACAAAGTGAGAAATTCTTTCAGAATATTTCCTCTGCAGGAGGGTTCAGAACCTGAATCCTCCCAGATGAGTTTGGAATGTTTTTGGTTTTTAGTTGCTATCAGAATTTGCCGGTTTTGATGTAAATATTTCACAGAAAGCTCTCACCTGTGAGGGTTTTCCTTTTTCCCAGTCTGTCAGGAAGATTCAGCTGGATCACAGGGTCCTCCCCTAAAACAAGGAATCAACTTTTCAGTGCACCAAAAGCATTCCCAATCCCCTTATCCCAAAAAAAAAACCAAAAAAAAAAAAACCAAACCATTTTCTGGCTGCCAAAGCACAGGAACTAAAGAAGGACTGGGAGGAGAAATGGTTTGAATGATAAAACTTCCAGAACTTTAATCCCAACTTTTCCAACACAACCACAACCTTTGAAATTCCAATCAGGAATGGCAGCAGTGCATCTCAGGGTTATTAGGATAATTACCCTAATAATCCATCTCAGGATTATTAAAATAATAATCCAAATTATCACTGATTTGATTTAGGGAATGGGAATTTAGTGGAATGGGAATTTTGGGGATTTGGGATTACCTTCCTTGGAGGAGAGGGTCACAGTTCTCAGCACGGTCCGGACGTTTTCCTTCTCTGGCACGGGAATGCTCCGGGCTTGGAGAGGATCCACAGCCACTCCTGAAGGACCTTCTGCATGGAAAAACATGGAAAAATCTGGATATTTACCAATTTTCCTTGGAATTCCAAGCAGGAAAACCAGCTGCCACATGCCAGAGTAGCCCCTCTAAAAAAACGCGGGAGTTTGTACCTGTAGGATCTCCCAATTTGCAAAACAAAATTTAATTCCTTGCAAATTTTCCTTGTAAATTATCCAAGGAAAATCAGGATTAAAGCCAAGGATGAACAGAAGGCAGAAGGATAAGGAGGGATTTTAGGAATATTAACTCACCACCTTGTTTTTTGGCTTTTTCCTTGAGTTTCTTCAGTTTGATCTCTTCCAAGGTTTTTATTCCAAAATTTAAGTTGTCATCTGGAAGCACAGAATAGTTCAGGAAACTGAGGTAAATCCTTCCCAAAATATTGGGGATAAACCCTGCCAACACTCCCCAGGAGGTAAAAAACCCCAGAAAAGGTGGGATTTTGGAAAAGTGGCAGCTTTTTTCACCCTCCAATGGAAAATCCACACTTTTGAGCACAAAGTCATGGAGAGGGATTAAAGATTCCTGAATTCCTCGGATCTGGATTTCCACAATGCCTGAAGGGACATTTTCAGACATTTAAACTCCATCTCAACTCCACTGTAACTCCATTTAAACTCTAAACTCTCTCTCAATTCCACTTAAACCTCTCCCAACTCCACTCTCTAAACTCCATTTAAACTCTCTCCCAACTCCACTCTAAACTCTCTCCCAGCTCCACTTAAACCTCCCTAAACTCCACTCTAACCTCCCTAAACTCCACTCTAACCTCCCTAAACTCCACTCTAAACCTCCCTAAACTCCACTCTAAACCTCCCTAAACTCCACTCTAACCCTCCCTAAGCTCCACTCTAACCCTCCCTAAATTCCACTCTAAACCTCCCTAAACTCCACTCTAAACCTCCCTAAACTCCACTCTAAACCTCCCTAAACTCCACTCTAAACCTCCCTAAACTCCACTCTAAACCTCCCTAAACTCCACTCTAAACCTCCCTAAACTCCACTCTAAACCTCCCTAAAATCCACTCTAAACCTCCCTAAACTCCACTCTAAACCTCCCTAAACTCCACTCTAAACCTCCCTAAACTCCACTCTAAGCCTCCCTAAACTCCACTCTAAGCCTCCCTAAACTCCACTCTAAGCCTCCCTAAACTCCACTCTAAGCCTCCCTAAACTCCACTCTAAACCTCCCTAAACTCCACTCTAAACCTCCCTAAACTCCACTCTAAACTCTCTCTCAATTCCACTGTCTAAATTCCACTTAAACTCTCTCCCAACTCCACTCTAACCTCCCTAAACTCCACTCTAAACTCTCTCTCAACTCCATTTAAACCTCCCTAAACTCCACTCTAAACTCTCTCTCAACTCCATTTAAACCTCCCTAAACTCCACTCTAAACTCTCTCTCAACTCTGCTCTCTAAACTCCATTTAAACCTCCCTAAACTCCACTCTAAACTCTCTCAATTCCACTCTAAACGCTCTCTCAACTCCACTGTCTAAACTCCACTTAAACCTCTCCCAACTCCACTTAAACCTCCTGAAACTCCACTTTAAACTCCACTTTGTCCCCCAAAACCAAGCCAGGAGGCTTTTCCCTGCTTGGGGAACGAGGTTAGGTGGGAATGAACTCCTGGATTCCACCCAGCATCCCTGGGCTCTGTTTGATTTGAGGGATATTTTGCTTTTAGCTGTGGAATTCTCCTGCCAAGCCCTCCTCCTGCAGCCCCTGGAATACCTTGCTTTGCACTGGGGTTGGATTTCCTGGTGGAAATCACCCTCAGCCCATTGTGGGTTTCTGTGGCTGGGGGCTGGACTGGGGTTTTGGTTTCTTCTCCTTCTTCAGAAAGCTGGTCTGGAAAGGAAAATCAAACCCAAAATGAAATCATTTATGGAGTAGGGATTTAGCAAAAACGTTTCATTTTCAGGTGGTTTAATAATTCAACCCTTACAGCTTAAACAAGTGCATAAATCCCAAATTTCGTGATTTCTATTTCCATTTAAAGCACAGAGACTTGAAATAAACTCAGGATTTCTCACCATCATCATCTTCATCATCATCTGCAGCGTTGATGACCACTGGGGGGTGGGTGGGACTGGGCACATTCTCAGAGTTTTCCACTTTCATCACCCCCCTGAGCTGTGGGGAGGGGTTGGACTGAACAGAGAGTTTGTTCTGCTGCAGCTGCACCATCTTCACCTCGTCCTCTGCAGCCTCAGGGGGGCTTGGAAGAGTGGCTGGAAAGGAAAAATATCTTAAGTTTTTACCCTAAAGTTGAAAATTTAAGAATAAAACACTCCTGGATTCAGTTCCGGATTCTACACCCATAAAGGGATTGAAGGGAAAAGGAAAAGGAAACTTGAAAAGCAAAAAATTTTAAATTAGAATTTCACTCCATTCCCCTGACTGCAAAACTCCCTTTCAGAAAGAGTGGCTGGAAATAAAAAATATCCCAGATTTTTACCCCAAAGTTGAAAATTTAAGAATAAAACACTCCTGGATTCAGTTCCGGATTCCACACCCATAAAGGGATTGAAGGGAAAAGGAAAAGGAAACTTGAAAAGCAAAAAATTTTAAATTAGAATTTCACTCCATTCCCCTGATTGCAAAACTCCCTTTCAGAAAGAGTGGCTGGAAATAAAAATATCCCAGATTTTTACCCTAAATGTTGAAAATTTAAGAATAAAACACTCCTGGATTCAGTTCCGGATTCCACACCCATAAAGGGATTGAAGGGAAAAGGAAAAGGAACCTTGAAAAGCAAAAATCACCAAGCACAAAGCAAGGAAAAAAACTTAAAATTAGAATTTTGCTCCTTTCCCATGACTGCAAACTCCCCTTCAGCCATAAAACAATTTCTTGAGCCTGTACATAATTTAATGGAATATTCACCATGATTTCTTGGATATTCTGTTGGAAAAAAGAGGGGGAAAATTCACTTTTGCTGGGGGGAAGGAAGAGCCAATCCATGTAGGAATATTCCCCATGAATTCTTGGATATTCACCATGAATTTTTGCATATTTTGAGGAAAAAAATGAGATGGAATCCAGGTAATTTTAAGGAATATTCAATATGAATTTTTGGATATGTTGAGGAAAAAATGAGATGGAAAACTCACTTTTGCAGGGGGGAAAGGAGGAGCCCATCCAAGTAATTTTAAGGAATATTCAGCATGAATTTTTGGATATTTTGGGGAAAAAAATGAGATGGAAAACTCACTTTTGCAGGGGGGAAGGAGGAGCCCATCCAGGTAATTTTAAGGAATATTCAGTATGGATTTTTGGATATTTTGAGGGAAAAGGAAGTTGCAAACTCTTTTTTGCTTGGGGGAAGGAGGAGCCCATCTAAGTAATTTTAAGGAATATTCAGCATGAATTCTTGGATATTTTGTTAAAAAAAGAGGTGGAAAACTCACTTCTGCTGGGGGGGAAAGGAGGAGCCCATCCAGGTAATTCTAAGGAATATTCAGCATGAATTTTTGGATATTTTGAGGGAAAAGGAAGTTGCAAACTCACTTTTGCTGGGGGAGAAAGGAGAAGCCCATCCAGGTAATTTTAAGGAATATTCAACATGAATTTTTGGATATGTTGAGGAAAAAATGAGATGGAAAACTCACTTTTGCAGGGGGGAAGGAGGAGCCCATCCAAGTAATTTTAGGGAATATTCAGCATGAATTTTTGGATATTTTGTTCAAAAAAAGAGGTGGAAAACTCACTTTTGCAGGGGGGAAGGAGGAGCCCATCCAGGTAATTCTAAGGAATATTCAGCATGAATTCTTGGATATTTTGAGGGAAAAGGAAGCTGCAAACTCACTTTTGCTGGGGGAGAAAGGAGGAGCCCATCCATGTAATTTTAAGGAATATTCAGCATGATTTTTTTGATATTTTGGGGAAAAAATGAGATGGAAAACTCACTTTTGCTCAGGGGAAGGAGGAGCCCATCTAAGTAATTTAATGAATATTCAGCATGAATTCTTGGATATTTTGAGGAAAAAATGTGATGGAAAACTCACTTTTGTTGAGGGAAGGAGGAGCCCATCTAAGTAATTTTAAGAAATATTCAGCATGAATTTTTGGATATTTAGGGGAAAAAAAATGAGATGGAAAACTCACTTTTGCAGGGGGGAAGGAGGAGCCCATCCAGGTAATTTTAAGGAATATTCAGTATGAATTCTTGGATATTTTGAGGGAAAAGGAAGTTGCAAACTCTTTTTTGCTTGGGGGAAGGAGGAGCCCATCTAAGTAATTTTAAGGAATATTCAGCATGAATTCTTGGATATTTTGAGGGAAAAGGAAGTTGCAAACTCTTTTTTGCTTGGGGGAAGGAGGAGCCCATCTAAGTAATTTTAGGGAATATTCAGCATGAATTCTTGGATATTTTGTTCAAAAAAAGAGGTGGAAAACTCACTTTTGCTGGGGGGGAAAGGAGGAGCCCATCCAGGTAATTCTAAGGAATATTCAGCATGAATTTTTGGATATTTTGAGGGAAAAGGAAGTTGCAAACTCACTTTTGCTGGGGGAGAAAGGAGAAGCCCATCCATGTAATTTTAAGGAATATTCAATATGAATTTTTGGCTATTTTGAGGAAAAAATGAGATGGAAAACTCACTTTTGCAGGGGGGAAGGAGGAGCCCATCCAAGTAATTTTAGGGAATATTCAGCATGAATTTTTGGATATTTTGTTCAAAAAAAGAGGTGGAAAACTCACTTTTGCTGCAGGGAAGGAGGAGCCCATCCAGGTAATTCTAAGGAATATTCAGCATGAATTCTTGGATATTTTGTTCAAAAAAAGAGGTGGAAAACTCACTTTTGCAGGGGGGAAGGAGGAGCCCATCCAGGTAATTCTAAGGAATATTCAGCATGAATTTTTGGATATTTTGAGGGAAAAGGAAGCTGCAAACTCACTTTTGCTGGGGGGAAGGAAGAGCCCGTCCACGTAGCGCCCCTTGGTGTGGTGGAAAGCACAGTTGTGCTTCTGGCAGCCCCCAGGCTGGTTCTCCCAGTAACAGGCAATCTCACTCCTCTTTTTCTGGGGAAAAAAACCACAAATCCAAACTCAGGGAGTTCCCCCTTGGAGAAGCTGACTCACTCTGTTACCACGGAAAGGGTTGAGAGGCTGGGAAAATGGAATTTAGCTGGATTTTTTTTCCTGCCATTCAGCTGGAAAAGGCAGGACAGTGCCCCAGAGTTAAATTAATACAAAATCCAAAATAATGGGATTATTCACAGAGAAAAAATTCAATTTTCAGATTTCAGTTGCTGGTGAAATCTGCTTGAATTTATCTTTCAGAGCTTTAACTCCTTCCCACCTTTTTTTTTTTCTCCCTACTCTGTACAACTCCAAGAGCTCAGGATAAAAAAAATGTGGAATAAATTCCAGCTCTTAGGAATTCCAAGAGCTCAGGATACAAAATCTGGGAATAAATTCCAGCTCTTAGGAATTCCAAGAGCTCAGGATACAAAATCTGGGAATAAATTCCAGCTCTTAGGAATTCCAAGAGCTCAGGATACAAAATCTGGGAATAAATTCCAGCTCTGAGGAATTCCAAGAGCTCAGGATACAAAATCTGGGAATAAATTCCAGCTCTGAGGAATTCCAAGAGCTCAGGATGAAAATTTGGGGAGAAATTCCAGCTTAGGATAAAAAAATTTCAGGAAAATTCCAGCCCCCAGGAATTTTTTTCCCACCACATGTAAAGAGTGGGATCCATGTAGGTGCTCTGGCAAAAACTTAGGGAACAACATCATTTATCACACACATTTCCTGCTGAGAAACACCTCAAAAATCAGGTTTTTTTTCCCCCCCTCTACCTCCCTGCTGGTAACCAAAATCCTTATTGGGAAAGGACATTTATCCCCCTACATCCCTGGGAGGCTCTGCCAGGGATTTTTGGGGTGAGGAGAGGGTTTTTGGGGAGCACTCACATCGATTTCCATGTGCCTGAACCTGCAGACATTCCTGAAGCACCTTCCCTCCTGCCACAGGGTGCAGACGGTCTCGCTGCCCAGGGCGGCCTCGCAGTGCCGGAAGGAACAGGAATCCCCCTGAAATGCACAGGGAATCAGCAAAAAAAAACCATAGGAAAACTCCCTGAAATGCACAGGGAATCAGCAAAAAACCATAGGAAAACTCCCTGAAATGCACAGGGAATCAGCAAAAAAAACCACAGGAAAACTCCCTGAAATGCACAGGAAAACTCCCTGAAATGCAAAGGAAATCAGCAAAAAACCACGGGAAAACTCCCTGAAATGCACAGGGAATCAGCAAAAAAACACAGCAAAACCCCCTGAAACCCACGGGAAAACTTCCTGAAATGCACAGGAAAACTCCCTGAAATGCAGAGGAAATCAGCAAAAAAACCACTGGAAAACTCCCTGAAATGCACAGGAAAACTCCCTGAAATGCACAGGAAAATTCCCTGAAATGCAAAGGAAATCAGCAAAAAAAACCACAGGAAAACTCCCTGAAATGCACAGGAAAATTCCCTGAAATGCACAGGGAATCAGCAAAAAAACACTGGAAAACTCCCTGAAACCCACGGGAAAACTTCCTGTAATGCACAGGGAATCAGCACAAAACCATGGGAAAACTCCCTGAAATGCACAGGAGAACTCCCTGAAATGCAGAGGAAAACTCCCTGAAATGCAGAGGAAAACTCCCTGAAATGCAGAGGAAAACTCCCTGAAATGCACAGGGAATCAGCAAAAAAAAAACCACAGGAAAACTCCCTGAAATGCACAGGGAATCAGCAAAAAAACACAGCAAAACCCCCTGAAACCCACAGGAAAACTTTCTGAAATGCACAGGGAATCAGCAAAAAAATGGAGGGAAGGAACAGGAATCTCCCTAAAATCCGAGGGAAACAGCAAAAACAAACAAAAAAAAAAAGGTGGGGGAAAGGGGAAAAAGCACTCAGCTTCAAAGGAGAAATGGGTTTGGGAAGGAGAATCACATGGGTTAAAAAAGATGGGATGGGAAAAGCAAAAAGGTTAAAAAATGGGATGGGAAAAGCACAATGGTTAAAATGGGATGGGTAAAGGACACATCTTAAAAAAATGGGATGGGAAAAATCACAGGTTAAAAAATGGGATGGGAAAAACCACAGGTTAAAAAATGGGATGGGAAAAATCACAAGTTAAAAAATGGGATGGGAAAAATCACAAGTTAAAAAATGGGATGGGAAAAATCACAGGTTAAAAAATGGGATGGGAAAAATCACAGGTTAAAAAATAAATGGTGCTGGAAAGGAAGAGCACACAGCCTAAAAAAAAGGGATGGGATAATCACAAAGGTTAAAAATGGGATGGGAAAAGTACAACTATTTAAAAATTGAATGGGAAAATGACACATCTTAAAAATGGGATGGGGAAAATCACAGGTTAAAAAATGGGATGGGAAAAGCACAAAGGTTAAAAAATGGGATGGGACAATCACAAAGGTTAAAACTTGGATGGGAAAAGTACAAAGGTTAAAAAATGGGTTGGAAAGGAAAAGCACAGGTTAAAAATGGGATGGGACAATCACAAAGGTTAAAAAATGGGATGGGGAAAGCACAAAGGTTAAAAAATGGGATGGGGAAAGCACAAAGGTTAAAAAATGGGATGGGACTATCACAAAGGTTAAAAATGGGATGGGACAATCACAAAGGTTAAAAATTGGATGGGAAAAGTACAAAGGTTAAAAAATGGGTTGGAAAGGAAAAGCACAGGTTAAAAATGGGATGGGACAATCACAGAGGTTAAAAAATGGGATGGGACAATCACAAAGGTTAAGAAATGGGTTGGAAAGGAAAAGCACAGGTTAAAAATGGGATGGGACAATCACAAAGGTTAAAAAATGGGATGGGAAAAGTACAAAGGTTAAAAAATGGGTTGGAAAGGAAAAGCACAGATCTTAAAAAATGGGATGGGACAATCACAAAGGTTAAAAATGGGATGGGAAAAGCACAAAGGTTAAAAAATGGGCTGGAAAGGAAAAGCACAGATCTTAAAAAATGGGATGGGACAATCACAAAGGTTAAAAATGGGATGGGAAAAGAACACATCTTAAAAAATAGGATGGGAAAAATCACAGGTTAGAAATTGGGATGGGAAAAGAAAAAAGGTTAAAAATGGGATGGGAAAAGAAAAAAAGTTTAAAAAATGGGAGGGGAAAAGCACAAAGGTTAAAAATGGGATGGGGAAAGCACAAAGGTTAAAAATGGGATGGGGAAAGCACAAAGGTTAAAAAATGGGATAGGGAAAGCACAAAGGTTAAAAATGGGATGGGAAAAGTACAAAGGTTAAAAAATGGGTTGGAAAGGAAAAGCACAGGTTAAAAATGGGATGGGACAATCACAGAGGTTAAAAAATGGGATGGGACAATCACAAAGATTAAGAAATGGGTTGGAAAGGAAAAGCACAGGTTAAAAATGGGATGGGACAATCACAAAGGTTAAAAAATGGGATGGGGAAAGCACAAAGGTTAAAAAATGGGATGGGGAAAGCACAAAGGTTAAAAAATGGGATGGGGAAAGCACAAAGGTTAAAAAATGGGATGGGACAATCACAAAGGTTAAAAATTGGATGGGAAAAGTACAAAGGTTAAAAAATGGGTTGGAAAGGAAAAGCACAGGTTAAAAATGGGATGGGACAATCACAAAGGTTAAAAAATGGGATGGGGAAAGCACAAAGGTTAAAAAATGGGTTGGAAAGGAAAAGCACAGGTTAAAAATGGGATGGGGAAAGCACAAAGGTTAAAAAATGGGATGGGGAAAGCACAAAGGTTAAAAAATGGGTTGGAAAGGAAAAGCACAGGTTAAAAATGGGATGGGGAAAGCACAAAGGTTAAAAAATGGGATGGGACAATCACAAAGGTTAAAAATGGGTTGGAAAGGAAAAGCACAGGTTAAAAATGGGATGGGACAATCACAAAGGTTAAAAATGGGATGGGGAAAGCGCAAAGGTTAAAAAATGGGATGGGACAATCACAAAGGTTAACAATGGGATGGGAGAAGTACAAATATTTAAAAATGGGATGGGAAAAATCACAGGTTAAAAAATGGGCTGGGACAATCACAAGTGTTAAAAAAAATGGGCTGGGACAACCACACAGCTTTAAAAAAATAGAAAATGCCTGGAAAGGGAAATCACACAGCTTAAAGAAATGCAGATTTCTGAACTGGGAGCTGCTCAAGGAATCAATAATCAGCGAATCATCAACAATGAATGAATGCAGGGGAATTTACCTGCTCCTTCCTTGCTCACCCCCAGCAGGGAGGGAGGAATGCCAGGGGGATGGGAGGCAGGCTCACCTTGTTGCAGGTGGAGTAGAAGTAGAAGTAGCAGTCATCCCCCTGGCTGGACATGCTGCAGGGATCCTCACTCACTGCTCAGGGTTTGCTCCTCCCAGGGCTCTCCTTCCTCCAGCCTGGGCAGGAATTGGCTTCTCAAAGGCTTCTCCTGGCTTAGCTGTGACAGCTTCTTTTTAAAAGTGACCCTGCAGGTCAAAAATGAGGGGTTTAGAGTTGTTTCTTATTGGTTGGATTCATTTCGGAAGGAGGTAGTGAGTTGAAATTAGCTAGGAATAAAAATGAAGCTGAAGCTGTCGAATATTTCATTTTTTTAAAAGAATTTTTTAGTCAGATTTGGTCAAAACTGCAAAGATTTTGTCAGCATAAATTGTAATTTGTGACCTTAATAACAGTCCTGGGTCTTGAGGTAGAGAAATATTAGGGAGTGACCCAAAAAATTAGGGGGTGACCCAAAAAATTAGGGGGTGACCCCAAAAATTAGGGGGTGACCCCAAAAATTAGGGGGTGACCCCAAAAATTAGGGGGTGACCCCAAAAGAAGCACTTCTTCAAAAACAGGGTGCAATTTTTAGCTATCAATGATACAGTAACAGTTTAATAATACATTAAATATACATTTGAATATTATTATAATGCATTATTTCGTATTAGATTGTTAACACCAATCCAGGGGAATATTTTCCCCAAACCCAGGGGGATTTTCTCCCCAAATCCAGGATGTTTTCCCCTCAATCCCAGGGGAATTTTTCCCCCAATCCCAGGGGGATTTTTTTCCCCCAGTCTCAGGGGGATTTTTTTCCTCCAATCCCAGGGGGATTTTACCCCCAATTTTCCCCCAAATCGAGGGCATTTTTCCCCAAATCCAGGGCATTTTCCCCCCAAATTCAGAGGGATTTTTCCCCAAAATCCAGGTGATTTCCCCCCAATTTTTCCCCCAAATCCAGGGCATATTTCCCCCAAATCCAGGGGATTTTTCCCCCCAATCCCAGCGGGAATTTTCCCCCAAATCAGGTGATTTTTTCCCCCTGTCCCAGGAGGTTTTTTCTCCCAGTCCCAGGACATTTTCTCCCCAGTCCCAGGGGGATTTCCCCCCAATTTTTCCCCAACTCCAGGGCATTTTCTCCCCAGTTTTTCCCCAAATCCAGGGCTTTTCCCCCAAATCCAGGGCATTTTCCCCCCAATCCCAGGGAGATTTTCCCCCAATTTTTCCCCAATCCCAGGGGCATTTTCCCCCCAGTTTTTCCCCAAATCCAGGGCATTTTCTCCCCATTTTTTCCCCAAATCCTGGGCATTTCCCCCCCAATCACAGGGCGATTTTCCCCCCAGATTTTCCCCAAATCCAGGGCATTTTCCCCCCAATCACAGGGGGATTTCCCCCAATTTTTCCCCAATCCCAGGGGCATTTTCCCCCCCATTTTTCCCCAATCCCAGGGGGATTTCCCCCAATTTTTCCCCAAATCCAGGGCATTTTCCCCCAGTCACAGGGGGATTTTTCCCCTCAATTTTTCCCCAATCCCAGGGGCATTTTCCCCCCCATTTTTCCCCAAATCCAGGGTATTTTCCCCCAATCCCTGGGGGATTTTCCCCCCAGTTTTTCCCCAATCCCAGGGGGATTTCCCCCCAATTTTCCCCAATCCCAGGGGCATTTCCCCCCCAATTTTTCCCCAAATCCAGGGTATTTTCCCCCAATCACAGGGGGATTTCCCCCAATTTTCCCCCAATCCCGGGGCATTTTCCCCCCCATTTTTCCCCAATCCCAGGGGCATTTTCCCCCCCATTTTTCCCCAAATCCAGGGTATTTTCCCCCAATCCCTGGGGGATTTTCCCCCCAATTTTCCCCAATCCCAGGGGGATTTCCCCCCAATTTTCCCCAATCCCAGGGGCATTTCCCCCCCAATTTTTCCCCAAATCCAGGGCATTTTCCCCCCAATCACAGGGGGATTTCCCCCAAATTTTCCCCAATCCCAGGCATTTTCCCCCTCATTTTTCCCTAATCCCAGGGGGATTTCCCTCCAGTTTTTCCCCAAATCCAGGGCATTTTCCCCCCAGCTTTTCCCCAAATCCAGGGCATTTTTCCCCCAGTCCCAGGGGGATTTTCCCCCCAATTTTTCCCCAAATCCAGGGTATTTTCCCCCAGTCCCAGGGGGATTTCCCCCCCAATTTTTCCCCAAATCCAGGGCATTTTCCCCCAGTCCCAGGGGGATTTTCCCCCCAATTTTTCCCCAAATCCAGGGCATTTTCCCCCCAATCCCAGGGGCATTTTCCCCCCATTTTTTCCCCAAATCCAGGGCATTTTCCCCCCAATCCCAGGGGCATTTCCCCCCATTTTTTCCCCAAATCCAGGGTATTTTCCCCCAATCCCTGGGGGATTTTCCCCCCAATTTTCCCCAATCCCAGGGGGATTTCCCCCCAATTTTCCCCAATCCCAGGGGCATTTCCCCCCCAATTTTTCCCCAAATCCAGGGCATTTTCCCCCCAATCACAGGGGGATTTCCCCCAAATTTTCCCCAATCCCAGGCATTTTCCCCCTCATTTTTCCCTAATCCCAGGGGGATTTCCCTCCAGTTTTTCCCCAAATCCAGGGCATTTTCCCCCCAGCTTTTCCCCAAATCCAGGGCATTTTTCCCCCAGTCCCAGGGGGATTTTCCCCCCAATTTTTCCCCAAATCCAGGGTATTTTCCCCCAGTCCCAGGGGGATTTCCCCCCCAATTTTTCCCCAAATCCAGGGCATTTTCCCCCAGTCCCAGGGGGATTTTCCCCCCAATTTTTCCCCAAATCCAGGGCATTTTCCCCCCAATCCCAGGGGCATTTTCCCCCCATTTTTTCCCCAAATCCAGGGTATTTTCCCCCAGTCCCAGGGGGATTTCCCCCCCAATTTTTCCCCAAATCCAGGGCATTTTCCCCCAGTCCCAGGGGGATTTTCCCCCCAATTTTTCCCCAAATCCAGGGCATTTTCCCCCCAATCCCAGGGGCATTTTCCCCCCATTTTTTCCCCAAATCCAGGGCATTTTCCCCCCAATCCCAGGGGCATTTCCCCCCATTTTTTCCCCAAATCCAGGGTATTTTCCCCCAATCCCTGGGGGATTTTCCCCCCAATTTTCCCCAATCCCAGGGGGATTTCCCCCCAATTTTCCCCAATCCCAGGGGCATTTCCCCCCCAATTTTTCCCCAAATCCAGGGCATTTTCCCCCCAATCACAGGGGGATTTCCCCCAAATTTTCCCCAATCCCAGGCATTTTCCCCCTCATTTTTCCCTAATCCCAGGGGGATTTCCCTCCAGTTTTTCCCCAAATCCAGGGCATTTTCCCCCCAGCTTTTCCCCAAATCCAGGGCATTTTTCCCCCAGTCCCAGGGGGATTTTCCCCCCAATTTTTCCCCAAATCCAGGGTATTTTCCCCCAGTCCCAGGGGGATTTCCCCCCCAATTTTTCCCCAAATCCAGGGCATTTTCCCCCAGTCCCAGGGGGATTTTCCCCCCAATTTTTCCCCAAATCCAGGGCATTTTCCCCCCAATCCCAGGGGCATTTTCCCCCCATTTTTTCCCCAAATCCAGGGCATTTTCCCCCCAATCCCAGGGGCATTTCCCCCCATTTTTTCCCCAAATCCAGGGCATTTTCCCCCAGTCCCAGGGCATTCTGGAGCTCACCCACCTGGCCACGTTGAGCACAGGCTTTGATCTTCCCAGCCATGCAGTTCCCCTCTCCTGTAGGCCGAAGGAGTCCGTGAATGAATAACAAAGGGGCAGAAAGAATTTTTGAATTTTGCCTTTTTTTTTTGTTTGTTTGTTTGTTTTTGGTTTTGTTTTTTTTTTTTTTTTTTCCTCCTGACAATTCCAAGGGAACCTCTCAGCCAACAATTCCAAACTCTGAGGTGCTCTCAGAACAATCTGACAACTAATGGAGGAATTGAGTCCATTGCAAATCTGGCACACTGGAGACAGCCAGGGATATTTTAGCTCTTCCAATAAAAAAAAAAAAAACATAAAAAAAACAACAAAAATATAAAAAAAAGCCCCAGCGCCTTTTATTTTTTTTTAAAGATGAACTCAGGATTCAAAGTGGCTGCAAAAATGAGGCTCCATCTTCCACAGCTGGGGAAATTTCTAATTTTTTTTTTATTTTTTTAAAATTATTTAATTCAGTAAGTTGCAATTTCGGGTCTTCTGAGATTTCTTCACCTATTAAGAAAACACAAAAACCTTCCCCCGTCTTTATCAGCTGTACAGTAAAAAAAAAAAAAAAAAAAAACACCACCCAAATTTGTGTGTATAAACCCAGAAATGTGTTTATACACACCCCACAAGAGGGAGGGACAGCACAACAAGGAGAAAAGCAGCAGAAAAAAAATCCGGATTTTGGGCCCATTTCCCACATCAATCTCTCACTGGGGGAAATTGAGATTATTTGAGGGATTTTGGATGAGGTGAGGGCGGTGAGAGGGGATCTGGGGACAGCACAGGGACAAACACATCCATCCCCATCCCTCACCCAAGGAAAAGCAGGAATTGTTTGGGGATTTTTGGCAGCAATTGGTTGGGTTTTCCATCCAATATCCCAATTTTGCTGCTCCCTAATCCATTCATCCATCGTTAGCTCGCCTTGGATGCAATCCTGCAGCTGACTGGGGATTTTGGTGCCACCAAAAATTGATTTTTTTTTTTTTCCACGCGAATCACGTTTTTCTTTTGGATGTTCTTCTAAAAATCTGATTTCTAGGGCTCTTTTCCACGCAACCTTGTAACCAAACCAGCTAAAATCCAAATAAAAGTCAATTTTACCCCGCAGACATTTCTGTGCAAAGGATTTCCCCCTCTCTGGGGAGGACAAAACTCAGTGAAATTGTTCTTTACAGCTTAAGAAGAAACAGTTTGAACCTTTTACTCACACAAACACTAGTGAATTTTCCCAGGATATTTTGTTTGTTTGTTTGTTTTGGCCAGGGAATTTTCCCAAATCTAAAATAAAGAGAGGAAAAGTTGGGTTCTCATATTAATTATTGGTTGTTGTTATTTTTTTTTTTTTGGACTGCTTGAGAAAAGGAATAAAACAGGATTTAAGTGCAGGGTTCCCTCTTGTTCTTCCATCTCCACTTTTGGACCTTCAAAATCAGATTTTCCAGGGAATCTACTCCTAAAAATTCCTGGAAATTTTCTTCTTGTGGCAGCTGAAGTTTTCCCAGGTGTTTTTCCCCCAACTCTTGGGAGTTAAAATGAAATTTCAAGCCTGAATTCTTCTGTTTGCTGGAGGCAACACTGAAATCCTGGGAATGAGGGGTGACAAAAGCAGGAATTCCAACCCAAACCAGGCTGGAAGGTGGAATTTCCTTTCCTCAGGGATTTTCCACACCTAAAAATGCAACATTTCCTACATCCACCACCCTGGGGGGGGGGAAAGAAAATCCCTTGAGATTTAATTCCTTCAGAAATTCAATCAGCTTTTTGCCTTCCACATTTTTCCATATTTCACTTCAGAGTCTGAATCTCGCTTAAAGAATTGGAATAAAACCTTGAAAATCAACAGCAACAGAAAAAATCAACCAAATCTCCCCCCCCAAAAAAACCCCTCCTATTTCTAAACTTTATCAAGGTGATTTAGTTATAAAAAAGGTTCATTAAAAACCTTTTTTTTTTTGGTCTAATTTTAAACTGGTGACAAGGTGGCAACTAAAAAAAAAAATCTGAATAAAAATGAGTAACTCTGGTGCACTCAGCAGGTGTCGAATGAATTAAAGTTAATGAGAATTTCAAGCAATTCTTTGTCCAGAATTCCATTAAAACTTTTTAGTAAAATATTTTTTAAACCAATTATTTATTAAAAAAAAAAAAAAAAATCAAACAAATCAAAAATGCAGCAGCTGAGGGTCAGCAAATCCAGGCCAAAAACCCAACACAACCTTTTTATTTTTAAAGGGAAAATAAAGAAGTTTTCCTGCACCTCCCTGTGAGGAATTCTTGGATTTAAAACCCCCAAATTTCCCTGGAAAAGCCTCTCCTGCTGCTTCATTTGTGCCATAAATTCCTGATGATTCACCTCCTGTTTATCAGGTGACAAAAGAAGGAAAAGCAGCAGGAATTCCACTTTATAGCCCCCTTTTTTAGCTATTTTTTCTCTCTCCTCCAGCTTTTCCTCCTCAGGAATCAACTCCAAACCATGGGAAGCTGCTACACCCACTCTTGGATAAAACAGAAATTAAAGAAAATTTATTTTCTTTTTTTTTTTTTTTCTTATTTCTGAGCTCAACCCCAAGGCCTGGCAGCGATTTCCTGTGACAATTCCTCCCCCTCGGAGGAATCTTTTCTTAAATCCCAAAAAGATTCGACTTTCCCAGAAAAAAAAATTGGATTTTCCCTGGATTTCACCTTGGGAAAGTGTCCTTGGAGCTGGCAAGTGACACCACCAAGAAGTTTTACCTGGAAAACTTCTGCTCTGCTTCAGCTGTGCCCAAATCCAACCCCAAAATCCTTTATTCCCCAGGAAACTCCCTTTTATTTATTTCTATTTTTTACAGCCAAATCAAACCGGGTTTTATTTAGGAAGTGCGACCCTGAGTGCAATTCTGGCAATACACTGGAGGCTCTGCAACAACAACAACAACAACAAAAAAAATAAATCTCTTTTTGGCGTTTCCGTAACAAAAATCGACGTCAGAAAGCAGAAATCTCTCAGCTCCAACCTTTAAAAAACAAGAAAAAACCCCAAAATTTCAGCGAATGGCGTTGTTTTTAACAAGCTCCGGGAGGAATTGAGCCCGGCTGCATCCAGAGTTACTCAGCTCCTGAAGTTCCTTTAGGGAATGAGGAGGAATTAGGTGACTACGTTAGAAATGCCCCTCAGACGCGTTGCTACAACAGGGAGGAAGGAGGTTGGACCTGGAAATGAGGAGATTTATAAAATATCCGTGCCGGGATCGCGGATTTGGAGAGGGGACGAGCGCTGAGGAAAGGCCTCGGGCCTACCCCGGGCACGCAGCTCGCCCTCCCCAAAGCCCCGGGGGTACAAAACCCACCTCACCCCGGCTTTATTCCCACCGAACCCCACTAATTCCACCTCACCCCACCTCGCCCCTCAGCGTCCCCCTCCCGCTGTGGGGACAGCGCGGGGGACGCGCGGCCTTGCGGAGGAGCCGCGGCCGGGCCAGCACCACCCCCGTCCTCCGTCCCCCCCATCTCCCAACCAGCCGCCGCGGGGCTCCGAAGCGCTCTATTTACGGTCGGTCAGGGAGTTTTACCGAGCCCCCGGGGACCGCCGTGCCGCTGTCGCCGCGATCCGCCGGGGCCGCCGCCGCTGCCGTGTCCCCGGTGCCCGGCTCAAAGATGGCGCCCGGCGCGCGCGCAGCCTCAGCGCGACCGCTGCCAAGATGGCGGCCGGAAGTGGCTTCACCCGCCCGGCGGGAAGGGAGAGGGCGAGAGCGGGCGGCTGAGGCGGAGCGGGGCTGGATTTTGCTGGTTTTTTTGCTTCCCCGCGCTTCAAAAATCCTTCAAAAACAGGACAGAGCTTTTCTTTATGAAGCGAACAGGATTGTGCATCTCCACCCTGCCGCGATCCGCCGGGGCCACCGTGTCTCCGGTGCCCGGCTCAAAGATGGTGCCCTCTGCCAAGATGGCGGCCGGAAGTGGCTTCACCCGCCCGATGGGAAGGGAGAGGGCGGGCGGGCGTCCTGAGGCGGATCGGGGGTGGATTTTATTGTGGTTTTTTGCTTCCCCGCGCTTCAAAAATCCTTCAGAAAGACTCAGAAAGGGGACGAAACTTCTCCCTGTGAAGAGAACAAGATTGGTTTTCTCCACCCTGCCGGGGCCGCCACCGCCGTGTCCCGGTGCCCGGCTCAAAGATGGCGCCCCCTGCCAAGATGGCGGCCGGAAGTGGCTTCACGCGCCCGACGGGAAGGGAGAGGGCGGCAGGCGCCTGAGGCGGAGCGGGGTTGGATTGGGTTGTGTTTATTTTTGCTTCCCCGCCCTTCAAAAATCCTTCAAAAAGCCTTAAAAAGAAGACAGAGATTTTCCCTGTGAAGCGAACGGGGCCGTGTTTCTCCACCCTGCCCTGTTCCCACGGAATGGAGGTTGGAAAATCCCTCCGGGATCACCCCGCTGTTCCGAGCCCTCAGTGCCACCTCCAGTCCTTCCTTGTCACCTCCAGGGATGAGGGTGTTATAAACGCCAAGCACTTGGTTTTTAAAAGTTTAATAAGAATGAAATAGTTATAAAAATAGTAATACAATTAGAGTAATGAAAATGTAGAGTTAGGACAATTACAAGACAATAAAAAGCAAAGAATTACGGATGGATGCTCTCGGGCACTTAAGCCCGATAAGCATGCCTTGTGAACAAAGGAATAATCTTAATGAAAATTTAGAGGTAGGACAATTACAAGACAATAAAAAGCAAAGAATTACAGACGTCCGGATGCTCTCGGGCACTTAAGCCCGATAAGCATGCCTTGTGAACAAAGGAATAATCTTTAAAAGCAGTAGCCTGTTGCATATTCATACATCTCATACATGATGCATAAATCCCTTGCAAATTAAGAACTTTTCTGGTTTTTGTCAACGTCTTCCCCTTAATCCTGGTGGTTCCATAAAGACGGAGAGAAGGTGGAAGAATGTTTGTCTTTTCCGATAAGGAGGCAGTAATTCTTTATGGGCCCCCATCATTGTCATCTCTGTGTGAAGAGTTTCTTCATTATCTCATCTCTTGCTTGAGCTAGTAAAAAAAACCCCACATACATAGGTTCTATTTTAACTACAAAACTACATATACCATACTATTAAAATGTTAATACAGCACTTCTAATCGATATAACATAATACATATAGTATTCAATTTAATATTTGCGAAAAGCCAATCATAAAATACGCATTTTTCACAAGGGGGACTCCAGACCTCCCTGGGCAGCCACCTCCAAATCCTGGCCGCCCTTCCCATGAGGAAATTCCTGCCGATTTCCCCAGAATTGTCCCCACTCCCAGCCCCTGAGGTGCCGTCCCCTCCCTCAGGGATGTGAATTCCAACCTGGAAGATATTTTGATTTCCCAGCCTTTTTTTTTTTTGTTTGTTTGTTTGTTTGTTTGTTGGGTGTTTCTTTGGTTCTTTTGTTTTGTTTTTGTTGTTTGTTTGGTTGGTTTTCTTGGTTTTTTGGGTTTGGTTGATTTTCTGGCTTGTTTTGGGTTTTTGAGGTGTGGGGCTTTTTTTTTTTTTTTGTTCAATTTTTTTTTTTCCCTAGCCTATATTAAAAAAAAAAAAAAGAAGGAATTGTGGCTGTTGTGTTCATTTAAGAGCTGTGGGCATGGACAGAAGGGAAGGGAAGGGAAGGGAAGGGAAGGGAAGGGAAGGGAAGGGAAGGGAAGGGAAGGGAAGGGAAGGGAAGGGAAGGGAAGGGAAGAAGAGAAGAAGAGAAGAGGAGAGAGAAGAGAAAAAAGAAGAGAAAATGAGAGAGAAGAGAAAAGGAGAGAGAAAAGGAGAGAGAAGAGAAAAGAGAAGAGAGAAGAGAAAAGGAGAGAGAAGAGAAAAGGAGAGAGAAGAGAGAAGAGAAAAGGAGAGAGAAGAGAAAAGAGAAGAGAGAAGAGAAAAGGAGAGAGAAGAGAAAAGGAGAGAGAAGAGAAAAGGAGAGAGAAGAGAAAAGAGAAGAGAGAAGAGAAAAGGAGAGAGAAGAGAAAAGGAGAGAGAAGAGAAGAGAAGAGAAGAGAAGAGAAGAGAAGAGAAGAGAAGAGAAGAGAAGAGAAGAGAAGAGAAGAGAAAAAAAGAAGAGAAAAAGGAAGAGAAAAAAGAAGAGAAAATGAGAGAGAAAAGAGAAGAGAAAAGGAGAGAGAAGAGAAAAGGAGAGAGAAGAGAAAAGGAGAGAGAAGAGAAAAGAGAAGAGAGAAGAGAAAAGGAGAGAGAAGAGAAAAGGAGAGAGAAGAGAAAAGGAGAGAGAAGAGAAAAGGAGAGAGAAGAGAAAAGGAGAGAGAAGAGAAAAGGAGAGAGAAGAGAAAAGGAGAGAGAAGAGAAAAGGAGAGAGAAGAGAAGAGAAGAGAAGAGAAGAGAAGAGAAGAGAAGAGAAGAGAAGAGAAGAGAAGAGAAGAGAAGAGAAGAGAAAGAAGAGAAAAAAGAAGAGAAAATGAGAGAGAAAAGAGAAGAGAAAAGGAGAGAGAAGAGAAAAGGAGAGAGAAGAGAAAAGGAGAGAGAAGAGAAAAGGAGAGAGAAGAGAGAAGAGAAAAGGAGAGAGAAGAGAAAAGGAGAGAGAAGAGAAGAGAAGAGAAGAGAAGAGAAGAGAAGAGAAGAGAAGAGAAGAGAAGAGAAGAGAAGAGAAAAAAAGAAGAGAAAAAAAGAAGAGAAAAAGGAAGAGAAAAAAGAAGAGAAAATGAGAGAGAAAAGAGAAGAGAAAAGGAGAGAGAAGAGAAAAGGAGAGAGAAGAGAAAAGGAGAGAGAAGAGAAAAGAGAAGAGAGAAGAGAAAAGGAGAGAGAAGAGAAAAGGAGAGAGAAGAGAAAAGGAGAGAGAAGAGAAGAGAAGAGAAGAGAAGAGAAGAGAAGAGAAGAGAAGAGAAGAGAAGAGAAGAGAAGAGAAGAGAAAAAAGAAGAGAAAAAAGAAGAGAAAATGAGAGAGAAAAGAGAAGAGAAAAGGAGAGAGAAGAGAAAAGGAGAGAGAAGAGAAAAGGAGAGAGAAGAGAAAAGGAGAGAGAAGAGAGAAGAGAAAAGGAGAGAGAAGAGAAAAGGAGAGAGAAGAGAAGAGAAGAGAAGAGAAGAGAAGAGAAGAGAAGAGAAGAGAAGAGAAGAGAAGAGAAAGAGAAGAGGGTGACGCTGCACAACAAAGCTTCATCCCCATTCCTGCCCCTTGGAATCAGCTCCAGGGATCAACTTGGACACGTTTGGGATTGAATTTTCCGGCAGCCCGCTGGGATTTTCTCACCGTGGCCCTGCGGTATTGAAAACTTGGAGAAGATGCTGTTTCTCCATAAAAAACAGCCCCAGTGCAGTCAATGGGATGAGAGGATTTAAGTGGAAATGAGAGGGTTTACGGGGCTGGTTGCTTTTATTTCCTGTGGAAAAATGCATATTTTATGATTGGCTGTTCGCAAATATTAAATTGAATACTATATGTATTGTGTTATATCGATTAGAAGTGCTGTATTAACATTTTAATAGTGTGGTAAATGTAGTTTTGGAGTTAAGATAGAAACTATGTACGTGGGTTTTTTTTAAAAAGAATGAGATACTCGCTTTGAGAGAGCAATCCCAAAACACCGAAATCTTCCAGAGAAGAGGAATCGATGGTTCTCTTCTCAGAAGAAGCAAATTTCTTCAGGCCTTGCTCAGACTCGAAGACTCCGTGGGGATTAGAAGAAGGAGTTGACATATTCCAGAGAGAGATTCTTGTTTTAAATAGAATGTATGCATAACCATGAAGTATGTATGAATATGCAACAGGGTATGGTTTTAAGGGTTATTTCTTTTTTCACAAAGCATGCTTGTCGTGGCTTAGTGCCCGAGAGCATCCGGACGTCCATAATTCTTTGCTTTTTATTGTCTTGTAATTGTCCTAACTCTAAATTTTTATTACTCTAATTGTATTACTATTCTGAATTCCCTTCTGTCCTACATGGCGTGTGCACCAATTATTATAAATATACATAAATAAATATAAATAAATATAAATAAATATAAATATCATTGCTCAACCTTCTGAACTCCCTTCTGAGCTACATGGTGTCGGTACCAATTATTATAAATATATAAAAATAAATATATAAAAATAAATATATGTATTATCGATCAACCTGCTGAACTCCCTTCTGACCCACATGGCGTCTGTGCCAATTATTATAATTATATAATTAAATATATAAAAATAAATATATGCATTATCGATCAACCTGCTGAACTCCCTTCTGACTCACATGGTGTCTCTACCAATTATTATAATTATATAATTAAATATATAAAAATAAATATATGCATTATCGATCAACCTGCTGAACTTCCTTCTGACCCACATGGCGTCTGTGCCAATTATTATAAATTTATATAAATAAATATATTTAAATATATATATATATATGATTGATCAACCTGCTGAACTCCCTTCTGACCCACACGGCATGTGTACCAATTATTATAAATATATATAAATAATTATATATAAATAAATATCTGTATTATTGATCAACCGGAGCACGGCACAGTTACACGCGGGCACGTTTTATTCTCTGGATGCATCCTTCCTGCTCAACAGCCAAAAGCTTTATTGATCCCAAACCATTCCCCTTCTCCCTCTTCATTCCTTTTTTTTTTTACTGCACCCCCTTTTCCCCCTTTTCCCACCCCTCAAGCGCTCTGCTGCTTCCACTTCGGAGTTTGAGCTCAGCTTGGAGCCTGTTTTCTCAGAAGAAGCCAACGGACAATTCATTCAGATTCTGTTTTGTTTGGTTTTTTTTGTTTTTTGTTTTTTTTTTTCTCCCAAGATCCATATAAATTACATGCAAAACATTGTACATAGAGATTAATATCAAAATGCAATACAGATCAGGTGCACTTTAAGCTGGACTCTAGGATATGGCAAACACACCAGGGTACATATTGCTTTGAAACCACCATTGTTTTGTTTTTTAATGTCATGCATACCACATAATATTCAGTCTTTTGTTTTGTATTTTGGTTTTTTTTTTTTTCCTCTTTTTTTCTCTCTCCCCTTTTTTTTTTTTTTAATACAAAAATACCAGTGCTTATTATACTGAGTTACTGGAAAAAAAAAAAAAAAAAGGAAAATCTCGGTTCCACGTGCCCTCTTCAAAAGAAAGTTTTTTTTTTTTTTGTTTTGTGAGAGCATTGGATAAATATATATACACACACATAAATGTTGAGTTCAGACTGTATATATATATATATTCATTGAAGGGGAGGAAATAAACTGAAGGCAGTTTTAGCCATGGGCTTTGCTGGATGAAAATGGGGGGATTTGGGCAGAGCAGAGTCGGGGTGAGGGAGGGAAGTGCCAAAATCCCCGTTTGGGTGGAAAAGGAGGAGAAAAAGGATTCCCCAAATCCCGAGGGGATTTTGGGGTGCAGGAGGTGCTTTGGGTGAGGGGAAAATGCCAAAATCCCTGTTTTGGTGGAAAAGGAGCAGGAAAAGGATTCTCCAAATCCCGAGGGGATGATTTGGGGGTGAAAGAGGCATTTTGGGTGAGGGGAAAATGCCAAAATCCCCGTTTGGGTGGAAAAGGAGGAGAAAAAGGATTCCCCAAATCCCGAGGGGATTTTGGGGTGCAGGAGGCATTTTGAGTGAGAGGGAAATGCCAAAATCCCTGTTTGGGTGGAAAAGGAGGAGACAAAGGATTCCCCAAATCCCGAGGGGATGATTTGGGGGTGCAGGAGGCATTTTGGGTGAGGGGAAAACGACAAAATCCCTGTTTGGGTGGAAAAGGAGGAGAAAAAGGATTCCCCACATCCCCAGGGGACATCTGGGGGTGCAGCGTTGGGCTCGGGGGTTGGGGACGGAGCAGAAGCCTTGCAGGCCGAGATGTCCCCCAGAGGGACAAAAACCTTCTCAGGGTGGTGCCAGAGGTGCCAGGAGCTGGCGGGGGCACCCGGAGATGCCCTCCCGTGTTTGGGATGGGGTTTGTGTCCTGCTGTCCCCTCAGGTCACCCTCAGAGAGCGGCTGAGGCCTCCAGGCCCGGGGCGTGAGTGTGGGGAAATGGCCGCCCATGCTAAAAGCGCGGCTCGGTTTATTTCCTTCTTGGAAAACTTTCACTTTATTGCACGGAAAAACCTTTTTTTTTTTTTGGGCGGGAGGGGGGAAAAAAAGGAAAAAAAGGAAAAAAAAAAAAAGAGATGAAAGCCCGTCCCCACACCCTTCTCCCTGTGCAAATCCTAAAAACCTCAGCAGGAGAAAGCGTCAAGAGCGGCCTGGCCAGCGAAGCGTGCACACACAGGCCGCGGTGTCTTTGGTACCAATCCGCCAACTCCACGGAAAATCCACGGAAAATCCACGGAAAATCCGAAAATCCGCCCTGCTGGGATCAAGAACTGGATGCAGAAGGATGTTCAGAGTGTTTTAATAACAAAGCATTCCAAGGCAAGCTGATCACAAGGAGGAGGGAGGGGGGTGGCTTTGCTTCCTGGCGCTGGCCCTCCCCTGCTCCGCGCGCACTCGTGGCAGTTCAAACAAAGCAAAAAAAAAAACAAAAAAAACAACAAAAAAACAGAAATTATTCATAATAATATCTATTTATATGGATATTTATATCTCCCCCTAGTCAAGGCATGTTGCAGAAAGTCCCCAAAAGTCCATGCCGCCGACCATGCCTTTTTTTGTTTGGAGCACCAATCTCCCCCAAATCTCTTTTTTTTTTTTTTTTTTTGTGTAATGTCCTCAATAACTTAAGCCAAGAGTCAGCTGCTGCCAGGATATCACTGAAACTTAACCCAAAAAACCAAAACTTTACAAGAAATCTGCACAAGAAACATTTATACTTGAAGCAACCAGCCATACACCAACATAATTTATAGATATTTATATAAAAAAAACCCATTTGTGTCATCCAACTCACGGCTAGTAGAAAGATGGCTGCTCAGAGAAAAGGAAGCTGACTGGCATCCGATGGCTGAATTAATTAATCCACGGAATTAATTAAAGTGTCCCTTGCAACTGCCCTCAGGCAGCGGCTGAGGGACTCAAGATTTCTTTATTTTCTTTTTTTTCTTTAAACAAAATACATATGGCTGACGTAAAAATATCAGTTTCTGAGCTAAAGAAAACTAGATTTTTTTTCTTTTTCTTTTTTTTTTTTTTTTTGCATAATATTTATATAGCATTATTTCTCCCTCCCCCCACTCCTAAAATGAAAACAAGAACGACAAAAATAGAGCAAACTAAAGGAACGACCAGACCCTTTGTGGCAAACCCTGCCAGTCACAGATTTCTGGGAGTGACTTTGAGAGCCTCCAAAGTTGGCTTGAAGTTGTTGTTGGTTTGAGTCTTTCTTCTTTTTTATTTTTTTTTTTAACTTTCTTTTTTTCAACAGGTCTGAGGTATTAAAAAAAATATCAAAAGGAAAAAAAAAAAATTGGTGCATCCCCCCAAAAAGTATTTAATAAATATTTATGTAAGCTTGTAAGAACACCATATATTCTTTTTTTTTTTTTTTTTTGGTTTTTGCAAGTATTTAAAATAGAAAAAGTGATTTTTTTTTGTTTTTTTTTTTTTAAGCAACGTCACCTTTAGCACAGAACCAAAACCCCACAACCACCACTCGTATTTTTTTTTGTTGTTGTTGTTTTTCCTGGTGTTTAACCCTAGATCCCCTCACTCCCCTGGGTTATTTTTTTGGGGGGGCAGGGAGGGAAGGAGGAGCCGGGCATGGGGTGCACACTGAATTTGCACTGGGGACGGGCAGTGGTGGCAACTTCTTCTTGCTGTTGGCAGTGAACAAAGCCCAGCTCGCCAGCACCAGGGTGGGACACTCGGGATATCCAGGATATTATTTGGGATTTTTGGGATAAAGACCTTTCCTCAGCAGGAACGAGCTGCTCCTTCCCTCCTCCTCCTCCTCCTCCTCCGGTGCCGGGGGCGAAGCGAAGACACTTGGTTTGTGTTGTGGCTTAAGGAACACTTAAATCTTGGCAAAGATTAAATCTGGGCCTGGCGTGGCAGGAGGTGCTGCAGGCAGTGCTCGGACAAGGCACGGGCGATTCCGCTGTGCGCTCCTGGTGGGACAGGGCAGGAGGAGAACCCAGCCAGAGCCAGCCTTTCCCAAAAAAAAAAACAAACCCTCACTCAGCCTCTGGAATCCCAGGGTTTGGAATCGCAGGCTTTGGAATCCCAGGGTCTGGAATCCCAGGGTCTGGAATCCCAGAGTTTGGAATCCCAGGGTCTGGAATCCCAGGGTCTGGAATCCCAGGGTTTGGAATCCCAGGCTTTGGAATCCCAGGGTCTGGAATCCCAGGGTTTGGAATCCCATGGTCTGGAATCCCAGGGTCTGGAATCCCAGGGTTTGGAATCACAGAGTTTGGAATCCCATGGTCTGGAATCACAGAGTTTGGAATCCCAGGGTCTGGAATCCCAGGGTCTAGAATCCCAGGGTCTGGAATCCCAGAGTTTGGAATCCCAGGGTCTGGAATCCCAGGGTCTAGAATCCCAGGGTCTGGAATCCCAGGGTCTAGAATCCCAGGGTCTGGAATCCCAGAGTTTGGAATCCCAGGGTCTGGAATCCCAGAGTTTGGAATCCCAGGGTCTGGAATGCCAGGGTTTGGAATCCCAGAGTTTGGAATCCCAGGGTCTGGAATCCCAGAGTTTGGAATCCCAGGGTTTGGAATCCCATGGTCTGGAATCCCATGGTCTGGAATCCCAGGATCTAGAATCCCAGAGTTTGGAATCCCAGGGTTTGGAATCCCATGGTCTGGAATCCCAGGGTCTAGAATCCCAGGGTCTGGAATCCCAGGGTTTTCCCATCCAGGGGTGGGAATGACCTCGCTTCCAGCTCATTCTCTCTGCTCCCGAGCCAGCCAGAGGGGATGGAGGAGAGCAGGGAGGTGGCAGAGGAAGAAGAAGCCCAAGCCCTGCCCTCCTGCTCCAGGGATGGCCAGAGGGACAATCCAGAGCCAGCTCCAAGGAAAGGGAGTCTCCCTGGGTTATTCCCAGGGCTCAGGGGGAGGAGATGACCTCCAAAAAAAGCAGCCAAGTGAGGCCAAGCCTCCAGCAGCACCTTCTCTGGGAGACCTGCAGCCATCCAAGCCAAACCTCCAGGAAAATCTGGGATCATCCAGGGCCCTCCCTGCTTTCCACTGGATCATGAGACAGCTGGATTGATCCCTCCCAGGATTCAGGAGGCCCTCAGCATTCTCCACTCAGCCTCCCACGGATTTTGGGCATGGCTGGAGCCTCCTCCTGGATCACTGTGGGGCTGAGGGGTGCTGGACCCCAACAGCACAGAAAAAAGGGCAAAAATCCCTCTGCTCTGGAGGGCAGGAGCTGGGAGAGCTGCAAAAAATCCTCTCCCCAAGAGTTTCCCCCCTGAGCAAGAGCAGCAGAGAGGCCTCTCCTAGAGAAGGAGAATTCCTAGAGAATTCCTCAGGAAGAAGCTGCATCCCTCACACAGGGGGTTCTCCCCACCTTTTCCCTGGCAGTTTCACCTCCACCTTTGCAGGAAAATCAGAATCTCTCCCCTCCAGCAAGGTTAGAGCCAAGCCCCACCTTCGTTTCTCATCTCCCAGTTTGGAAACAGAGAGAAAAAAAACGTGTGGGCACACACAGAGGGGGAGCTGGAAAAAGCCCAGGTACCATTTTTCAAAGGTGGAAGACTGGTGGGCATCCCTGGATCTCTGAACCTTGGAGTAAACACCTTCCCCTGGCTGGGATTTTTTTAGTTTATTCCTTAATTTTCACACTGGAGCAGTGACTGCCCCTCTGGGTAGGGGGGCAAATCCCACAAGCAAAGAGCAAAGCCCAACGTTAGAAGAAAAAAACCCCAAAAACCACATGTGTTAAAAAAAAAACCCACAAAAAAAAAAAAAATCAAGTCACAAGTGCACCCCCAGCCTTCGGGCTGAGGGCGTGTAAGACTACAACAATTTGAATTTCCTTGGAACATGCATTTTTCCAAAGTGAAAACCCCCTGGCTCCAGGTGCCTGGAGCCCAACTCTTGGAAAGGAAAGAACCTGGCAGCTTCCCCTGGGTGAGTACCACGGAAAATCAGGGATGGAGATGCACAATTGGTTTTTTGTTTTTTTTTTTTGGCTTAGCCTCTCTCCCAACACCCAGCGTGGTGGTACTCTGGTTCCCACTGCTAAATAACGGTTAAAAAAAAAATAAAAACAAACCAAGAACAAAATGAAACAAAACAAAAAAACAGATAAACACCTCCCCCAACCCCCCCAAAAAAAAACCCCAAATGTGTTTACCACACCCAAAAACCCCAGATGATGATACAGGCATGAGCAGTTTGACACGGAGTGACCGCAGCGTGTGATCAGTTACTGGTGCTGGGATCACACAGGGCTGAGGTGGATGAGGAACGAGGAAGAGGAGGAGGAGGGGGAATTCCAAGTTCTAAGGTCAAACAGAGGTCTCCAGGCTGTGGAAGGGGCTCCCGGGCTCGGGGAAGCTGAACTCGCTGTCCACGGCGTTGTTGTTCCTGTTGAGGGCCGTGGAGCCCCCCAGGCTGCCCCCACCTCGCTTTTGGAGTCCGTCAGGCTCGGGCTCGTCTTCGGTGCCGTCAAGGAATGGTGTCCGAGGCTCGTCTTCCTCCAGGATGAACTCTGGGTGAGTCATGAAGTTATGGATGGAGCTTCTGGATTCGGGTTTCTCGAGGCCTTCGTACAGGGAGCTACGGAACGCATTCACCACTTTGATCTGGGCGGCGCGGGGAGGGAAAAAACAGGGGTCAGTGGTGCTGCCAGAGGGCAGGGCTCGAGGGAGAAAGTGAAAAGAAATGATGGAAGACAACCATCGAACGAAAATAAAATAAAATAAAATAAAATAAAACAGCACGACCACAGGGACAAAATCACCACTGAACAGACAGCTCGGTCAAAAATGAGACATCTACGGTGAACTGGGGTCAGAGTCAGGCACTACGGGGGTGGTGGGAACCCACCGGCTACGGGGCGGCCTCAGAAGCTGCAAGAAAAGACACAGGACGACTCAAAACCGCCACCCCAGCATCACCAGTCTGGATGGATGGAAGCCAAAACGCGTTAATTAGTCGTTAAATTTGTGTGTGGGTGTGCGCGCACGCGCCTCGGGGTGGACGGACACGAGGACAACGAACGAGGTGGGGGAACTACGGCTCCAAAAAGAGGTGGGTTAGGCAAACAGCGGGGGCAAACTCTACCGTGGGAGCCATGGGTGGGGTTGGGAGGGTCCTTCCTACAGCTCTGGAAAGGAATGGGGCTTCCCAAAGGTGCCTCCAGGTTTTTTGGAGCCCCTGGAAGCACAAGATCCAGGTGGGTGCTGTGAGGATCCACGTGAAGGTCCAGGACTGTGTGGGGTTCCCCACACTGCTGGAGCTCTGGAGCCTTCCCTGCACCTGCAGGAGACCCAGTGGTTTCCAAAGGCAGTTCCACTGGCACGGAAAAATGGGAATTTGATGGAGCTGGCAGCCAATTCAGATTCTGTTGGATATTCTGAAGGAATTCCAGCCCCACACAAACACACACCACCCTGGGGCAGCTCCACCGAAATTCCAGGCTCAAGCAGGAGATCCAGAGCACCAGGGAATGGCTCTGCCACCCCCACTGCACTGCGAGGGAGAGCTCTGGGAACACACCTGGATGGTGGCTGGCAGGGGATTCCCTGCTCCCTCCAGATCCTCTGGAATTCCAGCCTCAAGCCCTTCCAGCTCACAGATTTTGGCTCAGGTGGGTGACAAGTGTCACATCCCAGCTGTGCTGGGGTTCCAGGGAAGCAACAGAAGCCTTGGCTCTGTGGAGCATAGCTGGTGTGGGACCAGATCTCCTCTCCCAGACCCCTGGAGATTTGTCCAGCACCCCTGGAAGCAGCAGGGAAGGCTCCCTGGAGCAATTTCAGCCATGTGCTGTGCTCAGTCTCCAGCTTTGCTTCTCCTCAGCTGCCTCCACCTGCTCCCCACCCACCCCTGAGGAACATCCCCTGCCTGCTCCCGTGGTGTCCCCGGGGCTGAAACTGCAGCACAAACAGGAGAAGATCCACAGATCCCACAAAAAAGGATTCCCTGTGGGAATCCTCCCAGCTGAGGGAGTGCAGGGGGAACGATGCAGAAATCCTCCTGGTGGTGAGGGAAATGAGGAGCTGTGGGTGTTCTGTGGGCTGCAGGTGTGGAGGGGGAGCAGGGAGCTCCCCCCAAATCCTGGTGAGATGGGCTGGGCTAAGTTGTCCCTTTATTTAAACTGTCCCTTTACTTCAGCTGTCCCTGGGTGTGGCATCCCTCCAGGTGGGAATTCACCCCCCTCAGCACAGCCAAACACCTCCTGAGGATCTCTGATCCCACAAAACCAGAGCAGGGAATTCCTTCCTTGTGCCTGGAACCCCAGAGTTCTCCCTGCCCCCTCTCACCAGGGATGCCCTTCCCGGTGTGTTTTGCACCTGGCTCAGGATCAGGAGGAATTTCCTGGCACGGGCTCAGCCCATCCCAGCTGGAAGCAGCCCCAGGAGCTCCTGCACAGGAAGCAGGGCACACACCTGAGCTGGAGCACAGACACCGAGGGCATGAGCCTAGAGCACCACTGGCCTGGAAAAATGGGAATTTGAGGGAGCTGGGAACCAATTCAGAGCTGGATTTGTGCATTGATGACCTTGGATCAATTCAGGTGAATGCACAGGACAAGGGACACCACCGGGCCACGCCAGACTGATCATCTGTCCCATCAGCAATGACTTGAGAACAGCAAGTCCTGAGCCCTAACTCACCAACTGAATCAAGGAGAACAAATCCAACCAAGCCAAGGAGACCCAGGGACTGCCAGAGCCACGAGGAGGTGGCCAAGGACAGCCCAGGGACTGCCAGAACCATGAGGAGGTGGCCAAGGAGACCCAGGGACTGCCAGAACCACGAGGAGGTGGCCAAGGAGAGCCCAGGGACTGCCAGAACCACGAGGAGGTGGCCAAGGAGAGCCCAGGGACTGCCAGAACCACGAGGAGGTGGCCAAGGAGAGCCCAGGGACTGCCAGAACCACGAGGAGGTGGCATCTACAAGCTCAGATTTAGGAGCAGCTCCACAGAAGCCTCCCCCTCTCATGTGGGACCAGGAGATCTCCTCTCCCAAGGAATCACCTCCAGACCCCTGGAGATCTGTCCAGCACTGCCAGGAGCAGCAGGGAAGGCTCCTTGGAGCAATTCCAGGCAATCTGTGCTCAGTCTCCTGCTCAGCCCCCTCAAGGAGCTCCTGCTGCAGCTTCCCTCAGATTTTCCTCCCTTCTCCATCACCTGCTGCGAGATGAATTCAGCTGTTCCCTCTCAAAGGAAGGGAACAAGGAGGAAATGCCAGCAAAGCCGAATTCCAGCCTGGAGCCGCCCCTCCCTCCCTCCCTCCCTCCCTCCCACGGCCCAGCTCCCGCCTCCTCTCCACCTGGAAGCTTCAAATGCAACCTCCAGGCTTGGAATTGATTCCCGTGAAACGTGAAACCTCCACGTGCTAGGGGGAATTACATCCCGTGCCCCTGGCTCTGCCCAGCTCCCTCAGCCCAGGGCAGAATTCCCAGCGGGAGCAGCTCGGCCCTGCCAAAACCTGAACATCAATTGCTGAGACCTCTCCAGCAATTCCAGGAGGGACGCAGCAAGTCCAGCCCTGGAAAAACTCATCCAGGGGAGAGGGACACCACGGATCTGCGTGGAGGGAAGAGGAGATTTGGGAGAGAGAGAAGCAGCAGAGGGAAACAAGAGAAATCCAGGCAAGAAAACAGCAGGAAATTTGGAGACCTGGGTTAGCTCCTGGTGAAATTTGCACGAGCTATCCAAGTTTTCTATTCCCTCGCTGCAAAATGGGGAAAACATGGATCCACAGACTGCAAACAAAGCTGCATTTTGGTCTCATTCCCACCCCCCTCAAACCCTGTGCTCTGAGCCCCTCTAAGGAGATTTTATTCCATCAGAAAATCCTGGAGGTTTTCCCAGATGCAGGCGGGAGCAGGAGGCAGCTGTGCTGCTCCAGAATCACTGGGGTTAAACTCAATCAGCTGCCAGCCTCAGAGTCAGCTAAACAGAGAGAAAACAAAATTATCCCAAATTCTCTCTCCTCCCCCACAGTGCATAAACAGCCGAGCCTGAAAGCTCTCCAGAAAGTCACCGAGGGTATTTCTCTAATCAGAGGAGAACGGGGATAAGTGACTGTGCAATAAAAAAGCCAATTATCCAGCAGAGACACGTTCCCTGCTCCCAGCCTGCAGACAGAATCCACGGCCACGTGCTCACCAGCCCCAACACCGAACACACAGAGGGGTTCTACATCAGACACGGCCTTTTTTGGGGGGTCTGGGAACCCAGGATCCAGCATTCCCATTGATATCCAGCAGGAATGTGGCTTCCGTGCCCATTTCCATGCACAGTTGTGTGTCTGCACACCCTGGGATCCAGAGTGTGCAGAGCAGCCTGTGATGAACAGAGAGGGCTTTTTTTTGTGGGTCTGAAAACCCAGTGCCAGATCCAGGACCCAGAATTCCCGCTGGGATCCAGCAGGAATTGTGTTCCGTGCCCTTTTCCATGCACAGTTGTGTGTCTGCACACCCTGAGATCCAGCATGTGCAGAGCAGACCACAATGAACAGAGAGAGAGCCCTGCACCAGACAGGGCTTTTTTTTGGGGGGGTCTGAAAACCCAGTGCCAGATCCAGGACCCAGAATTCCCGCTGGGATCCAGCAGGAATTGTGTTCCATGCCCTTTTCCATGCAGAGCAGTGTCTGCACACCCTGGGATCCAGAGTGTGCAGAGCAAGGTGGGCACTGGGGATCCTCTGGCTGCCCTGGGCACCAGCGGAGCCCCAGGGGATGTCCCCAGGGCAGCACAGGGATGTCCCCAGGCCATGCAAGTCCCCAGGTGGGGTCAGAGAGGGGGACAGCAGCCCCGAGGTGTCACCAGCTGAGCCACGGGCAGGGCTGTCCACAGGCAGCACCCACAGCAGGAGCAAATCCTGCTTGTCCCTCCTGGCCGTGGCGCAGCCAGCCCTGGGGACAGTCCCAGCGGCCACTCTGCTCCAGAAGAAATTTCAAGCAACCCCTCTGCCCATCCCTGGGGTGTCCCAGGGCTGGGCAGTGGGAAGAACCAGCAGGATTTGGGCTCAGCCTTGCCCTTCTCCCAGCAATGCTCGTGAACTCAGGGGTTTTTTGAGCAAGAACTGCCAATTTTTGCCCGCCCTCAGGAGGGTGGACTCAAACACCAGCCCTGCAAAGGAGGAGAAGAGGTAAAACTGGAGGAAGCGACAAAGAACTGGGGGGGGAAAGGACCAGAAAGGTTCATAACTTTGTTAACAGCATTAAAAAACTGGGGTTTTGAAGGGTTTCCCGCCCCATCCTTCAGGCTTGGGACTGAGTGTGCGAGTCAAGGCTGAGAGGGAGAGAGAACAGGCGGGGTTAGGGGGGTGCAGGTGCTCTCTGTGGTTATTAAAGTCATGCATTGTAATAGACCATCACTCACTGCCCGCAGGAGGAGATGCAGCAGCAGCAGCAACAGCAGAAGTGGTGGGAGTGGAATTGACGGAGGAAAGAGCTACATGGGTTGGGCTAGAAACATTTTTTACATCGTGGTGCTGGCTCACGATGGAAGGCTGTCTCCTGAGGGCTCCCTGCAAAGAGGAGGCGCCGGTCTGGAATGTGTAAACTACGTCCATCTGCAAAGAACCAGAGAGTGAGATAGCGACACCCGGCCAGGGACAGGGACAGGGACAGGGGACAGGGGAGGGCGGGCAGACACACAGACAGCAAGGAAGGAGGAGGATGGAAAGGCGAGGAAGAGGAGGAGGAAGGAGGAAAGAGCCCCAAATCCCACCCCATGCTCCCCAAAACCCACGTGGGGTTTTTTGCTGCTGGTGTTGGGGCGGAGCAGAGAGAGCGTCCCGCTCTGCTCTTCCCAGGGGAGCCAGAGCAGCAGGCTGGATCCCCCCACCAGGAAAAGGGCTGTGGTGGGAGGCAGTGGCAGAGGAAACACCTGGGGTTATCCCGAAAATCTGCAGGAGGAGCAGAGAGAGAACAGAGAGGGTGGGCAGCTGGTGGGGAAGGGCTCCTGCAGCCTCAGCCCTGTGGGGCCGCTCTGGGGACACTCCACGGGCTACCCACGGCTCCCCTGGCAGCAGGAGATGTTCCAGCCCCTCTCCCAGGCCCCAGGGCTGCTGGGGATGCAGCGTGGTTGCCCTGTGGATGTGTCCCCAAGGCTCGAGGAACTGAGCAGCACCTGGGGGCCACCCAAATCCTGGCTGATGCCAGCCCTGTGGCACCTTCCGGACACCTCCTGCATCCCCAGCTCTGGCTGTGCAGGTGTTCCACACACGGCTTCGCTCCTGCCCCACTCCGATGGCCCTCTTCTCCCCTGGCCTGGGGGCAAGAGCCCTGTGCCCTTCTCAGACACCCCGAGTGGCGACAGGAGCACCCCCAATGCTCAGGTTGGACCCTAAAGAGGCTCCAGGACGTGCCAGCACCCATTTCTCACGTGGCAGGAGCTCATCGCAGCTCCAGCACAGGGAAACACCCGGGAAGCTCCAGGTTCAGCCCCAGGGGCACCTGTGGCACTGCAGCCCTTCAGAGCTCCCAGATTTCCAGCACACCTGCACCACTTCCAGAAGATCCTGGAAGCTCCCAGCATGTTTCTCATGTGAGTGAAGCGCTGGTCACCCCCACAAAGAGCCCAGCTGCCTGTCGGGGCTCGCAGCCAGCCGGGAACCGAGGCTGAGCGTCATCTTGCAGCCATCGAGGTGAAACCGTGGAGGTGGCAGCTCTCAGAGAAGGGAAGTTAACTGCCCCAGCCCCTGTCCCAGGCCTCCTCACAGGAACAGAGGAGGAACAAAGGTGACCCAGCAGCTCTGCATGGCCAGGGACACCAGGACTTCCCTCCGTGGGACAGCTCTGCCCTGGCCTCCAGGAGAAGTGAGGGGCACGGAGCTCTCCCTGCTTGGTGGGAGCAAAAAACGACCCTTTTGGGGTGGGGGAAAAAGGAAAAAATCAGGGAAAGAAGTCACAGGAAAACCAAGTGATGTGAAAAGAAGACCGAGAGATTTTCTCCCCTCGTGTGCTGTGGGGCTGAGCTCTGGGAGCTGGCACAGAGGGGTGGCATAAGGAGCCACACCAGGGAGGCTCTGGTGCTGGCAGATCCCTGCTGGGCACATTCCCACTGGGAACAGCATCCCAGCAGCCAGCAAAGCACGGCAGAGCCCGGGGGGCTCCGTGCACCCCTCACAGCCTCCTGTGCTGCAGAGGTGACCGTCGGTGGCACGTCCAGCCTCCTGCTGACCAGCAGCACAGCGTCTGCAGCAGAACTGCCTCCCCCCACCCCCAGCTGTCCCAAAATCCACGTTATCCTGCCTCCCTGGAAAGGCACAGGTGGAAGCCTGGCCCGGGAGGCGATGGCATCAGCGAGCAGCAGCTTTCACCCCTGCAGGGGGAGAGAGAGGAGGAGACACAGCAGGCAGACCCCCCCACCCCAGCCCCGCTGCCCCCCAGTACCTGGGTCTGGATCCTGTTGAGCCCCCGGAACCACAGGATCTGCCCCCGCCGCAGCTCCATCTCCGCGTGGTCGATCTCGTCCACGTCCTCGGGCAGCTCCTCCTCGGGGATCTCCTCCTTGGTGATGCCGTGCCCGGCTTCCTTCAGGAACTTCAGGTGGCTCGTTGGGACGGTGCAGATCAGCTGGGGACGTTCAGGGACACAGCAGTGACTTAGCCTGGGGTCGTGGTGAGGCCTCAGGGTTTAGGTTTTGTGTTTTTAAGATTCTGTGCTGCTTTAGTGTGTGGGGCTGGGCTTCGTATTAGGTGTTGGTAAGCTCTCTTCACAGAGTAGGGAGACAAAACAATTCCTTCTCTGTGATCCAAATTTCAAATGATCCAAATTTCAGGCCCAAAAGCACAAACAACATGGGCTGAAGAGAGAAATACAAGCAGGATGGGACTTCATAACCTAAAGCTGGAATTGGACAATTAACTCCAATATGCAAATGAACCAGAACTTATAAAAGTGAGAGACCCCGTGACCAGTCATGCATTTTGTGACCATTTGGGTCCACCTTGGGTTGATTTTGTGGCCATTTTGGTCCACCTTGGGTTCATTTTGTGACCTTTTGGGACCATCTTGGCTTCATTTTGTGGCCATTTTGGTCCATCTTGGGTTCATTTTGTGACCATCTTGGTCCACCTTGGGTTCATTTTGTGGCCATTTTGGTCCACCTTGGGTTCATTTTGTGGCCATTTTGGTTCATCTTGGGTTCATTTTGTGGCCATTATGGTCCACCTTGGGTTCATTTTGTGACCTTTTGGGACCATCTTGGCTTCATTTTGTGGCCATTTTGGGTTCATCTTGGGTGCAGCCCTGGCTGGGCTCTTGTGCTGCCCAAGGTGGATCCATGGAGGAGATCCTTTGAATAAATCCCTGCTTTATTCTTAGCTCTGTCCGGCCTCTGCTCTAGCTCAGCCTTCTCAAGGCATCAGTTCCAGTGCCACCAGCCCGGGGGAGTTGCCAGGGCCCAGTGGAGCACTGGGAATGTCCCTGTCACTGCTGGCCGTGTCCCTCTGCAGCAGGAGGAGGCTGAGGAGGGGACCAGCGACCTCCTCTCCTGCTGCTGGGGTGGGGTGGGGCATCAGCTCCTTCCCAAACACTTTCCTAAGGAGCTGCCCTGCAGAAAAACCAGAGAGAACAAGGGCAGGGAAAGAAAGATGGGGCAGGATTTTGGGACTGGCCCTTACCTGGCCCCACAGGAGCTCTCCCACTCCGATGAAAATGCACCAGAACCACTGGCTCAGGGTGAGCCCGGAGCAGCTGAAGGGCTTCCCACCAAACTCCACGATGATGATCTGCAGCACACGAGACAAGAGTCACAGCCTGGCCATGGAAAGGTCCCCTTGGGCCACATTTTTCCCTTTTTCCTGGGATTACAAGAGGAGCAGGGACCTCACATCCAGGCTGGGAATTTTAGGAGCAGGGACCTCACTCATTTTGAGGCTGGGAATTTTGTGTAACACCAGAGAGGTGCAAAGACCTTTCATCCAGACTGGAAAATTTATGGGACACCAGAAAGGAGCAGGGACCTCCCACTCAGGCTGAGAATTTTAAGGAACACCAGAAAAGAGCAGGGACCTCACATCCAGGCTGGGGACTTTATGAAACACATCCCAAAATACTCTAGACCCCAAATCCTGAAATACCAGAATGTCTTGGGCTGCAAGGGATTTAAAGCCCACCCAGATCCATGCACAGGGACACCTTCCACCAGCTCAGGTCACTCTGAGCTCCACCCTACCCAGCCTTGAGCACTTCTAGGGTGGCTCTTGTGCCACCAGGGCGCTGCTGGTGAAGGCCAAGGGCACAGAACAGAGCCTGCCTGTGCCACAGCCCCTGGTGTGGATGCTGAAATCTGGTCAGAGAAGAAGTCAGATAAACTTTCCCAGGCCTTGCTCCGGGAAGTTTTGAGAAAGCTCAGAGAAAGAATTAAAACCATCCTGGCAGCTGGTGTTTTGAAGGTGTTTACTTGTAAGAGGTGCAAGAAGGGTGCTGTTCCTAATTAGGCAACGGTGTGAGGGGTGTTGATTAAGGGGTGTTGATTAAGGACCAATGAGGTCCGACTTTCTCAGAACTGTCAATGAAAGAATGTGTGGTTTTTAATAAACTTGCTTTTTGCCTTCTGAGAACCTGAAGTCTATGTCGCTTTATTCACCCGTCTTTAATAAAACAGCAACACCCTGGCAATCCTTCAGACTGGATTAAAAAGCACCAAACCAGAGTTTTCCACCAGAAAGGAATTCCCAAAGCCTGATCCAGCACCATGCCTGCAATTGGGGTGAAAAACTGTGAGGAAAGCCAAATCCTGGTGCTCCCATGGCTCTCCTGGATCCAGGAGAGACACCAGCACAGGGCAGGTCCCTGCTCTGGGACCTCCAAGGAATTCCCAGCTGTCGATATTCTCAGTTCAGTCAGAGAGAAAAAGAGAAAGGTTTCTGCCAGGCTAAGCCTGGGAAGAAGTCTGAGAGGAATGTAAGCAATCTGTTATCTTGTTTTCCGTTCATATTGTTCATGGATCTGTTCTGCCACACTGACCTAAGTCCAGTGCACCAATCAGGTGAAATGTTTTTACTCTAAGACCAATGGAATTAGTCTTCATGATGTTCTCTATAAAAGAGAGAAGTACTTCTAAATAAATGCTCATTCTTTACCTTCTGAAGATGGAGTCTCTTCATTCCCGTCCCTACCTCAACAGCGACACCCAACCCAACCCCTTGCTCAGACCCAAACCCAACATCCTAAGAAAATTCCTTTTTGGGTTTTTAGTCCATCCCACAGATTTGGAAAAGCGTTCCTATGGTCTGGAAGCAATCCCAGTGGAATAACCCACGGAGCAAAGGAAACCCCCCAGGCTGGGGTCACCTGGGCGAAGAAGGTGCCCAGCACCACGGTGCAGAAGATGGGGTTGCGGTAGATGGCCTCGAAGACGTTCCTCTCGCCGTGGATCTTGCGGGCGTTGATCTCGTTGAAGAGCTGCATCATCACGAAGGTGTTGAAGACGATGGTGTAGTGCTCCGTGGGGGGAGAGTGCAGGGGCGCGTTCCGGCCGCTGTCGATGTCGAAAAACTTCTCCCCTGAGCGGGAGGAAAGGGGGTTTGGGGAAGGGAAGATTTCTCTTCTTCCCTTTTTCCTTTTTTCTCTTTCCTTTTCCCCCTTTCCCTTTCTCTTTTCCCTTTTCTTTTCTCCTTCCCATTTCCCTTTCCATTTCCTTTTTTCTCTCACCTTTTCCTTTCCTACTCTTCGCTTTCTTTTTCCTTTTTCCACTTTCATGTTTCCCTTTCCTTTTCCTCCTTTCCTTTCCTTTCCTTTCCTTTCCTTTCCTTTCCTTTCCTTTCCTTTCCTTTCCTTTCCTTTCCTTTCCTTTCCTTTCCTTTCCTTTCCTTTCCTTTCCTTTCCTTTCATTTTCCCCTCTTCCCTTTCCTTTTCCTTTTTCCCCCCTTTCCTTTTCCTTTTCCCTTTTCCTTTTCCCCTTTCCCCTCTTCTCTTTCCTTTTCTTTTTCCCCCTTTCCTTTTCCCCTTTCCTTTTCCTTTTTTCCATTTCCCCTTTCCCTTTGCTTTTCCTTTTTTCCCTTTCCATTTCCTTTTTTCTCTTACCTTTTCTCCTCTTCCCTTTTTTTTTCCTTTCTTCTCTTTCATTTTCCCCTTTCCTTTTCCCCTCTTCCCTTTCCTTTTTTCCCTCTTCCCTTCCCTTTTCTCTTTTTCCTTTTCCCCTCTTCCCTTTCCTTTTCCTTTTCTCCCCTTTCCCTTTCCTTTTCTCTTTTTCCTTTTCCTTTCCTTTTCTCTTTTTCCCTTTCCCCTTTCCTTCACCTTTTTCCCCTTCCCCCCTTTCCCCTCCCGGCCAGGCCGCGCTGGCGCTGCACTCTCACCGGCGAAGAGCAGGGTGAAGATGATGGTGAGCTGGTAGACGGCGTGGCCCAGGATGTTTTTCATCATGGTGCGGGAGATGAGCGGCTTGTTGCGCCCGTAGGGTTTGCGCAGCAGCAGCGACTCCGACGGCGGCTCCGTGGCCAGCGCCAGCGAGGCGAACGTGTCCATGATCAGGTTCACCCACAGCATCTGCACGGCCTTCAGGGGGGAGTCCTGCGGGGGAGAACGGCCACAGCACCAAAATAAACCTCTCTTCCCCTCTTTGTTTCGCTCTCCTCCTGAAAACCTCTCCAGAATCACTCTTGGGTATTTAACACCTTCCTAAAACATCCCCAGATATTTCTCCTTTGCTCCAAGCTCCCCGCACAGCCTTTGGGAGAGTTCTGCAGGTAAAGACTGTGAGAACTTGTCAACACGACCAAAATAAACCTTTTCTTCCCTCTTTGTTTCCCTCTCCTCCTGAAGAGAACTCCAAAATCACTCTTGGGTATTTAACACTTTCTGAAAACATCCCCAAATATTTCTCCTTTGCTCCACGGCCTTCAGAGGAGAGTCCTAAGGGGGGAGACCAGTCACAGCACCAAAATAAACCTCTCTTCCCCTCTTTGTTTCCCTCTCCTCCTGAAGAGAACTCCAGAATTGCTCTGGGGTATTTAACACCTTCCTAAAACACTCCCCAAGATACTACTTCTTTTCTCTGAGACCCCCCATGTCCCACCCATATCCAGGTGAGCTCACCTGGGTGATGCAGGCACCAATGAAGGCCACGATGATGCCACCACCGTGTCCCACCCACCCAGGTGAGACCCCTCATGTCCCAGCTGGCCAGGTGAGCTCACCTGGGTGATGCAGGCACCAACGAAGGCCACGATGATGCCACCACCATGTCCCACCCACCCAGGTGAGACCCCTCATGTCCCAGATGGCCAGGTGAGCTCACCTGGGTGATGCAGGCACTGGTGAAGGCCACGATGATGCCACCACCATGTCCCCCCCACCCAGGTGAGACCCCTCATGTCCCACCCATATCCAGGTGAGCTCACCTGGGTGATGCAGGCACCAATGAAGGCCACGTTGATGCCACCACCATGTCCCCCCCACCCAGGTGAGACCCCTCATGTCCCACCCATATCCAGGTGAGCTCACCTGGGTGATGCAGGCGCCAGTGAAGGCCACGATGATGCCACCACCATGTCCCACCCACCCAGGTGAGACCTCCCATGTCCCACCCATATCCAGGTGAGCTCACCTGGGTGATGCAGGCACCAATGAAGGCCACGTTGATGCCACCACCGTGTCCCACCCACCCAGGTGAGACCCCTCATGTCCCACCCATATCCAGGTGAGCTCACCTGGGTGATGCAGGCGCCGGTGAAGGCCACGATGATGCCACCACCATGTCCCACCCACCCAGGTGAGACCTCCCATGTCCCAGCTGGCCAGGTGAGCTCACCTGGGTGATGCAGGCGCCGGTGAAGGCCACAATGATGCCACCACTGTGTCCCACCCACCCAGGTGAGACCCCTCATGTCCCAGCTGGCCAGGTGAGCTCACCTGGGTGATGCAGGCACTGGTGAAGGCCACGTTGATGCCACCACTGTGTCCCACCCACCCAGGTGAGACCCCTCATGTCCCACCCATATCCAGGTGAGCTCACCTGGGTGATGCAGGCACTGGTGAAGGCCACGATGATGCCACCACCATGTCCCACCCACCCAGGTGAGACCCCTCATGTCCCACCTGGCCAGGTGAGCTCACCTGGGTGATGCAGGCGCCAGTGAAGGCCACGATGACGGCCACCACGTTGACGGTGAGCTGGAACTGCAGGAACTTGGAGATGCTGTCGTAGACGTTGCGGCCCCACATGACGGCCTTGACGATGCTGGTGAAGTTGTCATCTGTCAGGATGATGTCCGAGGCCTCCTTGGCCACGTCCGTGCCCGCGATGCCCTTGGGGACAAAGTGATGGTGCCAGGGACGTTCCCAGCAGGAAAAACCCCCGGAGCCGGGGTCAATCCCTGCTCCAGAGCTTTCAAGGATGGGCTCTGAGGCAGCCCAGCTTCCCCAGACAGAGCCACGGTGCAGAAAAGCTGGGAAACAGGCAGAAAACTGATAGGAAAACAGACAGGAAAACAGACAGGGAAACAGCTGGGAAACAGCTGGGAAACAGCTGGGAAACAGACAGAAAACTGACAGGAAAACAGCTGGGACACAGCTGGGAAACAGACGGGAAAAAGATGGAAATCTGCCGGAAAAAAGCTGGGAAAATGCCAGGAAACAGCTGGAAAACAGCCAGAAAACAAGCTGGGAAAACAGCTGGAAAACAGCTGGGAAACAGACGGGAAAAAGATGGCAATCTGCTGGAAAACAGCTGGGAAAATGCCAGGAAACAGCTGGAAAACCAGAAAACAAGCTGGGAAAACAGCTGGAAAACAGCTCCCTCCTCATGCCAGGGATTGGCTCCATCCCGGCCTGGGCATCTCTGCTGGGAGCCCAAAGGAGGGAGAGCTCAGCCCGGAGGTTTCTGCCCTGGCCCCGGGCTGAGAACGGCCCCGCAGCTTCCCAAAAATCCCCAAAAATCCCCGGCAGTGTCTCCAGGGCAGCGGGCCGGTTGCGCTTCCCGGAGCCGGCACAGCGAGGCGCTCACCCCGCAGGAATTCCATGCAGGAATTCCATGCAGGAATTCCATGCAGGAATTCCAAGCCCTGCCCAAAACGAGCCCATTCCTGGCGTTTTCCTGGATTCCCCAGATCCCAATCCCACCTCAAAGGGGAAATCCCTGCCTGTTGCAGTGCATGGGGTGCAGGGGAACAGCCTTCCCTGCTTTCTGGAATTGCGTTTGGATGTCCCACACATTCCTAAAAACACTTCCCAAAAATCTCTCATTTGCTCAAAGCTCCCTGTGCAGCCTCCCCACCCAGCTCCTGCTCACTTCCCTCAAACTAATCCACAGGGAACCTGTTAAAAACAACAGGTTTATTTCCCTGCTCCTTTCAGACTGGATTAAAAAGCACCAAACCAGAGTTTTCCACCAGAAAGAAATTCCCAAAGCATGATCCAGCACCGTGCCTGCAATTGGGGTGAAAAACTGCGAGGAAAGCCAAATCCTGGTGCTCCCATGGCTCTCCTGGATCCAGGAGAGACACCAGGACAGGGCAGGTCCCTGCTCTGGGACCTCCAAGGAATTCCCAACCCCTTGCTCACAGTCCTACGCAGCTCCGACTCAACCCCAACATCCTAAGAAAATTCCTTTTTGTGTTTTTAGTCCATCCCATAGATTTGGAAAAGAGCTTCCACGGTCTGGAAGCAATCCCAGTGGAATAACCCATGGAGCAAAGGAAAACCCCCCCAGGCTGGCCCTACCATGGCAAAGCCAACGTCTGCTTTCTTCAGGGCTGGGCCGTCGTTGGTGCCGTCCCCCGTCACAGCCACCACCTGCCTCTGGTCACCCACGGTGCTGTCGATGATTCCTGCGATGGAAACGAGAAATGAAACCCCACGGGAAGGATCCCAGCCTGGATCAGGCTGGAAGAACGCCAGGGAGGAGCCCCTGGGGAGGGCAGTGCCCACCTTTCACCAGGGTGTGCTTGTCCGTGGGGGAGGAGCGCGCCAGCACCCGCAGCTTGGGCCAGATCTTGTCCAGCTGCTCCTGCTCCACCTGCAGGACCAGGAAAAGGGAAGTGATTCCCCCCACCAGGAATCTTCTGTGCCACCAGAGAGCAAATCCCAACTGGGACGGGACAGTGGCTTCACCCCAAACACTGTTGAGCACCCCAGCAGATTCCTTAACCAAGGAAATGAGGAAAACCCAGCAGGATCTGGGAAATTCAGTAGGATCTGGGAAATTCACCAGGACTTGGGAGACCCGTTAGGAATTGAGAAACCCATCAGGATTCAGAAAACCCATCAGGATTTGGGAAACCCCTCAGGATTTGGAAAACCCATCAGGATTCAGAAAACCCATCAGGATTTGGGAAACCCCTCAGGATTTGGAAAACCCATCAGGATTCAGAAAACCCAGCAGGGCTTGGGAAACCTCTCAGGATTCGGGAAACCTCTCAGGATTCGGGAAACCTAGCAGGATCTGGAAAATCCAGCAGGATTCGGGAAACCCAGCAGGATTCGGGAAACCCAGCAGCATTTGGGAAATAGCAGGATTCAGGAAAGCCAGCAGGATTTGGGAAATCCAGCAGGATTCAGAAAACCCATCAGGATTTGAGAAACCCAGCAGGATCTGGAAAATCCAGCAGGATCTGGAAAACCCATCAGGATTCGGGAAACCCAGCAGGATCTGGGAAACCCAGCAGGATCTGGGAAACCCAGCAGGGCTTGGGAAACCCAGCAGGATCTGGGAAACCCATCAGGATTCGGGAAACCCAGCAGGATCTGGGAGACCCAGCAGGATCTGGGAGACCCAGCAGGATCTGGGAAACCCAGCAGGATCTGGAAAACCCAGCAGGATTTGGGAAACCCAGCAGGATTTGGGAAACCCAGCAGGGCTTGGGAAACCCAGCAGGATCTGGGAAACCCAGCAGGATCTGGAAAACCCAGCAGGATTTGGGAAACCCAGCAGGATTTGGGAAACCCAGCAGAACCTGGGAAACCCAGCAGGGCTTGGGAAACCCAGCAGGGCTTGGGAAACCCAGCAGGATCTGGAAAACCCAGCAGGATTTGGAAACCCAGCAGGGCTTGGGAAACCCAGCAGGATCTGGGAAACCCAGCAGGATTTGGAAACCCAGCAGGATCTGGGAAACCCAGCAGAACCTGGGAAACCCAGCAGGATCTGGGAAACCCAGCAGGATCTGGGAAACCCAGCAGGATTTGGGAAACCCAGCAGGATTTTTGCTGCTGCAGAAGCCTCCCTGCCCCGTGCAGGGCAGAGCTCTCCCACCTCTCCCTTCTCGTTGCGGATGAGCCGGTTGAACTCCTTTCCCTCCAGGCACAGGAAGTCCTCCCCGGGCAGCAGGATGCCACACTTGGTGGCGATGGCACGGGCAGTGTTGATGTTGTCCCCTGTCACCATGCGGACGGTGATGCCCGCGCGCTGGCACTTCAGGATGGCGTCGGGCACCTGGGGACAGGGACAGGGCTGGCACTGGGAACGCCGGGAGAGAGGCAGCTCCTCGTCCCCAAAAGGATCTGGAAAGGGCTCTGGAGGGGTGGGGGAGCTGGATCTGCCACCCCAAGGGGAAGGGACCTCACTGCCACCTCGCTGCCACCTGGCTGTCACCTCCCTGGGTGCCAAGGCATGGCCAGGCTGTCCATAAAAGCAGGAATTTCATCCTCTGCCACCCCTCTAATGGGTTTATCCATCAGGGAGCAGTGGGGGAAGAGAGGAAATTGGAGTGAGCAATGAGCAAATCGAATCAGGAGCCTCCAGAGCTGCTGCAGCCAGGGGATCTGTAATGCAATTCCCAGATTGCCAGATCCCTGAACATCTCATCAGGGACCAGGAGAGCAGCAGGGAGAGCTCCAAACTGCATCCAGAGGCAGGAACAGGGGGATTATTGCATTAGCCCAGCACACAGCTCAGAGGGAAAACCAGCTCCAGGAGCCCAAGGATTCTTCCTGGCTGTTTCCATCCACCTTTGGCGCAGCCTGGAGCAGCACTGACCCCAAGGATTGGGAATTTTGGGTGGGAACACGCTGCCATGGGGCTGTTTTGTCCAAAAATGGGAGAGAAATGCCCACAACAGGGAGCTGGGGGCACATCAGGGATGGGCACAGGCGAACTGCTGGAAATCCTGAAGGGAACATCCAGGATGGGCACAGAGGAGCTGCTGGAATTCCTGAGGGGATCACAGCCCTGAGCAGCAGGAAAAGGGCCGGGAACAGCACAGGACAGGGGGCACAGGTGGGATTTGGTACCTCGGGCCGCACGGGATCCTCGATCCCCACCACAGCGATGCAGGTCAGGTCAGACAGGATCTCGTTCTCGCTGTCCCAGTCGGGCTCCGCATCCGCAGGGAAATCCCGGAATGCCAGGCAGATGGTCCTGAGCCCGTGGCACGCCATGGGCTCGATCACCTTCTTCACCATCTCGTCCCTGTCCTTCACCTTGAACACCCTCGGCTCGCCGTTCTTGTCCAGGATCTTGGTGCACCTGAGGGGACCGGGAGGTGAGGCAGTGTCACATTCCTGGCACCCCATCCACAAAAAAAGGGGCTGTTCCTTTTTCACAGCCCCCTCCAGATTTCCTAAATCCACCCAAAAACCACTCAGCACATTCCTGGCACCCAATTTCCAAAAGGGGCACATTCCCCTTCCACAACTCCCTCCAACTTTCCCAAACCCACCCCAAAACCACTCGGCACATTCCTGGCACTCCATCTACACAAAGGGGCTATCCCTTCCTCACAGCCCTCTCCAACTTTCCCAAACCCACCCCAAAACCACTCGGCACATTCCTGGCACCCCATCTACACAAAGGGGCTATCCCTTCCTCACAGCCCTCTCCAACTTTCCCAAACCCACCCCAAAACCATTCCTGGCACCCCATCTGGACATCCCCTTTCCCTCCAGCTTCCCCAAGCCCACCCAAACCCCACCAGGCACCTCCAAACACCCACCCCCCATCCCCCCTTGCCCCGTGGGGCAGCCCGACCCCATCGATGCCCCGGGCTGGGAGCAGCAGCAGGATTTACTTGCGCAGGATGATCTCGGAGGCGCCCTTGCTGTACATGCGGAAGCCGCCGCCGCTGTTCCTCAGCACGGTGCTCATGGACTTGCGCACGGAGTTGAAGGTGTAGACCTTGTAGAGCTTCTCCTCGGGCACCTCGTTGCGCACGGCCTGGTAGTCCTGCTTCAGGTCCAGCACGAAGCCCAGCAGGGCACACTCGGTCTTGTTGCCCACCTGGCGGGGCAGCCCTCCTTCCTTCTCCGGTGGCTGCAAAAAGGACGGAGAAGCGATGCCACCCCAGGCGTGGAGCAGGATGGTGTGGCAAGCACATTTCTTTCTCTCTCAGGATTTTTTTCATAGAGCAGCACAGAGGAAAGAAAGAGAAAGCAATTTCTATTTCTGCTCCTTGTTTTTCCCATATGGAATGCGCTTGGAGAATTGTTTACCTGGGGTGATTGCTTGGTTGGGTTCTGGTGAGGATTGTTTGAGCCTGGTGGCCAATCCAACCCACCTGTGGCTGCACTCAGAGAGGGCCACGAGTTGTGAGGAGTTAGATATGGGAGTTAGAACAAGTAGGTTTGTAGTTTTAGTATCGCCTTTAAATAGTTTATTAACGTATTATAGCATAGTTATAATAAAGAAATCATTCAGCCTTCTGAGCTGGAGTCAGACACCAGCATTTCTTCCCACCAGGTTCATTTGCGTTTACAGTAGGATGGAGTGATGGATGGAGTGATGGATGGAGTGATGGATGGAGTGATGGATGGAACGATGGATGGAGTGATGGATGGAGTGATGGATGGAGTGATGGATGGAGTGATGGATGGAGTGATGGATGGAACGATGGATGGAGTGATGGATGGAACGATGGATGGAGTGATGGATGGAGTGATGGATGGAACGATGGATGGAGTGATGGATGGAGTGATGGATGGAGTGATGGATGGAGTGATGCATGGAACGATGGATGGAACGATGGATGGAGTGATGGATGGAGTGATGGATGGAACGATGGATGGAGTGATGGATGGAGTGATGGATGGAACGATGGATGGAGTGATGGATGGAGTGATGGATGGAACGATGGATGGAGTGATGGATGGAGTGATGGATGGAACGATGGATGGAACAATGGATGGAGTGATGGATGGAACGATGGATGGAGTGATGGATGGAGTGATGGATGGAACGATGGATGGAACAATGGATGGAGTGATGGATGGAACGATGGATGGAGCGATGGATGGAGTGATGGATGGAGTGATGGATGGAGTGATGGATGGAACGATGGATGGAGTGATGGATGGAGTGATGGATGGAGTGATGGATGGAGTGATGGATGGAGTGATGGATGGAACGATGGATGGAGTGATGGATGGAGTGATGGATGGAATGATGGATGGAACAATGGATGGAGTGATGGATGGAACGATGCCTCAAGTTTTAGCTTTTGCATTTTCCAGACCCTGTGCTGCATTAATAAATAACTCTGAACTGCACAAGTTCTCCTCACAGCTCAGGCACACTGAACAATCCTTTTCCAGCCCCAGAACCAAGGACACCGCTGCAGCTTCAGCCCCAAAAAGTGCAAACAACAGGGGATGGAGGAGAGCAGACTGGGAGGATGGGACTGCACAACCTGGAGCTGGAACTGGGCAATGAACCCCAGTGTGGAAATGGACCAGAACTCATAAAAGTGTCAAAACTCGTGACTCTGAGTCCATCTGGGGTGGAGCCATGGTCGGGCTCTTGCACTGCCCAAGGTGTGTCCTTGAAGATTCACCTTGGGCAGGTAGGGCAGGGGACAAGGTGAGGGGACACAGGGGACAGGGACAGCCCTTCCCCAGCAGCTCTGGGGTCACTGTAACTATATTTTAATAAATCCCTACTTTATTCCTTTGACTCAGTCCAGCCTGTGTTCTAGGTACCCTCTCAAGGCATCAGGACACCACCAAGCTCTGGCGCTGCCTCTCACCAGGATTTTGGAGGTGTAGGCAGAGTTGATGGCCACGCCGTGGACGATGAGGTCCAGGATTTTGGGCAGGATGGCCTCGGGGTCGGGGATCTGGCGGTAGTGGGTGTCCCCCACGTAGGCCTGCACCACGGTCATGCGGTTCATGGTCAGCGTGCCCGTCTTGTCCGAGCAGATGGCCGTGGCGTTGCCCATGGTCTCGCACGCGTCCAGGTGCCTCACCAGGTTGTTGTCCTTCATCATTTTCTGCAAGCACCCAGAAGGTCAGGGCTGACCTCACCCCAGTCACCCCCGTCCCTCCTCAGCCCCAGGCCTCACCTTGACGGAGTAGGCCAGCGAGATGGTGACGGCCAGCGGGAGCCCCTCGGGCACGGCCACCACCAGCACGGTGACGCCGATGATGAAGAACTTGACGAAGTACTGGATGTAGATGGGGGTGCACTCGGCCAGCCAGGGCCGCTTCTGCACCCCGAAGGTGTCGATGACGAAGTAGAGCACCAAGATGATGACGGTGATGGCCGACATGATCAGCCCTGGGGACGAGGGCGAGGTGAGGGGACACAGGGGACAGGGACAGCCCTCCCCCACCAGCTCTGGGGACACGGGACAGGGAGAACCCTTCCCCATCAGCTCTGGGGACACAAGGGATGGGGAGAGCCCTTCCCCATCAGCTCTGGGGACACTGGGGATGGGGACAAGGATGAGGTGAGGGGACACAGGACAGGGTCAGCCCTTCCCCATCAGCTCTGGGGACACAGGGGACAGGGAGAGCCCTTCCCCATCAGCTCTGGGGACACAGGGGACAGGGAGAGCCCTTCCCCATCAGCTCTGGGGACACTCGGGACAGGGAGAGCCCTTCCTCACCAGCTCTGGGGACACTGGGGACAGGGTCAGCCCTTCCCCAGCAGCTCTGGGGACACTGGGGACAGGGAGAGCCCTCCCCTACCAGCTCTGGGGACACTCGGGACAGGGAGAGCCCTCCCCTACCAGCTCTGGGGACACTGGGGACAGGGACAGCCCTTCCTCACCAGCTCTGGGGACACAAGGGACAGGGAGAGCCCTTCCCCATCAGCTCTGGGGACAGTGGGGACAGGGAGAACCCTTCCCCATCAGCTCTGGGGACACTGGGGACAGGGACAGCCCTTCCTCACCAGCTCTGGGGACACAAGGGACAGGGAGAACCCTTCCCCATCAGCTCTGGGGACACAGGGGATGGGGAGAGCCCTTCCCCATCAGCTCTGGGGACACTGGGGATGGGGACAAGGATGAGGTGAGGGGACACAGGACAGGGTCAGCCCTTCCCCATCAGCTCTGGGAACACTGGGGACAGGGACAGCCCTAACCCACCAGCTCTGGGGTCACCGTCACTGTCAGGGTCACTGTCACTCACCTGCCTTCCCGATCTGCACCGCCAGGCGCGTGAGCTTCCCCTGCAGCACCGACTTCTCCTTCTTGGGCACCTTCACCTTCTTCTTCTCCTTCTCCTCGTTCTCCACCCCCTCCTGGCTCTTCAGGGGCTGGATCTCTAAGGCCACACCATCCTGAGTTTTAGCTACAGCCCGGGGGGCAAAACAAGACACCACGTGTGAACAGGAGAGACCCAGGCCAGCCTGGAGGACACCACTGAGGAGGATGGTGGTGGCAGAGAGAGAGAGAGAGAGAAATCCAGGACAAGAACCACTCCCGACCACACACGCGTCCGAGCACATGGAAGCTCCGTGTCCAGGGCCCTGCCACCTCTCTCCGGGGTGGTTTTCTGTCATCTACCCCCTGCCCACGGATAAAGGATCCTCAGAGGTGACTCTGGCACCTGTCACACCTCTGCAGGAGACCCTCTAGGCCAGATTTTGGGGTCTCTTCCGGCCTCTAAGCCTGCAGAGGACTGGGAGCGCTTTGGGATGAGCCCAGAGATGCTCCAGTGCCCCCAGTCCCTTGATGAGTGCCCCCAGTTCCCCTCAGTGCCACCTCTGCAGTGCCCTGTGGGCAGCCCAGCAGGAACCACTCGCCAGGGAAGCGACTGAGGGGGTGAGATGGAGGGGAGGGTTAGAGATTGGGATGGAGACTGAAGAGCAGGGAGCCAGGAATCCTCCAATCCCAGCCTGGAGCCATCCACCACGCCTTTGGGACCCGAGAGAGCCCAGCTTCCCGTTCCTAAAACTGGGCTAATCCAGCTGGAAGGCTGCCCTGGGGAAACCCAAGCCTGGAAGCTTTGGAGAGGGATGGGCAGCCCACCAGAGGCTCCTCCTGAGCTGCTGGAGCAGCAGAACATCCCGGGACCTGTCCCCTCCTGGGCTGGAGGCCACCCCGGAGCAGCTCCAGAGAGGAACCTCCACGGTGACAAGAGACCTGACACGGACACAACAAAGCACCCGGACACACCTGACGGCAAGGAGGGCAACTCAAACTGCTGAGAGAGGGAGAAAGAGAGAGAGAGAGAGAGAGAGGGGTGGAGAGAGAGGTGCAGAAATGGGGCTTCCTCCACAGCCTGCAAAGAACAGGGTGAGAAACACTGGTGAGGAGACGCTCACGGAGTCGAGGCCATGGCAGGACAGGGTGCAAGCGTCCCGTGGGCCAGGCCCTGGGGGAGATCTCATCCCAGGAATGCCAGGAGGGCACCTCCAGCTCTGCCCCGAACACCAACCCCGTGCAGGGACAGCTTTAAACCACCAAATCCCTGCTGGGACTCATGGAGTTATCCCAAGAAAGGGATGCTCTGCCAGAAGTCCTGCTGAAGAGCCTTGTCCTCCCTGAAAAATGGCTCTTCCCCACGCAGGGACAAGGGAAGGTTCATCCCAGTGATGCCTTAGGAAATCAGGTTTTCTCTTTTCCACACATTTATAACCCTGCAGTTCTTTGGTGTATAACTCTGAACTCCATACAGTGTCAGCTGCTGCTTTCCCATTTTGGGCAGACACAGCAATTCCTCTCCAGGCCTGGGAACCAAGGACACCTCACTGCCTCAGGCCCTGAGAGATGGAAACAAAAGGGAGTTGGGGTCAATGACTTCATTACCTGAGGCTGTAAATGGAGGATTAACCCCCAATATGCAAATGGCCCAAATTTATACAAGTGTGAAACCCGTGGTCCATTTTTGGGTGCAGCCCCTGGGGTGGCTTTGTCTGCCCTAAATGTCCCTGAAAGCCCTTCAATAAATACAACTGCTTTTTATTCCCTTCATTCTGTTTCTGGGCAGTCCCAACAAGGCACCAGCAGCCCGCGCTGGGGTTTTTGGGGACACCACGACGCCGTGCCACGGGACCCTTGCACCCTGTCCTGGAGAAACGAGGCGAGAGTCCCGCCGGAGCAGCAAAGAGCACAGACTGATGAGGAGAAGGAAGGAAGGAAGAAGGAGGAAGGAAGGAGGAATGCTCGGTAGTTAGTGTGGTGCTGGTTCAAAGGATGGAGAGCTGGCGTTACCTTTGTTGCGGTTTTCGGGGGCTCCGCTTTTTTTACCTGTTCAAAGAGAGAAAGGGGGGAGGGCTGAGCACACGGAGCCGCATTCCCCATCCAGCTGGGATGCTCCGAGGGGCCACTCCAGTGGTCACCCTCTGGACACCACGTCTTGGTCCACACGGCTCGAGGCTCCAGAGCTCCCTGGGCACCCCATTGCCAAGGATTCTGATTTTCCCCACCTGTAAATCACCCCCAAAGCCCAGCAGTGCCTCGAGGGTGGCTGGAGGTGCCTCAGATTTTCACGAGGAGAAACCACGGAGCTCCACGGAGCAGATTTTCAGGAGAAGAAACCCTCCTGCAGCTCCAGGTCCCTCCCCCCTGCTGCCATCAGATCCAGATGGGAAGTGCAGACTTGTCCTCCACCACGGGCAGCACCAGACCCAGAGCAGGGAGGTCTGACCCCCCAAAATCTGTCCAGGTGGCACATGGGGGTGCCCAGGGCTTCTGCACCTCAACCAGCCTCAGGTGACAAGGGCTTTATGTCACCCCACAGCTCCAGTGGGGACAAACTGGTGGCATCCCCTGGCCTGCTCTGCTCCCAGATCCATTGAGCTTGAAGACTGGGAAAGCTCCAAGCACTGGGTGGCTCTCAGGGCAGTGCCATTCCCAGTGCCACTCCCAGGACACCTTGTCCTGCCACCTCCACGGTGGCAGCCAAACCCAGGAGCTCCAAAGCTCCCAAATCCAGGCGATCCTGGAGCTGGGAAAGGCAGGATCCACACCCAGAGCAGGGGAAGGCAGGATCCAGCTGGAAGCTGGGAGCTGGGAAAGGCAGGATCCAGCTGCAGAGCTGGGGAAGGCAGGATCCAGCTGGGAGCTGGGGAAGGCAGGATCCAGCTGGGAGCTGGGAGCTGGGAAAGGCAGGATCCACACCCAGAGCTGGGGAAGGCAGGATCCAGCTGGAATCTGGGAGCTGGGGAAGGCAGGATCCAGCTGCACAGCTGGGGAAGGCAGGATCCACACCCAGAGCAGGGGAAGGCAGGATCCAGCTGGGAGCTGGGAAGGCAGGATCCAGCTGCAGAGCTGGGGAAGGCAGGATCCAGCTGGAATCTGGGAGCTGGGGAAGGCAGGATCCAGCTGCACAGCTGGGGAAGGCAGGATCCAGCTGGGAGCTGGGGAAGGCAGGATCCAGCTGGGATCTGGGAGCTGGGGAAGGCAGGATCCAGCTGCAGAGCTGGGGAAGGCAGGATCCAGCTGGAATCTGGGAGCTGGGGAAGGCAGGATCCAGCTGCACAGCTGGGGAAGGCAGGATCCAGCTGGGAGCTGGGGAAGGCAGGATCCAGCTGGGATCTGGGAGCTGGGGAAGGCAGGATCCAGCTGCAGAGCTGGGGAAGGCAGGATCCAGCTGGAATCTGGGAGCTGGGGAAGGCAGGATCCAGCTGCAGAGCTGGGGAAGGCAGGATCCAGCTGGGAGCTGGCAGCCAGCACAGCCCGGGAGCCTCTCCTGCCTGCCATCGCCTCCCGGGAAGGGCTCCCTGGCGCGGGGATGCCGGAGCAGCTGGCGGTGCCAGCCTGATGCTGCTGCCAGCGCCCGATCCCGGTGAGGCCAAACCTGCTGAGCAGGGCATCAGGGACACGGGGAGCTTCCCCAGCAGGGAATAAGCAGCTGGATGTGAAAGCTGAGACAGGAGAGCGCTCGAGTCCCAGCACGATGGGAGCACCTCGGCTTGGCTGCTGTCCCACCCCTCCTCTGCCTCCTGCCATCCCCTCCTTTCCCCCAGGGAGCTCAGGGAATGCTCAGGAGATCCTCAGCCAAGTCCTGCAGGGTTTGGATGGGCTAAAAACACCCTGTGGGCACCCAGGACTGACCTTCCCACCACCACGGGGTGGGCAACGAGCACCGCGGGGGAGTTGCCCACCAGGGCATCCTTGACCCCCCCAGCCTACAGCTCCAGGATGGAGAAGGGTCCCAAAGAGGCCTGGGAGCACCTGGACCAGGTGGAGGGGACAGGGAGGGACCCCCAACCTCTCCCTGTTCCTGCCTGGGCCGGGGGAGCTGACCCCGATGTGGGAGGAGCCTGTGGATGCTTCCCAGGGAAAAGGGAAAAGGAGGGAAGAGGCAGGTTCAGGGCCTTTTCTTACCTTTCTTCACTTTCTTCTCCTCGTCGCCTTCTCCTGCTCCCAGGAGGGTGAAGATAATCCCTGTCTGGGAGTTGATGCCCACGGCAGTCACCACCATCCTGCCCGAGCCCTCCATCACGTGGGTACCTGGCAGGGCAGGAATGCCATGGGCACACAGGTGAGACCCCCAGCTCCCATCCCACAGAATCCCAGACTGGTTTGGCTCGGAAGGGACCTTCAACCCCATCCTGTTCCACCCCCTGCCATGGGCAGGGACAACTTACCCTATCCCAGATTGCTCCAAGCACCATCCAGCCTGGCCTTGGACACCTCCCTGAGAGCAGGACCCACCCTGATCCCAGCCCAAACTCATCCCAGCCCTGAACCCTCACCTGACAGCAGCATGGGGTCTTTATCCATGGATTTCTTCACCTGGTCTGACTCCCCGGTCAGCGAGCTCTCATCTATCTTCAGGTCATTGCCCTGGATCAGGATCCCGTCTGCTGGCAGGAGATCACCTGGGAAAGGAGGAAAACCAGGGATCAGCCCGGCCTGGGCTCAGCCCTGCCTGCCCATCCCACAGGAATGCTCCAAAAGGATCCAAAACTCAGGCTCAGACCAGCTCTAGAGGGAGGAGAAGCAGCAGGTGGGGTTTGTAAGGGACAGGTGCAATCAAATGAAATCCAAGAGCTCTCAAATCCTTGCTGGAGAGTCCTGGGGAGGATTTTGCTTTGTGCTTCCCCATCTGGTTTGAATGAATCCTTCCCAGAGCTCCTGATGCAACCAAAATCCACTGTATCCACCTGCCAAGTATGGAATCAGGCCCTTGGGAAAACTAAACACGGTGCTGGATCAATCTCCTTCCTGAATGGGAGGAATATTCCCCCTGGGAAATGAGGAGCAGGGCCTGATTGATCCCAAGGGCTGCAGCTCCTGGATAAGGAAACATCCACCAGTACCTCCAGGCCAAGGAAATATTCCCCAACTACTCCTGGGTAAGGAAACATTCCCCAGCATCTCCTGGATAACAGAATATTCCCCAGCATCTCCTGGATGAGGAAATGTTCCCCAAAACCTCCTGGATAAGGAAACACTCCCCAACATCTCCTGGCCATGGAAATATTCCTCAACATCTCCTGGATAAGGAAATATCCTCAACAGGGGCAAGGCTGGGAAAATAAACTAATACAAACTGATAAAATAAACTAATTCTGATCCAGCAGCTCCTTAAAGCTCCAGGGCAAAAAGAGAAGGCGAGTGGAGCTCCACCACCTCCACGGGAGGAGCTGCTGTTTGTCCCCAAGGAAGAAGGGCTGGAGAAGTGTGGCATTCCCATCCTCTGGACAGAGAGACACAATTCTGTCTCTCAGGAGAAGCACAGGGAGAAGAAGAGAAAACAATCTTTCTCTCTGCTCCTTTGTTTTCCCCACGTGGAATGTGGTGTGGAGATCGTTTAGCTGCAGGGATTGCTGGGTTGGATTCTGGTGAAGGTTGTTTGGGTTCAATGACTATTTGGAAATATTTTGGGCAGGAGTAGGGAGCAGATCCTGGATTTATGGAATTCCAGACCTCTTTGGGTTGAAGGGACCTTAAATCCCATGCCATTCCATGGGCAGGGACAACTTCCATGATCCCAGGCTGCTCCAGCCTGGCCTGGGACACTGCCAGGGAGGCAGGGGCAGCCACAGCTGCTGTGTCGTGGGCTCTCAGCAGAGTCACGAGTTTGTAGTTAATTAGTTAGACAGGTAAGTAAGAAGTAAGTATGTAGATTAGTATAGTATCTCTTTAAATAGTATATTAATGTAATATAGTATAGTTTTAATAGTAAAGTATAGTAAATAGCATATTAATGGAAATAGTATATTCATGTAATAATTAATAGTATATTAAATACTATATTTCTGTAATATAGTATAGTTTTAACAGAATATCTATATAGTATATAAAGAGGATGTTAATGTAATATAGTATAGTTTTAATAAAGCAGATCCTTCAGCCTTCTGATCTGGAGCAGACATCATCATTTCTTCCCATCAGGGGTCACCTGATTTCTGATGGAGAAGCAGGGAGGAGGATCCCAGGGGAAGGACAGCCCCAGCTCCAGCTCCAGCTCCAGCCCCACCCCAGCTCCAGCCACAGCTCCAGCTCCAGCTCCAGCTCCAGCCACAGCTCCAGCTCCAGCTCCAGCTCCAGCCACAGCTCCAGCCCAGCTCCAGCCACAGCTCCAGCCCAGCTCCAGCTCCAGCCCGAGCCCAGCTCCAGCTCCAGCTCCAGCTCCAGCCCAGCTCCAGCTCCAGCCCCAGCCCAGCTCCACCCCAGCTCCAGCCACAGCTCCAGCCCAGCTCCAGCTCCAGCTCCAGCCACAGCTCCAGCCCAGCTCCAGCTCCAGCTCCAGCCACAGCTCCAGCCCAGCTCCAGCTCCAGCCCGAGCCCAGCTCCAGCTCCAGCTCCAGCTCCAGCCCAGCTCCAGCTCCAGCCCCAGCCCAGCTCCAGCCCAGCTCCAGCTCCAGCTCCAGCCCAGCTCCAGCTCCAGCCACAGCTCCAGCTCCAGCCACAGCTCCAGCTCCAGCCCCAGCCCCAGCTCCAGCTCCAGCCCCAGCTCCAGCCCCAGCTCCAGCTCCAGCCCCAGCTCCAGCTCCAGCTCCAGCTCCAGCCACAGCTCCAGCTCCAGCTCCAGCTCCAGCTCCAGCTCCAGCTCAGCTCCAACTCCAGCCCCAGCTCCAGCCCAGCTCCAGCTCCAGCTCCAGCTCCAGCCCAGCTCCAGCTCCAACTCCAGCCCCAGCTCCAGCCCAGCTCCAGCTCCAGCTCCAACTCCAGCCCCAGCTCCAGCCCAGCTCCAGCTCCAGCCCCAGCTCCAGCTCCAGCCCAGCTCCAGCTCCAGCTCCAGCCCCAGCCCCAGCTCCAGCTCCAGCCCAGCTCCAGCCCCAGCTCCAGCCCCAGCCCCAGCTCCAGCCCAGCTCCAGCTCCAGCCCAGCTCCAGCCCCAGCTCCAGCTCCAGCCTCACTCACCGTACTTGATCTGGGCGATGTCCCCCACCACGATCTCGGCCACGGGGATCTGGATCACCTGGCCCTTGCGGATCACCGTGAACTTCTGCTCCTGCTCGATGCGGCTCTGGAGGCCCCGGAACTGCTTCTCCTTGCTCCAGTCGTTGAAGGCCGTCACCAGCACCACGATGATGACGGAGAACAGGATGGCAGCGCCCTCGATCCAGCCCGCCTGCGACTCGCCCTCGTCCTCCACGCCGCCCGAGGACTGCCCGCACACTGCCCGAGAGAATTCCCGTGGGATAACCTCACACACTGCCCAGGATAACCCCAAACACTGCCTGAGAGAATTCCCGTGGCATAACCCCAAACACTGCCCAGGATAACCCCAAACACTGCCCGAGAGAATTCCCGTGGGATAACCCCAAACACTGCCCAGGATAACCCCAAACACTGCCCGGGATAACCCCAAACACTGCCCGAGAGAATTCCCATGGGATAACCCCAAACACTGCCCGAGAGAATTCCTGTGGGATAACCCCAAACACTGCCCGAGAGAATTCCTGTGGGATAACACCACACACTGTCCAGGATAACCCCAAACACTGCCCGAGAGAATTCCCGTGGGATAACCCCACACAAGAGAATTCCCATGGGATAAACCCACACATTGCCTGGAGAGAATTCCCCATTGGATAATTGCTCCTCCCCCAATGACCCCAAAGAAGGGGAGATGCCACCACCCAGTGCCCCCATCCCAAACCCCCACAGGGAACGGGGCAGATCCCATGAGTCTCCATCCCAAACCCCAGCTCCCACAGGGAATGGGCACATCCCACAGTGCCCATCCCAAACCCCTGTTCCCACAGGGAACGGGGCAGATCCTACAGTGCCCATCCCAAACCTCTGCTCCCATACGGAACAGGGCAGATCCCACAGTGCCCATCCCACATCCCTGCTCCCACAGGGCATGGAGCTGATCCCAAGATATCCCCATAGGGAACGGGTAGATCCCACAGTGCCCATCCCAGACCCCTGCTCCTACAGGCAACGGGCAGAGCCTGGAGTGCCCATCCCAAACCCCTGCTCCCACAGGGAACAGGGCAGATCCTACAGTGCCCATCCCAAACCCCTGCTCCCACAGGAAATGGGCAGAGCCCACAGTGCCCATCCCAAATCCCTGTTTCCACAGGGAACGGGGTAGATCCCAGAGTGCCCATCCCAAACCTCTGCTCCCATAGGGAACAGGGCAGATCCCACAGTGCCCATCCCAAACCCTGCTCCCACTGGGAATGGGGCACATCCCACAGTGCCCATCCCAAACTCCTGCTCCCAAAGGCAGTGGGCACATCCTAAGAGTCTCCATCCCAAACCCCTGTTCCCACAGGGAATGGGGCAGATCCCACAGTGCCCATCCCAAACCCCTGCTCCCACAGGGAATGGGGCAGATCCCAGGATATCCCCACAAGGAACAGGGCACATCCCAGAGTGCCCATCCCAAATCCTGCTCCCATAAGGAACAGAGCAGATCCCACAGTGCCCATCCCAAACCCCTGCTCCCACAGGGAATGGGCACATCCCACAGTGCCCATCCCAAACCCCCGCACCCACAGGGAATGGGGCAGATCCCACAGTGCCCATCCCAAACCCCTGCTCCCACAGGGAATGGGGCAGATCCCAGAGTGCCCATCCCAAACCCCTGTTCCCACAGGGAATGGGCACATCCCACAGTGCCCATCCCAAACCCCCGCACCCACAGGGAATGGGCACATCCCAGAGTCCCACAGGGAACAGGGCACATCCCAGAGTGCCCATCCCAAGGGACTCACGCTCGTTGTCCCCTCCCGGGGGGTGGTAGAAGGAGAGCCCCAGGGAGATGATGGCTGCGATCTCCAGGATGATCAGCGTCACGTCCTGCAGGGCCTCCCACACCAGCTGCAGGAACGTCTTGGCCTTTTTTGGGGGGATGAAGTTCTGGCCGAAGACCTGACGCCGCTTCTCCAGGTCCGTGGGGTTCCCAGACAGGCCTGGAGGGGTGGGGAAAACAGGGATGAGGGTAAATCCCACTCGTGTCCCTGTGGAATTCATCCTGGAGCAGCTCCCTGCCCGTCCAGGAGAACCTGAGGTGCTGGCAAAGTTCAAATAAATAAATAAATAAATAAATAAAAACGAATAAAATTAAAATATAAATAAAGTATATAAACCAATAAAACTAAATAAAATTAAAATATAAATAAAGTGTAAAGAAACTAAATAAAAATTAAAATATAAATAAATAAAGTGTAAATAAATAAAGTGTAAATAAACAAAGTAAATAAAAATTAAATTATAAATAAAGTATAAGCAAATAAATAAACGAAAAGCATAAATAAATCAAGTAAATAAAAATTAAAATATAAATAAAGTATAAAGAAGTAAATAAACTGAATAAAAATTAAAATATAAATAAATAAAGTATAAACAAATAAATGAAATAAAGTATTAATAAAGTGTAAACAAATAAAATATAAATAATAAATATAATATAAAACATAAATAAAGTATAAATAAATAAACAAAACATAAATAAAACATAAACAAAGGAATTAATTAATTTAAAAATACATCAGAAGATAAAATAAAAATATAGAAAAATATAAACAAATCGATCAAACTATAAACAAACCAAATTATGAACAAATAAATAACTAAATAAAGCAAAATATAAACGAACAAACAAATAATATATCAGGCTGCAGCCTGGCGAGTGCCCAGGTGCTGCCAGCTGGCACCGGCGGCCTTGTTTACATCAAATGAGCCATAAATCTGGGCAAATGTGGGCAATTCTGGGCAATTTGGGGCAATTCTGAGCAATTCTGGGCAAATGTGGGCAATTCTGGGCAAATGTGGGCAATTCTGGGCAAATGTGGGCAAATGTGGGCAAATGTGGGCAAATGTGGGCAATTCTGGGCAATTCTGAGCAATTCTGGGCAATTCTGAGCAATTCTGGGCAAATGTGGGCAATTCTGGGCAAATGTGGGCAATTCTGGGCAATTTGGGGCAATTCTGGGCGTGAGGATGGGGGGAAATGGGGAAAAAATGGGAATGAAAGGGAGCCTGAGCCCCTCCAGAGCCCTGCCAGGCAGCCACGGGTGGCAGCGGCAAGGTGGCCGTCGCTAATAAAGCCATAAATGCTCACGGGAGCAGTGGGGGACAGTGGCAAAGTGGCACGGCCACCACCACAAAGCCACAAGTGCTGAAGGGGTACCAGGACACGAAGCAGTGATGGTGACAGTGGCAAAGTGACACGGCCACCCCTATTAAAGCCATTAATGCTCATGGGGTCCCACCAGGCAGCAGTGGGGGACAATGGCAATGTGGCACAGCCACCACCACAAAGCCACAAGTGCTGAGGGGGTACCAGGACACGAGGCAGTGATGGTGACAGTGGCAATGTGGCATGGCCACCACCACAAAGCCACAAGTGCTGAGGGGGTACCAGGACACAATGATGGCAGTGATGGTGACAGTGGCAGTGTGACACAGCCACCCCCATAAAGCCACAAGTGCTGAGGGGGTACCCGGACACAATGATGGCAGTGATGGTGACAGTGGCAGTGTGACACAGGTGTGTCCCCGGACAGAGTCCCCCCCCTGCCCACCACCACCTTAAGGGACCCCTCCCTCCTGTCCTTCTCCACCTTAAGATGTCCCCAGGGCCGCTGCCAGGTCCCGGGATGCTCCGGGAATGGCCCTGGGCACATCCTGGTGGTGCCTGGAGCAGCCTGGCAGTGACAGGGGACCCGGGCCTGGCACTCAGGGGACAGCTACGAGTCATTCCAGGGGACACCTTCCTGCCAGCCCCGTGTCACTTTGGGGGCACCCCCCTGCCAGCCCTGTGTCACTCCAAGGGACACCCCCTGCCAGCCCCGTGTCACCCTGGGGACACCCCCCTGCCAGCCCTGTGTCACTTTGGGGACACCCCCCGCCAGCCCCGTGTCACCCTGGGGACACCCCCCTGCCAGCCCTGTGTCACCCTGGGGACACCCCCCTGCCAGCCCTGTGTCACTTTGGGGACACCCCCCTGCCAGCCCTGTGTCACTCCAAGGGACACCCCCCTGCCAGCCCTGTGTCACCCTGGGGGACACCCCCCTGGAAGCCCCGTGTCACTTTGGGGACACCTCCCTGCCAGCTCTGTGTCACCCTGGGGGACACCTCCCTGCCAGCCCTGTGTCACCCTGGGGACACCTCCCTGCCTACCCTGTGTCACTTTGGGGGCACCCCCCTGCCTACCTTGTGTCACTTTGGGGACACCCCCCTGGCAGCTCCATGTCACCCTGGGGGACACCTCCCTGCCTTCCTTGTGTCACTTTGGGGACACCTCCCCGCCAGCCCCGTGTCACTTTGGGGACACCTCCCTGCCAGCCCTGTGTCACCTGGGGGACATCTTCCTGCCAGCCCCGTGTCACCCTGGGGGACACCCCCTGCCAGCCCCATGTCACCCTGGGGGACACCCCCCTGCCAGCCCTGTGTCACTTTGGGGACACCCCCCTGCCAGCCCTGTGTCACCCTGGGGGACACCCCCTGCCAGCCCCGTGTCACCCTGGGGGACACCTCCCTGCCAGCTCCATGTCATTCCAGGGGACACCCCCCCGCCAGCCCTGTGTCACCCTGGGGGACACCTCCCTGCCTTCCTTGTGTCACTTTGGGGACACCCCCCTGCCAGCCCTGTGTCATTCCAGGGGACACCCCCCTGGAAGCCCCGTGTCACCCTGGTGGACACCTTCCTGCCAGCTCCATGTCATTCCAGGGGACACCCCCCTGCCAGCCCCATGTCACCCTGGGGGACACCTTCCTGCCAGCCCTGTGTCACCCTGGGGACACCCCCTGCCAGCCCCATGTCACCCTGGGGGACACCTTCCTGCCAGCTCTGTGTCACTCTGGGGACACCTCCCTGCCAGCCCTGTGTCACTCTGGGGACACCCCCCTGCCAGCCCTGTGTCACTTTGGGGACACCCCCCTGCCAGCCCTGTGTCACTCTGGGGACACCCCCCTGCCAGCCCCATGTCACCCTGGGGACACCTCCCTGCCAGCCCTGTGTCACTTTGGGGACACCCCCCTGCCAGCCCTGTGTCATTCCAGGGGACACCCCCCTGGAAGCCCCGTGTCACCTTGGGGACACCTCCCTGCCAGCCCCGTGTCACCTGGGGGACATCTTCCTGCCAGCCCTGTGTCACCCTGGGGGACACCCCCTGCCAGCCCCATGTCACCCTGGGGGACACCTTCCTGCCAGCCCTGTGTCACCCTGGGGGACACCCCCTGCCAGCCCCATGTCACCCTGGGGGACACCTTCCTGCCAGCCCTGTGTCACTTTGGGGACACCCCCCTGCCAGCCCTGTGTCACCCTGGGGACACCCCCCTGCCAGCCCTGTGTCACCCTGGGGGACACCCCCCTGCCAGCCCTGTGTCACTCTGGGGACACCCCCTGCCAGCCCTGTGTCACTTTGGGGACACCCCCCTGCCAGCCCCGTGTCCCCCAGGCCGGAGGAAGCAGCAGGATCGATCCCATCCCGCTCCCGCTGCGGCTCCAGCCCAGCTGCAGGGAGGGGACAGCTGGCAGCTGGCAGAGCAGCCGGGCTGTCCCCACCCAGCCATGACGAGGAGGCTGAGCAGGATCCTGGGATGTCCCGGCCTCAATTCCCGACCAGAGGGTGGAAAATGCGGCTCATGGCCACGAGCCGAGGGGACACACGTGAGGACACACGTGGGGACACACGTGGGGACACACAGGGACACGGGATGGTCCCACAGGACACGGCAGCCAGGAATCCCAAAGCAGATCCCACCCATGGGAATGATCCCAGGGCTGCCCCCCCACCCTCTCCAAGGAATTGGCGGGGGGGGATGGGGGTTCGATGGCTCTGTGCTGGCACAGGGAGGGTGACAAAGAGCTCATGCCACACAAATGCCACTGCAGGGTCTGGGGGACCGATTAGAAGGTGACAAAGAACAGCAGCCCTGGGCGGGTGCCACCCATGGGGCCACTGCAGACTCTGGGGTCAGGATTAGCACGGGAAATGGGGTAGAAATTTTGGGTGGAGGCCACACGTGACAGCAGGGAGCTGTCACCAGTCCCTGATCTGCCTGGGGACAGCAGCTGGGGGGTGGCACGAGGAGCCCCCCCGCAGGAATGGGGCCGGGGGCGGGTGAGTCAGGGTGGCTGTGCTGGCACCGGGCGCCCAGGGGACACGGGTGACTCAGAGGAGCCACCACCCGCTCGTGGCACCCCACGCCACCCCAAAGCCACTTCGGGAGCAGCCCCCAGGATTTGGCACCTCCTGGGGCAGAGCTGGAGCTGCCAGAACCAGCAGATCCCAAACTGACACCGGGGACTCCAGGGGCCACCCAAGGTGGGCTCTGGGGGACCATGGCCAGTGTTTGCCCACGAGGACAGTGCCAGGCTGGAGAGGGGACAGCCAGTCCTGCAGCACAGGGTGGTACCGAGGGTCAGGAGCTACACGGATCCAGGTGGGATCAAAGCACTCCAGAACACGGATCCTACAGCGGGACAGGGGTGCTGGCAGGACACCCCGGGCTGGCCCTGCTGGTGACATGCAGGACAAGGCCCCGTGCCACCCCAGCAGGGTGATCAGCAGAGGGACAATGAGAATGGGGATGGGGACAAACATCTGGGAGCAGGGACACGGAGCTGACCCTGCTCAGTGGGGTCAGACTGAGGTGCCGCAGGTTCCCTCGGGATTTTGCTCTTCCCAAAAATCCCCGAGGATTTGGAGGAGAGAACCTTTCTTTGCTCTCTGGGCTCAGCGGGATTTGGGACAGCTCAGCTCCACAGGAGGGATTTGCCAGGGACATCGGGGTGGGACTGAACCCTTCACCTCCCCTAAAAGAGCCTTTTGGGTTCTCCTCCTGCCTCTCCTCCCACCCCAAAGCAGCGTGATCCCACTTTGGCAAGGCCGACCACATTGTTTTGTGACCTGGGCTTTTTATTTCCACCGGGATTTCCCCCCCTTCTCTAACGACATCCCGATATTGTCTCTCCTTCCCGGTCCTGCTCGCAGCTGGAAAGCTGCAAATCCCCCCCTTGCAGCACTAAAAATATCCCACAGATAGTCACAGCTGAGTCCCCATCCCACAGCTTTAGGGCTGAGCCCCCATCCCGCATTTCCAGGGCTGTGTCCCCATCCCACAGATTGTCACAGCCGAGTCCCCATCCCACAGCTTTAGGGCCGAGTCAAAATCCCACATTTCCAGGGCTGAGTCCTCATCCCACAGCTCCAGGGCTCAGTCCCCATCCCACAGCTCCAGGGCTCAGTCCCCATCCCAGATTGTCACAGCTGAATCCCCATCCCACAGCTTCAGGGCCGAGCCCCCATCCCACAGCTCCAGGGCTCAGTCCCCATCCCACAGATTGTCACAGCTGAGTCCCCATCCCAACAGCTCCAGGGCTCAGTCCCCATCCCACAGATTGTCACAGCTGAGTCCCCATCCCAACAGCTCCAGGGCTCAGTCCCCATCCCACAGCTCCAGGGCTCAGTCCCCATCCCACAGCTCCAGGAAATCCCTCGGAGCTGGAATCAGGAGCCCTCTGTCCCTGCACCCCCTCAGTGCCAGGGAAGGCTCCACTGCTGTGCCAAGGCGCCCCCAGTGCCACCAGTGCCACCAGCCTCGCTGATGAGGGGACCCCAAAAGCCAGCCCAGCCCCAGTGAGGGCAGAGGTGCCACCCTGAGATCCTCCCAGAGGTGACCCCAGGGGTCACTGCCACCACTCCAGCTGCGCTGCCCAGGTTTTCCTTGGAGCATCCTCAGACCAGGAGGGGCCTGGGCCCATCTCCCCATCCCTGGGTGCATCCCCTACCCCCTTTGGGCACCTGGCCACCTCGCCAGCGCCCTCCAACCTTTACACCTCCCCTCCCACCCCGTAACTCTGTAAATGATTAAACAGGGAACAGCTGGAGAGGCAGCTGGGTGTGGGGAGGAGCTCCTCACCCCATCCCGCATCTCTGACAATCCCAGAGGTGACAACCCCAGACCATGGGACAGCCACTGGAGACACCGTCTTCAAGTGTCACATTCATGTGGTTCCATCCCAAAAGTGACACCCCAAGACCACATGACAGCCACTGGAGCCACCACCCTCCAGCATCACCTTCACATGGCTCCATTCCAGAGGTGACAACCCCAGACCATGGCAGCCACCACCCACGGACATCACCTCCATGTGGATCCATCCTGGAGGTGACAATCCCAGACCTTGGGAGCTACCACCCTTGGATGTCACCTTCACATGGCTCCATGCTGGAACTGACAACCCCAGAGATGAGAACCCCAGACCATGGCAGCCACCACCCTCGAGTGTCACCTTCACATGGCTCCATCCTGGAGGTGACAACCTCAGAGGTGACAACCCCAGAGATGAGAACCCCAGACCATGGCAGCCACCACCCTCGAGTGTCACCTTCACATGGCTCCATGCTGGAGGTGACAACCTCAGAGGTGACAACCCCAGAGATGAGAACCCCAGACCATGGCAGCCACCACCCTCGAGTGTCACCTTCACATGGCTCCATCCTGGAGGTGACAACCTCAGAGGTGACAACCCCAGAGATGAGAACCCCAGACCCTGGGAGCCACCACCCTCGAGTGTCACCTTCACATGGCTCCATGCTGGAGGTGACAACCTCAGAGGTGATAATCCCAGACCTTGGGAGCCATCATCCTTGTACATCACCTTCACATGGCTCCACCCTGGAAGTGACAACCCCAGACCCTGGGAGCCACCACCCTCCAGCATCACCTTCACATGGCTCCATCCCGGAGGTGACAACCCCAGACCATGGCAGCCACCATCCTCAGGTGTCACCTTTGCATGGCTCCATCCTGGACGTGATAACCCCTGAGGTGACAACCCCAGACCCTGGGAGCCACCACCCTTGGACATCACCTTCACATGGCTCCATCCTGGACGTGATAACCCCTGAGGTGACAACCCCAGACCCTGGGAGCCACCACCCTTGGACATCACCTTCACATGGCTCCATCCCGGAGGTGACAACCCCAGACCATGGCAGCCACCATCCTCAGGTGTCACCTTCGCATGGCTCCATCCTGGACGTGATAACCCCTGAGGTGACAACTCCAGACCCTGAGAGCCACCACCCTTGGACATCACCTTCACATGGCTCCATCCCGGAGGTGACAACCCCAGACCATGGCAGCCACCATCCTCAGGTGTCACCTTTGCATGGCTCCATCCTGGACGTGATAACCCCTGAGGTGACAACCCCAGACCCTGGGAGCCACCACCCTTGGACATCACCTTCACATGGCTCCATCCTGGAGGTGATAACCCCTGAGGTGACAACCCCAGACCCTGGGAGCCACCACCCTTGGACATCACCTTCACATGGCTCCATCCTGGAGGTTGCACCCCCAGAGGTGACAACTCCAGCCCACGGCAGGGCCACTCACCTTCGACCGGCGACGTCTTCAACCTCTTGCAGACGTTCTGGACGCCGCCATAGGAGTCGTTGAGCCGGGCCACGGCCTCGGCGCTCCTCAGCTCCATGAGGTTCCTGAGCTCCACCAAGGAGCACCCAAAGTCCCCCTCATGGTTGCCCTCGGCCACCGAGTTCCCGGGGTGGTGGTCGGCCACGTTGTTCGTCATCTTGTCACAGTGACGGTGCCACCGGCGCGGCGCTCCTGGGGCGGCCTCGCTCGCGGCTCCGGCGGCTCCGGGGGGGGATGCTCCGTGCGGCCCCTTCCCTGGGGGCTTCCCGGGGGGAACGGGCGGCTCTATCCGAGCCCAAGTTGTCGGGATGAAGGTGTAAACAGGATGTGCATGTTACCGCGGAGGCGACCTTAGCAACGCCCGGCGTGCAGCTCCTGCAGCGGGAGGAGGAGGAGGAGGAGGAGGAGGAGGGCTCCCTGGATACCACAGCAACTGGAGCTGCGAAAACAACCGTGGGAAACAAAAATATCGGCGTTAGGAGGGCTTGGGAAGGAGCGAGGCGCCCCATGGGGTGGGAGAGGGGAGCGGCGCTACCCCAAGGGGGGGATTTTCAGGGAGAATGCGGTGTCAGCGTGGTTTGGGCAGAAATTCCTGGGTGAGAAGTTGAGCTCGGGGTGTGGAGCAGGGGAAAGCCGCAGCTGCGGGGCCGGGCAGGAAAGGAGCCCAGGTGGTTCTTCACTTTCAGCCCAGACAAACCCTCCCGTTGACTTTGGGTTAAAAATACCCCTCGGCAGTGGGAAACAGCTGCTTCCTCCCCTGGGCAGGACGTGGGGGCCAGAGCATCGCTCCCCGCCCTGCCAGCAGGTAGGGAATGATCCCAATATCCCAAAATCCCAATAACCCAGTATCCCAAAATCACAATGTCCAAATATCCCAATATCCAAATGACTCAATATCCAAATGTCCCAATATCCCAAAATCCCAAATTCCTGATATCCCAAATTCTCAAAATCCCAATATCCCAAATTCCCAATATCTCAATGTTCCAATATCCCAAATTCCCGATATCCCGATATCCCAATGTCTCAAAATCCCAATACCCCAATATCCCAAATTCCCGATATCCTGATATCCCGGTATCCCAATATCCATAGCAAAGGGGCTGCAGCACCCCATGGGCTCTACATCAGCTGGGAGACGCCACGGGAACCATAAAAGAGAAGAGGGAAGTGGCAGAGAAGCCCCCAAAACCCGGGAGTTTGTTGGAAATCGAGGCTTTTCCTTTAATGACCTGTTCCAAGGTGGCTCCCTGAGGGCAGCGAGCGGCTCCCAGTGTCCCTAAGAGCTGCCACCCAGGTCACAACACCCCAGCGAGGACAGGGGAGCCCCAAAAACACTTCAACCAAGCCAGGCAAGGACCACGAGCATCCCACAGCTCCCCCATTCCTCAGGGATTTGGGGGCTGGGATTTCCTGCTGGCATTTCAGAGTTCTAGGGACAAATAGGGACATGGAGGGAACAGCACAGGCCAGAGGGAAAAAGGGCTTTTTGTCAGCCAGGGTTAGCTGTGTTCCCAAGCTCCAGGGAAGCTCCCGGCACTCCAGAGGCAAAAAGGCTGCAAGGGGAGGCTCTCATGGAGAGAAAATTAAATCTTTCTGAGGGCAAAATAAATAAAGAACAACAGGGGAACGGCCACTCCGGCAGCATCCGCCCCAGACGGGGCCCAGAACAGGCTGGGGAGGGACAGGGGAGGACAGGAGGGAGGAGGGAGAACGTCCACGGCTGATCCCAGAACACACGGGGTGCACCAGCCCTCACAAACCCCACAGGAAGGCACCAAATCAGCCCCAGGGCTGTCCCAAACTGCCCCGTCCCAAACTGCCCCGATTCCAGCCCCAGGGCTGTCCCAAACTGCCCCGTCCCAAACTGCCCCGATTCCAGCCCCAGGGCTGTCCCAAACTGCCCTGATTCCAGTTCCAGGGCTGTCCCAAACTGCCCTGATTCCAGCCCCAGGGCTGTCCCAAACTGCCCCGTCCCAAACTGCCCCGATTCCAGCCCCAGGGCTGTCCCAAACTTCCCCGTCCCAAACTGCCCCGATTCCAGCCCCAGGGCCGTCCCAAACTGCCCCGATTCCAGCCCCAGAGCTGTCCCAAACTGCCCTGATTCCAGCCCCAGAGCTGTCCCAAACTGCCCCCTCCCAAACTGCCCCAATTCCAGCCCCAGGGCTGTCCCAAACTGCCCCGTCCCAAACTGCCCCAGTTCCAGCCCCAGGGCTGTCCCAAACTGCCCCAATTCCAGTCCCAGGGCTGTCCCAAACTGCCCCAATTCCAGCCCCAGGGCTGTCCCAAACTGCCCTGATTCCAGTTCCAGGGCTGTCCCAAACTGCCCCGATTCCAGCCCCAGGGCTGTCCCAAACTGCCCCAATTCCAGTCCCAGGGCTGTCCCAAACAGCCCCGTCCCAAACTGCCCCGATTCCAGCCCGAGCCACAGGGACTTTTCAATCTCTGGGGCAGCACAAGCCCAAAGAACCAAACCCTCCCTGCCTGGCCCTCCTTATCCCGCCAGCAGCACCCCCAGGGCAGCTCCCGGCGTTATCAGGGCACCACAGGCACCAACTGAACCTCGGGGACAGCAGTGACACCGTCAGAATGTCCCCACCTCGGGAGGGACCTGTGCCCCAGCTGCAGGGAGGGGGGGAGCACGGCAGGATTGGGGAACAGGGATGGGGACACAGGGATGGGGACACAGGGATGGAAGGACACAGGGATGGAAGGACACAGGGATGGAAGGACACAGGGATGGAAGGACACAGGGATGGGGACACAGGGATGGAAGGACACAGGGATGGAAGGACACAGGGATGGAAGGACACAGGGATGGGGACACGGGGATGGGGACACGGGGATGGGGACACGGGGTTGGAAGGACACGGGGTTGGAAGGACACGGGGATGGGGACACAGGGATGGGAAGAACACAGGGATGGAATGACACAGGGATGGAAGGACACAGGGATGGAAGGACACAGGGATGGGAACATGGGGATGGAAGAACAGGGATGGGTGCACAGGGATGGAAGGACACAGGGAGGGGGACACAGGGATGGGACTAAGGGATGGGGAAACAGAAGTGGGGAGAACAGGGATGGGGACACAGATGGGAAGAACACAGGAATGGGGACACACGGATGGGACGCAGGGATGGAAGGACACAGGAACGGGGACACACGGATGGGACACAGGGATGGGAAGAACACAGGGATGGGAAGAACACAGGGATGGGGACAACACAGGAATGGGGACAACACAGGAATGGGAAGAACACAGGAATGGGAAGAACACAGGGATGGGGACACAGGGATGGGAAGAACACAGGGATGGGAAGAACACACAGATGGAAGGACACACGGATGGAAGGACACACGGATGGAAGGACACTGCAGCTCCCAGGACACCCAAGCTCCTCGGGCCAGAGCGTTGCTGCTGCCTCATCCAGCAGGGATCCCTGCCCATCCCCAGCCCCGCTATCCCACGGCTCCTCGTGGAGCTGAGCTCATCCATCCCTGCAAGGCAGCAGCTCCCAGCAGCGGGAAGCAGGAGGTGGCAGGCCCAATTAAGCAGGCTCCTGCTGATTAAGAGAAAAAACGCTAATTCCCCCACCCCACCACGCTCATTTCCTCCTCTTTCATAGCAACCAGCGCTGTCTGAGGAGCGCTCAGAGGTTAAGAGGGAGATAGTTAATTAATACTGTAATAGCCTAGCCCTTAATTACCCCTGACAGAGCTCAGGGGGCAGCGTTCAGCACCATCCCCACGTCCCACTGCGAGATTCCAGCCTGGAATTCGCTCTGCTCTCGGGGGAAAGGACAGACCCAGCACCATCCCCATGTCCCACTGCGAGATTCCAGCCTGGAATTTGCTCTGCTCTCGGGGGAAAGGACAGACCCAGCACCATCCCCACATCCCACTGCAAGATTACAGCCTGGAATTTGCTCTGCTCTTGGGGGAAAGGACAGACCCAGCACCATCCCCGCATCCCACTGCGAGATTCCAGCCTGGAATTCGCTCTGCTCTCGGGGGAAAGGACAGATCCAGCACCATCCCTGTGTCCCACCCTGTAATCCCAGCCTGGGACCGAGGTGTGGGATGGCTCCTGTCTGCTCTGAGCATCCTCCCCCAGCCCTTTTGGGATCACAGCCCCGTTCCCAGCCCTGCCCCATCCCACCAGCACAGGCTCCCTGGCCGAGCTGGGAAGGATGCACCCGGATCAGAGCCATCGCTCTGAGGAGCCCCCAGTGACTCCAGCAGGTTCTGTCCTTCACTCTGGGAATCCATTCCCAGAGCCCCCAGGCCCTGGAGAGGAACAAATTCTCCCTGAGGGAAGAAAACAGCCCAGGAGGGAGAGGACCCGAGTGCCCTGTGCTGGCACCAGCTGTGTCACCTCCCAGATGCCATCCCTGAGCTGGCAGGAGTTGGGGATCCACCCCGGAGCCTGGCGGGGTGTGAGGGGAGGAAGGAGAGGAGTGTGAGGGGAGGAAGGAGAGGAGTGTGAGGGGAGGAAGGAGAGGAGTGTGAAGGGAGGAAGAAGCGTGCAGGCTCCAGGCAGGAGGAGCTGGCGAGGAGCGGCGGAGCCGGTGCTGCAGCTGAACCTGCCCGGAATAATAAACGGCAGCCACGGCACCTCCGTCCTGCCAGGGACAGTGCCCGCAGCCAGGGCCACCGCCCGAGCGTGGCCTGTGCCCACCCCAGCCCCAGGACCTGCTGGACTCAACCTCGGAGACCGCATAGCGCTTGAAAAGCGACGAGGAAAAATGAATCAGCTGCAGGTGCCACAAGTGGCAACTTCAGCCACGCCGTGGGTGGCCCTGATGCCATGCTGGTGGCACCAGGAGCCTGGCATGTGCCAGCAGCAGCCGTGGTTGGGTCCCTGGGTGAGGACAGGGATCTTCCTGCCTCAGGACATCGGATCAGATCCCGATGGACAGCGGGAGCACTGCTCCATCCTCCCACGGATGATCAGAGATGGAGCAATCCCTGCCCAAGCTCAGGAGGTTTTTCCATTGATCCACGAAGGAGGATGAAATCCATGCCCCAGCTGGGACATCTCCCACCACCAGGCCAAGGAAAAGCATCACCAGCCACCACATTCCCTGCCCAGAGCCACAAATGCCAGCTTGGATCAGGTGGATCAAGGTGGCATCACCTTCCCCAAGCACCTGGATCCCAGCCCCACACTCTGCCCCTCTCAGCAGCACCCACCAGGGTCCATCTCCTCTCCCAGTTTGGGAATGGGGTGTTGGGAACACTTGGCTGCTGGAGGTTGCCATGGCAAACTCAATGTAAAGCTGTCAGGGATGCTGTTTATGTTGCCAAGTGGGGAGGAAGGGAAAAAAAATAATAAAAATTAAAAAAAAAAAAAAACAACTCCCCCAACATTACCCTTCCTTGGCTCGGGTTTGAGATTTTTTTCTTGTTGGGACTCTGAAGCTGCATCTGCAGCGGGATGAGAGAGGCTGCACGGACAGGGCCGTTCTCCAGATGGACAGACGGACTCCACGAGCCAAAGTAGCCAATTAAAGCAGTAACAAAACGGCCTTGGAGCACCTTTGCTGCCCTGCCGGCTGCAACTGCCCCTGGAGAGGCCACACTGCTCTCCCTCCCCAGCAGGACCCCACTCACTCCCCTGCGAGCTGGGCCCACGTGGGAGCGGGGCTGCGGGGTCACAGGGAGCTGAAAATCCTCTGGAATGGCTGAATCCAGGGAGGAATCACCGGGAGGGACCCGTGCGGTGCTGCCGTCACCGGGGGTGGGTTGAGGAGGGGACGAGACCCCCCCGCAGCCCCCCGGAGCCAGCGGAGACACCTTCCCAGTGGGAATGTGGGAGCAGGGCTCCGCACTGGGACCTGGGCACCGCCGTCCTGCCCCACGCCAACAGGTGACAGCCTTGGGGACAAGGGAGGGCACCGGGGGAGGGGGCACAGCGGGGCTGAGGCGGGTCCCTGTGCCACCAGGACCCCACGTGGAGCGCGTGGCGCGCAGCCCGCGGTGCCAGCGGCTCGTGGGGGGTTTCACGGGGTCCCCGGTGCCCACCTTCGGAGCCGGCGCGGAGCCCCGCGGGCAGCGGGGGGGGGACCCATGGGGGCCCCTCCCGTGCACACTCACCAAATCGCAATGTGCAGATGGCAGCGGCTCCCGCTCCTGCTCCTGCCTGTTCCCAGCAACACCCCTGGCAAGGGAAGCCTTCCCTCCTTAACCCCTCCGGCGCCGGGCGAGGCCACCCGCAGGGGACACCGCGGGGGTGTCACCTCCCCTGCGGCGGGGAGGAGACAAACCTCACAGGGACAAACCTCATGCTCAGGGCTGGCTCGCAGGGTCAGGGGACATCCCAGCCGGGATTGTCACCCTCGGGGTGCAGAGCTTCCAGGGCAGGAGGGGCAGGGTGGCAGAAGGTCACGGTGGCGGAACTCCATCCTGGTGCCACGGAGAGGCGAAGGGGACAAGGCAGGCTGTGACAGCCCGGACAGACCCCCGGACACTCAGGGACCTTGTGCCAGTTCAGGAGGACCTGTCCCCTTCCCCCGGTCACGCCGGTGTCCCCTCGCCCCGCTCCCTGCCCCGGGCGGCTGCAGGTGCCGAAAGCAGAAGCGGTGGCACCCGGGGACAGCCACCTGTGGCACCCGCGGGATGTCCCCTCCTCCCGCCGCAGCATCCGCTTCCTCCGCCAGGGGTGGGGACAGCGACACTGCCCTGCCCGGAGGGGGGCCCCGACAGCGACACCCCCGCCACACCTTGGGGACACTCCAGAGCCAAAGCCTGGCACGGGGGACACCGCGGTGACGGCCAGACCCGCTCGTTCCTGGCGGGGCAGAGGGGGAAGGAGCCCGCAGGCTCCATCCTGTGATGCGGGGGGATAAACGTCGCGGGGGGGGATAAACGTGGGGGGAAAGCCCTGGAAAAGGAGCAAGGAAAACGCCCAGGAAGCGCTGGGGCCTCACGGAGCGCGGCGGCAGCAGCAGCGCTGTGCCAGGGAAACTGAGTCACCGGCCGAGTGACAAAGCAGCCACGGAGCAGTGGCGGAGCCCAGGGCGCGGGGCTGGGGCTGCAGCCCGGGAATTCCTGCGGGAATTCGCTGCTGGGATCCGACCCCTGAGGCTGCTCTCGCCAGCCCCCGCGGGCAGGGCAGGGCAGGGCAGGGCAGGGCAGGGCAGGGCAGGGCAGGGCAGCCTCGCCCCGTCCCGCAGCCCCGCGGGTCCCCGCGAGTGCCAATTCCCGTCTCCCGCAAGTGACAATTCCCGCCGCTCCTCCGCACCTCCCCGTCCGCGACAGCGGGCTGGGGACGAGGGAGGGGACACGCCACGGCCACCGCAGGCTCAGGGTGCCACACGCTGTCGCCAGGGAGCCGCTGGCCCCGCGGTGTCACCGTCACCCCCGGTGACAGCCCCGTAGTATTTCCTCCCACACGGCTGTGCCAAGCGCACAATTCCCGGTGCCAGCAGCGCAGCCACGGGGCTGCCACGTGCAGGGCACAAGGCTGGGGGCCTGTCCCCAAACCAGCTGTCACCCCCTTGGCCGCAGATCCTCGTCCCTGCACAGGTGACACCAACGGTGGGGAGGCCACCAGAGCATTGTCCCATCCCTGGCTGCGTCACACCATCCTCCTCCTCCTCCTCTCCTTCCTCCTGCCAGGCCATGGGACCAACAGGAGGGATGGCAGCAGGGCCAAGGTCACAGGGAAAGCAGAAGGAAAAGGCAGGAGGAGGTGACATTCCCCAAAATGAATGTCCCTGCCGCCACCCTGCAGGGCACTCACGCGGCCGCCACCACCCCGCTCATTCCAGCTGCCCTGGCTCCCATTTTGCTCCTATTTTGCCTCCTGCTAATTGACGTTGGAAAACTGCTGGGTTTTGGCGTGCCCAAGGCAGCAATTAACTCCTGCAAAGGGCAGGGAAGAGGCTGGAGGCGGAACGCTGGGCACGGCCTTGGCATGGATGCGGCGATCCACGACGTGGCTCCTTAAATCCTGCTGCCCTGAGCCCCAAAACCTGCACCCCTGAACCCCCAAACCCACAGCCCTGAGCCCCCAAACCCCACAGCTCTGAGCCTGCTGCCACCAGGGGCTGTGACAGCCCCGGCTGGTGCTGTCCAGGCCTCCAAAAGCGTCACATCCACGTGCCAAAGCCAGCGGCGCAGCTGGCGGTGCCGGGGGTCAGGAATCTGCCCTCGCCCCCGGCCGGGGCTTCCCCGAGGCCCAGGAATTCCAGGGAGGGTGGAAGCAAAGGAAAAGCAGGGAGCCTCCAGGCGAGCTGTCAGGGGGAACGTTTCCATCTAAGGCCTTGGTATTTCTCTGGCGGCGCCTGCACTAAATCAGCGCCGCTCCTCTCATTATTCTCTCGTGCTTTACAAGGTAGCACGGCCGGTGCAGGAATGCAGGAGCACGGGGAGCAAAGCCAGCCTCTCCTGCAGCAGCAAACACCTGCAGGCCTCACCCTCTGCAGGGGCACAGCATCCCCTGGGCAGCCCCTCTGCCACCTCCCGAGCAGCCTCGGCACTTTGAACACCAGAATGGTTTTGTTTGTGATCGTCTGGCCACCAAAATCAGAGAACACGGCTTTCACCTGCCGAGTGCAACACCCAGAGGATTTTAATAGGGACATGGTGTAGTGCTGGATCTGGTACTGCTGGCTTAAGGATTGGACTTGACAATCTTAAAGATCTTTCCCAACCTCAACAATTCTGTGATTCTACTCAGGAGCCCTCAGGTAGGGAGGAGTTGGGCTGCCTTGCTCTTTGCTCTGCATCTCTCCCTCTCTCCCCAAATTAACCTGGTCCCTGGAGGCGACAGTGGCACAGCCCCGGTGCTGCCAGGTTGGGAGGATTGTCCTGGATGCCAGCACGAGGTTTTGTCCACTCCTTCTCCATCCCACCTGGCACCAGGAAATGGGTTCTTCCCAGCCTGGGAGCACTGGGAAGCCGGCATGGGGTGATGTGGCAGCGGCTGGCACACAGTGGGTGACCCTTCTCTCCTCTCTTCCCTTCCCTCCGGGCAGATCTGCTGCAGGGAGGTGTCCAGGGCAGCAGCTCCCAGCCCGCTGCCCCCTCCACCTCTCCTCCCTCCTCCAGACCCATGCTGGGCTTGGCTTAGCGCTGATTCACAGCCCAGAGCAAGTCCAAAGCCGAGGTTTGGGATTTGGGACTGGAGGATGGAAACAAGGCAGCAAACCAGGCCCTGGGGCTGCTCTGGCAGCACCTCCAGGATGGACACGGAGCAGCGGCCACATCCCAGCCCTACCAGAGCCACCTGGACCCTCCCAGTTCCTGGCACACCTGGCCAGCAGGGAGGTGACACCGAGAATCCTGGCAGGATGGGGATCCCATTGGCAGGGAGATGCTGCAGCCCCAGCACTTGGATGCTGTCCTGAGATGTCCCTGAGGAGCAGGAGAGGCCAGGGAAAGGCTGGGGGCAGTGTCCGAGCTGGCCAGGCCGGAGCAGAGGCCACAGGGCCGAGGGCAGGAGGGAGGAGCCCGGAGCCCTCTGCTCCAGAGCCGTTCCTGGGCACAGCCCCAACCAGGATTTTGGATTTTTGCATCCCAGGACAGCGGGATTTTGACAGGAGCTGGGGCAGAGCCTGGTGGATCCCAGCCCAGGGCAGGGATGCTCCTGCCATTCCCAGCCCTCCCATGGGATGGGGCAGCCCAGGAGCAGTTGGTGTCCAGCTCATCTCCCCACACACCTGACAGCCCCAAACAGCAGAGATCCCATCAATCCCGACTCCCACCTTCCCACATCCCGTTCGGAAAGCGCAGGAATTTCAAACGCGGCTTAAATGAAATCAAACCCAGAGCACGGGGCAGTCCGAGAGGCAAAACAACACTCGGGGGACAGGAGAGCCACCGGGCAGGACAGGAGGACACAGGCACGGTATTTTTAGCAGGATTACACAGGGACAGGGGATTCCTACCCCGAAGATCCCTGGGGGCTGAAAATAAGGCCCGTCACTTCCTCCAGGAGCAGCCGGGGGAAGCATCTGCTGCTCCGGGAAGGTGGCAGGAGGAGAGGGGCAGCCAGTGGGTTTTGGGGTGCCCGGGACACCCTGGGGCAGCGGGGGGCACCTGGTGGCTCACCTTGTCACCGCCGGGAGCTGCTTCCTCTTCCCTGCTCCGTGAAGAATCCCGTGGGAAAAAAAAAAAAACCAAACCGGCAGCAATCCCTCCCAAAAAATGCCCCTCTGGAGCACAGCGGGGGAAACTGAGGCAGGAGAGGCGGAGCTGGTGGGACACCAAAGGGAAAGTTTGGGGATCCCCTAAAGCTGGGGATGTGCCAGTAGGGGATCCCCAACAATTCCAGATGTGCTGTAGGGGAACCCCAACAATTCCAGAGCGGGAAGGGCGCTCCAGCACCCAGATGCCGAGGGTGGCAGCAGCCCTGGGGACACGGGGAAGGGCTGGGGACAGCAATGCCCCTCCTGCCACCGCCACCACGTGAGCCGGGATGGGTGTCCCTGCTCCCAGCTCCGAGAATTCCTGCTCTGGATCACATCCCTGCCGGCCACCCCGTAACTCCTGCCAGCCCGGCTAGCTCGGATCCCTCTCCCCACACTCCTCCAGCCCTAAATCCATACTTTCCCAGCAAAAAAAAAAAAAAAAAACAAACCCAAAAAAAACCCAAAAAACCTGAGCCCAGCGCGGATTTTCTAATGGACAAATCGGCAACAAGGGATGGGAGAGGGCTAAAAAAAAAAAAAAAAATTAATTAAATAATAATAATAAAAAAAAGTCTGCGAGTGCTTTTCACTGCTGCAAAGGGTTAAAAAAATAAAGTCGGGAAAAGCGATAGGAAAAACACACGCGGCTCCCAGGGAAGAACTCGCCGGCTGCTCCCGTTTCCCTTCCCAACATGCCCCGCTCCTGGGAAAGTGTGGGCTGTTTTCCATATATAACTGCGAACTGTTCCATGCAGTAAGAAGTCTAATTAAAGGGAGCCAGGCGAGCAGGGGAAGGAGATATTTATCCCGGAGAAAAGAACCCCCATCCTCAAAATCCTAAATGCAGACCCTCGCCCAGCAAGGGGGGGAAAAAATAAAATTCCTGTGGTGGTGGTGTGGAGATCGTAAAAATAAAAAGAAAAAAAATAAAAAATAAAAAAAAAAAGAAAAAACAGGCAGGAGAGGCAAATCAAAGCTTGGAAAATATGGAGAAATAGGAGGGGAGAGCCAGATGGGCCAGGAGAGCATGGGGAGGGGCAGGGCAAGGAGGAGAGAAAGCTCCTCCGAGCTGGGATGAGCTGGGAGTGAGGTGGGAGGGGGCACAGGTACCCCCCGGGAGCCTCCCAGGGTCCTCCTTCGCCCCGAGGTGGGAGAAGCGAGGATTTGAGCAAACAGCAGGAATCGGCTTGGAAAATAAATAAGAAAGCGAAAATCTACGCGGGCGGGAAGGGGCTGGGGGGTGGGAAATGCCTGGAGGCACCGGGAGGGACCCAGGGAGGGTGGGAGAGGCTGGGAGGGAAGGGGCACCACCCTGGGCACCCATCCCGGGCACCCACCCGCTCAGGGGGTGACCCACAGGGTCTCACCCCACCCCGACACCCCGGCCCAGCTGAACCCCACCGGTGTTTTGGGGGAACTGTCTCTTCCCGCGTCCAGAGGGATGGAAAAAAAACCTTGGAAAAACCCTGGGTGTGCTTTTCAGAGGCGCTTTGTTCGAGCTGTGCTTCCCACCAGCGCCAGGCACTGCCCTAATCCAGAGCAGGCACCGCATTCCCGGTTACCGGGGCTTGTCCAGGGGGAGCCAGAGCAATTAAACACCGTTATCGGGCTTCAATTAAGTGCTGATTACATGAGTTTGGGGAAAGGCACCACCACCACCATCATCACCATCATCACCATCATCACGGGCGAGGATTCCAACTGGATGAGGCTCTTTGCTCCCTAAAATTGCACTTTGTCCTGTTGCCACCCCGCAGTCACTCCGATCTGGAGCCACTGAGTTTGGGGTGTCATTCCCAGCCCTGTCAGTCATTCCCAGCCCTGTCAGTCATTCTCAACCCTGTCAGACATTCCCAATCCTGACATTCCCAGCCCTGACATTCCCAGCCCTGTCAGTCATTCCCAGCCCTGATATTCCCAATCCTGACATTCCCAACCCTGACATTCCCAACCCTGACATTCCCAGCCCTGTCAGTCATTCCCAACCCTGACATTCCCAGCCCTGACATTCCCAGCCCTGTCAGTCATTCCCAACCCTGACTTTCCCAGCCATGTCAGTCATTCCCAACCCTGACATTCCCAGCCCTGTCAGTCATTCCCAGCCCTGTCTTTCCCAACCCTGACATTCCCAGCCCTGTCAATCATTCCCAGCCCTGTCATTCCCAACCCTGACTTTCCCAACCCTGTCAGTCATTCCCAGCCCTGATATTCCCAATCCTGACATTCTCAGCCCTGACATTCCCAGCCCTGTCAGTCATTCCCAACCCTGACATTCCCAGCCCTGTCAGTCATTCCCAACCCTGACATTCCCAACCCTGACTTTCCCAGCCCTGTCAGTCATTCCCAGCCCTGTCATTCCCAACCCTGACTTTCCCAGCCATGTCAGTCATTCCCAACCCTGACATTCCCAGCCCTGTCAGTCATTCCCAGTCCTGTCATTCCCAACCCTGACATTCCCAGCCCTGTCAATCATTCCCAGCCCTGTCATTCCCAACCCTGACTTTCCCAACCCTGTCAGTCATTCCCAGCCCTGATATTCCCAATCCTGACATTCCCAGCCCTGACATTCCCAGCCCTGTCAGTCATTCCCAACCCTGACATTCCCAGCCCTGTCAGTCATTCCCAACCCTGACATTCCCAGCCCTGTCAGTCATTCCCAGCCCTGTCAGTCCCAACCCTGACATTCCCACCCCTGTCAGTCATTCCCAGCCCTGACATTCCCAGCCCTGACATTCCCAGCCCTGTCAATCATTCCCAGCCCTGTCATTCCCAACCCTGACTTTCCCAACCCTGTCAGTCATTCCCAGCCCTGATATTCCCAATCCTGACATTCCCAGCCCTGACATTCCCAGCCCTGTCAGTCATTCCCAACCCTGACATTCCCAGCCCTGTCAGTCATTCCCAGTCCTGTCATTCCAAGCCCTGTCATTCCCAGCCCCACCTCCACACCCCCGCCCTGCATCCCAGCAGTCCTGACCTGCCATCCTGTTTATGCCGCATCCAACCCCACGTGCTCCCCCCTCCCAGCTGCACCAGTAACCCCGGCAAACTGGGATATCCCTTCCCTCGGATAGACGTCCCTGCAAGGAGGGATCGGGGCCTTCCAGCCCCTCGTGCACGGCCCCAAAGCCAGGCTTTGCCATAAATGTGCCATAAATCCCAGCTAACCAAAAAAAAAACAAACTGCCTGCAATGATGCTGGGATGGAATCCCACAATGGTCTGGGATGAAAGAGACCTTAAAGCTCATCCCATTCCCTGGGCAGGGACACCTCCCACTATCCCAGGGAGCTCCAAGCCCAACCTGGCCTTGCTTGGATGAGCTCAACCTCAGACACAACGGGAACAAGGACACGGCGCTGCCGGCGGGGCTCGCACCCCAAATCACGCCCCCCAAAACCCCACAACCTCTGCCCAGCCTCCAAACAAGAGGGACAAAGCGGCCCCGGGGTCACCCGAGGTGACAGTGGCCACCGGCCCCTCTGTCCTGGCCGGCCGGAGCTGCGGGAGGCTCTGGCACGGCCGGCCCTGCCCCAGGTGGGGCTCTAAGCAGCAGCGCTAATCCAGGGATAATTGCGGCTTTAGCAGCGATAGGGCCCAGATTAGTGGGAAAATCCCGGTGTTAGGGGCACCGAGCTGGCACCGAGCGGCGCCGGAGCCAACGGAGAGAGGGATCCTGGGAATACAGCGAGGGATCTGCGGGATACAGCGAGGGATCCCGGGAATACAGCGAGGGATCCTGGGAATACAGCGAGGGATCCCGGGAATATAGCGAGGGATCCTGGGAATACAGCGAGGGATCCCGGGAATACAGCGAGGGATCCTGGGAATACAGCGAGGGATCCCGGGAATATAGCGAGGGATCCCGGGAATACAGTGAGGGATCCTGGGAATACAGCGAGGGATCTGCGGGATACAGCGAGGGATCCCGGGAATACAGCGAGGGATCCTGGGAATACAGCGAGGGATCTGCGGGATACAGCGAGGGATCCCGGGAATACAGCGAGGGATCCTGGGAATACAGCGAGGGATCTGCGGGATACAGCGAGGGATCCCGGGAATACAGCGAGGGATCCTGGGAATACAGCGAGGGATCCTGGGAATATAGCGAGGGATCCCGGGAATATAGCGAGGGATCCTGGGAATATAGCGAGGGATCTGCGGGATACAGCGAGGGATCTGCGGGATACAGCGAGGGATCCCGGGAATATAGCGAGGGATCCTGGGAATACAGCGAGGGATCCGGGGAATATAGCGAGGGATCCCGGGAATATAGCGAGGGATCCCGGGAATATAGCGAGGGACCTGCAGGATACAGTGAGGGATCTGTGGGAATACAGTGAGGGATCCCGGGAATGCAGCAAGGGATCTGTAAGAATACAGTGAGGGATCCTGGGAATACAGCAAGGGATCCCAGGAATATAGTGAGGGATCTGCAGGATACAGTGAGGGATCCATGGGAATACAGCAAGGGATCCGTGGGATACAGCGAGGGATCCACGGGATACAGCGAGGCATCCCAGGAATACAGTGAGGGATCCATGGGAATGCAGTAAAGGATCCTGGGAACACAGCAAGGGATCTGTGGGAATACAGTGAGGAATCCTGGGAATACAGTGAGGGATCCTGGGAATACAGCAAGGGATGCTGGGAATACAGTGAGGGATCCATGGGATTCAGCAAGGCATCCCAGGAATACAGCGAGGGATCCACAGGGATGCAGAGAGGGATACAGTGAGGGATCCACAGGAATACAGCAAGGAATCCGTGGGATACAGAGAGGGATCCTGGGAATACAGTGAGGGATGTTGGGAATACAGTGAGGGATCCTGGGAATACAGCGAGGGATGTTGGGAATACAGCGAGGGATCCATGGGATTCAGCAAGGCATCCCAGGAATACAGCGAGGGATCCACAGGGATGCAGAGAGGGATATAGTGAGGGATCCACGGGAATACAGCAAGGAATCCGTGGGATACAGAGAGGAATCCTGGGAATACAGTGAGGGATCCCAGGAATAGAGTGAGGGATCTATAGAAATACAGCAAGGGATCCATGGGAATACAGTGGAGGATCCCGGGAACACAGCGAGGGATTCCCCGGACACTGGCACCCAGCACGGACACACACACCCGTGGCTTAGGGTGTGATTCCCGCTCCCCATCCCAATGGAAAAATGCCAAACCCACGGCCAGAATTCCCCTCCAGCCCAGCTGTCCAGCCCGGGATTGCTCTGCCTGCTGGAATCCCCTCCACTCCCAAGGCTTTGGCTCCTCTTCCCTTTCCCAGCATTTTCCCTGCAGTATCAAGGGCCTTCCTCACCCTCTCCATCACCTTCCACCGAACCCAGGCAGGGGCTGGGCAGGGGGGTTTGCTCCTGGAATAACGAGGAGAGTGGGAATGCAGGGTGGGAGCTTGGATTGGGGTTGTCCAGCACTGTTTGGGATCCCCCAGAACTGTTTGGGATCCCCCAGCACTGTGTGGGATCCCCCAGAACTGTGTGGGATCCCCCAGAACTGTGTGGGATCCCCCAGAACTGTTTGGGATCCCCCAGCACTGTGTGGGATCCCCCAGAACTGTTTGGGATCCCCCAGAACTGTGTGGGATCCCCCAGAACTGTGTGGGATCCCCCAGAACTGTTTGGGATCCCCCAGAACTGTGTGGGATCCCCCAGAACTCTTTGGGATCCCCCAGCACTGTGTGGGATCCCCCAGAACTGTTTGGGATCCCCAGAACTGTGTGGGATCCCCCAGAACTGTTTGGGATCCCCCAGAACTGTGTGGGATCCCCCAGAACTGTGTGGGATCCCCAGAACTGTGTGGGATCCCCCAGAACTGTTTGGGATCCCCAGAACTGTGTGGGATCCCCCAGAACTGTTTGGGATCCCCCAGAACTGTGTGGGATCCCCCAGAACTGTGTGGGATCCCCAGAACTGTGTGGGATCCCCCAGAACTGTTTGGGATCCCCCAGCACTGTGTGGGATCCCCCAGCACTGTTTGGGATCCCCCAGAACTGTTTGGGATCCCCCAGAACTGTTTGGGATCCCCCAAAACTGTTTGGGATCCCCAGCACCACCTTGGCTGCTCCCACACTCGAGGGGAGGCAGGTGCCAGGTGAGGAGGCTGAGATTTGGGAAAATCCCTCTGCTCCCTGCTGGCTTTTCCTGGATCCCTTCCCAGCGACCCTGTCCCCAAAGGATCACCCCAAGAGGAGGCAGATCCCAGCTAGGGACTGAGACACAACAAGGCCGGGCGTGCAGGCAGCTGCATCCGGGGGAGTGGGAGGAGGAAGGGAGGCTCCCTCATTGTCCTTTCCAGAGAGAAAAGGGACAGTCCCGAGCCTGGAAGCGCCAGGAAACACTTCCAGCTCCTCGCTCCAGCCCTCGGGGCCGCAGGGCCCCGTCCCCCGGCGCTGCAGAAACTCCATCTGCAGCATCTTCCCGGGATTCCATGCACTTCACGTCCGACTGCAGGAGCCGGAGGATCCCCTGGCTGCTGACCTGCACGGAAACACCCGGCTGCTGCTGCTGCTGCTGCTGCTGCAGGAGGGAGGGAGGGGCAGCAGGGGAGGAAAGGCCATTCCTGCAGCCGGCTCCGGGCAGGGGATGCTCCAGCAGGTGCCCGGTGAGGTGAGACGGGCACGGAGCGCATCCATGGATGGGGAGAGGTGGGAAAACAGTGCCAGGAAGGGAAGCAGGGATTGGGAAGGGGTGAAAGGCAGCGGGTCAGGAGCTGGCACAACAGAATCCAGCAGTGGATACGGAACGTGGATGGGTTTTGGGCCCATGGGATGGGCTGCATCCATCCTGGAGAATCCATGGATACCAGGACAGACCCCTCTGGATGAGCTTCCCCCAAAACAGGGAGAAGCATCTCAGCACCCCACCCGTGGTTCCAGCCTTTTCCACCCCCTCTAGGAGCCCCAGCCAGCACCCAGCACTCTCCAATAAATCCAAAATGTCCCTGAGATGATAAACCCCTGGATTTAACACCCCGTGGAACAGCCAGGCCGGCTCCCAGGAGCACAGCACACCCCAGGGATGCCAGAGCAGGTAGCAGGATGAGGTTTTCCAGCTGGATTTCCCCATGGGGATGCTGTTTACTTTGTCTTTCCCCCAGGAAATCTCCTGCTGACTCAGGAAACACCCTCAGGCACAGCTCTGCAGGGAGGAGACACTTCCCAGCCACAGCTTTGGTCCTTCCTTTCGTTTTTTTGGCCACTCCAGTTGGGGTCAGATTGGAGAGCAATCAGTCACTTGGGAAATAACACCACTCCAGGCCTCCTCCCTCAAAGAAACCTCAAAAGACAGCATTTAAGGCGAGCTTAATTTGGACAACTAAAAATAGCCAGCACCAGTCACACTGGAAAATGCAGGATGTGGAACTTCACCCTCTCCCAGCTCCAGCCTGCACACAGGGGTTTGTGGCCCCCAGCCCCACAGATTTGTCCCTAGGGATGAGCTGGCTCCCACAGGGAATCCAGCAGGACCCTCGGAGGCCCATCCCAGAGCCCTGCCCGGCTGCTCCGATGAAAGTGTGGGGACCCAAAACTTTCCCAGGCAGGATGTGGTGACTCAGAGCCACGTCTGCAGCGGGACACCCAGGAAAGATCCCAGCCACGCTTCCCAGCTTCTCCCAGCCCAGCCAAGTCTCTGATCCTGGCTCCCTGCAGCTGATTCAGCCCCGGGTGAAGGCAGCCAGGCCTGTGCCATCGGCATGAATCCTGGTTGTCATTCCCGCTGCTCCAGAGGCTGTCACCCACACTGTGACCCCTCTTCCAGCCTCGCTCCAGCCATCCTGGGGCTCCTCCAGTGCCAGCCTGGCATTCCCAGCTGCCGGCACGGCCACAAATCCAGCCTGCCCTCATTTCCCTGCGCTCCCCCTCCTTGCACCGAGCTCTCCCTCCTTGCACTAATCCCTCCCTGCTCCAGAGGCAGGAATAATGTTTAACTCAGGTTCACGCCAGAGCACGAGCTCCCTCTCAGCCCGGGTCAGCCCCAGGCGTGTCCCCAGCACCGAGGCCATGCCGGATCCCCGCTGCTGGCGCGGCCACGTGCCCGGCTCCGGCAGGAAGCCCCTCTGGAGCGGGAAGCTCCGGGAAGCTCTCGGCACCGCGCGCTGCCGGCTGCCAGCTGCAGCGATCCGTCACGCCGGGACTGGGACGCAGCCGGGCTGAGCTCTGCAGGTGCCACGAGAATCCCACAGCCGGCACATCCCGCTCGGAGCCATCCCAGCTCCCCCGGGCTCATCCCAAAATCAGGGGCCTTCGACAGAGCAAGGATGAGAGGGGACAGTGCTGGAGGACTGAGCCATCTTCTGGCTCGTCCCGGTGTCCCTGGGCTGCCTGTGGAATGGCAGGAGTGGGAAAACAGCTTTCCTCCAGGATCCTGGGCTGTGCCCCCAGCAGCATGGGGTTATTTTTAAGAAGCTGGCGAGAAGGTGGGAAGGGAGGCGAGGAGCTGGAATGCCATGAGGGCCACGCCACTAAGCCTCTGGAAAGGCTGGAGCCCCGGAGAGGCGAGGCATCGAGGCATCGGCATTCCCAAGCAGGAACAAAAGGCGAGAAGCGAAAAGCCGAGGGCATTCCAGGGGCCACGGGCACCTCCCGGCCGAGCGAGGGGTGGCGAAGGGACAGTAAAGCTCCAGCTGCTGCAGCAGGGTCCTTAATTAGCACCTCGAGAAACAGCGCCGAAAATCAGACACCTTCTGCCCGAAATCCGAGCCCGGGGCTGAAAATCCCATCACCGAGCCCGATGCTCAAAGAGCAAAGGTCACTTCCAACCCCACACAGGCCCTGCCACCGCCCCGCGGGGCTGCACTGTCCCGCAGCCCCTGGATTCACCCCCTGCCCACCGCCAGCCCCCCCAGACCGAGCAGCGGCAGCACGGTGAGGGCCAGCGGCTTATTTTTAGCCTGGAGAAGGCAGGAGCCGGGAGCAGCCATCCCGACTCTTGCCCTTGGCATGGGACACGCCGCTGTCCCCCCCCGGGCCGCCCGCACCCCGCTGCCCCCCGGCTCTGCAGCGCTGCGTGCCCCCCGGGCTGGCATCACCTCCCCTGGCACGGCTCCTGGGCCCGGGCAGGAGGAGGAGGATGCTGGGCTCAGCCCTGGAGCCGGCCCCGCGGCACAAGGAGCGGGATTATTTACAGCTCCTTAACGGAGCGAGGCAGGGCTGACCTTTCCGAGCCGCAGACAAAGAGGAGATGTCGGGAATCGCTGCTGCGGGACCCTTCCCGGCCCGGCGGGATGAGCTGGGGGGGCCAGACCCACGCTGGGGGGGGGTTCGGCAGCGGGGAGCCGGCCAAGGCCACGGAGAGCCAAGCGCGCTGGGATCCCAGCCTGGGAAAAGGAGGGATCGGATTCCTCCCTCCCCGGCCCCGCCGGACAAACTCTTCCGGGTGGGGACTCCTACGCGCCGCGCTCTGCCCAGGCACGGCTCGCTGCTCCTTCCCGCAGCCCACGGCTGCCTCGGCGGCAGCGAAACGCAGCGATACGGCACGGAGTGGGAAAATCCGGACTGCTCCTCGCCCCCGGCGCCCCGCTCGGCTCAGCCCAGCTGCCGACTCATCCCTGCCGTGGAAGCGTCGAAGGAAAAGTTTCCCCGTCAGCACAAAACGCGGACACTTGGCCGAAGCTTCCCCCTTGGCTGCTGCTGCCCTGGCCAGGAGTTCCCCACGGCGGGGACACGCCAGGGCCCGGCCCCGAGTGGCCGCAGTGGGCGGGGGTGGCAGGGGATAGTGCCCTGTGCCCCTGTGGTGTGACACCGGTGTGACACTGGTGTGGCACTGGTGTGGCACCGGTGTGGCACTGGTGTGGCACTGGTGTGACACCGGTGTGGCCCCGGGAGCTGCCACAGCCCCTGGTGCCGCAGGGAAGGGAGGGATCCCCGAGGCCAGGAGGTCTCCCATTGGCACTGGGCAATGGATGATCGATCCCATCTCACGATGGATGATTGATCCCACGATGGATGATCGATCCCACGTCCCTTCCCTCGCTCCGAAGCTGCAGGATTTGGGCGGAGGGCTGCTGGTGTCACAGCTGTGTGTCCCCTCCCCAGCCTGCACTCTCCTGGTCCATATTTAGATCCCCATGTAGGACTTGATGCCATGATCCAGAAATCCCAGGAAGCTGCCCAGGAGGACTCCACCAGGGTCCCCACGTCCCTCGTCACCAGCCTGGGCCACAGTGGCCTGGTCACCCTGGAGGGAGCAGGGCCAGGCCCAAAAGGGAATCCCACAACCCCAATTCCCGATTCCAGGCACCTCTCTGGGCATCAGCTTCCCACGTTCAAATCTGAGACCCCTCCCAGAAGCTCACAAATGCAGGAGGACTCCGAACTCAGCTCTTACTCACAGAGAGCTCTCCCAGGATTTAAGGTGCTTAATTAGCGGTTTAAAAGAGTCACCAGCTGAGTGGGTGACACCCCAGCGGGTGTCATGCACTCCACAGGGCTCCAGCTTCCCTCCTGTCCCTACCCAGGCTTACCTTGTGTCTTTTTTCCCTTTTCCTAATGATCCAGCAGAGGGGCAGGGTTTAGAAGTCCATAGAAACTCTATTATCCCCGTGCATTAAAGCCAAAAGCAACTAATTAAAACATCAAAGTCACGGGGTTCATTAGCTCAGCCTCAGCGCTGGTAGGAGATGAGAAGGATTGTGGCTGTCACCTGACTGCTCCCAGGGACCCCAAGGCTGGCCCTGCACCCCAAAACACATTCCCTGTCCCAGTGTCACTGGGAAAACCAGTGGCTTCTGCTGGAAAACCACTGGGCTGGGCAGGATCCTGTCACCTGCCTGTCCCTGTCCCCCAGCTGGTCACCTTTGCCTGCACCAATGCGGAGAGGAGGGAGGCTGGGGACAGCTCTGCCACCTTTGCCATCAAAGCTCCTTCCTCCAGGAGCACCTCCAGCCCCATCACCACCCATCGGATCCCTATTCCCCCGGCAGAACACAAGGGGGACAGGGATGGGTTCAATTCCCAGCTCTGCACACCAGAGCCCCTCCGGTGTGCCAGAACAGCCATTCCTTACCAGGAATGCTGCAGCATCCCTGGATCCAGGAGCTCCCAGCAAGCCACAGGAGATGGGGGACACCAGGGAAGTGGCACCGCTTGTGCTGCAGTGGCTACTTCCCATCTAAGGGCCTGCATCCATCACCATGGTCACACTGAGCACTGGTCACTTCCAGGGCCATGGTCACACGGAGCACTGGTCACTTCCAGGGCCATGGTCACACCGAGCACTGGTCACTTCCAGGGCCATGGTCACACCGAGCACTGGTCAGCTCCCACTGCCATGGTCACACCGAGCACTGGTCACTTTCACTGCCATGGTCACACCGAGCACTGGTCACTTTCACTGCCATGGTCACACCGAGCACTGGTCACTTCCAGGGCCATGGTCACACGGAGCACTGGTCAGCTCCCACTGCCATGGTCACACCGAGCACTGGTCACTTCCAGGGCCATGGTCACACCGAGCACTGGTCACTTCCAGGGCCATGGTCACACCGAGCACTGGTCACTTCCAGGGCCATGGTCACACCGAGCACTGGTCACTTCCAGGGCCATGGTCACACCGAGCACTGGTCACTTCCCACCTAAGGGCCTGCATCCCACCGTCGTGGTCACACTGACCATCGGTCACTTCCCATTGCCATGGTCACATGGAGCATGGATCAGTCACTTCCCAAAGGACCTGCATCCCATCGCCACGGCCACACTGACCATCGGTCACTTCCCAAAGGCCCCGCACCCATTTCCACGGCCACACCGCGCCTCCCCGCCGGGGCTCGCTGTCCCCGCCCCAGCGAGTGCCTTCCCTGCCCCGGCGCTCCCGGAGCCCAGCGGGATCCCCGGGCTCTCTCCGCAGGTTTTCCGCCGGCTCCTTTCCCAGCACGGCGTAGCCTTGCCCGGCGGGGAGGAGCCGTGGGCGAGGAGGAAGCCGGAGCTGCCAGCCCTTCGCCGGGCCCTGCGCGGGGAGCAGCAGCGGTAAACGGGCGGCGGCTGCGAGTCCCCCCCATCGCAGGGATTTGGGTCCACAAATCCCCGCAGGCACCAACCCGCGCTGCTGGAAGGGGCGCGTGTGGCCACTGCGGGAAAACTCCGCTCGTGGCCTACCAGGGAGGAGAAACAGGAAGAGGGGAAAAAAAAAAAAAAAAAAAAAAAAAACCACACAACCCGAGAGAGGAGCGGGGAACGCGCGGGGAACGCGCGGGGAACGCGCGGGGAACGCGCGGGGAACGCGCGGGGAACGCGCGGGGAACCAGCGGCCCCGGCGAGGGGCGGGCGGGGAAGGAGCGGGCTCGTCTCCCAGCGCTTGGGGACAAGGGGAAACTCCATGCTCAGCTCCACCCCGGCGCTTTCGACTGCTAAACAATAGTGGAGAGGAGCAGCCGTCCCTCCCTGCTCTTACTCATCCTGCCCAAGGACCTGTGCCACCCTTCGGCTGCCCCCGCCCTGCCCGCGGGCTCGGGCACGGCGGCTCCCTGCTCCGGAGGCGCAAGGCTCGGGTGACAGCGACAGATTCCCCCGGGAAGAGATGCGGACCCACGGCACGCGAGCGGCGAGCCGGCAGCGCAGGGAATTCCCTCCGTCATCATCGCCAGCGGAAAAAAAAAAAAAAAAAAGAAAGGGAAGAAAAAAAAAAAAGAAACCAACACCCAACAACAGCAACAGCCTGCGCCCTCTCAAACCTCTCTACCTGCAGCGCTCGCAGCACTTCCCAGCGCTTTTCCAGCCGGGAAGGAAGCAGGGAAGGAGCCGGGGCTCGCACGGGGAGCGGCAGCCACGGCCCCGCCGGCGGCCAGGGCGGGACGGGGCCGGAGCCCGCGGGGAATGCGCGGTGCCAGGGGAGGAATGGGGAAGCGCTGCCTCCTGCCCTGGGCGCTTCCCAGCTCCACTTGCACCATCCCGGCACCGGCACCTTCCCCGTGCCGCGGCCATCCACGCACCCAAGGCAATCCAGCCCGGCCTCAGGGAGTCACAGGATGGAATTTGGCCTCCAAGCCCACCCAGCGCCCACCGTTGAGGAAGGGTCCTCCACCCCTCAGATCCGAGGGGCACCCACAGCCCTCCTGAGCCGCCAGCCTGCCCGCAGGGAGGGTTCCGGGGGGGGGTCACCCGAGGGGGCAGCCGGGGAGGGAAGCCCAGGGCCGGGGAGGGATCCCCAGGGCGCGGCGGGGTGGGGCTGGCGGAGCGCGGGGGCGTCAGCCTCTCTCGCTCATGATTTAATAATTTAGGTGCGTTTCAGTGCTCAGAGAAGCGAAAGATTGAGGGCAGTGTCTGGAGCCAGGCAGGGTGCAGGCAGCGGTGCAGCCCCTGTCTTGTCCACGCAGCCCAGGGGGTTTGGGGTGGGGGGCTCAGCTCGGGGTCCCCCGGCCCCAGGACGGCTCTGGGTGCCCCATGGCGAGTTCCGAGCACTCACCTCCACCCCAGCTCGCTGCCCTCGGCTCCTGCCCGTCCACCCACGTCCAGGGCTGCCAGTCCACGGCCACGGGCAGAAACTGGCTGCACTGGTTTGAGCTTCGCAATGCAAACCCCCACCCAAGCTCAGGTCTCCAGAGATAAGAGCACAATAACCTATTGTCCCTCCTCCCCTCCCAACATCTCCACTCGCCTCTGGCGAAGCAGGGAGGGACCACCCAGCTCCGCACAGCCCCCCCGCCCCCGCCGCCGGCAGCCCACGGAGGGCACGGACCCACCAAGCCAGGCCAGGGATGCTGAGAGGCTCCGGAGCCCGGGCTGGGATGCAGGGAGAGCGCTGGGGACAGAGGCAGGAGGAGGCGGACGAGGCCAGAGCCGGGCCGGGCTTCCAATAGATTTCCTGATTTATTTTTTTATTTATTTTCCGCCTCCCCACTCCTGTTTTCTCTGCCGTGGCTCTGCCCAGCTGGATTGGTGCAGGCAGGAGGGGGACGTGCCCAGCCGTGGCGTGGGCAACCCCCCACGCACCTCCCCACCGCATCCCACCCTCCCCACGCGCCCCCCACCCGAGTCACCCCACTCCAGGCAGGGAGCAGCCCCCTTTGCTGCCCCACGCGTGGGGAAAAAACCACCCCAAACCCACCCACGCAGCACCTTCCCCGCTCTGTCCTTGGGCTGCCGCAAGCCCCCCTCCCCTTCCCCCGCCTCTTCCTTCCTCCATCATCCTCCTCCTCCCCGCAATGCCACAACTCGCTGCCTCCCAAAAATCCAGCAACACGCGCGACCGGGAACCCCCCACCTCCCTCCCACCCCAGCCGCCTCAAGGGCGGGCAACAAGTTGTAGGATCTGACCGGAGCGTCCTCCCCACCCCAAATACCGGGGGGCTGCCGGACTTGCCCCCCACAAGATTTTGGGGGCTGCGCTCCCCGCAGCCGCCCACGCCCCAGCGCGGCCGGACCGCGGTCGCCCCATCACCCCACCCCTCTCCCACGTGGGATTGGGGTCGGTGGGGTTCCCACGCCGAGCCCCCCCCCGTGATGTAGGAACCCACGCAGAGCCCCCTCCCGTCCCACCTGCTGCACTGGGACGGAGCGGGGCGGTGAAATCCCCGCTGCCAGCGCCCCACCCGCCCGGCACGGCGGGGGCAGCGATGCTCCCACCCACCCGCGCCCCCCGCTCCCACAAAGACCCCCCCCCCCTCCGCGGCCACCCCACGCCACTCCCGTGCGTCCTCCCCCCCCCGTGTCCCCAACACCTCAACCCCCCGCGGGACCCCCGCGCCCGCGGTCCCCCCGCGCACTCACCGGCTCCGGTCCCACGGCGCCCGGCTGGCGGCGGAGCCCCCGCGACTGGCCATGGGATGGAGGGGGAGCGGTCCCGGAGCTAACGGGAGAAAATGCTTGTCATGGCAACCCCCGTGCCGTGCGGGGCCGTGCGGGGCCGGGCCGGCGAGGGAGGGGACGGCGGGCAGGGAGGGGGAGGGCTCGTCCCAGCCCGCCGGGGGAGGGGCTCCCTTAAGGTGGCTGCACGCCCCGACGGCTGCTTAAGGGGGCCGGGGACAGGAACGGGGTGAACGGCCCAGCGAGGGGGGGACAGCGGGGTGGGGGACCCCAAACTGGGGCAGGAGCCCACGGGCAGAGTGGGGGGTGCACGCCTGGAAAGGGTGGGGACACCCCCAGGTAATATGGGGGTCCCCAAGCAGGGTGGGGACACCCCCAGGCAATATGGGGACCCCCCAGGAAGGGTGGGGACACCCCCAGGCAATATGGGGGTTCCCCAAGCAGGGTGGAACACGCTGGACAGGGCGGAGGGTGCACTCCCAAAAAGGTTTGGGACACCCCCGGGCAATGTGGGGACACCCCCGAGCAATGTGGGGATACCCCCGGAAAGAGTGGGGACCCACCGGAAAGAGTGGGGACACGCTGGACACAGGTGGGTGCCCCCCCTGAAGGGGTGGGGACACCCCTGACAATGTGGGGATACCCCCGGGAAGAGGGGGGACACCCCCAGGCAATATGGGGGTCCCCAAGCAGGGTGGGGACGTGCTGGACAGGTGCACCCCCGGAAAGGGTGGGGACACCCCCGGGCAATTTGGGGACCCACCCCCCGGCAGCTCCGTACTTGCACTGCCAGGCACTGTGGGGACCCCCCGAGAAGAGTGGGGGATGCACCCCCAGAAAGTTTGGGGACCCCCCCCCCAGGACAAGAGAATGTTTGCACCCCGAACAGTGGGAGGACCCCACGGGCGGAGCAGGGATTGTGACCCCAAATAATGTGGGGACCCCCAGGGGCAGCCCCAGGTGCCCCCAAGCAGTGTGGGGACCCCAATGGGCAATGTGGAGACCCCGCCCCGAGGGCAGAGTGGGGTGTGCACCCCCAAAAAGTGTGGGTACCCCTCCAGGGCAGTGTGGGCGCCCCAAAAGGCGATGGCACCCTCATGCCCATCCTCCTTCCCACTCCGGGTGTGGGGGAGGCAGGAGGAACTCTGTGACCTGTGGCAAAATTGGGGTTCTCTGTGGGGTTTTAGCGGTTTTGGGCTGGATCCCCGGCTCTGACCCACCCTGTCCCCTCAGGGGGCAGCGCCACTTTTGGGGGCGCTGGCACCCTTGAGAGCCACCAGGGTCCAGCATGACCGCCCCCCTCCCACCCTCACCCCTTTTCCTAAGGGAACCCGGATAAAATTCCTCATGGAATCCTTCCCACAGCAGGAAGGAGCTTCGGCCCCGCTGGCCACCCGGGGCCAGCAGGGCTAGGAGGGGGTTCCTTCAATAATCCCCCCCCAGGCCCAGTTTGGGCTCCAGCGGTTCCAGTTAAACCAGTGGAACACCCCTGCGGCCACAGCCCCTCCTCATTAGCCCCTCATTAGCCCCTCATTAGCGCTCTCAAGGTTTTTTTTTCCCCCTTGAAGGCGCAGGAGCCGGGTCTGGATGTGGAGCCCAGGCCTGGGAATTAATTTCCATTCAATTTTCCAGCAAAATCCCTCCCTCAGCTCACCGGGAGGGACCTTCCCGCTCAGCTGAGCTGATCCAGGGGTTCTTTTGGAGCAGGGAATGTTGTTTGGAGTCACCTGAGTGACACCAGAGCTGCCCGTGTTGGATTTAATTCCATCTCCGCATCCTTTGGAGCACGACCTGGCCCTGAGCTTTGCTTTGGGAAGAGGAAAATGCCCTGGGCTTGGAATTCCTCCTCAATTCCTCCTTGGGAGTTCACAGGATTATTCCTACTGAAAATAAAATATTTCAGGGCTGGGGATTCTCATGACAAGGACAAACAAGTCTCAAAAACCAAACTCAGGCCTCTTCCACTGAACCGCTCCACATTTGCCTGACACACCAAAAAAAAAAAAAAAAAAGGGAATAAACACAGGGATTTTATTCCTCCACCAAAATCTGCCAGCCCTGACCAGACTGGTTCTCCGTGGGCACGGAACAGCTTGGAAAAGAGGTGTTGGAGCAGCTGGCAGGCACCGCTTCCAATGCAAAACTGCTATTGAGACATAATGGCCTTTTCCAACAGGTTCTGGGAGCTTGGAAGGAATCTCTGACCATCTGGATCTGGGCTCCTGGAAGGAAATCAGCCTTCCTGCCTCAGGGAAGCCGTGTGAGCAGGGCAGCTCGGCTATGCCGGGAATTTGCAGCCTCCTCGGGCTCCTGGGTTTGGGTTAAAATGGGGGGAAAAGCAGATTTTCCACCCGGGGCAGTGGCTGCGGGAGGGAGCAGCCAAAATCCGTGTGGGAAATGTGATTTCCGTGCAGTGATTCCTGAACAGAACCATGAACAGCCCCAGAGCTTCTTCCAGGCCACGTTTAAGGAGAAGCACATGGAGGAGAAGGGAAGATCCTGGCAGGAGCAGGAGTGTCACCTCCAAGCCAGCACCGAGCTGTCCCCACACGCTGCAGATGGGAAAAATTCCTTCACAGAATATTTTGGGACTCCCTGTGTGTGTCTGTGCTCCACTCCCTTCAGCCACAGGCCACCTGCTCCTCCTGGTGGCTTGGCCACCCCCGGGGTGGGGGTGACAGAGGTGTCCCCACGCTGCAGCCGGAGCAGAGAGGAGAAGGACACGACCGCTGAGCCAGCAGAGCTGCCACTCGTGTCGCGCCCACCCAGAGCAGAGCTGCGGGAGGGGACATCCCAGGGGCGGCTCCAGGTGTCACAGCCACGGGGGTGGCACTGGGGACAGGCTGGTATAGGGTGACAGAGGGGACAGGCTGGATTTTGGGGTGACAGTGGGGATAGGCTGGATTTGTGGTGGCACTGGGGACAGGCTGGATTTTGGGGTGACAGTGAGGACAGGCTGGATTTGGGTGGCAGTAGGGATAGGCTGGATTTTGGGGTGACAGTGGGGACAGGCTGGATTTGAGGTGACAGTGGGGATAGGCTGGATTTGTGGTGGCACTGGGGACAGGCTGGATTTTGGGGTGACAGTGAGGATAGGCTGGTTTAGGGTGGCAGTAGGGACAGGCTGGATTTTGGGGTGACAGTGGGGATAGGCTGGATTTTGGGGTGACAGTGGGGATAGGCTGGATTTTGGGGTGACAGTGAGGGTTAGACTGGATTTTGGGGTGACAGTGGGGATAGGCTGGTTTAGGGTGGCAGTAGGGACAGGCTGGATTTGGGGTGGCACTGGGGACAGGAGGAATTTGGGGTGGCACTGGGGACAGGCTGGTTTGGCTCTTGTCAGGAGCTCGCAGGAGAGCTCTGAGGGAGAGATTCTGGATCCCACTGGGAAATCCCTGCAGGGCCGTGCTGAGCCTTTGTCCCCCTCATCCTCCTCGGATCAAGGCTCGACTGGTATTTATTCCCTTTTTGCCATGGCTCTGGCCATGGATGCAGGGATCAAATCCCCTTTCCCAGCTGGGATCCAGCCAGGAGAGAGCTGGATTCCCAGGTGGATTCCCGGGTGGATACCTGGATGGATTCCTGGGTGGATTCCCAGGTAGGTTCCTTAGTGGATACCTGGATGGATTCCTGGGTGGATTCCCAAATGGATTCCCAAATGGATTCCTCTCATTCCTTGCACCCAGCACCTGTTGCAGGCTCCTCTGGATCCCCACCACCTCCCAAAGGCCTCTCCCTTCCCATTCCCCGGAAAATCAGCTAAACTCCCCCAGTGACTGGCAGCACCCAAGTTCTCCATCAAGGACCTAAATCCCATGGCTGTTATCCTGATTTTTGCCACCTCTTTTCTTCCCCCAGCGCTTTTCTGGCTGCTCTGGAAGTGAAGCAGATCAGTGGGCCCTGCCAGACCTCGAGGAGACCTGGCAGCACCAAGGTAAAATAAACAACACCAAAATAGAAAACTTCTCCCTCGGGCTCTTCCCTAAAAAAAAAAAAAAAAAAAAATCCGGCTTCTCTGATGATTTCCCTTTAAACCCAGCCTCTAATATTTGGATTAATTTGCTTTTAATGCCTCCCAGGCTGGGAACTTGTAGGTGGAGTTTTTTAGCCCGAAAAATGAATTAAATTAGCCGAGTTGTATCAGCCAAGTTACAAACCCATCAAAACCCGGGGCCAGATCCTGATCTCATCCCCGGAGGGGGCGGACGGGGTAAATCCAGCGCCGCTGGAATACGCGGGGAAGGATTTTGGGAAGGATTTTGTCACGGAGCTCCGGATTGGACCCCCCGGGTTTCTCATGGAAACACTGAGTGACTTTGGAGCACAAGGCAGAGTCAGGCGTCTGTAAAATCTCTCTCCATTCAAGGGCTAAATATAGGGAGAGCGAGCGGCAGCGATGAGACTCGCGGTGCTCGGGGATAAATAAACCCTGGAGAGGCTCTGCCGGGAATGCCGGGGGGTCCAGGGGGGATTGCAGGGGGACCACGGAGCTGGAGATGCTCCCACAGCTGCTGGAAAGGGGATTTAAGGGATTTTCCCTGCTTTTTCTCCCTCTTTTCCCTCTGCCTGCTCATCCCTGAGCTGCAGCACCCAGAGGTGCCAGTTCAAGGCTTGGACTCTTGCCTGGAATTTGGGATGCCAATGGAAAAGGTCCCATCCCGGTCCTGTGGCATCCACACCAATTCCCTGCTCTGCTCCCGGCTTTCCCCTCACTCCGAGGTCTTTGGAGACCCCCCCCAAAAAAAAAAAATTCCCGCTGCCACAGAAGTGCTAATTACCCATCACCGCACTAATGAACCTCTCCTAGCCTATTCCTCCTCCCAATTACTCCAACAGCCCCGTTAATTCCTAATTAAGCAGCTCCTTCATCAGGGAAAAGGGCCTTGACAGGAGAGGCCAGAGGAGGAATTTGGGGATTGGGAGGGCTTTTTGTTTTATGGCTGTAATAAGGAGACGAAATTGTTTGCTCACTCACGGAATTCATCACCAGAGTGCCTGGGAGCCTTTCCCTTCCCCATCCCTGCACATTCCCGGTTGGAAGCACGGCAGGATTTAAATATGTTTAGGGCCCTTTATTAAACCCCCAAAATTTGTGACAGCTCAGGAGGAGCCTCTGGGCTGCTCCTTCCCGAGCATCCCTGGGCGGGATGAGGGCAATTCCGGGATGCTGGATCCGTGCTTTTCCATGGATCCCCCCCAGCAGCAGCTCCTGAGATCCTCAGGATCCCCCCATTCCCCTCCCCAGCAATTCCCAGGGAAACAACAGCAGGGAAAACCCCCGAGATCCCGAAATGAACATTTTTCCCTCCAGTTCCGACCTCGTTTCATTCCTCACCATCAAGGAGGAACCTTGTACTCGGTGTTTGCAGCGCGGTAACAGCTCGGGGACCTTCGTGGGCCCGAGGAAAGTCCCCGCTGCCGGCGGTGACAGCGCGGTGGGCGGTGCTGAAAGGGAGCGGAGCGAAGTGACAGCGCTGGAGAGGGAGAAGAACGCTCTGCCCGTCACTCCCGAGCTGTCAGCCCCGAGCCGGGGAGGCGGGGGAGCTCCCGAGCCCTACTTTGGGGCCGTTCTCCTCTCCAGGGATGCGGGGGAAAGGGGCTGGAAGAGCTGGAGATGCCCTCGGTCCCACCTGGATCCTGGTGACCCCGCAGAGCGTGGAGGTGGAATCTTGGGATGCGACAGCAAGGGAAGGGATGGCCCCAACAGGGCCGCTTTTGTCGCCTTCACGAAGCTGTGGGGTCGGGGGCAGCTTTTCCAAAATCCCAAAACACTCCCAAAATCCAAAATCTGGAGGCCAAAGCAGAGGTGGAAACCCCCAGGGGCGGCCCCAAAGCCACCCGGAGCCTCCAGACATTCCCGTCCTCCAGGATCTTCCAGGACCTTCTGGATTCCTGCTTCTAGAAAGGTCCATTTCCCTCCTAACCCCACCTTCAGGTGCTGGGTGACAATAAGGGGACATCACGGGCGTTGATGCCACAGGGCAAAGCTGTGGTGCCACCCAAAAGAGGGGTGAAATACCCAAAAGAGGAGCGAAATACCCAGAAGAGGGGTGAAATACCCCCAAAAAAGGGATGAAATACCACAAAAAAGGGATGAAATACCAAAAAAAAGGGGTGAAATACCAAAAAAGGGGTGAAATACCAAAAAAAGGGGTGAAATATCCAAAAGAGGAGTGAAATACCCAAAATAAAGGGATGAAATTTCCACAAGAGGGATGAAATATCCAAAAGAGGGGTGAAATACCCAAAATAAAGGGGTGAAATATCCAAAAGAGGAGTGAAATACCCCAAAAAGGGGTGAAAATTGGTGGAAAAATCTTGGATGCAAAGGTGACCTCTTCCCAAAAGAGGGAATTGGGAAAACCAGACACATTTCCAAGTACATCCCCGGGAAAACAAACCAGGAACGGCTCCTTTATTGGAATAATAACCATCAATAATGCATTGCTAAGGAGCTGCAGATGAGTGCAATTAAAAAAAGCAGTGCATTCCCCAAGCAAAAACCGAAATTATTCCTCACAGCTTCCCCGAGATTTATGGAAATGAAGCAGTTCCTGGAGCTCGGCAGAGCCGGGGAGCCCGGCAGGGGAGAAAGGGAAAAAAAAAAAAAAAAAAAAAGCAGGAAAAAAAAAGAAAAAGGGCCCTAATGTAGGGATTTATAAATATTTTACAGCTGAGGAGGAGTGGGGAGCCATGGATATAGATGGGATTGTGGGCGGCCGTGGTGGGAGGAAGGAATTAATCACAAAAACGGAGGAGAAACTTTCCTCCAGGAGCACGTGGCTGCACCCACGGCTCCCGAGGGGCCTGGGCTGCCAGGGAAAGTTTGGAGTTTGCTCTGCGAGGCGCAGATGTGAGCCGGTGGTGATGCCCTCCCTCTCCTTGGCAGCGTGCCGGGCCTGGAGGAGGCACCAAGAATTCCTTGGGAGAGGCGGAGTGCAAATATTGACCGGGAAAAGCTTGTGGATAAGGGCTGGGAAAGCCACACTGAGGCGGGAGGGGGTGATCCGGGGTTTGGGGCCACTCAGACACCCCAGAAATTCCCATCCCAGGGAGTGGGATAATCCCAGATCCCACAGCCTGGCATTCCCAAAGTCCTGTCACTGTCCAGAGGGGCCCAGGACTGGGCTGGCAGCTCACCCTCACCTCCTGCTGGGATGGGAGCAGGGAATGGGCTCCAGGAAATGTCACCTGGGATGGGGACAGCAATGCCCTGGCAGGGCAGGGGTGTGTCCCTGCTTCCCTGGAGAGCGGCAGAGCAGCAGAGGGAAGCCAAGGATGTCTCATGGGATCCTGGAATGGTTTGGGTGGGAAGGGACCTTGCAGCTCATCCTTGGGGACAGGGACACCTTTCTCTCTCCCAGATTGCTCCAAGCTGGCCTGGGACGCTTCCAGGGATGGGGCAGTGCTCCAGGTTTGTGGAGCTGGAGCTGTTCCCACCCTCCACAAAGAGCTCCATCCCTGGAGGCAGGGGGAGGCTGGGGCTCCTCAGAACCTGCAGGGATCCTTCTGAGGCTGGAATATTTTCCTTGTCCCTCCCAGCGCTTTGCTTGCACTTCCCAGAGACTTTGCAGCAGCTGGAACATCCCATCCTTGCTCCATCCAGGCTGAGCACAGGGACTGTCCTGCACCAGTGTGGGATCCCATTTCCAGCTCCAAACCTGGCTCCATCTGCCAGGTCCTGGGTGCTGAGAGCTCCTTGATCCCCATCCATCCATCCATGGATCCATCCATGGATCCATCCATCCATCCTCCGTCCATCCATGCCTGTATCCAACCTGGAAAAGCTCCATGGCACCTGCTGGGAGCCTCTGCAGGTATGAAACCCTCACGGAGCTTCTTTAAAAATCCAAGATTTTCTCTTGGCCAGAGAGAAATGAGTCATGGCAGGGAGAGAGGGAGAGGAGAGGGAGCTCACGGCAGCAGGAGGGAAGGAGAGCCGGCAGCAGGGCTCGGACACACCGGGAAAAGGGATGGGAATTCACTGGGAAACAGCCATGGCCCAGGACACCTGGTGGAGCTGGAGATTTGGGACACAGCCACTGTCAAGCTGATTTGCCTGGATTTTTGGTGGGATTTTCCCTGCAGGATTTTCCCTGTGGACACCGAGCTTTTGGCACCCAGGAAAGCCAGGCTTGGAAAAGCAGATCCCCGCCTCGCTTGGGAAGGTGACAGGGACATCCCAGCCACCTGCTGGGCACGCACCGCCCCCACACAGGGGAGGCTCAGGTTGGTCACCAGGAGGGATTTTTCCCGGAAAAGGCAGGATTGGAACTGCCTGGGGAGCTTTGGAGTCCCCATCCCTGGAGGTGTCCGAGGGAGGCGTGGATGCGGCACTCCGGGTGACAACGCGGGGACCGGACGCAGCTCGGACTCCACGATCCTGGAGGGACCCTCCCGCCGCTGAGTCTGGGATTCTGGGCACACGTCGGGCTGCAGGAATCACCTCGGATCCCCGGCAGCGGCGGGAGGGTCCGCGCTGCGGCTCTGGCACAGATGTCCCTCCCTCCCTCCCTCCCTCCCTGCTGTGCCTGTGTCGCACATCAGCGGTGACGCCAGCAGCTCCTGTCCCCGCTGACTGCCGCGACAGCCGATCCCAGCTCCCGGCTCTGACGTGGGAACCTGCCCTTCATTTCCAGTGCCACCGAGCTGTTTTCTCCTTTTTTTTCCACGCACCGAGCCCCACTCCGCTCCACACAGGACGTGACAGGCGGGGATGGAGCACGGGGAGGCCCCGGGCTTGGCACGTCCCGACCTCCCGAGGAGCAATTAAGCTAACGAGGGGCTGGGCTGGCAGCGTCCCTGGCAGCTCGCGGTGAGCCCGGGTCAGGATGACACATCTCATCCATAAAGGATGGCGATGGATGAGGCTGGGCTCAGGAGGAGAGGGAGAATCTGTCCCCAAAGCCCGGGAAGGGGATGAGGGATGTAGGAGCAGGCCAGGGGATGAGGGATGAAGGATCTCTGCAGGATTGGGATGCTGTGGGTTGGGGCAAAGATCTGGGGTAGGTGTTGGAGGTAGGGATGCAAACCTGAGTCCAGGTGTGCTCCCAGAGCCAAACCTGAGTCCAGGTGTGCTCCCAGAGCCAAACCCCTGTCCAGGTGTGCTCCCAGAGCCAAACCTGAGTCCAGGTGTGCTCCCAGAGCCAAACCTGAGTCCAGGTGTGCTCCCAGAACCAAACCTGAGTCCAGGTGTGCTCCCAGAGCCAAACCCCTGTCCAGGTGTGCTCCCAGAGCCAAACCTGAGTCCAGGTGTGCTCCCAGAACCAAACCTGAGTCCAGGTGTGCTCCCAGAGCCAAACCTGAGTCCAGGTGTGATCCCAGAGCCAAACCTGAGTCCAGGTGTGCTCCCAGAGCCCACCTGGAGTCCCAGAGCCCACCCCTGAGTCCAGATGTGCTCCCAGAGCCGAACACCTGTCCAGGTGTGATCCCAGAACTAAACCTGAGTCCAGGTTGCTCCAGAATCCAAACCTGAGTCCAGGTGTGCTCCACTGGTTGATCCCAGAGCAGAACATCTGGTGATGGAAACACTCCTGGGAAGAGCCCCCTGTGCAGGGGGGTTTCAGGGGAGTGGCACAGGGCACCTGGTGTGATCAGGCCTCTGGAGGAGGATTCTGGATGGGAGAGCTTGGAGTCTCTTCCAGGGCCTAAAGGGGCTCCGGAAGAGCTGGAGAGGGACTGGGGACAAGGCCTGGAGGGACAGGACACAGGGCATGGCTCCCACTGCCAGAGGGCAGGGCTGGATGGGATATTGGGAATTGGGAATTGTTCCCTGGGAGGGTGGGGAGGAACTGGGATGGATTTCCCAGAGAAGCTGTGGCTACTCCATCCCTGGAAGCATCTAAGGCCGGGTTTATGGGATTTGGAGCACCCTGGGATAGGGGAAGGTGTCCCTGCCATGGCAGGGGTGGCACTGGGTGATCTTTATGATCTCTTTCCACCCCAACCATGCCAGGGTTCCAAAGCCAGGGCAGCGTTCCCCAGGTGAGCCCTGGGACCCCTGGAGCTCCTTCCCGTGGTTGTGCTTCCACCAAGTCCCCGGTTTGCAGGGAAGGACCCACAAAGGGCTGTGTGGGAGCCGCAACCCCCGGGGAGCCGCAGGCTCTGTGCTCCTCCCCGAGCTCCACAGAGCCGGCTCTGCTCTGTTCTGGCTGCGGATCCCAGCTCCGGGCACCGAGGCCGGGAACAGACTCTCCTCTCAGGCAGGAGCTGTGGGCAGCGCCGTGAGCAGACGGGGAGGAGGAGGAGAAGGCTTCGAGCAATCCCTCAGGGCACCACGGCTGCAGGTGTGGGCTCAGCTCTGCCCAGCAAAGCCCAGCAGGGAGGAATTCAGGCAGGCAGCAGGGACAGGAGGCAGAGATTCCCTGTGTGCCATCCAGGAGGGACTGGGAGGGATTGAACCCTCCAGCCCTGCCACACAGCCCCTCCAGCTGTCCTTTGTCCCCGTCCCCTGGTGACAAATATCCTTCCTTCCATTCTCCCTGAAATCCCAGCCTGTGCTGAACCAGGATTGGGATCGAGGCTTTCCAACACAGATCCTGGAGGAGACCGGGCAGCTGCAGCCTGGCAGAGCAGTGTCCAGTTTGTGGGCACATCAGTGTCCAGCCTGCGGACAGAGCAGTGTCCGGCCTGTGGGTACATCAGTGTCCATGCTGCGGGCAGATCAATGTCTAATTTGTGGACAGATCAGTGTCCATCCTGCAGGCACATCAGTGTCCAGCCTGTGGACACATCAGTGTCCATCCTGCGGACACATCAGTGTCCAGCCTGTGGGCACATCATTGTCCATCCTGCAGACACATCAGTGTCCATCCTGCAGGCACATCAGTGTCCAGCTTGTGGACACATCAGTGTCATCAGTGTCCATCCTGTGGACACATCAGTGTCCATCCTGCAGACAGATCATTGTCCATCCTGCGGACACATCAGTGTCCATCCTGTGGACACATCAGTGTCCATCCTGCAGACAGATCATTGTCCATCCTGCGGACACATCAGTGTCATCATTGTCCATCCTGCAGACACATCAGTGTCCATCCTGTGGACACATCAGTGTCATCATTGTCCATCCTGCAGACACATCATTGTCCATCCTGTGGACACATCAGTGTCCATCCTGCAGACACATCAGTGTCCATCCTGTGGACACATCAGTGTCCATCCTGCAGACACATCAGTGTCCATCCTGTGGACACATCAGTGTCCATCCTGCAGACACATCATTGTCCATCCTGCAGACACATCATTGTCCATCCTGCGGACACATCAGTGTCCATCCTGCAGACACATCAGTGTCCATCCTGCAGACACATCAGTGTCCATCCTGCAGACAGATCACTGTCCATCCTGCAGACACATCATTGTCCATCCTGCAGACACATCATTGTCCATCCTGCGGACACATCAGTGTCCATCCTGTGGACATATCAGTGTCCATCCTGTGGACATATCAGTGTCCATCCTGCGGACACATCAGCTGCTTTCTGTGCCTCGTTCTCGGCGGAGCAGCAGCAGCCCCGTGGCGCCGGGCACGGAGCAGACCGGGATCCTCATTCCAGTGGCGTTTTTCCAGGGAAGGGGAGCCTGAGGGAGGGCCCGAGGTGCAGTAATACTCTCAGCCCACAGTGGCCTCTCCCTCTCTCAGGAAGCAGAAGTTCACTCCTTCCCTCTCGCTCCCCACTCAGATTTTCCAGTGACCTGGTGCTGATGGAAACTCGGTCGCTCTCTGACTCCTTCTTCTCCAGTGTTTGGGTGGTTTTTTTTTTTTTTTTTAATTTTATTTTTTTTTTTATTTCCAGCTGCCCCCGCAGCCCTGACTGACCCTTGGAGGACAAAGCATCGCCTCTGGAGCTGGCACAGCGAGAGGCTCACCCGGTTCTGCTCCTAGCAGGGGAGATCCACAGGGAAAAGTGGAAAATTCCCGTTCCCAGCTCCTTTGGGAATCCCCAGCAAAGGGGGAGCAGCCCTAATCAGAGCCCACTGTGACACGGGGACTGGGCCCAGCCTGGCCAGGGACAGGGAAGGGACAGAGAGGGGACATGGATGCAGCATCCCCTTTTCTTTGGGATTCCTTAGGGAAAGCTGGAACAGCATCCCCCTTTTCTTCGGGATTTCTCAGGGACAGCCAGGAGCCTAAGAGGACAGGCAGAGCCCAGCCTGGAGCACACAAACATCCAAAAGGGACAGCCCTGTCTTTCTTCCAGGTGGCACTCTGCTAACGCAGTGGAAAATTCCGATATTTAAGCATATTTTGGGAATCTGGAAGCAGCTGCAAAAAGCTTCCCAGGCGCGGAGAGCCTCGCTGGAGCTCCCCAGCAGAGCTGGGCACCCCGCAGCTCCCGGCCACATTCACACCTCCTTTCCTGGCAGCAAAACCACTCCCAGCAGGGCTGGATCCAGCCCGATTCCCAGCCGGCCTCGCTGACACGGACCCCCGGCGGCATCTCCAGCTCCGCTCCCCCCAGCGCACGAGCTCGGGCTTAATCAACTCCTCAATTACTCATTAAAAGCCCCAGGTTGGAATCCACAGCCCTCGCTCGAGCGGAGGCACCGGCGGCCAACCGGAGCTCTCCCAGCGCTCATTCCCTAAATCTGCTCCTAATTAGGAGTGGACTCACCCCTGCAATCAATTGCTGGAGTCGTTCATTAGCGCCTGGATACCCAGATCTGTTTGGGAGAGGAGGCAGCAGGGTAATTAATCAGGTTGTAACTAATGAGGGGAGCGTCCAAAACCCGTGGCAAAGTCCCTGTACCTGGCCGGGGGACAGCTGGTGGCTTCCAGCGGAAAGTTGGCTTTGGGACAAGCGGGATTCGGGCTTTTTTTTTTATTTTATTTTTTTTTCCCGGCTCTGGCGGTGCTGCGGAGCCGCTGCTCGTGGGCGCTGGCAGCCCCAGGGGCTGTCGCTTGGCGTGACACGGCGCCGGTGTCCCCGCTCGCCCCGGCCCCGTGTCCCCGCCTGCCCGCTCCTTGTCACCGCGGCCGAGCCCCGAGGGAGCCGGGGCTGGAGCTGGAACTGGCGGCTCTGATTCCTCTGCAGGTACCACGAGCCTTTAAGGCAGCAGGATCCTATTTCCCCTCGTTTTCCCCATGTTTTTTTTTTTTCCCTGCAAACCTGGGAAATCCACTCGGGGAAGGACAGGGAATATTCCCCATCCTGTGGCACCGCCACCACCCTCAAAGCAAACTCAGGAGGAGCTCAACCCTTTCCCAAACCTCCTTAAATCCATCTCGTGCCTCAGTTTCCCACCCCCGCAGGCTGCACGAGGCTCGGGGCACCCGCTGAGCCCGAAAGCTCTGGGTGCTATAATTAGGATTTAGGGAAGTGAGAGTCTTTCTGTGCCTCAGCATTTTCCTTTTCCCTCAGCGTGGAAAAAAAATAACACCCCCCACACAGCCAGACCCCCCAGGAAATCATCGCTGAAATCATCTGGGTGAAGCTCAGGGTCATTCCCGGGGGTTTCGATCAGCTTCCAGAAGGTCAAGGATGCTCTCGGGGCTGTTTTTGCAGCAGTTTGACCATAATTGGGCTGGTTTGGGGAGGCACAAACCCTGGGCTCCCGCCACTTTTGCGGGGTCGTGGAGAGGGCCCCAAAAACAGTGAGGATTTTGCTACCAAGGAGATCTCGAATCGAGATATTTAGGGAAAAAAAAAAGTAGGGAAAAGTTAGGGGAAAAATCCGCTGTGAAGAGAGGGAGGGGCAGAGCCGCGTTCTGGGCTAATGGCTGGTGAAATTACATTAAAAACTGGAGCAAAGCAGAGCCTGGAAGGCAGATCAATGCAAACAGCACGAGAAACTGGGACGCGGCTCCTAAGCCGGAATGTTTATGGCTGGGTGGCGGCGAGGCCGCCGTGACTCACGCTGGGCTCGGCCAACTGGTCCCAGCTCTCCCGGGGACTGGTGCCGCTCCAGGCTGCGAGAGCAGAGCCCAGGATGTGCTCGGTGACAGGACCCTGCTCCCAGAGGGGACAGACTTCTGCGTGAGGCAGCGCCATCCTCACAAAATTGTGTTTTCCCAGCAATTTCCAGGTTTTCCAGCCGGGCTGGGGGGGCAGAGAATTCCCTGGGGCAGGCGGGCTCTGCAGGCAGCCCCTGAATCCTCCTCCCAAGGAGGGATTTTCGCGGCTCCTGCCCTCCTGAGGGGGGCGAGGATAACCCTGGAGAGGGAAAAATCCCCTAAAGATCCCTTCGAGCCCTGAGGCAGCACCTGGGCAGGTGGATGAGGGGAGTGAGAGGGATAAATGCGGGGAAATCCGTGGATAACGGGCACAGCTGGGCACGCACAGGCTGGAGAGGGCAGTGATGGATGTGGAAGGTGCCAGGGCAGCGGATGGAGGGCAGCAGGACGGGCAGGTCCCCGAAGAGCCGATGATAATGATAATTGTCACATATTCACGATGATAATCGAGAATATGATAATTGTCATCATATTCACGAGGAATGACAATCATGAATTGGGATAATTACCAAGCTCCGGGCCTCGCTCAGTGAACAAGGTCGGTGCAGCCCTTCCCGCTGCCTCCGCTGGCCCGGGGCCACCGCCAGCCCCGGGGCCACGGCGACATTAACCGGCTTTGTCACCAGCGGCCGTGGCAGGCGGCTCGGAGTGACACGGAGCAGCTCCCGCAGCCCGGCCGGGGGTGGCAGCGCCTGGGTCCAGCCGAGGAACCCGGGGCAGGTTTCCAGCGGCGCTCCGTGCCCCGCTCGGGTGTCACCCGCGTGTCCCTCCAGGAGATCCCGCTGGGAATGGGGCTTTAAGGACATCCCCTCCCAGTTCCTGCCTCCCTGGAGGTGCGGAGCTCGCCCAGCCCGGCTGGGACCGTGCCCTGAGCGAAGAGCAGCCAGGCTGGGACAGAATCTAGCCCAAAGCTCCGCTCCGGAGAACAAAGTGATTCCGGGGGTTTCTCTTCCCTTTCCTCCACTTCCATTTCCCCCTATGGCTGCTCCTTCTGGGATCCCTGACAGAAAAGAGAACATCCACCCATCACCCCCCTGCTCCAACGGGACCCCCCAGTTCTCCCCCACGGCTGGGAGCCCCCCAAATCCAGCCTCTTGTGCCTCTCGGGGGAACTTGGCAGCAGCGCCCGCTCCTCCCGGATTAATCCCGCTCCTCGCCACGGGCCAAGGGCTCCGACAGGAATAAACACATCCCAAATGCCTTTCCATAAGGGGAGCGAACCTGCTGGCCGAGGTGCCGCTCTCCCGGCTCCTTTCCAGCCCCGCGGTCACCGTGGGCCAGCGGGGAAAAGCTCCGGCACATCCCGGATTTGGGGATGGATGGCCCCAAAGCCACCCCACGGCAGCGCCTCCACTCCCCACCCCAAACGTGGGAAGGACGTGCTGGGGACAATCGTGAATTAATGAATGAGTGTTAATTAGCGATAGGGGGGTGGGAGCTGGCTGTGCCCCCGCTGAAAGGGGGACAAAGCAGGGGGTGGCTGCGTCCCTCGCGGGTGCCACCGAAGATCCCGGGTGCCACCTCACCCACCAGCAGGGATTCCCCTGCTCCGAGCAGCTTTTCCCATTCCCGTCTGTTTTCCCATCCTGCCACGGAGATGCCTCCTTACATAAACCCTGCTAAGTAGGGCGGCCTTTTCTATCCCCTGCTACCATCGCTGCTGTCGCTGCCCGTGGCCCCGGGTCACCGCACTGTCCCCTCTTCCTGCCTGGCAGCCGAGGGTGAAGCTGGGCTGCCCTGGTGCCCTGCCCCATGCCATGTTTTTGGGGTGGCACTGGGGACAGGCGGGTTTGGGGTGACAGCAGGGACAGGCTGTTTTTTGGGGTGGCAGTGGGGACAGGCTGGCTTTGGGGTCACCCCCAGCCCGGCCATCAGCCACCAGTTCATCCAGCAGGGTCCTGGAGGGCTCTGGGATGGTTTTGGTGCTGGAATATGGGATTGGGAATTTGGTGGAGTGGTTGAGCCCGTGCTGTGCCCTCCCCAGGGTGGGGACACTGAGCAGGACTTGGTGGCTCTGCTGGCTCCAAGCTGGAATCAAACCCTGAGCACTTGGACCAAAATCCCATTTTCCAGCTCCAGTCTGGCTGCGGGACCAGGGAGCTCCTGGGGCTCTGTTGGGATCCTGATCCATCGGGATCCTGATCCCAAACTGCTCCCAGTCCGGGCTCCTCCATCCTGAGGGAAGCAGCCAAGAGGAATCAAACCCTGGCTGAGCTGGAGCAGCAGCAATTAACCCAAATGATTAATCACAGAGAGTGGCCGTAAAACTTCCCAGCAGAAGCAGGGAGAACTGGAGAGGCTCGGGAGCAGGGCTGGGCTTCCAGCAGGATTTGGGATTTCCCCTGGTTACTGGGTTCCCTTTTGGACTGGGAGAAGGATCAGCTTTGGCTGGAGGTGTCTTCGTGGATGGAGCTGGGAATTTTTGCCTAGCTGGATTTTCCTCCAGGACAGCCAGGGTTGCTCTCCTTGGGCTGGAAAACCAGGGCCAGGATTTGCCCGAGGCCTGGAATCCACCTTGGAATGTCTTTGGGATCCTCTTCCACCCCAAAGCTGTGATCAGCTCAGAATCCAGGGGAGCATCCAGGGCTTCATCCCAGTGCTGCACCAGGATTGTCCCCAGAAAGGGACAGGCAGGGACACAGGTGGTGGCTGCAGAGGAACAACCAGCGATCCCAGCCCTTGGAATTCCACGCTGGATCACCACATGGCAACGTGGAGCGGGAGCACGGGGCTCTCCTGCTCCTCGGGATGGGTTTGGGTTGGAATTTTCCCAGCGGGTTTGGGTGTTTTTGTGTCTCTGAACACGCATGGGAGTGGCGGCAGCAGAGTCTGAGCTTCCCACGGGGCTGTTCCCACATTCCCAGCGCATCCCACGGCTCCAATCCCACCCCATTCCCAGCACATTCCCATGGGGCTGTTCCCGCATTCCCAGTGCATCCCATGGCTCTGATCCCGCATTCCCAGTGCATCCCACGGCTCCGATCCCGCATTCCCAGTGCATCCCACGGCTCCGATCCCGCATTCCCAGTGCATCCCACGGCTCCGATCCCGCATTCCCAGTGCATCCCACAGCTCTGATCCCGCATTCCCAGTGCATCCCACGGCTCCAATCCCGCATTCCCAGTGCATCCCACGGCTCCGATCCCGCATTCCCAGTGCATCCCACAGCTCTGATCCCGCATTCCCAGTGCATCCCACGGCTCCGATCCCGCATTCCCAGTGCATCCCACGGCTCCAATCCCGCATTCCCAGTGGATCCCACGGCTCCAGTCCTGCATTCCCAATGCATCCCACAGCTCTGATCCCGCATTCCCAGTGCATCCCACGGCTCCGATCCCGCATTCCCAGTGCATCCCACGGCTCCGATCCCGCATTCCCAGTGCATCCCACGGCTCCGATCCCGCATTCCCAGTGGATCCCACAGCTCTGATCCCACATTCCCAGTGCATCCCACAGCTCTGATCCCGCATTCCCAGTGCATCCCACGGCTCCAATCCTGCATTCCCAATGCATCCCACAGCTCTGATCCCGCATTCCCAGTGCATCCCATGGCTCCAAACCCACTCCATTCCTAGCGTATTCCCACGGGACTGTTCCTGCATTCCCACCGCACCCCACAGTTCCGATCCCAGCACATCCCATGGCTCTGATCCCGCATTCCCAGCCCATCCCACAGCTCCGATCCCACCGCATTCCCAGCAGATCCCACAGCTCCGATCCCACCGCATTGCCCCCGCGCTGCTCCCGCCCGCGGCCAGGAGCACAAAACTTTTTTCCCCCTGAGGAAGGGAAAGCCGAGGACCACGCGGCTCTCCCGTTGCCACGGCAACCCGCAAACATCCATCGGAAAATCGCCCAGGGCCCGCATCCTGCTCGCTCGGCCCGCGTTTTCCCTGCCCCATCCCTTCCCGGCGATTCCAGGGTGTCAAATCCCGGTGGGAACTCCAGGAGAGGCCAAGGAATGTCCCCAACACCCTCCTGTCCCCGGGAGAGCCAGGAAAAGGCTCCTGGGGGACAGGGATGCTGTTTCCATTTCCATTTTTAATATGAGGGGTGTCCATCCCCCCTTCCTCCGCAGGAACCTGGAGGCATCGCCGTGCTGGGAATGGAAATCCATTTCCAACACTTGATTATTCTTGTTAATAATAATTTTTAAATTGGCTGGAAAAGGCGTTGCTGACCTTGGCACAAAGAGCGCGCGGGGACTCGGCACTGGGTGGGGTAAATGGGATTTTTGGCCTCATCCCAGAGCCGGTCATTAATCCCAGGAAATGCCCTGTGACCTGGGGCAGTGCTGATTTATTAATGCGGGCTCCCATCCCCGCTGTGCTGGGGCCAAATCCTGAAATCATCCCATGCACAGCTGGCCCTGGCTGAGGGAGCTGCTGCCGGGGCTGCGGGGCCAGCCTGGGGCTGAGGGGCGCGGGGGTGTGGGATGTGGGTGCTGGGGGATGTGGGTGCTGGGGGATGTGGGTGCTGGGGGATGCAGGAATTGTTGGGATGTGGGTGCTGAGAGATTTGGCTGCTGCAGGATTTGGATGCAACAGGATGTGTCTTGTGGGATGCAGGTGTCACGGGATGTGGATCCTGCAGGGTTTGGGTGCTGCAGGATTTGGGTTCTGCAGGATGTGGATCCTGTGGGATTTGGGTTTTGAAGGATTCGGGTGCTGCAGGATTTGGATACTGCATGATTTGGGTTCTGCAGGAGGTGGATCCTGTGGGATTCAGGTTCTGCAGGATTTGGATCCTGTGGGATTTGGGTTCTCCAGGACTTGGATCCTGTGGGATTTAGGTTCTGCAGGATTTGAATCCTGTGGGATTTGGGTTTTGAAGGATTCGGGTGCTGCAGGATTTGGATACTGCATGATTTGGGTTCTGCAGGAGGTGGATCCTGTGGGATTCATGTTCTCCAGGATTTGGATCCTGTGCTGCAGGATTTGGGTTCTCCAGGATTTGGATCCTGTGGGATTTGGGTTCTGCAGGATTTGGATCCTGTGGGATTTGGGTTTTGAAGGATTTGGGTTCTGCAGGATGTGGATCCTGTGGGATTTGGGTTTTGAAGGATTTGGGTTCTGTGGGATGTGGATCCTGTGGGATTTGGGTTCTGCAGGATTTGGGTTCTGTGGGATGTGGATCCTGCGGGTGCTGCAGGATTTGGGTTCTGCAGGATGTGGATCCTGTGGGATTTGGGTTTTGAAGGATTTGGGTTCTGTGGGATGTGGATCCTGTGGGATTTGGGTTTTGAAGGATTTGGGTTCTGAGGGATGTGGATCCTGCGGGTGCTGCAGGATTTGGGTGCCACAGGACGTGGGTGCTGCAGGCACTGGCGAGCCCAGTGGATAATCACCCCCACCTGGATCCAAGGATAACATTTCCTTGTGGATTTGGACCATTCTGCAGCCAGGAAACCCCTGTGGGATGAGCACGCTCCTGAGCAGCGCAGCACAGCACCCCAAAAACGCGGAGCCACCTGCAAAACCCTCACCCCTTCCCGTATTCCCTCCCTCCCTGCAAGGAATCCTCAGCATTCCCTCGGTTCTCCTCACCCCACCACCTTTATCCCCACAAATTTTCCCACATGGAAAACTCAGCACCTCCTTTTCCCTGCTCCTGCCCTGCTCTTTTCCACGATCCCGCTCCTTGAAAGCGAAACAAACCCCATTTATCACCGGAACGATTTTCATTTCCCGGCTCTCCGCTGATTTATGGAGCTGCTTCCCGGAGCTGCTGGAAGTTCAGGAATGGGCTGGGGGTGGTGAGGGACACACAGGGACATCGTGGGCTCCCGGAGAGTCCCGTGGCTGCACGAGCCGGGAAAAGGCTCAAAATAACCCGGGGTGGGTGGGCGACGGGGAAGGGACATTTCGCCATCCCACAGCACGGAATCAACCCCGGAGCCACGTGGAAGTGGGAAAATCACGGGACGTGGGAGCAGCCGGTGTCACCCGGGCTGTCCCCTGCAGCTGGCGGTGTCACCCGGCCCCGCTGGCGCTCGGGGTGGCGGTGACAAAGCGACCTCAAAAGTCGGAGGGGTTTGAGGCCATAAATCCAAGGAATGTCACCTTGCCCTGGGTGTGCCCAGCATGGGCAGAGGGGATGTGGGGCTTAAAAATCTGTGGGATTTGGGTCCGGGAATCCCGCCGGCTCCATCCCACAGCCCTGCGGCACTGGGAACCTTTGGAAAAGCCCCTTTGGAGACGCTTCCCGATGCAGACCCTTCCCAGCATCCCCATCCCTCGGCCAGTCCAGGCTGCCTGGATGTTTATTTTCGCCTGCATTCATTTGCCCACATCTCTCTCTTTCTCCTTATTTTATTCACTTTTTTTTTTCATATTTTATTCCTCTTTTTTTCCTTATTTCCCCCCCTTTTCTCCTTATTTTATTCCCCTTTTTTTTCTTATTCTATTCCTCTTTTTTCCTTATTTCCTCCCCTTTTCTCCTTATTTTATTCCCCTTTCTTCTTTATTTTATTCGTCTTTTTTTTACCTTATTTTCCCCCCTTTTCCCTTATTTTATTTCTATTTCCCCCCTTTTTTCCTTATTTTATTCCTCTTTTTTTCCTTATTTTTCCCCCTGTTTGTCCCAAGTCCCGGCTCGATTTCGGGAGCTCCAGAATTTAGAAACAATTTGCACCACGCGCCACTTCCCTGAAGGGATCGAAGGCATCTCCCGGGAATCTCCGTGTCCCTTGGGAGGGTGACTTCCAGAAGAGGGGACGGCGACAGCGGGGCCACCAGCGGCCACACCAACCTCCACCCGCGGGTCACACACCCGGGGGGAAAAATCAATGTCAGGGGGCCCCCGGGGGAAGAATTCAAATTCCCCCACCCTGATCTGGGTGCACAAAGGAACATTCCCCCCCCACCAAAAAAAAAAAACAACCCAACAAAAGGAGAACTTCCCCCAAATCCTCGCATCCCAACGGGCAGGGCCAGAAAAAAGCAACTGGAAGCACCAGGGGAAGGGAAAGGCAGGCAGGAATAATTCCTCGAGCAGCAATTTGGGCTAAGCGTGCTCTGCGTTCCCACATTTTTCCCTGTGGGGAAGCCTTTTCCCGAGCCCTGGAGAACACGGATTTCTCCCCAGCTGAGCCGGGTCCTTTCCCTGCAGTCTTCCAGCTCCAGCATTTCTCTGATCATAAATTAGCGATCCTCGCACTCGGCTCGCTCGGAGCTGTTTCTCTCTTCCCCCTCTGCAGGTTTTTCCACATCCTACAGCAAGGGAAGATCCAGGCTCGGCGTGGTTATTTTAAAAGACGCCGATCAATCAGAGCTCCCCTCCTCCCGTCCGGATCCTCGGCTCCCCGGCTGCTGCCCCCCAGGAACCCCTCCCCGAGCAGAGCATCCCCCCCAAACCCACCCAAAACCCTCTTGGAAGAGCTCGGATTCAGGTCAAAACTCTTAAAAAACCGACAAACAAAAACAGGAGAAGACTGAATTCCCGCTGGGGGAGAGCCTCGTGCCCATCAGGGCGCTGGATGTGGTCCTTGGAAAAGGCGGGATTGCGGCGTGGAAGAGCCGTTCCCGCTGGAGTTTTCCTCCATTTCGTCCTTTCCCCGTGATCCCCGTGATGGGAGACGATCCCCTGCGAATGGGGCTGGAGGGAATTTTCCCTGGGGCGGGATCCAGGAGCCCCTGGCTTGGGAGCAGCAGCAGGGCGGGAGAACATTCCCTGTTCTGGGCAGCCACGCTGCTGTCACCCACCAAGGAGGTGACACTGCCACAGGGCCACCACCTCTCTCTCCTGGGCAACCTCCATCCCATCCCAGCACCCCGAACCCCCTTCCCCCAAACGCGGAGCCCTCGGAGCCGTTCCCTGAGCAGGCACCGGGTTCACCCCGGGCCCACATTCCCGGCAATTCACGCTTCCCATCCCGGAGCTTTTCCCAGGCTTTGTCAGGGCTCCTGTTGACAGGACCTAACGCGTGGCTGCTAAAAATAACGGTGTGGCAATCACATCTCCCACCCCGGAGCCGCTCAGGGCACGGGATCCCGATCCCAGAGAAAGCCAGGAAAGCCCCGGGATGCTGCAGGAACCCCCAATCCCTCGGGAATGCTGCAGGGAGGGGGCCGAGCCGGAGAAATCTGAATTTCTACGGATTATTTTTATACAATTCGAGGAGGAGGGGGATGTGGAAAAAAAAACAAGGAATGTGTTTGCTGCGTTTTGCTGCGTTTTTCCCTCCCCCCGTTTTTTTTTTTTTTTTTTTTTTTTTTTTTTTTTTTTTTTTTTTGTTGTTGTTTTGTTGTCTTTTTTTTTTTTGGTTTGGTTTTTTTTTTTTTGTTTTTCCAATGGTGAAGGGGAAAATGGGGAATAGAAAAACTCAGGCTGTTCCCCCCCATCCCGTTCTCATTCCCATTGTTGGGTTTCCCTGGAGGGACCCCAGAGCTGTCTGCACCTCAGGAATAATTCATGGGTGTCCCTTTCATCCCCTGCTCCCACCTAATCAATCCCAGCACTGGGATATTCTGGAAAAATAAAGGGGAAAATTTGGAGCAGCACCATTAATAATCAGAATAATCTGTTAATCCCGGGGGGAATTAATGACTCCAGCAACGACCCCATTGGGACTGGGGCAGGAAAAGGAGGTTTCGGTCATCCTGGAGGATCTTCCCATCTTCTCCAGGGCCCAGGAGGCCGAAAAGTTCCATCGTCCTTCCCTGATTGCAGTTTCACATCCCTGAGCTGCCAAGGGACACCAGGGCCTGGCTCTGTCCCCACGTGGTGGCCAAAGGACCAAGGGAGAAGGAATTTGGGTGAAAGAATTGGGAATGTGGACTTGGAGGTGGAAACCGCCGGGCAGAAGGGGATGGGGGGAACTCCTGGACACACACAGAGCTCCGAGGATGTCACCCAGAGCCCCCAGGGATGTCACCCGCTGTCCCCTGGGATGTCACACAGAGCCCCCAGGGATGTCACACAGAATTCCCCAAGGATGTCCCACAGACCCTCAAGGATGTCACCCACTGTCCCTCAGGGATGTCACACGGAGTCCCCCAAGGATGTCACATGCTGTCCCCCAGGGGTGTCACCCAGAGCCCCCAGGGGTGTCACCCAGAGCCCCCAGGGGTGTCACCCAGAGCCCTCAGGGATGCCACACTCAGCCCCCAGGGATGTCACACTCAGCCCCCAGGGATGTCACACACAGATCCCCAGGCTTGTCACACTCTGTCCCCCAGGGGTGTCACCCAGAGCCCCCAGGGATGCCACACTCAGCCCCCAGGGGCGTCACACGGAGCCCTCACAGATGCCACACACAGATCCCCAGGCTTGTCACACTCTGTCCCCCAGGGGTGTCACCCAGAGCTCCCGGAGGTGTCACCCAGAGCCCCCAGGGGTGTCACCCAGAGCCCCCAGGGGTGTCACCCAGAGCCCCCAGGGGTGTCACCCGCTGTCCCAGCTCCTCCCACACCCCCCAGGCGAGGCCCGTGCTGGTGCCCGCTCCCGCAGGGGCAGAGCGGGAGCGGGTGCCGCTCTCCGGGGCTCGGAGCGTTCGGAGAATTCCCCGGCTGTGTTTGGGGCTGGGAGCGGAGCGGGGAGGGCGGGAGGGAGGAGGAGGAGGAGGAGGAGGAGGAGGAGGAGGAGGAGGAGGGGGCGGGGGCCATATGGAGCAGCCGCAGGATGCTGAGCTGGCGGGGGCTCGGGAGCGCTGCGAGCCGGCGCTGCCAGAGCCGAGCGATCAATATGTGACAGCCCAGCCCCGCCGAGGGAAGGTGACCTTGAGCGGCACAGCCACAAGGGAGGAGGGAGGCCGAGCCAGGAATCCACACGGAAATGTTCCCCGGGCGAGGGAGCAGGGATGGAGGGGAGGACAGGGATGCAGAGCCCCCGGGGAGGGCTCTGTGCCCTCCTGGCTGCTCCAGGACAGGATCCCGGAGCCCGAGCAGCGCCTGGGGACAGTCCCTGCCCACGGAGGGGACGAGTGGCAGGAGGGGGTGGCCGTTCCCAGCGAGGACACGAGGTCGCGATCAATAACTGCCCCAATAATCAATAACCGACCGCAAAACAGCCTCTGCTCGGCCCCTCCAGGGTCCCTCCTGCCCCATCCTGCTCCCTGGGGGTGACAGGGACACAGAAGCCACCCAAGGCACCCGCCCTGAACCTCAACTCTCCCAGCAAAGCCCCCGCAGATTCCCTCACTGCTCTCGGAAATTTGGGATTTCTGTAAATCCGGGAGCCATCCCCGCGCTGCCCTCACCCTCCTGCCGCAGCCCAGCCCCCGCAGCTCCTCTGAGCCCTTTCCCGGATCATTCCCGGGCTGTTCCCCATCCCGGCGGGCATTCCCGGGGGGCCCGAAGGCTCCAAGAGGGAGAACGCGCTCCGAAGGGAAGGTCCGGCATTCCCGACGCTGCCTTTGCCCTCTAGCGGGACCAAAGAGAAGGACCCGGCGGGGAAAATTCGGCCAATTCCACCCTGCTGGAGCCTGATTTGCAGAAATCCCAACTTTTCCAAAAGAAGTGAGGAGCTCCGAGGGGGATTTGCTGCAGGAGAGTTGGGATTTAGGAGCGTTGTCTTGCCTTGGGTGGCTGTGGGGTCCCCTCAGCCAGGATGGGACAGGGGGGGTCCCACCTTTTCCAGAGCCCTGGAGGGGCAGAGGTGGGGCTGGATTTGGGGAGGGGGTGCCGGGGGCTCCATCCCATGGGATCAGCGGGATGCAGGCTGGTGGGAAGGTATTGGAATGGTGGGTGGGGATTGAGGAGGACGCGGGGGCAGCGGGTCCATAGGCTCAAAGGTGACACGACAACAGCGGCAACAGATCCTGGAATTCTGGCTAAAACAACTCCAAATTCCCATTTCCCAAGGATTTTGGGTCAACAATCCACGCCTGGGCTGGGTTTTGCACCGAAAAGGGGCGAGAGGAGGTGCCCACGCTGTGCCAGCGCCGCGGGCACCGCGTCCCCACGGATGAGGAGCCGGATCCTCTTCCCAGGTTTTCTCCAGCCGCCTTCGGATGCCTCCCCGGGCTCCGAGGATGTGGGCTGAGCTCCGTGGTTTCAGTTCAGGGCTTCGGATTCTCCAGGGATGTGTCATCCCCCTCGCGGTGTTCGTTACATGTGGATAAAAATATAAGGGATGAATACATCGCGTCGAAAATATCCCACACCGCTGGGCAGCTCCTCCTGGCTGCGCAAAGCCGGGATGAGCCCAGAGATTTCAGCTCCAGTCCAGGGATTTCCTGCTGCTCCTGGCCTGGCTGATGGACTCGGGGGTCTCCGGGTTTCTCTGCGGTTCCAGATCCATGGATACCTTCCCAAATCCATGGGCAACATCCCAAATGCATGGATACTGTCCCAAATCAATTTATACCCTCCCAAATTCATGGATACCTTCCCAAATCCATGGGTGTCAACCTAAATCTAGGGATACCCTCCCAAATTCAGGAATGCCCTCCCAAATCTATGGATACCCTTCTAAATCCACGGATGTCCTCCCAAATCCATGGATGCCATCTCAAATCCATGGATGCTATCCCAAATGCATGGGCACCATCCCAAATCCATTGATACTGTCCCAAATCCAGGAATGCCCTCCCAAATCCACTGACACCATCCCAAACCCATGAATACCATCACAAATCCAGGGATGTCCTCCTAAATCCATGGGTACTATCCCAAATCCATTTATACCCTCCCAAATCCATGGATACCCTCCCAAATCCATGGATGCCATCCCCAATCTGTGTGTACTGTCCCAAATGCAGGGATACCCTCCCAAATCCATGGATACCTTCGCAAATCCATGGGCGCCATCCTAAATCTAGGAATGCCCTCCCAAATCCAGGGATGTCCTCCCAAATCTATGGATGCCATCCCAAATCCATGGGCACCATCCCAAATCCATTTATACCCTCCCAAATCCATGGATGCCATCCCCAATCCATGGATACTGTCCCAAATCCAAGGATACCCTCTCAAATCCAGGGATCTCCTCCCAAACCCATGGATACCATCCCAAACCCAGGGGTGCTGGAGATCCCACCCAGTTCCAGGAGAGCTCCCAGTCCCTGTTCCCAGAACTCCATGGGTCTGGGATGAGGGGATGGAAGGTTCAGGCTGCCCTGTGCGGGGATTTCCCGTTTTACCCTCTTTGGGAGCACACGGGGACAGTCCAGCTGTGCCCAGATGTCACACCTGGATGTGCCACACCCCCCTGGAGCTGCACAGCTGGACCCAGGCACAGCCCAGGGGACAGATCACACCTGAGGTCTCAAAGCGTCACCTCCCTGGAGCAATGCAGCTCCTGGTCCCTGGCCGGGGCACCCTGACCAGGATCTCAGGATCTCCCTGAGGCTCTGTCTCAGGGTCTGGGTGTTGAGGTGACCCCAGGACTGTACAAGTCCTCGTTTCCAGCCCGTGCAGCCAAAGAAGGAGTCTGAATGCGCAGGGTCGGCTTCTCAAGGTTGTTTATTTTTCCTTGTCTAGAACATTCTCTCTCTGCCCTGCTGAGCTCTGTCCAGCAGGTCAGCCATGGCATTCTGTCTGCCCTCAGGGCGGTGTTCACATTTTATACCCAAAACTCCGTGTGCCATGGTTACAATAACGTGCCAATGTCTGTCATTTCTGTTGGACAGCGTGTCTGTACCTTAAACCAACAGAAAAGTGTCACCATCACAGCAAGACATGGAGGGCAAGGAGAAGGAGAAGGAGAAGGAGAAGGAGAAGGAGAAGGAGAAGGAGGAGAAGGAGAAGAAGGTCAGGACACGCCCAAATCCCTCCATCTTGTCCCCTTGAACCCCATTCTAAAAACCCCAAAATGCCACTTTTTCACCCTGTGTTAACTCAACTACCACACTGCTCAAACCCTTGTGGCCTGTAATTCCTCACACAGAGTTGGCAGCTTTTCCCACGGGCCAAAATCGAAGCCACAGGTGTTTTTGACTTCGTGCCAAGGTCTCTGAGCCCCCTGCCAGGGGCTGGAGCCAGCCAGGGCAGCCAGAGGGATGTCCTGGATTCCGACAGCTCTGGAGGGAATGGAGGGAGAAACGGGATGCAGGGAAATCCCATCTTTGCAAATCCAATCAAAGCTACTGGGCTGGGGCTGCGTGAGGGCTCCCCGCTGCTCTCACTGTCAAGAACAAGGCTTTGAATGCATTTTAAAATCTTTATTTTATTTTATTTTATTTTATTTTTATTTTATGCGGTTGCCCTGGGGTGGAACACCTCCACTTCCACCACATTTCCCGTGGAGCAGTAGGGTCTGAGCGCTGTGGGACGGGATCTGGGAACACTTTCCTGCGTTTGCAGCCCTGGGGGCTCAGGAGAAGCGGCCGGTGGGCAGGCGGGGCAGGCAGGAGAAGGCGTTGGGGAAGAGGCTGAGGTTGATGGGGTTCCCGTCCAGGCGGATGTCCTCGAGCGCCCGGCGGATCTGGCCCTGCTCCTGGCTGTCACAGAACGTGTCCTCGTGCATCGTCTGGATGTTGTTGTTCTGCGGGGACGCAAAGGGGCGGACGGGTCACAGGGAGCAGGAGAGGAGGAGGACCAGGACCAGGACCAGGACCAGCAAAAGGACCAGAACCAGAGCCAGGACCAGGACAAAGACCAGGACCAGGAAAAGGAAAAGGACCAGGACCAGAGCCAGGATCAGGAAAAGGACCAGGACCAGGAAAAGGAAAAGGACCAGGACCAGAGCCAGGATCAGGAAAAGGACCAGGACCAGGAAAAGGAAAAGGACCAGGACCAGAGCCAGGATCAGGAAAAGGACCAGGACCAGGAAAAGGAAAAGGACCAGGACCAGAGCCAGGATCAGGAAAAGGACCAGGACCAGGACCAGGAAAATGACCAGGACCAGGAAAAGGACAACGAAGAGGAGGAGGAGAAGGAGGAGGAGGAGGAGGAGGAGGAGGAGGAGGAGGAGGAGGAGGAGGAAGAGGTGGGATCTGCTAAACTCAGGTAAACCTCATCCCACCTGGATGTGCAGGGAAAGGGACAAATCTGAGTCAAAGGGATGAGGAAGAGGACCAGGCCCAGGCCTAGGCCCAGGATAAGGAGGACCTGGACCAGGAAGAAGAGGATGAGGAGGAGGATGAGGAGAAGGATGAGGAGGAGGGGGATGAGGGCTGTGCTAGGCTCAGGTACAGGCAAACCCCATCCCACCTGGAGGTGCAGGGAGCGCAGGCTCTCAGGAAGGGGCACCGGGATAAAATCCAGCTGGTTATCGGAGAGATGGAGGAACTGCAGATGCTTCAGGTCCTGTGGGGAGAGGGCAGAGGGGAACCCCTAAAGATGAACCCCAAGAGAGAAGAACCCCTAGAGATGAACCAATGAGCCTCCTAAAGATGAACTCTCCTGGAAATGAACCCCACTAGAGATGAAACCCCACTAGACATGAAACCCCAATAGCGATGAACCCCAATAGAGATAAAATCCCAATAGAGATTAAACCCCAGTAGGATGAAACCCCAATAAGGATGAAACCCCAACAGAGATGAAACCCCAATAGAGATTAAACCTCAACAGAGATGAAACTTCAATAGGAATGAACCCCAATAGAGATTAAACCCCAACAGGGATGAAACCTCAATAGAGATGAACCCCAATAGAGATTAAACCCCAACAGAGATGAAACCTCAATAGAGATGAACCCCAATAGAGATTAAACCTCAACAGAGATGAAACTTCAATAGGAATGAACCCCAATAGAGATTAAACCCCAACAGAGATGAAACCTCAATAGAGATGAACCCCAATAGAGATTAAACTCCAATAGGGATGAAACCCCAATAGGGATGAAACCCCAATAAAGATGAAACTTCAATAGAGATAAACCCCAATAGAGATTAAACCCCAATAGGGATGAAACCTCAATAGAGATGAACCCCAATAGAATTAAACTCCAACAGAGATGAAACCCCAACAGAGATGAAACCCCAAAAGAGTTGAAACCTCAATAGAGATGAATCCAAATAGAGCTGACCCCCCCTTGTCCCACGCTCCGCAGACCCTGTCCCCCCGGGCGGGCAGAGCCGGGACGCACCCGGAAGGCCTCGGGGCGCAGCCCGGCGCTGGGGATGCGGTTGAGGCGGGCGTCCAGGCGGACGATGCTGCGGGGCAGCTCGGGCAGCGCCGTCAGGCGGTTCTCGGGCAGCAGCAGCTCCTGCAGGCTGGGCAGCCGCCGGAATGCGTCCGCGTCCGCCCACGAGATGGAATTGCTGCTCAGGTCGATGCGCTTCAGCTTCTCTGAGGGGAGGAGGAGAAGAGGGACAAAGCCAGGGCGGTTTATTCCCCTCATTCCCCACCCAAATCCTGGTTTTTCCCTTGTCCCAGTGATGATTTTTGTGCATTTTTCATGTATTCGTGGCTATTTTACAGCTCCTTAGCTAGCTCTGGTGCTTTTGCCACCCTTTCTCTCAGATTCTAGAACAATCAGCTGCCCTTCCAAACACAATTGTGAAATATTGTTTGGTGTTATTCCAAGGAGGGGACCTACAACAAGAAGTGGGGCAGAGTGGGGCTGGCGCAGGGGTGAAACAACTGAACCTCCTATGGGACGCACCTGTTAAATATCCCAAATAATTAACCCTAAAAAAAGGGTCAAACCCCAAATATACCTGCCAAATATCCCAAATAATTAACCCTAAAAAATGGTCAAAACCCAAATATACCTGCTAAATATCCCAAATAATTAACCCTACAAAACGGTCAAAACCTAAATATACCTGTTAAATATCCCAATTAATGCACCTTACAAAACTGCAGAAATCCAGTTCCGGGTGTGCCCATCACCACCAGGGTAAAACTCTGCTTTTTTCACTTTTTAACTTATTCTCCCGATAAAATCCTGCTCTTTAACCTCACTATTCTGAGGCCGCTGTGGGGGATTTCTCTCCTGGGGTCCCCGAGGGGTGACCCCGACGCACCGAGGCCGCTGAAGTCGCCGGCGCGGATGGCTCCGATGCGGTTGAAGCGGGCGTACAGGTACGCGGTGTCCGGGGGCAGCGCCGGGATCTGCTCCAGCTCGGCGTCGTCGCAGTACACGGAGGTGCCGAGGCACAGGCACAGCAGGCAGCTGGGCAGCCCTGGGGGTGCACGGAAACAAGCCCTGACCCCATAAAATACCCCACAGCAGCGGGAGGAGCCCACCTGGCTGTGGGGACATGGATCTGTGACACACGGAGATGTCACAGCCTCCTGACCCCATAAAATACCCCAGAACAGCGGGATCTGCCCACCCTGCCCTGGGGACATGGATCTGTGACATCCAGAGCTGTCACAGCCTTCTGACCCCATGAAATACCCCAGAACAGTGGGATCTGCCCACCCTGCCCTGGGGACATGGATCTGTGATACCCAGAGCTGTCACAGCCTCCTGACCCCAGAAAATACCCCAGAACAGCGGGATCTGCCCACCCTGCCCTGGGGACATGGATCTGTGACATCCAGAGCTGTCACAGCCTCCTGACCCCAGAAAATACCCCAGAACAGCGGGATCTGCCCACCCTGCCCTGGGGACATGGATCTGTGACACCCAGAGCTGTCACAGCCTCCTGACCCCAGAAAATACCCCAGAACAGCGGGATCTGCCCACCCTGCCCTGGGGACATGGATCTGTGACACCCAGAGCTGTCACAGCCTCCTGACCCCATAAAATACCCCAGAACAGCAGGAGGATGTGCCCGCACTGTGGGGACACAAAGTCCATGACGCTAAAGCTGTCACAGACCCCAACCCCACAAAATGTCCCAGAACAGCAAGAGGAGCCCACCCGGCTGTGGGGACATGGATCTGTGACACATGGAGCTGTCACAGCTCCCTGATCCTATAAAATACCCCAGAACGGTGGGAGCTGCCATCCTGCCATGGGGACACGGAGCTGGTGACACCCAGAGCTGTCACAGCCCCGCATCATCCAGGGAAGGGCCAGAAACTCCCAGCTAAAAAAAAAACCCAAACTGTTAATAAATGAAGTGCTCAGGATCAAATCCCTCCTGCAGGAGGAGGGGAGATTAAAGCCCCCCAAATTCAGCTTTTTACACCCAAAGCTCTCCTGGCCCCCTTAATTTTCCCACTGGAGGAAGCAGAACTCAAGAAAATTCTTTTGGGTCAAGAAAAAATCTGTCCCAGCTGCCCCCCAAAGCCCCAGCACGGGGGGCAGGAGGGGTAAAACCGAGCCCACCCCACACCTGATCCCCCTCCCCACCCCTTCGAGGCGGGGGTTCAAAGCAGCTCGGCACCAATTTCCTTTCTCCTCCCACTTAATTTTTCCCGGCCTGGAGTGGCAGAAAAGGAATAAAGATATTTATCCTCGCTGCAGGATTTTAATTGTCACTAATCTAATTGCCGCCGTCGCAAAGCCTCTGCTCATTAAAGCCTCACTGCTTTGCTGGAGTTCATTTTTTCCCAGTAATTTCTCTCTCTGCCGCCCTCCTGCCTTGCTGTGCGAGCGGACTCAACCCCAAAACCCTGCAAAGAGCTGCTGGCAGCACCAAAATTCCCCTTTTTTCCCCCCACAGAACTCCATCCGTGTGACGTGGGGATGCATCCCAAGGGAACGCAACTCACCCTGCGCGGGGATGGGCGCTGGGGACATGGGGCCAGCACCGCTCGCGGGCTGCAGTTTTGGGGTTCCAGCCGTGGTTTCACCCAGCTCTGGGAGGGGTTTGGGGTCCTTGGGGCGAGGAGCCAAGGTGCCAACCTCGATCTGCAAACACAGCTGGGTGTGAGGGTGGGCGACTTGTCTCCTCCGGGGTGGGTGGCACCGGTCAGGGTCACAGGCACTGGGTTGGGATCATTAATTCCTTCTTGGAAAGCTCCCCAAGCTCTCCAAGGAACCCCCCTGGCCCAGAGGGATGAAGGAATCCTCACATCCAGGAGCTGGCAGAGCTTTGGCTCGGGTAAGACCTTCCCCAGCCCCGGGAGAGCTGCCAGGGCTGCTGCTGCCAGGAGCTGCCGTGCCACATCCGTCCCTGGCACCAAATCCCTGTCCCGGGATGCAGCCAGGGGCTCTCCTGTGTCCCCCTCACCTTCGGGACAAGGTCCCCGTAGTCGTAGAGCTCCTCGTAGTTGCTCAGGTCCAGGATGTCCCCGTAGTTATCCAAGGTCACCTCGTAGTTGTCCAAATCCAGGTTTTCATAGAGGGTCAGCTCAGCCTTGGGCTTCTCCGCCTTCCTCCTCTCCTTGGCTGGGACAGCCCAAAGTGTCCCCAGGCACAGGCTGGCCACGCCCAGCCAGCCCAGGGGACACATCCTGCGCCCGGCTGGGGTCACCGGGCCCGGGGATGGCACCTGGAATGGTCACTGAGGGCTGGATGGGTCACCAAGGAACCTGGAATGGTCACCAAAGGACCTGAAATGGTCACCGAGGGCTGGAATGGTCACCAAGGGACCTGGAATGGTCACCAAGAGACCTGGAATGGTCACCAAAGGACCTGGAATGGTCACCGAGGGCTGGATGGGTCACCAAGGAACCTGGAATGGTCACCAAAGGATCTGGAATGGTCACCAAGGGACCTGGAATGGTCACCAAGGAACCTGGAATGGTCACCGAGGGCTGGATTGGGTCACCAAGGAACCTGGAATGGTCACCAAGGGCTGGATGAGTCACCAAAGGACCTGGAATGGTCACTGAGGGCTGGATGGGTCACCAAGGAACCTGGAATGGTCACCGAGGGCTGGATGGGTCACCAAGGAACCTGGAATGGTCACTGAGGGCTGGATGGGTCACCAAGGAACCTGGAATGGTCACCAAAGGACCTGGAATGGTCACCGAGGGCTGGATGGGTCACCAAGGAACCTGGAATGGTCACCAAAGGACCTGGAATGGTCACTGAGGGCTGGAATGGTCACCAAGGAACCTGGAATGGTCACCAAAGGACCTGGAATGGTCACCGAGGGCTGGAATGGTCACCAAGGGACCTGGAATGGTCACCAAAGGACCTGGAATGGTCACCAAGGGCTGGAATGGTCACCAAGGGACCTGGAATGGTCACCAAGGGCTGGAATGGTCACCAAAGGACCTGGAATGGTCACTGAGGGCTGGATGGGTCACCAAGGAACCTGGAATGGTCACCAAGGGCTGGATGCGGGGCCGGGATGTGGCTGAGCCAGCCCCGGGGTGAACGGAACAGGCAGCCCCAGCCCCAGGAGGGGACAGACAGCCCCAGGAGGGGACAGACGGCCCCAGGAGGGGACAGACAGCCCCAAACCCCGAAGTGGAGGGGACAGGCAGCCCTGCGAGGGGACAGACAGCCCCAGCCCCTGGGGGGGACAGGCACCCCCGGGGTGGGGAGGACAGGCAGCCTCAGCCCTGGGAGGGGACAGGCAGCCCCCAAACCCCGGGGTGGAGGGGACAGACAGCCCCCAATCCCTGGGGGAACAGGCAGCCCCAGTCCCTGGAGGGGACAGGCAGCCCCCGGCCCTGGGGACACTCGGTGACCCTTTTCAGCGCATTTCACGCTCGGCTGTGCAGGAGAGGCCCCGCGGCGCCGCCGGGGCTGCCCGGCTTTCCCAGCCCCGGGGAGCGCGGAGGGGTCGGGAGGGGATGGGGGGGTCGGGAGGGGATGGGGGGATCGGGAAAGGATGAGGGACTCAGGAGGGGATGAGGGACTCAGGAGGGGATGAGGAGGTCACGGCGCTCGTGGCGATGGCTGGAACCGGCCACTGGCCCAACAAGCCCAGCAGCCGAGGAGAACCAGCCCCAGGGGCCCTGGAACTGCTGCTCCCCACTTCTGCTCCCACATCCAGGTGTAAATCCCGGCCTAAATCTGCTTTTCCAACATCCTGGCGGGCCAGAGGCCACAGGATACGTGTGACAGCACGGGGACCCCCCCAATCCTGGCAGCTCCAAACCCCCCAGGGCCCATTTCCCACAGAATTGCCTCCCTCCAGCTCCCCTCCGTGGGACACCCACGGCAGAGCAGGGGGAGGGTCCCGGTCCCCTCCAGCTTCTCCCAAATCCCAAATCCACCACCCAGCCCAGAGGTTTTTCACTCCGTCTTGAGGATGCTGCTCCCAAATTCCTGCTGTTTTCCCCCAAATCCGCCCTTTCCCAGTGCGCTGAGCCCCCTGCACCCCCCTAAACCCTCCCATCCCCCAGCTGCCCCAGCCCGGGGGGGGGGCTCTGAGGAGCCAAACGAAGCCAGGACAGACGTACCCCCTGTCCTTCCTCCTCCTCCTCCTCCTCCTCGGCGTGGAGAGCCCCGCTGGGCTGCAGGGGCTGGGGAAGGGCTGCCGGGCTTTTAAGGCACGGAGAGGAGGAGGAGGAGGAGGAGGAGGAGGAGGAGGAGGAGGAGGGGGCTGCTCGGAGGTCTGGCCGAGGGGACAGGCAGGATGCGGCCAATCAAGCCGGCGGTCCCCTGCTGGGTCCCTACATTGTCCCCAGGGCCAGGCGGCTCCGGCGGTGGCTCCGCTCCGACAGCCCGAGCTGGGGCTGAGAGGGGCGGGATTGGAGGGGAACGAGCGGTGGACAGCTCCCCGGTGTCCCCACGGGCGGTGACAGCTCCCCGGTGTCCCCACGGGCGGTGGGGACACGGCGCTGGGCGGGGGGGACAGAGCCAGCGCCACCCCAGGTGGTGCCACCAGGGAGGGACTCCCGGCTGTGTCCGGCCCCAGGGATGCCCCAAAGCACCGGGGTGGGGAGGGGGGGCCCAGCGAGCAGCCCAGGGTTTGGGGGGGCTGCACAGACCCCCCCCGGCAGCCGATGGATGGGGACACTGAGCTCACCCAGACCAGTTCCCCTCCCGGGGGGCGCAGGACCCCAAACCTTCACACACTGAGAGGTTTGGGGGGACAGGGAGCTGGTGTGGGTGCAGGGGGGGCTCAGCACCCCCAGTTCTCACTCTCTGGGGTGGTTTTGGGGTTTTTGGGGAGGGGCAGCCGGTGTGGGTGCAGGGGGGGCTCAGCACCCCCAATTCCCACTCTCTGGGGTGGTTTTGGGGGTTTTTTGGGGAGGGGCAGCCGGTGTGGGTGCAGGGGGGGCTCAGCACCCCCAATTCCCACTCTCTGGGGTGGTTTTGGGGTTTTTGGGGAGGGGCAGCCGGTGTGGGTGCAGGGGGGGCTCAGTACCCCCAGTTCTCACTCTCTGAGGTGGTTTTGGGGTTTTTGGGGAGGGGGAGCCGGTGTGGGTGCAGGGGGGGGCTCAGCACCCCCAATTCCCACCCTCTGGAGTGGTTTTGGGGTTTTTGGGGAGGGGGAGCCGGTGTGGGTGCAGGGGGGGGCTCAGCACCCCCAATTCCCACCCTCTGGAGTGGTTTTGGGGTTTTTGGGGAGGGGGAGCCGGTGTGGGTGCAGGGGGGGGCTCAGCACCCCCAGTTCCCACTCTCTGGGGTGGTTTTGGGGTTTTTGGGGAGGGGCAGCCAGTGTGGGTACAGGGGGGGCTCAGCACTGCTCCCCTCATTGGGGCAGGGTGCAAACGCCCCCCCCCTCCCCGCGCCCCTCTGTGTCCCCGGGGCCAGAACTCAGCTCGTAGGGCCACGACCCTCCCGGGGCAGGTCACCGCGGGGCTGGCACGCCCCAGGAGGGGCAGGGCGAGCACGGCAGCCCCTCCTGGGCAGCCTCGTGCCCACCCACGGCCGCGAACCTGCCGCCAGCGGCGCATCGCCCCCCACGCACCCACCCACCCTCCCGGCGCACCCATCTGCTCGGGGGGGGCGGCCGGGGACACCCCCGCAGCCCCCCAGCCCCCCGTGGGCACCGACCGGCGGCACCCGCAGCCCCCAGCCCCCGCCGTGTGCCCCCAGCCCCCCCCGCTCAGCACGCAGCGCCGCTAATCTTCATTAAGCCCCTCATTAGGCGGCTCGGTGGCCACCGTGACGGAGCCGATGTGGCAGCTGGGGGGGCGACAGCGCGGCCGGGGGGGCTGCTGGGCTGTGGGGTTCCCTGGGGTGAAGGGGCTCCCAAGAATGAAGGGTCCCAAAGGACAGTGGGGTCCCCAGGAATGAAGGGTCCCAAAGGACAGTGGGGTCCCCAGGGGTGAAAGGGTCCCAAAGGACAGTGGGGTCCCCAGGAATGAAGGGTCCCAAAGGACAGTGGGGTCTCCAGGAATGAAGGGTCCCAAAGGACAGTGGGGTCCCCAGGAATGAAGGGTCCCAAAGGACAGTGGGGTCCCCCGGGCAGTGGGGTCCCCAGGGGTGAAGAAGTCCCCAAAGATGAAGGGATCTCCGGGGGTGAAGGGGTCCCGGGGAGTGAAGGGTCCCCAGGACAGTGGGATCCCCTGGGCAGTTGGGTCCCTGTAGATGGAGGATCCCAAAGGGCAGTGGGGTCCCCCGAGGGTGAAGGGTCCCCCGAGGGTGAAAGATTCCCAGGGCAATGGGGTCTTTGGGGGTGAAAGGCTCCCAGGGCAATGGGGGTCTTTGGGGGTGAAGGGTCCCAGAGGGGTGAAAGGCTGAAAGCTCCCCAGGGCAGTGGGGTCCTCGGGGGTGAAGCGTCCCCATGGCAGTGAAGGGTTTCCAGGGGTAAAGGGTCCCCAGGGCATTGGGGTCTTTGGGGTCTTTGGGGTCTTTAGGGTCTTTGGGGTCTTTGGGGTCTTTGCTTTTCTGTCCTGGCCCCGTGAATGATGTCCTGTCCTTGTCCCCACAGGCAGCAGCCTTCCCTTGTTCCCTTCAGCATTCCCTGCACGGACGGTGTCACCTGGAAGGTCCCTGTGCTCCTGCCACCATCCCAAATGTCCCTGAGTGGCCAGCATCCCCCAAAGGGTCGGTGCCAACCCCTCAGAGCGGGAGGTCCCTGCTCAGCACCCACAGATGGGGTTAGGGGGTCACCAGCTGCAAGGGGGATTGACTGGAGCCAGAATTCCCCCGATCCCAATCCCTGGGGAGGGGACACAGCCCCTCGCCAGCACTGGGAGCAGCAGCTGAGGAGCCCCCACCCCTCTAACCCCACTAATGTGGGGGTCCCAGCCTTGCCCGTGACCCCACAGGAGCAGCTTCCCACGCTCCCAGCCCCAATCCCAACCCCACGGGGGCACCGAGGCTTTGCAGGGAGCAGCTTTGGGGCGCTCAGCTCCCACGGGAGATGGCTCCGACTGCCCCGGGGAGGGGAAAACCCCGCTGGCAGTGGGGGGTTCACGCTGGGGATTGCGAGGGGGGGCGGGGGGGTGCCTGCTCTGCACACCACAAACGCACACGGACCCGCTCAGCCCCCCCGGGAGCGGCCCCCCGCCCCATCCCACATCCTCACACCTTCCTCCGCAGCCGTCCTCCCTCTGCGCTCGGGATTCACGCGGGGGAGCGGCAGCAGGAGCGGCTCTGGGGACGCGGAGGGGACGCGCAGGAGGAGGAGGAGGAGGAGGAGGAGGAGGAGGAAGAGCCGCTGCCGCCACCCACCCACCCACCCCGCTCGTGTGGGAACGCGCGCAGCCCCAGCCCCGCCGCGGATCCCGCTGCTGCCGGCGTGGGAGAGGGGCTTGGAGAGGGGCTGTGACCCCATAAATGTAGCCCTGAATCCTCAGATTTTACAGGGAAGGATTCAGGATTTTGGGATGGGGCTGTGACCCCATAAATGTGGCCCTGAATCCTCAGATTTTACAAGGAAGGATGCAGGATTTTGGGATGGGGCATGGGGCTGTGACCCCATAAATGTGGCCCTGAATCCTCAGATTTTACAAGGAAGGATGCAGGATTTTGGGATGGGGCTGTGACCCCATGGATGTGACCCCTAATCCCAGATTTTACAGGGAAGGATTTTGGGATTTTGGGATGGGGCTGTGATCCCATGGATGTCGCCCCTAATCCCAGATTTTACAGGGAAGGATTCAGGATTTTGGGATGGGGCTGTGACCCCATAAATGTGTCCCTGAATCCTCAGATTTTACAGGGAAGGATTCAGGATTTTGGGATGGGGCTGTAACCCCATGGATGTGGATGTAGGGTTTTGGGATGGGGCTGTGACCCCATGGATGTGACCCCTAATCCCAGATTTTACAGGGAAGGATTCAGGATTTTGGAATTGGGCTGTAACCCCATGGATGTGGATGTAGGGTTTTGGGATGGGGCTGTGACCCCATGGATGTGTCCCTGAATCCTCAGATTTTACAGGGAAGGATGCAGGATTTTGGGATAGGGCTGTGATCCCATGGATGTTGCCCCTAATCCCAGATTTTACAGGGAAGGATTCAGGATTTTGGGATGGGGCTGTGACCCCATGGATGTGACCCTGAATCCCAGATTTTACAGGGAAGGATGCAGGATTTTGGAATCGGGCTGTAACCCCATGGATGTAGATGTAGGGTTTTGGGATGGGGCTGTGACCCCATGGATGTGACCCCAGATTTTACAGGGAATTTTGCAGGATTTTGGGATGGGGCTGTGGCCCCATGGATGTGGGTGGTTGCAGGATTTTGGGATGGGGCTGTGGCCCCACAGATGTGTCCCTGCATCCCAGATTTCAGCACCCCGTGGCGGATCCCGGCTGCTGCCGGGGCTGGGAGAGCGGCCGTGGAGCTCTCCACGCTGCTCCCACCGGGAAATTCACCCCAGGGAGGTTTGTAGGGCTTCCCCTGGTGCTGTGGGGGCAGCTCATGGTTGTCACCCACCACGATGTTCGGTGTCACAGCCCTGCAGCCAAGATGAGGCTCTCCTAATTAGCAGGGATGCTCGTTAAGGGAAGGCACGTGGGGCAGGAACCTGGCCTGCAGGTATGACACCAGCTTGGACAGCAGGGCTGTGAGCCCAACCCCTCAAACCCTGCTTTGGGGTCAAGGGACCTTAAATCCCATCCCATCCCATGGGCAGGGACACCTTCCACCAGCCCAGGCTGCTCCAACCTGACCCTGGACACTTCCAGGGATTCAGGGGCATCCACGGATTCTCTGGGAATTCCATGCCAGCCCTTCCCAGCCAAGAATGCCTTCCCAAATTCAGCATCACTCCAGGCAAAGCCCCAAGCCCACCAACCCCCTAAAACTTTGGGAGAGTCATCCCCAGGCAAGGAAATTTTGCTGCTGGATGAAGCAGCACCTGAGGAAGGCGAGGATGGATCCGGGAGAGCCTCGGGGTCCCTTGTGAATGATTTTATTTCCACTGCTGCGGGGAGTGGGAGTGAAAAATCCCATAAAGTTGCCGGGTCGGGAGGTACACGTGGCTTTAGGAACATCTGTACATTCTACCAGTCTATATACACATCAGATATAAATATACATAAATCCAGGGGGGCTCCGTCCGGGTTTAGGGCTGAAACCTGTCCCACCCAACTGCAGGGAGAGCTGGAAGGGAGATTTGCTCATCAGGAAAAACCCCTCCTTAATTAGCAGGAGGTTTTAATTAATGGAGAAAGGGGAGCATCCCTGTGCCAGCCGCAGGGATTAGGACACGGTGCCCGTCCGTGGCCATCCTGGGAAGGGTCAGTTCTGCTGGCTGGACACAGAGGAGCCTTCTTTGGTTTATTTAATGCTCGTTGCAGTTGGATTTTGATTTTTTTTCTTTTTTCCTCTCTAATGCTTGGCCTTTAAATCCAAATCCTGAGACTCAGGAAGAAAAGAAGAGAATAATCCCCCCTAAACCCGGACACCCTATAAATGCAGGTACAGCTATGGGAGGGGGAAGCGATACATGTGAGGATGGGGAAGAGCAGGGATAAAAATAGCCCTTCCAAAGGATGATTCTTCCCTTTTCTTCTCCCTTCCTTTTATTTCTAATAAAAAAAAGGCAAAACTCAGCCATGTGTGATTGGCTCCGAGAGAAACTGAGCCGTGGATGTGGCCCCGAATCCTCAGATCTCAGGGGAAAGGGCGCAGGATTTTGGGATGGGGCTGTGACCCCACAGATGTGGCCCTGAATCCCAGATTTTACAGGGAATGATGCAGGATTTTGGGATGGGGCTGTGACCCCATAAATGTGTCCCTGAATCCTCAGATTTTACAGGGAAGGATTCAGGATTTTGGGATGGGGCTGTGACCCCATGGATGTGGCCCCTGATCCCAGATTTTACAGGGAAGGATTCAGGATTTTGGGATGGGGCTGTGACCCCATGGATGTGTCCCTGAATCCTCAGATTTTACAGGGAAGGATTCAGGATTTTGGGATGAGGCTGTGACCCCATGGATGTGACCCCTAATCCCAGATTTTACAGGGAAGGATTCAGGATTTTGGGATGGGGCTGTGACTCCATACATGTGTCCCTGAATCCTAGATTTTACAGGGAAGGATTCAGGATTTTGGGATGGGGCTGTGACCCCATAAATGTGGCCCTGAATCCCAGATTTTACAGGGAAGGATTCAGGATTTTGGGATGGGGCTGTGGCCCCATGGATGTGGCCCTTGGTCCCAGATTTTACAGGGAAGGATGCAGGATTTTGGGATGGGGCTGTGACCCCATGGATCGGTGCTGGGATGGGGCATTTGAAGCCAGGAAGGGTCTGCTCTTGCCCAGGGGGTGTGGGAAGGTGTGCCCCACACAGGGGCAGGACACCCTCCCTGCTCCATCCCGGCAGATCCACAGCCAGGAGGGATTTTGATCCTTCTCCTGCAGAGAAATGTGGAGCCAAAGCTCTCCAGAAGGGTGACAGGAATGTCCCCATCCCCTGGGATGGCCTGATTGTCCATCCTCCCTCCCCGTCCACGGATCCCACCGCTCTCAACTCCATCCCATCCCATCCCCACTCCAAAATCCAGCGGGAACGGTTCCGCAGGAGCGGGGACACGGCCGAGCCCAGCAGCTCCATCCGGGCCGGCCCCAACCCCCGAGGGAGAGAGGAACCGGCTCCGGGCTGGGCCTGGGGGACAAGGACAGGGAGCTGCGACCTGGGGTGGCAGCCGGGACACGGCGCTGTCCTGCCCAGAGCGGTCCCCAAGGAGCCACCAGCGTCCCTGCAGGGCAGGAAAAGGGGCGAACGGGGAGAGGAGGAGGATGGAGGCGGGGAGTGAGCAGGGGGAGAGGGAGGAGAGAGGGTCCCACGTGTCAAACGCCGCCGGGGGTGAAATGTCCGAGCAAAGCCGGGCCTGGGAGAGGCGGGGCAGGGCTAAAACACCACGGACTGCAGCAGGCGGAAACACAGCATCAGGTCCAGAGGGATGGGCGGCTTCAGGAGGTTCCCGTCCAGCCGCAGGTAGCGGAGCCGGGGGACGCTGTCCAGGTCGGAGGGCGAGAAATCCTGGATGGACACCAGCGAGGTGGGGCAGATCTGCGTGCCGTTGATTTCTGCGGGCGCAGGAGGAACAGCGGGGAGCGGGTCAGGGAAAAGGGAATGTGGAGAGGAGGAAGAGCCGGGTATGGGTCAGGGAAAAGGGAATGTGGAGAGGAGGAAGAGCCGGGTATAGGTCAGGGAAAAGGGAATGTGGAGAGGAGGAAGAGTGGGATGTGGGTTAGGGAAGGGGGAATGTGGAGAGGAGGAAGAGTGGGATGTGGGTTAGGGAAGAGGGAATGTGGAGAGGAGGAAGAGTGGGATGTGGGTTAGAGAAGGGGGGATGTGGAGAGGAGGAAGAGCCGGGTATGGGTCAGGGAAAAGGGAATGTGGAGAGGAGGAAGAGCCGGGTATGGGTCAGGGAAAAGGGAATGTGGAGAGGAAGAAGAGCCGGGTATGGGTAAGAGAAAAGGGAATGTGGAGAGGAAGAAGAGCCGGGTATGGGTCAGGGAAAAGGGAATGTGGAGAGGAGGAAGAACAGGATATGGGTTAGGGGAAAAGGGGATGTGGAGGGAAGGAAGAGCAAGATGCGGATTAGGGAAAAGGGAATGTGGACAGGGATTTTTAAACCCCCCCCCCCCCGTTATTGAACCCCAAATTGGGGTTGTTTTGCCACCAAAAGGGACAATCCCAGGCTGTTCAAAGCTCCAGCAAGAGGGAAAATCTGGCTTTTGATCAGGAGCGAAGTAGGTCACGTTCCTGCGGAGCGCAGCGAGGGATACGGTGGCGTTCCGGAGAGAAAAGGGATCATCCCGCTCCCAGAACCTGCCGAGCCGGCCCCGAGCTTCCCAAAAAAACATCAAGGAATCCCGCTCCAGCCCTGTCACGCCGGAGAGAACGTCAGCACCCGGCTCGTTGCTCGCCTGTGAATTCCACGTGTCCTTGCCCAGCCGGGGCATGCGTTATGGAAAATAAACCCTGGGATTCTGATGTCAGCACCCAGCTCCAGGGATGGGAACCTTCTAAAAACCGGGGAAAACAGGTGAGGAAAAGCTGGGTCAGGGCGTGCACTGGATTTCTCTCCATGGAAAACACCAGCAGCACTTGGATACTGGGGGTGTGGGAAGCCAGCAGGGGTCACCACCTGCACCCCAAGGTCCCTCCCGGCTCAAATTTGGTGGTGTTTGATTAAAATTCAGATTAAGGAGCGTTGGAGGCAGTTGTGGTCACAGCAGGGACTCCAACAGAGGAAACATCCGGGGAATCCTGGAATGTTTTGGGTTGGAAGGGACCATAAAGATCACCCAGGGACACTTTCCACTGTCCCAGGTTGCTCCAAGCCCCGTCCAGCCTGGCCTTGGACACTTCCAAGGATGAGGAAGCCACAGCTTCTCCAGGAATTCCATCCCAGCTCCTCACTTCTCTCCCAAAGAAGAATTCCTTCCCAATATCCCACTCATCCCTGCCCTCTGGAGGTGGGAAGCCATTCCCTGTGTCCTGTTCCTCCATCCCTCATCCCAAGTCTGTCTCCAGCTCTCCTGGAGCCCCTTTAGGCACCGGAAGGCTGAATGGGAATGCAGTGGGATTCTGTCTCCTCCTCTGTGCTCGCTCTGTTTCCACCCTTCCCAGGCTCCTCTCCCATGGAATTGCAGCTGGATTTCCCTGGAATGGTGTGAGACAGCCCTGGCTGCTCTGTCTCCATGGCATCCTTGTTCTCCCCGTTCCTTCCCCGCTCTGGGATGTTTCCTCACCATCCCCAGCCGTGTGTTTGGCATCTGTTCCTAAAATATGCACCCCGGTTCTCCTCAATGAATATCCCGATTTTTGCCAGGGAAAGAGCCCTTCCAAGGGCAGCTGGCCCCAGAGAAGACAGCTGGGAAAAGTCCTGCAGCACCAGGGGGGTTTCACTCTGCTCCTCCCCTTCCACCCAGATCCTCCCTCCACCCTTGCACCTCCCACCTCATCCCACCACCGCTTCCCCCTTGGAAGGGATCACATCCCACCGGGTGAAAAACGACCTTTCCAAGTTTTTTCTCCCCAAAAAACCTCCCCGCATCCCCCAGCCAACCCGAGTGGGACTCACTCTCGATGGAGTTGTTGTTCAGGTAGAGGTGCTCCAGCTTGGGGCTGATGAAGGGCACGTTGGTGAGCTTGTTGTGGGCCAGGTGCAGCACCAGCAGGTTGGTGAGGTTGAAGGAATTTTTGGGCAGCCCCTTATCCGAGATCTGGTTATAGTTGAGCCGGATGAAAGCCAGGTTGGGAAACTCCTTGAAATAATCGCTGGGGATGTCCTCAATGTTGTTCCTGTCCAGGAAGAGCTGGTGGATGGCGCTGGGCACGCCGGGGGGCATCTTCCTCAGGATGTTGTGGGCCAGGTTGAGCTGCATGAGGTTCTTGAGCCCCTTGAAGGTGTTCTTGTTGAAGACGCCGTCGCTCAGCTTGTTGTGGTGCAGGTCCAGCAGCACCAGGTTCTCCAGCTTGTTGAAGACGCCGGCGGGGATCTTGGAGATCTGGTTCCTGCTGAGCCGGAGCTGCTCCAGGTTGGGCGGCAGGAAGGCGGGCACCTCCTTCAGCTGGTTCCTCTCCATGTAGAGGAAGATGAGGTTTTCCAGCTTCTCCAGCACCTTCCTGTCCACCTTGCGGATGCGGTTGTTGTCCAGGTTGACCCACTTGAGGCCGGTGGCGTTGCGGAAGGACTCCTCGGGCAGGTCGGCGATGAAGTTGTTCTGCAGGTACAGGTAGTGGATGCGCGGCGGGATCACCGGCACCGTGCGCAGGTTGCGGCTGTCGCAGTACAGCGCCGACGGGAAGTCCGGCGGGCAGTAGCATTCCCGCGGGCAGTCGGGGAAGACGGACGGCGGGCCTGGAGGGAGGGGAGGGGGCAGCTCCGTGGGCTCCGCGGGCTCCTCGAAGGGCGCGGGCGGCCGCGTGGGTCTGCGGGGGGGTTTCCGCCGCTGCCCGCTGGCCGCCGGCACCAGCGCGAGCACCAGTGGGAGAAGGAACGCGAGCGCCGCCTTCATGGTCCGGGTGTTTTCCTGCAGGGACACGAGGAGAGGGTTTGGGAAGGGGCCGGTTGAGGAATTGTCACCTCCTCACCGCTGGCACGCAGGGGTTTATCCCTCATCTCTGCCGGCTGCCTTCCTCTCCCCTTCCTCTTGGAAGTCATCTTCCAATCCAGCCCCTCCCCAGAGCAGGAGTCTCTGATGTCCTTATTCCTGTCTCACTGCAATCCGTGGAATTCCTCTCCCTGGCTCACCATTATCCATGGAATTCCTCTCCCAGGCTCACTGCTATCCATGGATTTCCTCTCCCTTGCTCATCATTATGCCTGAGATTCTTTTCCCTGCCCCACTGTTATCCATGGGATCCCTCTCATTTGACCATTATCCATGGAATTCCTCTCTCATTCATCATTATCCATGGGATGTCTCTAGCTCGCCATTATCCATGGAATTTCTCTCTCATTCACCATTATCCATGGAATTCCTCTCTCATTCATCATTATCCATGGGATCCCTCTGGCTCACCGTTATCCATGGGATCCCTCTCCCTGGCTCACCATTATCCATGGATTTCCTTTCTCATTTATGATTATCCATATGATCCCTCTGGGTCACCATTATCCATGGAATTCCTCTGCCTCACCGTTATCCCATGGAATTCCTCTCTCATTCACCACTATCCATGGAATTCCTCTGCCTCGCTGTTATCCCATGGAATTCCTCTCTCATTCACCACTATCCATGGAATTCCTCTCCCTGCCCCACCATTATCCGTGGGGATGCTATTGTTGTTTTTTTTTTTTAATTTGGGTTTTTATTTCATTTTTCCACCCTGCAGCGCCTGGGCCCTCCACAGAGGCCACTTCCATCCTCTCTTCCCAAGGGATGGACCAGCCCTTCAGACACCTGGGTGGGCTGGGCTTCCCTTGGCACTCGGGACAGCAAATCAATGATTCCACAGGAAACTGGCTGTGGAAAAGTGCTGGGAATGCGGCAGTGCTGAACGGGGCAGGAGAGATGGATGGCTCTGGGATGAGGAACAGCCCCGCTGCCAGGCCCTGGGATGAAAAGGGCATTCCCAAAGTTGGAACACCACAGGGGTTTCGATCTACAGCTCCCTGTGCTGCCCAGAGAGCCCATCCAGCCCCTCCAGCTCCGTGGATTATTTGGGAAGAGTCACAGTGGGAGACTGGGAGGGATCAGGCGAGGTTTGTGTGCTCCAAGCCAGAAATTTATCCTGGACATCATCCCTGGTCACCTCTCTCTCTTCCCTGGGTCCTTATCACCCTGTCCCATCCCTGCTGCTGCCTGGAACAGCAGCTCCTTGGTCATCCTTGCCAGATTTTCTGGGAATTCTCCAGCTGCTGCCTCGGAGGATGGAGGGATGCAGCAGAGGAGCTCTGTGCAGGTGGGGTTTGGAGTTTGGATGGTCCCACATTCCCCAGCTGGAGCAGGCTGGGATTCCTGGGCACGGACCCTGGGGGCTCACCAGGCTTTTCCCAGCGGGATTCATCACCCCGGCAGGATCAGAGCAAGGCAGAGGGAGGGTGGGAAGGAGACAGAGGAGAGAGGGGAAAATGAGGGAAACCAGTGGAGGAAGGAAAATGGAAGGGAAAGTGCTGCTGAGATGGGAGAAGCCTTTGGAGGTGCTGGAGTGGCTGGTACCAATTTTGGGGGGAAATTTGGCACTTTCAGCTCTCCCATCCAGCATAGCAGAGTGGGATTCTGTGCCCATCCTCCCTTTCCAGCCCATTGCCAGCTTTCCTCATGCCTGGAACTCCCAATTTCCATCATCCCTGGAGGGGAAAAAGCCCTTAGCCAACCCGGAACCGCAGGGACCGGGCCACACCAACCCCCTGCTGCTTTCCAGCAGGATCTGCATCCCACCCTGGGTGGGCCACCCTCTTCCAGGGCCACCTCTGCCAGCCCCAACTCCTTCTGGAGCAATCCCACGCTTTCCTGGGGCTCTAAGGAGTTGACTTTCTCCAGGAAAAGATCCTGTTTTCTCCCCTCCTGCAGGCCCAGCCTGTTCCTCCCGGCTCCCATCTGGCTCTGGTTAACCCCGCGCGCCTCCCGAGCCGGCTGCTTTCCATCAGGGCTCTGGCATCTCGCTGGGGGAAGGGAGGAGCAGGGAAGGAGCCAGCAGAGCCCAGAGCTGCCGGATCCTGAGCCCAACAGAGCTGCAGCAGGTCCTGGTTGGGGACGGATGTGATCCCATCCCCGCATTCTGGGTTCAGAGTCCGGAAAATGGGAAAATGCGTGACAGGGACCTGCTGTTTGTGCAGCACCCTTCCCATTCCGTCAGCATCCTGCTCCTTCCCCGGCCACAGCACATGGATCTCACTCCGTATTGTCCCAGAGCTTTCCATGGGGTTTTTCCTCTGCTCCAGATCCTGGATTTTGAACCCCACAAATGCCCGAGGGAGTGGCGGGGGCTGAGGTCTGAGCTTGGCCCGGTGCAGAGGGGAGGGAGCAGCTGGGAGGTGATCTTCCAGCTGGGAGGTGATCTTCCATCCAGGACACAATATTCCAGCCAGGACATGCTGGGATCCAGGTGTTTGATCCACTCAGGCCACCCAGCAATGTCCCAGCAGGGTGGGGGACAGGGCAGCGCTGTCACCCCACTGAGCCTGCCCCGTGCCCTCCACACGAGGATTTGCCATCCCAGATGTTTGGGGACTCACAGAGAGAGAACAGCCACCTGAGCCAGGAATCCCAGCTGGAGAGTGACAACATCCTGTGGAATTCTGTCAGCACAGACGGGCAGTGGCCGGAGGCTCTTTTATCCACCCCACCTCCCCGCGGGGACTGTCCCAGCCCTGTGACACTGCCACCACCCTTCCCCCGTGCCGGTCCCCAGCCTGCCTCGGGAAAGCAGGACCCACTTCCAAGCAAACTGCAGCAAAGCAGTGACATTCCCAAAAAACCAGGGATGACAGGAGCCTGAGGCCACCACAACATCACAATCACTGGAAGGTTCCAAGCCAGCTCTCCCAGGACCTGGAAAAGCTGGAAGTCTGTTCTCCATCCTGTCGGATTTACTGGCATGAGTGCCAGGAGCAGAATTCCCAAATCCCACCCCCTGATCCCACCGGAGCCCCTGCCCTGCCAGCCTTCCCTCCCCAATGGACGGGGCAGCTCCGATTCCAGCTGCCCACAAGGAATCCGTGCCACTGGAACAAAGTTAAGTCATGGAGCAACAGAGGAATTCAGGAAACCGACGGCCTGGCGTGGAAAAAAGGCTCAATTCATGGATAAAAACAGTCCTGACACCTCCCCAGCCGCTGAGCTCGGCCTGGCTGCAAGGCCAAGGCACCCAACAGATCCTGGGGTTTTTCCCAGAAGGAGGCAGCTGCTTCCTCAGCCATCCCAGCTGCAATGGACGAAAAAAAAAATCGGTGCAACAGCTGGAAATTCCAGCCCCGAATGCCACTGGGGTTTGCTTTGCACATAGTTTCTCTTCCCTGCATCCCAGTAACCCCCAGCTCGCAGCGGCGCTGGCTGCCAGCCCCGGGATGGGCGCCAAGGGCAGGGAGAAGCCCTCCCTCACCACCCCGGGGCAAGAGGGAGCCGTGCAAAGGTCACCGCGGGGGATTTGTCACGGGCAAAGTCCCCTCGTTGTCCCTCCGGTGCCTCCTGCAGCGGTGAGGGGAGAGGGAGCAGCTGGATCCGGGTATTTGTCCAAGATCCCGCTCCCGCAGAGGGATAAAGGGAATTTTAACTCTGGGAGAGGCAGGAAAAGCCTGGATGGCTGGAGCAGGGCCCCTTTCCAGCTCGTTGTTAGCTCCTCTCGCACATTCCCGCAATTCCCATCATCCCTGGTGGGGGAAAAGTCCCCTTCCAGCCTGGGAACGGGAATGTCGGAGCAGAACAAGGAGAGCAAGATAAAAATAACCACAAGGATCGGGCAAAGCTCCTTCCTTGGCTTCCCTCGCGTCCAACACCGCTCGTGTCTCTGCGAGAGCCTGACCCAACACGGAGCTCGTCATCCAGCGGCTCTGGAGCGCTGGGAATCGTGGAAAAGGGGGAGGGCAGCCAGGCTGTCACCCAGGCGTCGCCGGGGTCCCTTGGGAAGCGCAGCCCTGACGCAACAACCCCGCGGTTCTCGCCCTTTCCCAGCCCTTTCCCAGCGGAGCGGGGCTGGAGCCGGGACTGGGTCCCGCCGCATTGCCGCTGGGATGGCGCTGTGTCCGTGCAGGGATCGGTGACACCCGCCAGGGCTCAGCCAGGCGACAACAGCGGGGGGGTCCTGCCAGGAGGGTCCCCAGAGTCCCCGGGATCCTTCCCAAAGGCTCATCCCGTCCTCTGCTCCCGGGTCTCCAGAGTCCCCGGGATCCTTCCCAAAGGCTCATCCCGTTCTCTGCTCCCGGGTCCCCAGAGTCCCCGGGATCCTTCCCAAAGGCTCATCCCGTCCTCTGCTCCCGGGTCTCCAGAGTCCCCGGGATCCTTCCCAAAGGCTCATCCCGTCCTCTGCTCCCGGGTCCCCAGAGTCTCCGGGATCCTTCCCAAAGGCACATCACGTCCTCTGCTCCCGGGTCTCCAGAGTCCCCGGGATCGTTCCCAAAGGCTCATCCCGTCCTCTGCTCCCGGGTCTCCAGAGTCCCCGGGATCGTTCCCAAAGGCTCATCCCGTCCTCTGCTCCCGGCTCCCCAGAGTCCCCGGGATCCTTCCCAAAGGCACATCCCGTCCTCTGCTCCCGGGTCCCCAGAGTCTCCGGGATCCTTCCCAAAGGCTCATCCCGTCCTCTGCTCCCGGGTCTCCAGAGTCCCCGGGATCCTTCCCAAAGGCTCATCCCGTCCTCTGCTCCCTCCTCCCGCGGCAGCGCCCGTGGGAAGGCGGCCCTGGCCGGGAGCACCTTCCCGCTGCTCTCTCGGTCTCAGCAATTCCTCCCTCCCTGCGTGTCCCGACCCTTCCCAGCGCCGCTCCCGGCTCGGATCCCGCTGCCACACGCAGTGGGAATGGCTGCACAGGGACAAAAGCGGATCCTGGCTGCCAAAGCGCCGCCGGCCCGGACCCCACACACGCCCCGCTCGCCCCCCCAAGCAGCCGCCTCGCCCCGCTCCGCTTCTCCCTCAGGCTGGGAAACGGCTCCGACGCCTCATTCCCTCATCTCCAGCCTCTTCCAAGGGCAGGGAAAACCTCCCACGGCTGCGCTTTGATCTCTTCCCGGGCTGGAAGCGCTGATTCCTCATTCCCCGGGGATGAGGGAGAGAATTCCCGCATTCTGGCTGTCCCAGGAAAGGGCGCTGTGCTGCCCGGGAGGCGGCTCTGGGATGCCCTGGCGCCACACGAGGCAGGGCCGGGATCGCGGGATCCCAGAATCCCACGATCCCAGGACTGCAGGATGACAGGGTTGCAGGATCCCAGGATCCCCTGATGCCAGGATCCCATGATCCCAGGATTGGAGGATCCCATGATCCCAGACTCGCAGGATCCCAGAGAAGTTTCCAAGCCCTCACGAGCCGTGTGCCAGCGGGATGCATTCCCATGTTTTGCTTTGGAGCTGCTTTTCCCTAAACCTCTCCAGCCGGCGGGCAAGGGCAGGTTTGGGATGAGCCTCTTCCCAGTAACGAAATCCTTTTTTCCCAGGATTTCGGGGAACATCATTTCCCGCTTGCTCCTCCCGTGGGGACAAAGAGCCGGCTCCAAACGGAGACTCCCGCGGGGAGGGGGCTGCACCTCCCCGCCCACCTGGAGCTGAGCTGGCTCCGGGCAGGAAAAGTGGGATTACATGCCCTGGGAATGCTCGGTGCGATCCAGGCAGGAAAGAAGGGCTTTGCCACCTACATTTCGGGCAGAAAAGCAGCCCGTTGGAAGCGGCCCTGGAGCTGTCGGGCTGTTCGCCCCCACCCCGCTCCGGTCCCTTCCAACACTCCCTGTTCCCACTCCGCCACGAGGAGATGGGAGCAGCCCCCCAGAGCCCCCCCAGGCCCCGCCCGGCTGCTCAGCTCCTGCCCCAGGCAGGACAAGGTGCCCCGATGTCCCCGGAGGCTCCTGGTGGCATTCCTGGCTCCGGAGGGGTCCCTCCTCCTCTCGGCCTCTCCCTTTCCTCGCTTGTTTTCCCTCCTGCTTCCCAAGGCAGGGATTGTCCTGGGCATGGCCGGGGCTGTGCAGCCCCCCCGGTTCCCCTAGTTCCGGCCCCCGGCGCCCCCAGTTTGGCTGCAGAGGTTTGGGGTGTGGGGGACACACAAAGGGCACTTCGTGTCCCCCAAAAAGCGCCTGGCAGTGGCCGCAGCGCTGTCACACACCCCGGGCTTCCCTGTGACCCCACAGCCCCCAAATCCCCCCCTCCTCCACCCCACGGCGAGAGAAACTCCTGGAACCGGAGAAGAGAAAGAACAAAGACTCCAGAGCGCTGCAGGACAGAAGAACCAAGAGGAGAGGGGGGAAAAGGAGGAAGAGCAGATGTTTTTGGGGATGGAAGGGAGGCCGGAGAGGGCAGGAGCATCGTGGCGTCCCGGCTAGGAGCTCAGGCAAGGTGAGAAGAGCCTGGGGGGGAAACACCTGCCCAGAGCTTACCTGTGTGCACCTCTCCCTCCTCCTGCCTCCTATTAATCCCCAACACAAGTTTCTCTCTGGCTTTTCTCTCCCTCCTCCTCCTCCTCCTCCTCCTCCACCACCTCCTCCTCCTCCTCCACCTCCTCCTCCTCCTCCTCCTCCTCCTCCTCCTCCTCTCCGCTCCGCCACGAGCGAGCCCGGCCGGGGCGCGGGGGTTTTGTGGCTGGGAGCGGTGGGAGCGCGGGGGGCGGAGGGCTGGGAGGGCTGGGAGGGCTGGGAGCACTGGGAGGGCTGGGAGCGAGGCACGGTGACAACAATCACGTCTTTCTCTGGCAGCCGAGCGCGGCGGGCTCGGCGCACACGCGGTTCTGGCGCTCGGCAACAATTCCTCCTCCTCCTCCTCCTCTTCCTCCTCCTGCTGCTGCCGCTGCGGCTGCGGAGGCAGCTCCTTGTTTCAAAACAAAGCTAATTAATCACGGAATAAGCCCTGCCCTCGCCGCCGGCTCCGCTTTCCCAGGAGCGGGCTGGAGTCGTGCTGGGTGGGTGTCCCCTGTCGCCACCCGCAGGGACTCCCGGCTGTCCCCACATCCCGATTTCCTCAAGGCAGATGGAACCTGGAAACTGGGGTGCAGGGCTTAGTTTGCTGCCAGCTGGGGGTGAGCTTTGATTGAAATCCTGGTGGCACTTCGTGAAGACAGGGTGGGGGTGACACAGTGGTGGCACGAGCTGAGTGTCCCTGCCCAGGGGACACTGGGTTTTCCTGGCTGGAAAACAGCAGTGCGCAGAGGGGACACGGCCAGGAGGGCTCAGGGGGGACATTTCTGCTCCGAAAAGGGACATTTTTGTCCACGAGGGGCTCAGAGGAACCCGGGACCTGTTGCGTGTTCAGAGCTCTGAGGGATCCCGGGGGGAACAGGATCCCCCCAGCCCTGGGAATTGCCATCCCACATCCATCCCTTTCCCAGAGTTCTTGGGATATGGGATCCAGGGGGGCACAGGAGCCCCCCAGCCCTGGGAATTGCCATCCCACATCCATCCCTTTCCCAGAGTTCTTGGGATATGGGATCCAGGGGGGCACAGGAGCCCCCCAGCCCTGGGAATTGCTGTCCCACAGCCATCCCGATCCCGGAATTCCTGGGATGTGGGATCCAGGGGGGGTACAGCAGCCCCCCAGCCCTGGGAATCCCCCTCCCACATCCATCCCGATCCCAGAATCCCTGGGATTTGGGGTCCGGGGGTCTCCTCCCTCCCTCCCCACCCTCCCCCTCTCTCCATCTACAGCAGGACCGTGAAACCCGAGCTGCTCTGGCTCCTCGAAATCCCAATCCCGACCGTGCCAGGGGCTGGCAGCCACCCAGGAGGGGCTGCTCCTGCACTTCCACATCGGGCTGGCAGCGGCTGGCAGCCAAAAACGGAGCTTTTCCCGAAATTCCCCCTCTCTGCACTGCCCCGTTTTGCCTTAAAGTATTAAAATATTAAAGTATTTATTCCCAACACGGGGCTTTGCCTTTCACCCCAAAACCGGGGGATGGCTCCTTGCTGAGGGCCTGGAGCAGGATGATCCCAAGCCTGAAATCCAGCAGGTAGATGGAGTGGGAGGCAGGAAAAGGCATCGAGAGGACCCATGGAGGAATTCCAGGCTGTTTAAACAAAAAGTCGGGATGGAGACTCGAGTTTGCCAGCTGGAAAAGGACCAGGATCAATAGGGAAAGGAGATGCTGTTTGGAAGGAGATGCTGCTGGAATTTGATGTTAATTCCTTTCAAAACCAGTCCAAAAAATCCCAAATCCATGGGGACATCTTCCATGGATTTTTTTTTTCCCTGCTAATTTACAGCTGCTCAGCCAGGCATGGAAAGGGAGAAATTGAGGCACCAAACGGGGCAGTTCCTGGCATTAAAGCGATGCCAGGGTGGAAAGGTGTCACATCCCAGACCTTCTCCATGCTCTGCCCGACCTCTGGAGCTGCTCCCACCCCAGGGAACTCCAAATTCGGGAGGCAGCGACCCCTCCCAGCGGCTCTAGTGGTGACAGCGAGCGCTGCTCTCAGCCAGGGGACTTTGTTTGTTGAATTTTCTCCCTGCAGGAATTCTTTCCCCGCCGTGACCAAGTTTTGGATCCACCTTCAAAGACGCCCTTTGACATTTTTCAAACCTCGGACGTGGCTCTGGGCACCGTTTTTTCCATGTCTGGAGCAAAATCCAGCCCTGCTCTTGCAGGGAAAGGGGGGCTGTGTGTCCCTAACCTTGGGGGCCATCGCAGTTCTGGTGGCCCTGATGTGGATTTTCAGTGGTTGATCCCCTTTTCCTGGTTTGTGCCCCAGGGATTTGGAGCCAAACCCCTCTTGGGTCTGGCAGAGGTGGGAGAGGGAATGTCCAGAGTGTGGGAATGTGAAGGGACAGGGCCAGGACAGCTGGAACGGCCAGGGGGACCAAGGACAGCACGAGGGACAGAGGTGGGAATGGGGAGACACGGAGGAATTTGGGTCCTGGTGGATCCCAGTGTGTCCCACCAGGAATGGGGAGGTTGGAGCACTGGTCAGTCCGGCCATGTTCTGGTCACTCTGGACATTCTCTGGTCGTGTCAGCCATTCTCTGGTCACTCCGGCCATGTTCTGGTCACTTGAGCCATTCCATGGTCACTCTGGACATTCCATGGTCACTCTGGATATTCCATGGTCACTCTGGACATTCCATCGTCATTTCAGCCATTCCCTTGTGACTCTGTCCATTCCCGGGTCACTGTGACCATTCCCTGGTCACTCTGGCCATGTTCTGGTCACTTTAGCCACTCCATGGTCACTTTAGCCATTCCACGGTCACTTTAGCCATTCCACAGTCACTCTGGACATTCCATGGTCACTCTGGACATTCCATGGTCATTTCAGCCATTCCCTTGTGACTCTGTCCATTCCCTGGTCACTGTGACCATTCCCTGGTCACTCTGGCCATGTTCTGGTCACTTTAGCCACTCCATGGTCACTTTAGCCATTCCATGGTCACTCTGGACATTCCATGGTCACTCTGGACATTCCATGGTCACTCTGGACATTCTCTGGTCACTCTGGACATTCTCTGGCCACTTTAGCTTTTCCATGGTCACTCTGGACATTCCATGGTCATTTCAGCCATTCCCTTGTGACTCTGTCCATTCCCTGGTCACTGTGACCATTCCCTGGTCACTCTGGCCATGTTCTGGTCACTTCAGCCATTCCATGGTCACTCTGGACATTCCATGGTCACTCTGGACATTCCATGGTCATTTCAGCCATTCCCTTGTGACTCTGTCCATTCCCGGGTCACTGTGACCATTCCCTGGTCACTCTGGCCATGTTCTGGTCACTCTGGTCGTGTTCTGGTTGCTCTGACCACTCCATGGTCACTCCAGTCACTCCATGGTCACTCTGGCCATCCCAAGCTTAGAGTTGAAGGGGAGGGTGGGAGCAGGGAATTCCCATCATTAACCTGTGACTCCACCATTCCAACTGGGAAACAGGGAGAGCCCTCATCCTCTCCATCTCCATCCTCTCCATCCATCTCCATCCATCCCCTCCATCCACCTCCATCCATCCCAAACCCCTCATGGACCACGGTGCCAGTGGCTCCTGTCAGGTGTGGCAGTCCCTTCCCCAGGAACTGATTTTCATGGATTTCCTGCATGGATAAACTACTGGGAACACCACAGGACACCAGGAGTTGCCAATTCCAGCCTTGGGGACACCACAGGACACCAGGAATTGCCAATTCCAGTCCTGGAGGACACCACAGGACACCAGGAATTGCTAATTCCAGTCCTGGAGACACCAGGAATTGCCAATTCCAGTCCTGGGGTCACCGTAGCACCCCAAGAGTTGTGGATCCCAGTCCTGGAAGTGTCAGGAGCTCTCAATCCCAGCCCCAGGAGATTCAGGAAAGGGAATTTTCCAGAGCAAAGGGCTGTCCCCAAACCGGGCTCGCCTTCCCCACATCCCAGCCTGGGTTTCTCAGGAATATTGGCTTAAAAATGTTGATTTGGCTCCTGGGAGATGATGCCTGGTGTTATCCTTGTCCCAAGCCGAGCCTCCAATCGGTGCCACAAACCCAGGGGATTTCTGGATCTTTCTGAGGGCCAGATCTTCAAAATTCCCTTCGGAGAGCTAAGAAAGTTGAATTTCAGAAAGGGAAAGAGGGAAAGAAAAATAAAAACAGGGGGAAAACGTGGAAAATATCAAATTTGGGGAGTTTGGAAGCAAAAATTTCCAAACCCACGGAAAGGGAAAGCAGGGCAGGGATAAGAGGGGTGCAGGGATCCCCCAAAAAGGATGTCTGGCAGTTCGGGATGGCGCCATTCCCGCAGGATGCGGTGGGAAGGGGCCGTGCCGCCCTTCCCGGGGCTCTGCCGGGCGTTCCCGGTTGGTGCCAGGCTGGAAAATCCCGGTCAGCTTCCCCCAGGCTCCGCCGGGAGCGGCTCCTGCCCGGCCCTGCGGCCCCTCCGCCCCGCGGGGAGCTCCGGCAGCCCCCGCACACCGGAGCCGCATCCAGAGGGCCGGGACGGCGTCACCGGGAGCCCGGGAGAAGCGCTTGGCTCCGGGCAAAGCTCTGGAGTTGGGAATGAGCGAAGGGGAAAAGAATTCCGGGATGTAAGGCGCGGATCGCGCCTCACGTGGCCGCGATGGGGCCGCGGGGAGCTCCCCCCGCTCCGGCTGCGCTGGGCACGGGGAACAGATCCCTGCCCGCCTTTCCAGCCCTAAACCGGCCGGGAATGGGCTGGGGAAGGTGCTGGGGCAAAGCTGGCCCGACCCCAAAGCGCTCCAGAGGCGCTGGGATTTGGGAATTCAGCTCGGGCTCGGTGACACTTTGGTTATCCCAGCACAGGGATCCACGGGGAGGAGGAGGAGGATGATGAAGAGGAATACCATGCAGACTCCAGCCATCCCAAATATCCATCCCTTCGTCCCTGGTGTCCCCATGCATCCCTGAGCATCCCTGAGCCTGGAGCAGGATCCCTGAGGTGGATTGGGATCCCTAAGCCTGGAACGGGATCTCTGAGCCTGGAATGGGATCTCTGAGCCTGGAACGAGATCCCTGAGCCTGGAGAAGGATCCCTGAGCCTGGAGAAGGATCCCTGAGCCTGGAGAAGGATCCCTGAGCCTGGAATGGGATCTCTGAGCCTGGAGAAGGATCCCTGAGCCTGGAGAAGGATCCCTGAGCCTGGAACAGGGTCCCTGAGCCTGGAAAAAGATCCCTGAGCCTGGAAAAAGATCCCTGAGCCTGGAAAAAGATCCCTGAGCCTGGAATGGGATCCCTGAGCCTGGATCAAGATGCCTGTGTCCCCACATCCCCACATCCCCGCACATCCCACTCCCCCCGGCCCATCCCGGCTCCGGGGTTAATCCCGGCTCCCCCCGGCCCATCCCGGCTCCGGGGTTAATCCCGGCTCCCCCCGGCCCATCCCGGCTCCGGGGTTAATCCCGGCTCCCCCCGGCCCATCCCGGCTCCGGGGTTGATCCCGCTCCGGGCTGACTCAGAGCCGGGCGCAGCCAGAGCTGAGTAATCGCCGCTCTCCGCAGAGGTCACCGCGCTCCTCCCACTCTCCCTGCGCAGCCCGGACCCTCCTCTCCCCCCTCTTCTCAACACCCTCGGTGTCAATCACTTGAATTAGTTTAATTACTGCCGTTAATTGCCCGTCCAGCTCCCATCCAAAGGAGACAAGGCCGGCGCTGGAGCCTCCTCAATCCTCGTTCCTGCCCTTCCCAGGACATCCATCACTCCCTGCTCCCAGCTCCAGGCCCCGGACTGCGGCATTCCTAGAGGGAAAAAAACCTGGATTTATTCCCCACGAAGCCACGGAATCGCCGAGCTCCGTGCCTGTCTCTGATTCCGAGCCCTGGTCATGCAGGCGGGTGCCAGGCTGTCCCCACAGGTGGCAAACAGGGACCAGGGCAATTAATCACGGCAAAATCATCGTTTAAAGCACTTTGACTCCCGAGGAATTCCCACGTTTTTATTCCCAGGTTCCTACGAGGCACCGGGGCAGCCACAACGACTTCGCTGCCTTTAATCAAATCCCTTCATTAGGTTGTTTAATTAGCAAGGGAGCTCTGGGAGCGCTCCCAGAAGGAATTTGTGGCAGAGCCATTAAGGCCCAATTAGTCCAACTTTAATCTTCCCCATTTTCCCACTTGAAATCTTTCCCTGCTGTCCCTGGTGACCCTCAGCCACCCCAGGCCAGGGGACACTTCCCTGGAAGTGCCCAGAGGGTTGGGGGTGCTCCAGGTACCCCCTTGGAGCATCCCAGCATCCCGCCAGCTCTCCCATTGCAGGGAATTCCTGCATCTGACCCTGCAGGGTTTGTGGGGCACAGGAAAAAGGTCAGGGGAGGAAGGGAAAGGCTCCTCATCCCAAAAATCCCCAAATTAATTGGAGTTTTCCCAGCGGGGAGCAGGTTCCACCTTCCAGATTCCACCAGGAGCTGCAGCTGTTGAATTCCATGATTTTTTACCCATATTTCCCAGCCCTTTGCACCCCAGGACAGCGACAAGAACCCAGGAGCGGGAGCTGTGACCCACCCTCCACCCCCGAGGTGCCTCCGTGGCCCCGGGGCTGGGCTGGGAGGGCCGAGGGAACATTTTTATCCAGGGAATTGCAATCCCAGCTGGCACCCTCGGGACAGTGAGGCTGCGGCCAGAGACCAGGGTCAGCTCAGGGGGCTCCTGCCAGCGCCGGGTTTGGGCAGAAGTCAGCCCAAACAGAGCCACAGGAGCTGCCAAAATCCTTGGAAAAGCTGGGATTAGAGCTGCCAGAGCCCCTTCCCAAAAAGGGGCACCTCTCGCAGCTCTGTTGCTGTTGCAGGGTTCCTTCCAGATGGATTTGCTTCTCATTTTCCCAACTTCTGGACCTTTGTGCTTCCTGTGGATTTGTCTAACCCCGCTGTCCTCTCTGGAATTTGCAGATCCTCCCAGCCCGGCATCCTTGGAGGGTTTTGTGTTATTTCCTCCCTCGTTCCCCAAGCCCAGTAAACAGCTGGTCCTGCAGGCCACCTCTGGACCTGCACTTTCCATCTTCCCGGAATTTCAGAGCCCTGAAAATCCTCGCGTGGAGACGCAAAGATTTCCACAGGAAATCCCAGCCCAAGGACCCCCGGCTTGGCTAAAAACCCTCCAGGCAAAACTCAAATCTCACCTGGAGCCACTCCCTGCAGTCCCAGGTGTCCCCAAATCCCAAAAATGCTCCAACCTGGGGTGAAGACCTTCCCTGGGTCATCACCACTTCCTCCAGGCTTGGAATTTGGCTGGAATTTCTGGCTGAAGGTGCAAATTTCCATCCCAAAGGAGCTGAGTTGGAGCAGCTCAGGGTGTTGTGTCTCTCCCATTGCTTTCCCTCAGGTGCTGCTCATCCCACCCCTGGGAATTCCGGGGTCAGGGGTTTGAGGTGCCTTTCCTTGGAGATCCTCAGCCACATCCCCCTTCCGAGCTCCCTGCATGCCTGAGCCCCATCCCTTGGGAATTCGCTCTGGTGGCCCTCAGGCTCCAAGGAAACCTTGGCAAGGTGTCAAAGCCACCTGCACCTCCTGATCCCACCTTTTCTCCTTTCCCTTTCTTTTTCTCTTCCCAAGGGAAGCACCCGGTTCTAGGGATGAATACTTGCTCCGGGGATAAACACTTGGTTCTGGGGATGAACAGCCAGTTCTGGGGATGAACAGCCGGTTCTGGGGATGAATACCTGGTTCTGGGGATGAACATCCAGTTCTGGAGATGAACTCCTGGTTCTGGGGGTGAACTCCTGGTTCTGGGGGTGAACACCCGGTTCCCGGAACAATGGCAGGGCCCGGCTCCCGTCCAGGCTGTCCCGGAGCCACTGCTGCCCTGACACCTCCTCCTCCTCCTCCTCCTCCTCCTCCTCCCTCCCTGTCCCCGTGACAGCTCCAGCAAAAGGAATCTGGAAAGCTCCCAGAGCCGCGGCTCGGCTGTTCCCAAATGTCAGGTGGAGGTGGAGGCGCAGGAAGTGTTTTCATCCCCGAGGCATCCACAGCGCCGCTTCCAGATGCTCCGGGAGCTGCTCCCACAGCCTCCCAGGACCGATCCCTCCTGCCTGGGGATGCTCCTGACCCTTTCTTGCAGCCCCCAGAGTGGTGAGAGGGATGGAGCAGCTGGAAAAGCATCGCTGGTTCCCGTTCCTTGAAAAACCACCCAAGCCTGCCTGGAACAAGGAAGGTTCTGGAAGGGAAGGGGAGGCACCAGCAGCCTGGATGGATGGAAATCTGCATCCATCTCCCTCTGGAAAGGGGATCCAGCATCCCCCAGCGGGGCTGTGGGGCTGGGAGAGGGAAGGACAGGGGCAGAAGGCAGCAGGTGCCCCCTGGTTGTGTTCCAGCCCTGGGGCTTTGCCGGGGCTGGAGGAATCCATCCCCTGGAAGAGCCGTGTTTTTCTGGGAGGAAATGAGACAGCGCTGCTTTAATAGGAAATCAAAACACATCGAAGGAACACAGAGCGGGACACGGGCCTGGAAAAAAGCGGAGCCGTCCAGCGGTGTCTCGCCAGCAGCCCCGACACTGCCAGGGGCCCGGCGGCTGCACAGCCACGGTGCCCTCGGCCATGCCCTGATCCCAGCGGGAATATCCCAAAGATCTCCACAGGGATTCACCTCCCTCCCTGCCCCCCTGCACCCCTCTGCCCTTGTGGGGTGGCAGGGGGTGCTGGGGGAGAGGGAGGGAGGGAGAGAGGGAGGGAGGGAGGGATGGATGATGGATGATGGATGGATGGATGATGGATGGATGATGGATGGATGATGGATGGATGGATGGAATCCATGGATGGATGGATGGATGGATGATGGATGGATGGATGGATGGATGGATGGATGGATGGATGGAATCCATGGATGGATGGATGGATGGATGGATGGAATCCATGGATGGATGGATGGATGATGGATGGATGGATGATGAATGGATGGATGGATGGATGGATGGATGATGGATGATGGATGATGGATGGATGGATGGAATCCATGGATGGATGATGGATGATGGATGGTTGATGGATGGATAATGGATGATGGATGGAATCATGGACAGATGGATGGATGGATGGATGGAATCCATGGACGGATGGATGGATGAGGGATGGGTGACCATATCAGCAGATCCAGCTCCAATGAAAACCACTGATGCTCGCCACCCAACTTCCCTGACATTTCCAAGAAGGAACAATTCCATACCCACCTGGACACTCCCCCAGGATTCCATGGTTTCCTGCAGGATTGGGAATGAACATGGATACAGCCCAGCAGGGAAAGCTGGACATGTCCGAGCCCTCTTGGGGCAGGAATCAAACTCCTCCTGGAGCTGTGGGAGCTGAAGCCGGAGCAAGAGATGCAATCAAGGAAGGTTTCCATGATCCAGCCCTGTCCTGGCTGTCCCTGGGAGCTGCACCCCGGGCTCCAGCCATGCAGGAGGGGCTGGGAACTGGAATCTCAGCCTGGAATTCCCTAAAAACCTGGTCTGTGCCGTACCTTTGTTATCCCTGTGCCTGTCCCCACATTCCTGCATCCACCCCGGAGCTTTGGGAGCTTTGAGAGTGGAGAAAGCCTTTGAAAGTTCTCCTCAGAGGCGACCTGCTGGGATTTCTGGAGCTGTGGAGCTTCTGAACAACCTCGCTCGGAAGCGTCTAATTGGGAGGGCTGGGAAGGAGCAAGGAGAGAGCCCGGGGAAGGGGGGGAAAGGCTGGGTAAGAGCTGGAAGCACAGGGATTTGGGCTTTTGGGTTGTCCCAGTGATGCTCCAGCACCGCAAATCCCCCGGGATCATGTTTGGGAAAAGCTGGGAGAAGGAGGGCAGGAGGAGAAACCTGGAAGGAGATTCCAAATAATTCCCGCAGCCGTTTTCCCGACAAAAAGCCCCTTCAGCCGCGGCCAAGGGCAACATTCGCGCCTCTGGAGCTGCAGGAAACGCGGAGATTTTCCAGCACATTCCCTGCCCCGCTCGGGGGGAGAGGCAGCGACCGGGGCAGCTCCGGGGGCTGCCGGGACCGGGAGAAGCTTTCCCTGGATCAGCGGGATCAGCGCCAGCCCCGAAAGCCTCCCCACATCCCTTCCTAACGATCTCGGAGGTGTTTTCCAAGCGAAATCATCCCGGGATTCTTTCTCCCGGCTGCGGGACAACTCCAAAATCCCACGGGACATCCCTGCCGGGAGAGTGGGGACACGGCTGGGGGTCCCCACCCTGGTGTCCGCTACAAGGAGAGCGTGGAAGCTGCTTCCCAAATCCTGCAGGGCCCTGGCAGAGCTGGAATTGGGGTGCCCAGGGGGTCCCCTCGCACCCATGGGTGCTGAGCCCGGCTGGGGGGGGCCCCCATGCACCGGCCACGTCACTGCGCAGCTGCTTCCTGGCCCAGGGGGTGTGTAATTAGTACCAGACCTCGTTAGGCTGCTCGCTAATTAACCCCGCGCCTCTGCGGCTTTCCCTGCCAGCATGGCAGCGATTTCCTCATGGATTTGGGGGGCGGAGCCAAGGAAAATGCTGGGAAATCCCCCCAGGGAGTGAGGGGAGCCCCCCAGGATCATCCCTGGCACCATCCAGGGGTGAAAATTCTGTGGAGTCCAAAACCAAGGAAAAATCCCTTCCCACTCCTCCCGAGTGGCAGCGGGAGGACCCAAAATCCTGCCAGGATTTTGGGGGGTGATTCCCAATCCGACACCTGGGGGGTCTCCCGCAGCAGCGGGGCCGGCGTTTGCTCCTGGTTCCCTGTTAAACACACCTGGATGGAGACATTTACCCAGGATCTGCCGTTATTGAGCAGCCGCGGCTGGAAAAGGTCGGGAAAAGCAAGAAGCCGCTGTTATTTCCCAGAGGGAAAGCTCCGGTAGAGAGGATCCTGCGGGGCTTTCCCCAGGCAGCTCCACAGCAAAGGGGAATTTTCCTCCCTTTAAAGCACCCGGAGGGAAAAAAAAAAAAAAATCTCGCCAGAGGGAATGACCGGGATGTGTAGCTGGAATATCCCGGAGCCATCAGCGGGGCTGGGATGCTCCTGGAGCATCGCCGGGATCATCCTCATCCATCCCCATCCCTCCGCAGCCCTCGGGGGCGTTCCGTGAGAGGATGAATTAAATTCTACAGCCGGCGCTCAGCGCGGGGCTGGGTGTGATGGTGAATTATTCATCCCTCCAATAAGGCGGCTGATTTATTAATGAAAAGGTCAGACTCGCTGGAAGCGGAGAATTGTTGGAAAAGCGCTTTGGGATTGGGAGGATTCGCTGCTGGGCGCAGGGACGAGGCGGTGCGAGCTGCGCTGTTGTTCCTTGCAGCCCGAATCATCGCGGAGCCGCACGTTGCCGCTGGAAAATTGGGAATATCGGAGCGTGGAGAGAGAGAGAGAGAGGGAGAGGGAGAGGGAGGAGACAGAGGAGCGGCCGCCGCTGCCTCCTCCCGGCAGGAGAACCTGGGGAGCCGAGCAGACCCAGAGCTTCCACATCAGCAGGGAAGCGATCCCTCCCCGCGGCGCCGGCAGGGAGCAGCGGGGGCTCCCAGATTCCGTCGGGAATTAAGGAAATCTCGGGAGCAGGAGCGGTTTTCCCTGGGGTTATTCCTGGGGGCTCGCAGCCCACCCGCCGCTGAGCCCCGTGGTGGGTTGGCCCCGATTTGGGCACCCCCTTCCCTTTCCTTGGCTTTCCAGAAGGAGAAAAGCAGCCAGGGTGGCCTTTCCTGGGAATTTTAGGAACATTTCCAGCCTTTTCGCACCCCGGGGTTGCCCCGTGGCCCTGTGACAGCAGGGGGACAGCGAAGGGAGCGCTCAGAGCATCCCAAATCCAGGTTCAGCCCTTCCATCGTCCCCGGGACAGCAAAGGGAGCGCTCAGAGCATCCCAAATCCAGGTTCAGCCCTTCCATCGTCTCTGGGACAGCAAAGGGAGCGCTCAGAGCATCCCAAATCCAGGTTCAGCCCTTCCATCGTCCCTGGGACAGCAAAGGGAGCGCTCAGAGCATCCCAAATCCAGGTTCAGCCCTTCCATCGTCCCCGGGACAGCAAAGGGAGCGCTCAGAGCATCCCAAATCCAGGTTCAGCCCTTCCATCGTCCCCGGGACAGCGAAGGAAGCGCTCAGAGCATCCCAAATCCAGGTTCAGCCCTTCCATCGTCCCCGGGACAGCAAAGGGAGTGCTCAGAACATCCCAAATCCAGGTTCAGCCCTTCCATCGTCCCCGGGACAGCAAAGGGAGCGCTCAGAACATCCCAAATCCAGGTTCAGCCCTTCCATCGTCCCCGGGACAGCAAAGGGAGCGCTCAGAACATCCCAAATCCAGGTTCAGCCCTTCCATCGTCCCCGGGACAGCGAAGGAAGCGCTCAGAGCATCCCAAATCCAGACCCATGGCCCGGGTTCAGCCCTTCCCGCATTCCCGGCGCGGCTGGGGCCGCGTGTCTGGCTCTGAGGGTTCCCTCCGGCTTTGAAGGGAGAGATAAAACCGAGCCCGGAGCCAGGGAGAGGCTACCAGACACAATGTGTTCCATTGTGCAATTCCAGAGGGAAGGATGGAGAGGGGGAAAGGGGGGAGACACCCCCCGGCGGGGGCTCTGGGGGCTGGGATGGAGCCGAGGTGCAAACCCTGGGCAGGTGGAGGGGTCAAGGCCGCGTTGTTGCAGCTGTTTTGGGGGAGAAAAGGGCTTTTCCAGATGCTTCTGCCGGGATGAGGCTGCGGGCAGGGGCTTGCCATGGATTCTGCGTGATCCCTTGGAGCCGAGCTTGGGGCCAGCGGAGCAGGAGAAGGAGCTGAGCTCTATAAACGGCTTTTCTCGGCCCCCGAGGGCAGCTGGAGGCAGCGGTGGCCGCTCGGGGACAGCTGGGAGCTGTCCCCGCTGCGATCGAGCACACACAGCCCTGGAGAGGAGGAAATCCAGGGAAAATGGCAGGAATTGATCAAAGCAGGAGAGGGACACGGCTCAGCCCCGGGAATCGGGACGGGATGAAGGAGCAGAGCTCTGCCCGCCGCTGGCTGCGGGGCAGGGGAATGGGGAATGGGGCAGGGGAATAGGGAATGGCACAGGGGAATGGGGAATGGGACAGGGAAATGGGACAGGGGAATGGGGAATGGCACAGGGGAATGGGGAATGGGACAGGGAAATGGGACAGGGGAATGGGGAATGGGACAGGGGAGTGGGACAGGGGACAGGGGAGTGGGACAGGGGAATGGGGAATGGGACAGGGGAGTGGGACAGGGGAATGGGGAATGGGACAGGGGAGTGGGACAGGGGACAGGGGAGTGGGACAGGGGAGTGGGACAGGGGAATGGCACAGGGAAATGGGACAGGGGAATGGGACAGGGGAATGGGGAATGGGACAGGGGAGTGGGACAGGGGAGTGGGACAGGGGAATGGGGAATGGGACAGGGGAATGGGGAATGGCACAGGGGAGTGGGACAGGGGACAGCAGAATGGGACAGGGGAGTGGAACAAGAGACAATGGAATGGGACAGGGGAATGGAGAATGGGACAGGGGACAGGGGAGTGGGACAGGAGAGTGGGACAGGGGACAGGGGAGTGAGGAACGGGACAAGGGACAATGGAATGGGCAGGGGACAGCAGAATGGGACAGGGGCAGGGGAATGGGACAGGGGACAGGGGAGTGGGACAGGGGAATGGGACAGGGGAATGGGGAATGGGACAAGGGAATGGGGAATGACACAGGGCAGTGGGGCAGGCGACAGCAGAATGGGACAGGGGAGTGGAACAAGGGACAATGGAATGGGACAGGGGAATGGAGAATGGGACAGGGGACAGGGGAGTGGGACAGGAGAGTGGGACAGGGGCAGGGGAATGGGACAGGGGACAGCAGAATGTCCCCATCCTGTGACCCATCCCTGGGACAGCCCCGGGCAGTGCAGGAGGGGCTGAACCCCGGGCTGGCCTGGCCTGGCGTCTGCCCCATCGCCCCCTCCTCGCCTGCTCCATCTCCCGAGGAGCTCCAGCCCCTCAGTTCCCTCGTTTTAACTCGGCAGGGATGCCCCGTGGAGCCCTGCTCACCGCAGAGCTCTGTCCAGGTGCCACCCCCTCCCAGCCCCCCAAAATCTCCTCCTGGAGCTGGAGATGCTCAGCGAGGGTTGTTTTCCCCCGCCGGCAGCAGCAGGGAGATTTCCGATCACCCGCATCCCGGGCTGTCGGGAAGGAGCCGCTTTGATCATCGCTAATTATTGCTCGGGGCTGACAGCCCCGCCCGAGCTCTGCGGCACCCGGGCCGCCCCCAGCCCGCCTGCGGCTGCCCACGGACCCTGATCCGGCCTTCCCCAGCTTCCCGGGGCCCAGGGAATGATCCCAGATAACCCAGAGCTGCTCCAGCCTCTCCCAGCTCCATGGTGGCCAGGGAATGAGGGAATGAGCAGCCACAAATCCCAGTTCCCATCCCCAGCCCAGCTGTGGCTGCCATGGACCCCAAATCCAGCCTCTCCCAGCTCCATGGGGCCAAGGGAATGATCCCAAATATCCCAGAGCTGCTCCAGCCTCTCCCAGCTCCACAGGGTCCAGGGAATGATCCCAAATATCCCAGTACCCATCCCCAGCCTGGCTGTGGCTGCTCATGGACCCACAGAAGCTCATCCCAGCTCCACAGGGTCCAGGGAATGATCCCACAAATCCCAACACCCATCCCAAATATCCCAGCTGTGGCTGCCATGGACCCCAAATCCAGCCTCTCCCAGCTCCATGGGGCCAAGGGAATGATCCCAAATATCCCAGAGCTGCTCCAGCCTCTCCCAGCTCCATGGTGGCCAGGGAATGAGGGAATGAGCCCACAAATCCCAGTTCCCATCCCCAGCCCAGCTGTGGCTGCCATGGACCCCAAATCCAGCCTCTCCCAGCTCCATGGGGCCAAGGGAATGATCCCAAATATCCCAGAGCTGCTCCAGCCTCTCCCAGCTCCACAGGGTCAAGGGAATGATCCTACAAATCCCAGCTCCCACCCTCCATGGGGGAAAGGGGAGCCCGGGGCATGGCACAGAGGGACCCCCAAAGCCCAGGGGGTACATCCACCTTGTGCCACCTCCTCCCATGCTCTTTTTATCCCCAAAATCGCTGCCAGGACCCCCCAGTCCCCCCCAGATCCTCGGTTCAGCTGCACAGCAGCAGCGCCGCCCACGCCCCGCTCCTTCCTCTTGTTTATCTCCGAGGAGTTTGATTTTTTTTTTCAATTTTTTTTTCCCTTCTTAAAAAAATCCCCCAAATCCTCTGCCTTTCTCCCTGAGAAATATCGCAGCTCGGGAGGAGCTGGAGCAGGGCAGGGAGGGCAGAGGAGGCTGCGGTGCCCTGGCAGGGCTCACTGTGCCCTGCAGAGGCTCCGGGATCGGGAATTTTCGGGAAGTTCTGGGATGCCAGGTGGCAGGAGCAGGCAGGAATGCTGATGGCTTTCCCAGGCAGCTGATGTTGCTCTTTTCCCTTTATTTTTTTTTTTTTTTTTCTTTTTTTGGGTTTTTTTTTGGTTCATATTTTGGATGCTTTGCAGAGACAAACAGCCCGTTTGGGAGGGCAGCTCGGGGCCGTGACCTTCCCGGAGCCAGGGGGATCCTGAGGCATCCAGGAAGGGCAGCTCATAATTAATTAACTTCTGCGTGGAATTAATTTACCCTGCACGGATTTATGTTTGTCCTATACGGATTTACATTTGTCCTACAGGGATTTTATTTGTCTTATTTGGATTTATTTCTCTTATGGGGATTTTATATGTCCCACAGGGATTTTATTTGTCTTGTATGGTTCCATTTTTCCTAGATGGATTTGTTTGTTCTATAGGGATTTTATTTGTCCTATAGAGATTTTATTTATCCTATAGGGATTTATATTTGTCCTATGGGGATTTATTCCTCCTATAGGGATTTATTGGTCTGTAGGGATTTTATTTCTCCTATAGGGATTTTATTTCTCCTATAGGGATTTATTTCTCTTATAGGGATTTTATTTGTCCTACAGGGATTTAAATGGAAACACTGCAGGCCTTGGAAAACAGGGACTGGGGATCTGAGCATGGGAACGCCCTGGGCCTTGGGAAACAGGAATTTGGGATCCGAGCATGGGAACAGACTGGGCCTTGGAAAACAGGGATTGGGGATCTGAGCATGGGAACACACTGGGCCTTGGAAAACAGGGATTTGGGATCTGAGCATGGGAACGCCGTGGTTTTCCCACTGCAGCAGCAGGAGGCCTTTGGAGCCTCGATGCTCTGGAGGGGAGAGGCAGCTGGGACTTGGAATATGGAGCAATTCCCCCTGGAAAACATCCTGGAGCTCCCTGTGCCCTCCTGGGGTCCCACCAGGGACAGGGCAGTGCTGCCACGTCCCACCCGGGGATGGAGCTCAGGGCTGGGACATCCATCCCAGGGCTGGGACGGGATCGGCATCCCGATCCTGCTGGGATGGGATCAGCAGCCCAGTTCTGCTGGGATCGGGACCAGGGCATCTATCCCAGGGCTGGGACGGGATCAGCGTCCCGATCCTGTTGGAATTGGCCCTGGCACCCCTGGAGAACCCCCAGATCCCTGGGCACACCCGCATCCCAACCCTGGGCACCAGGGAGGGAGAGAGCTGTGACCCCGGATGGGGCTCAGTGGCCCCTGAAGTTCCTCCTCCCTCTCCTCCCAGTAGGATTTACCCCGGGATAATCCCAGCGGGATTTGCCCCAGGATAACCCCAGCAGGATTTGCCCTGGGATAATTCCAGCAGGATTTGCCCCAGGATAACCCCAGCAAGAATTTGCCCTGGGATAATTCCAGCAGGATTTGCCCCGGGATAATCCTGGCAGGATTTGTCCCAGGATAATCCCAGTAGGATTTACCCCGGGATAATCCCAGTGGGATTTGCCCCAGGATAATCCTGGCAGGATTTGCCCTGGGATAATCCCGGTGCGATTTGCACCAGGCTAATCCCAGCGAGATTTGCCCTGGGATAACCCCACAGGGGTTTGCCCCAGGATAATCCCAGCAGATCCTCTGGAAAGCCCAGCACTCCCAGATGTGTTTGGCTGCGTATCCATGGAGGTGTCAGAGCAGTCCAGGGACAGGAGGGAACATCAGGATGAGGAAACGCTTCAGAGTTTCCAGCTCTGCTCCAGATGAATCCCTTAACCTTTTCCAAGCCCTTTTTCCCAGTGGCTGCGAGGAGCTCGGAGCCTCCTTGTGCCCGGCCAGCCCCTCCCGGCACGGTCTGGGGTGGGGATTTGGGAATGCACCCTAAATGCACCCTGGGGTTTGTAGGGATTGGGATGGAGCCCCCGGGGTGAGGCCAGAGGGGACCCAGAGGCACTTCTGGGGGGCTGGGGGTTTGGGATGGGCTGTGAGGATTCCACGGGGCTGGGGGTTTGGGATGGGCTGTGAGGATTCCATGGGGCTGGGGGTTTGGGATGGGCTGTGAGGATTCCACGGGGCTGGGGGTTTGGGATGGGCTGTGAGGATTCCATGGGGCTGGGGGTTTGGGATGGGCTGTGAGGATTCCACGGGGCTGGGGGTTTGGGATGGGCTGTGAGGATTCCACGGGGCTGGGGGTTTGGGATGGGCTGTGAGGATTCCACGGGGCTGGGGGTTTGGGATGGGCTGTGAGGATTCCATGGGGCTGGGGGTTTGGGATGGGCTGTGAGGATTTCACGGGGCTGGGGGTTTGGGATGGGCTGTGAGGATTCCATGGGGCTGGGAACTGTCAGGACCGAGTCCACCCCACAACAACCTGCAGACCCAGAGACACCGGGCAGGAACCACGCGAGATTCCAAGCCTGGAATTAGGGTGGGATGGAGAAAACACTGCCCCAGCATCTCCCAGCATCTCCCAGCATCTCCCAGCATCTCCCAGCATCTCCCAACATCTCCCAGCATCTCCCGGCATCTCCCAGCATTTTGCAACATTTCCCAACAGCCCCCAGCTGGGGATGGGAAGGGACAATCCGGGATTTTCTGTCCCTCCCTCAGCACAGGCAGCTCGCCCCATGCCAGGGAAGCTGTGGAGAACCTCCCATGGAAATCTGGTGATTTCAGGAGCTCCGGGAGCATCCAGCCGGGCCGCGGGGCCGGAGCAGCCCTGGTCAGAGTTTCCAGCAGCTCACTCGGCTGTTGCTCCGTCTCCGGGTGACCGACTCCCTCCAGATTCCCTCAAATCTCCATCCAAGAATGTTGTTTGGGCTGAAGAATGCGTGGCTGGGAAGGAAGAAAGGGAAAAAGGGAGGCTCGGGGTGAGCGGGGAGGTCGAGGCAGGGCTGGCTCGGCTCTCCCCGCTGACCTTCCCGCCCCCGGCAGTCGTTGGCCAGATGTGGGGCCTGGGCCCTCCACCCCAAAGGGATCCCGGGATCCCTCGGGATTCCCTTTCCCTGCCCTTCTTGTCCTGGGCAGAGCCCGGGGGGGTCCGGGGTGCTGGGAATCCATAGGGACCTTCCCCGGGCACAGGGAATTCCACCGGTCCCGGCAGAGACCTGAGCTCTTCCTCCAGGGAGTGCCTGGGCGAGGAGGAAGAGGAGTTTGAGGAGGAAGAGGAGGGTTCCCTGCATGGATGAAGCAATCCAGAGGTACCTGGAGAGAGGAAGAAGAGGAAGATGAAGAGGAGGAAGAGAAGGAAGAGGAGAAAGAGGAGGAAGATCTGCCCGAGCAATGCTGGAGGTGCCAAGGGATTCCTTGGCTCCCATTTGGGAATCTTGACACTGGAATCTCGTAAAAGAGCAGTTGGGACCTTCAAATCCTCAGGGATTTGCCTTTAGGGCCAAGATCCAAAGAGGACCCACAGGACACATGGGGTCAATCCCTGGAATTGGTGACTCCCTCTGGGATAGGATTCCATGGGGCTGGGGGTTTGGGATGGGCTGTGAGGATTCCATGGGGCTGGGGGTTTGGGATGGGCTGTGAGGATTCCATGGGGCTGGGGATTTGGGATGGGCTGTGAGGATTCCATGGGGCTGAGGGTTTGGGATGGGCTGTGAGGATTCCATGGGGCTGGGGGTTTGGGATGGGCTGTGAGGATTCCATGGGGCTGGGGGTTTGGGATGGGCTCTGAGGATTCCATGGGGCTGGGGGTTTGGGATGGGCTCCAAGGACATTCCATAGGGCTGGGGGTTTGGGATGGGCTGTGAGGATTCCATGGGGCTGGGGGTTTGGGATGGGCTGTGAGGATTCCATGGGGCTGGGGGTTTGGGATGGGCTGTGAGGATTCCATGGGGTTGGGGGTTTGGGATGGGCTGTGAGGATTCCATGGGGCTGGGGGTTTGGGATGGGCTCTGAGGATTCCTCCTGTGAGAAGCAGCAGGAGTGGGAGGACAGAGCAGCAAGGCAGAAACTCCTCAGCAGCAGGAATTTCCAGGAGTGAAAAAGCAGGAAAAGGAAGCGAGTCTGTGGCTGGGTGCTCCGGGTGGGTTTGAGCCTCCCTTCGGCCTCGGCAGGGGCAGTTGGGAAATGCTTTGTGGCTTTGTTTTGTTGGGAAGCATCCCAAGAAATCTGTGGCCATCCGTGGGGAAGCTCCCGAGACTGGAGGATTAAAGGCAGAACAGGGCCAGATTCGGAGCTTCCAGATATGAAATTCCAAAGGATTTGATCAAAACAGCTGGAAAAAAATCCATCCAAAACAATCCCTCCTCGGTTTGGGTTGGAAAACCAAAGCAAAGCAGGCATGGATGAAATGCAGACTGGGATCCTGGAATGACCACTCTGGATGGGATTGTGCAGTGATGAAGGATTTGGGATTCCAGGAATCCAGGACAACACATTCCCAGCTCCTGTCACCAGCTCTGGCCTTCCTCCGAGCAGCCAGCAGCAGGGAATTGGTGGCTTTGCGGGGAAAGATGTGGAAAAATGTTGTGGAAGTCACTTGGGAAGTGCAAGGAGCTGGGATGAAAGGAGAGGGAGCAATGAGGTCCTATCAACACCCCCCTGGTGCCAAGGGAGCCCTGCCAGGAACTTTGGGATAACTGGAGCATGAGATTCCAGGGTTGGATGGAGACAAGAAGGGAAAAGCCTCATGGGGTTCTTCAGATGGAAAATTCTCATTTCCCTGAGATAATCCGGGTCTGGTCGGGGTGAGATTGGACAGAAAGTGCTGGGTTCCATGGGGAGCACACGGGCTGTGCTCCAGCACGCTGGTATTCCCTGGTTTAGGCTGGAAAAGGGGATGTGGCCACAGGAATGGCACCACTCGGGGCCATCTCCTGCTCTCAGCATTCCCAGGGCACCCCTGGAAGCCACCACGGAGGGTTCCTCCTCCAAAGGGAGCATATCCCGGATCCTTTAAACTTCCAGAAACTGGGGAGGCTGGAATTCCTTATCCAGCCTGGCTGGGGACTGTCTGCTTTTCCAGGAAAACCTCCAGGCCCTGTTGGTCAGAGATGCTCCAACAGCAGCACACAATTTCCTGGGAATTCAGCAGAATTTCACAAAAATTCCCGGGAATTCGGCTCCCTGGGAGTGGGATCCAACCCCTCCATGCTCTCCATCATCCCAAAGCCTCCAGCCCCTCCCTTCCACGTGGGATTCCTTCTCCAGCTGTCACCAACAACGTTCAGAGGGGATAAAAACCCCCCCACCTCCCTTCCCTGGGGTTTTCCTCCCTTTCCCTGCCCTCTTTTCCCACTTTCTCCACATCCTCCCTCCCTGGGGTTTTCCTCCCTTTCCCTGCCCTCTTTTCCCACTTTCTCCACATCCTCCCTCCCTGCAGACGGGCTGTGCTTTCCAGGCACATTTCCCTTCCCAAATATTCGGGATTTCTGGCCGCGTCCCCGCTGTACAGCGTGTCCCTCCAAGCCCGGCCACCCAACTCCCCTCACATCGCTGTTCCTCCTCCTCCTCCTCCTCCTCCTCCTCCTCCTCCTCCTCCTCCTCCTCCTCCTCCTCCCGGCGGGAGCTCTCCGGATCCCTGCAGGGCTCCCCCCCGGGAGGATGTTTTGGCTGGGAATTTTCTATGGAAAACAAGGAGAAACGGAGGCCAGAGGGGGAGCTGGCACCTGCTGAGCTCCGCTAAATAATTCCAGGCTCCTGGGAGGATCCGGGAGCGCGGCTGGAGCCGGGCAAGAACCGCGCCGGGCTCCTCCTTTCCTCTCCTCTCCTTTCCTTGCGGGAGGAAATGCTTGGAGAGGCCGGGAAGAGCCGGCTCCAAAGAGCTCAGGGAGCCGGGATGGGGACGGGGACGGGGACAGGGGGTGGGACAGCTCTGCAGGACCCCCCAGGGGCACTGGGATGAGCCCCAAAACCTCTTCCCAACCATGGATCACCCTCAGGACACGCTCCCTGTTCTCATCTCCCCATTCCCACCCTGGCTGAGCCTCCAGGGGATGGATGAGATCCCAGATCCTGGGGGATGGATGAGACCCCAAATCCTAGGGGATGGATGAGACCCCAAATCCTAGGGGGATGGATGAGACCCCAAATCCTAGGGGGATGGATGAGACCCCAAATCCTAAGGGATGGATGAGACCCCAAATCCACGGGGATGGATGAGATTCCAAACCCACGGGGATGGATGAGACCCCAAATCCTAGGGGGATGGATGAGACCCCAAATCCTAGGGGGATGGATGAGACCCCAAATCCTGGGGGATGGATGAGACCCCAGATCCACGGGGATGGATGAGACCCCAGATCCACGGGGATGGATGAGACCCCAAATCCTAGGGGGATGGATGAGACCCCAGATCCACAGGGATGGATGAGATTCCACAATCCCAGGGGATGGATGAGACCCCAAATCCTGGGGGATGGATGAGACCCCAAATCCTGGGGGATGGATGTGACTCCAAATGCACGGGGATGGATGAGACCCCAGATCCACGGGGATGGATGAGATTCCACAATCCCAGGGGATGGATGAGATCCCACAGTCCCAGAGGGACAGATGAGATCCCAAATCCCGGGGGATGGATGAGATCCCAAATCTCGGGGGATGGATGAGATCCCAAATCCCAGGGGATGGATGAGACCCCCCCCCTCAAGTCCCAGGGGATTGATGTGATCCCCAAATCCCGGGGGATGGATGAGATCCTAAATCCTGGGGGATGGATGAGACCCCCAAATCCCAGGGGGATGGATGAGACCCCACATCCACGGGGATGGATGAAATCCCAAATCCCGAGGGGGGATGGATGAAATCCCAAATCCCAGGGGGATGGATGAGACCCCCCCAGTACCAGCAGGATGGATGAGATCCCAAATCCTAGTGGGATGGATGAGACCCCCCAGTTCCATGTGGATTTTCCCAGCCTGCAGAAATGCCAGCTTGGCAACCCCGAGCTGCCAAATTTGAAGACAAATTCCCGCTGTCACAGTGGCCCCTTTGGTAGGGAATTTATTTACTTTGGATGCTGCCGCCTTATCGTTCATGGAAATGTTTATCCCAAATATTTAACGGCAGCACTGCACAAACTGAGCCTTCCTGGGGAGCACTCGGAGCAGGGCCCACATCTCCCCTCCCGGTAGTGTACAAATTCAGGGTAATTCCTTGTTTTTCCCAAAAAGCCCACCCTCAGCACCCCCAAAACCCGATATTCCCTCATCTGGCCAGTGGCCTGCTCACGGCTCCCTGATGAGAAACGCAGGAGAGCCCTGAAAAACAACATCCCAACGCCGCTAAATCGTTAAACAGAGGGAGCCTGGAAAGTGCCAACACTCCTGAGAGAAAGGACGGGAGAGGGAGAGAGAGAGAGAGAGAGAGAGAGGAGGAGAGGGAGGAAAGAAATCGCAGGTTATTTATAACGCCAGGCAGCACCAGGGGCTCTCCAGTCTCTCCTGCAAAGCTGCGGCTGGGAGGTCACTCCCCGAGATCCCTGCCGAGCCCGTGCCCTGCCAGCGCAATATTTGCTCCGGGATCTGGGGCGGGCACCCGGCGCTGCGGCTCGGGAGCCACCCTCCCATGCTGCCGGTGCCACGGCACAGCCCGGAGCAGCCTTTGCACAGGAGGAGCGCAGCTCGGTGAGTCCAGCTCGGCCTTTTTTAGGCAGGTTTTTTATTATTATTATTATTATTTTATTTATTTGGGATTTTTTTTTTTTTTTTTTTTTGGAAGTCTGATTTCCATCCCCGCGCCCCGGCGCGGCGGGAAGCGCGTGGAAGCGCCAGGGGTGGCACAGCTGGAGAGATGGAGCTGCTGGAGAGGCACTTCCCCTCCTGCCCACTTCTCCCGATGCCCATCTCCCTTCCCACCCACTTCTCCTGGTGCCCACCTCTCCTGCTGCCCGATTCTCCTGCTGCTCCTCTCTCCTGCCCACTTTTCCTGATGCCATCTCCCTTCCCACCCACTTCTCCCGCTGCTCCTCTCTCCTGCCCACTTCTCTCGATGCCCCTCTCCTCTCCTGCCCACTTCTCCTGCTGCCCCTCTCCCTTCCCAGCCATTTTCCTGGTGCCCATCTCCCCTCCTGCCCACTTTTCCTGACGGCCTTTTCCCTCCCGTCTTTTCCTGCTGCTCCTCTGCCATCCCACCCATCTCCCCATCCCATCTCCCCTCCTGCCCCTCTGCCACCTCCATGCCCACTTATCTGGGATCTGGACACCCATCTTGGCTGGGCAGTGCCCCCCATCCCACCCCATCCCACCCCATCCCAGGGTTCCATGCCCGGCACAGCAGCGCTGCCATGACCCCATGGATGCCCCCAAATCCTTGGAATGAGGAGCTGACCCCGTTGCACCCCCTGGCACAGGACAGAGACACCAGGAGGGGACAGGGACCTCAGATCCCAAACCCAGGGGTGAAGCCCCAGGGAGGGGAGGAGAACCCCACAAACAATGAGGGGACAGCAGGGGGTGCTGGGAACAGATTTTGGGGTCACCAGAGGGTTGAAGGGGGGCACTGGGAAAGGTGAGGGGACACCAGGGATGGGTTTTGCCCCCCAAATATGGGGTTTTGCCCTCAAAGATGGGGTTTTTTGTCCCCCAGAGATAGGGATTTGCCCCCAGTGATGGGGATATTCCCCCCAGGGAATGGTTTTTTTTTTTCCTGCAGGGATGGGGTTCTGCCCCCAGGGATGGGGGTTTTTCCTCCAGGTATAGGGTTTTGCCCCCAGGGATGATGTTTTTACCCCCAGGGATGGGGTTCTTACCCCCCCAGGTATGGGGTTTTTCCTCCAGGGATGGGGTTTTGCCCCAGAGGGGCCCCCAAGAAGAGGCTGCCAAGAGGGTGGAGAAGCTGCAGGCTCTGGTATGAGAGCAGGCACAAAGCCCTGGAGCAGCAGGAGGAGGAGGAGGAGGAGAAACTCCTCTGCCCCTGCCAAGCTCCCCGTGGCACTCAGCATCCCTCAGGATCCCGTCCCGAGCACAGGGAGCGGGGAAAAAAGGACAAATCCCGGCCTTGCCAAGCCTGCCTCAATCCCTCTTTTTTCCCTTGCCAGGGTGGCAGGGCAGGGCCCTCTGTGCCCTCTCTGCGTGCCAGGCCGGGCGTCCCCTCCCCTGCTGCAGGTTGGGGACATGGCCAGGGGTCACCAGGTGACCTCAGGGCCACCTGTGGCATGGCAAAAAGGGGACACTGGTCCCTACAGGTCCCTGCTGGTCCTTGCTGGTCCCTGCTGGTCCCTGCTGGAGCAGAGCTGGCAGTGACACCCTCCCAGCCACGTAGGATCCTCTCCCGCTCCCAGCAGCGAAATTCCTGGAGGGATTTCAAGCTGCCTGGCTGCAGGAACACCCCGTGTGCTCATTTATCCCGGGATGAGGAGGGAGGATGACTCCAGAGCTGGAATCCTCCCGCTGCAGCCCCACCTGGGCATGGCGGGAGGCGGCCACGGGGATCAGGGATGGGTTTGCCTCATTCCCTGCTCTCCTCTGGATCCAGCACCAGGTGTTGTCCCCTCTCCCTGGTCACAGCGAGGGTGCTGCCCCTTCTCTTGCCTGGGGAAATGGAAGCTTGGAAGAGGTTTCAGCTCCAAAATCAGGCAGAATTTGTTTACCAGGATCTGCATCCTGCGTTTCTGTGGGGGAAGGGAGAGCTGGAAGAAACCCACAGCGATTCCTGTCACCAGCGAGCGGAGCATAAATAGCTCCTTCAAAAGATGCCTCGAGCTCCTTCAAAAGGCTCCTCGAGCTCCCAAAATCACCCTGATCTGGCAGCTTCCCCTCTCAGCCAGAGAATTCAAATCCCTTCTCCAAGGGGATCCAAATTCCTTCTCCTCCCTCCCACGCAGAGCCAACCCCGGGCACCTCGTGTGACCTCGCACAAATCCGCGTGTCCCCAGAAACTGCAATGGAATTTGCCAGAAATCAGGATCTCACAAGCAAATCTCCACTGGGGTGGAGGTTTCTCCCAGATCTCCTCCAGGCTGGGAGGTTTCTCCCAAATCTCCACTGGTTTCTCCCAAATCTCCTCCAGAGTGGGAGGTTTCTCCCAAATCTCCTCCAGGGTGGGTGCTCCCTTTCAAATCTCCACTGGTTTCTCCCAGATCTCCACTGGTTTCTCCCAACTCTCCACTGGTTTCTCCAAAATCTCCTCCAGGGTGGGAGGTTTCTCCCAGATCTCCACTGGGAGGGAGTTTTTTTCCCAAATCTCCACTGGTTTCCCCCAGATCTCCCCTGAGGACTAGGGTTCCTCCCAAATCTCCTCCAGGGATGGAGGTTCTCCTCCAGGTTTCCACTGGGAAGGAGGTTCCTCCCAAATCTCCACTGGTTTCTCCCAGATCTCCACCAGTGAGGGAGGTTTTTCCCAGATCTCCCCCGGTTCTTCCCAAATCTCCACCGGGCTGGAATTTTCTCCCAGGTGAAAAGGGGGAAGATCACGGAACTCCACAGAGGGGAAGTGTCCACAGACGGGGATTTTTGGGCAGGATTCCCTCACCTCCTGCCTCTCCAGCTCTGCCTGCCTCCCCGGCTCATCCTCCCACGGCTTTGTCCCCTCGCAGGTCCCTCCAGCGCCATGCCTTGGGCCACCACCCTCATCCTCATCCTGGCCGGGCTCTGCGGGTCCTCCCTGGGCCAGTACAACGAGGAGGAGGACCTGGCGTGGCTCCAGTACTACCTGCGGCAGTCCCGCGTCTCCTCCTACAACTACGTGCCCTACTACGAGGAGGAGAGCCCCGCGTACGCCTACTCCTACCCCTCTGCCACCGACACCGAGCCCGAGCCCGAGCCCGAGCCGCAGCAAGCCACGCCCTGGCGGTGTCCCCAAGAGTGTGACTGTCCCCCCAACTTCTCCTCGGCCATGTATTGTGACACCCGCAACCTGCGGTACCTCCCGTTCGTGCCGTCGCGGATGAAGTACGTTTATTTCCAGAACAATCTGATCACCTCCGTCCAGGAGGGAGCCTTCGACAACGCCACGGAGCTGGAGTGGCTGGCGCTGCACAACAACCAGATCAGCAGCGAGAAGATGGGGAAAAGGGTTTTTGGGAAGCTGCAGCGCCTGGAGAGGCTCTACATGAACAACAACAACCTGACCAGGCTGCCCAGCCCCCTGCCGCGCTCGCTGCGCGAGCTCCACCTCTCCTACAACCAGATCTCCAAGGTGCCTTCCAACGCTCTGGAGGGGCTGGAGAACCTCACGGCGCTGTACCTGAGCCACAACTTCATCTTCGAGATGGGCGCGTCCCTCAAGGGGCTCAAGTCGTTGATCCTGGCCGACCTGAGCTACAACAACCTCAGGAAGGTCCCCGACGGGCTGCCAGCCTCCCTGGAGCAGCTCTACATGGAGTACAACTACATCAACGCCATCCCCAACGATTACTTCCAGGTGTCCCCCAGGCTGCTGTACGTGAGGATGTCCCACAACAGCCTGACCAACCAAGGGCTCTCCAGCAACACCTTCAACAGCAGCAGCATCCTGGAGCTGGACCTCTCCTACAACCGGCTGCAGAAGATCCCGCGGGTCAACACCAACCTGGAGAACCTCTACCTGCAGGGGAACCAGATCAACGGTGAGCAGGGGAATGGAAATGGGAATTGGGGCGGGAATGGGGAATGGGGATGGGAAATGGGGATGGGGATGGGAAATGGGGATGGGGAATGGGGAATGGGAAATGGGGATGGGAAATGGGAATAGGAATGGGAAATGGGAATGGGGATGGGAAATGGGAAATAGGAAATAGGAATAGGAATGGGAAATGGGAATGGGGATGGGAAATGGGAAATGGGAAATAGGAAATAGGAATAGGAATAGGAATGGGAAATGGGAATAGAAATGGGAAATGGGAATAGGAATGGGAAATGGGAATAGGAATGGGAATGGGAATGGGGATGGGGATGGGATGGGGATGGGAAGGTGTCAGTGCAGCCATCAGCTGTTGCAGGGAAAACACAAAACCCCGCAGTGGGGAGCTGCCAGCAGCACAGACACGGGAACAGATTCCCAAATGTTTGCTTTCCAAACCGGAGCTGCCGCCGTCTGCCCACAAACGCCGCGGAGCCACCGCCGGCTCCGCCTCCTCCTCCTCCTCCTCCTCCTCTTCCTCCTCCTCCTCTGCGGGTCCTGCTGACCTTCACAGCACCCCCAGGATGGGGGATGCGGCTCCAGGAGCGCGGCTCCAACCCCTTTGGAGCATCCAGACCGCGGTCCTGCCCCTCCGCCCCACCGCGGCTCCCCTCTGTGGGTTCACCCCTCAAATCCCCAAACCCCAGCGTGCCCCCCCCCCCAGCATCCCGCTGCCTTTTCCAGCAGCAGCCCGGCCTGGAGCTCTGCTGCCCTCTAGGCTCAAATCCTTCACGGAAAAAAAAAAAAAAAAACCCAAAAAAATGTATTTTGGAGTTTGTTCCATCTCCCGCTTCCAAACGCAGCCTGGGCTGGGCTGGGCTGGAATTTCCCTGCCTGGCGCTGGCAGCAGAAGAGCGCAGAGGGGACGGCTGGGATGGGGACAGGGACATCCCCGCTCCTGGACACACTGCCCGGGGGTCCCACGGTGGTCAGAGGGGTCAGGGGATGGAGGCCGCAGCACAGGAAGCCTCCAAAAGAGGCTGGAAAGGAAAATCCTGATGGAAAGCAATGTTTTCCATCCGACCCCACCCTCCGAGCGCTCCATCCCGGCTGGGCAGGGAAGATTCCAAACCCTCCTGCTCCTCCTGGCTGCGGCCAGGAGCACCAGGAACCCTTTTAACTTGAGGGGTTGAGTCCAAATCCGCAGGAAAAATCAGCGAATTTGGGCTGCTCTCATTTTACTTCCCCCCTGCCCGCCTCAACACAAAGCAGCTCTCAGAGTTGATCACCCAAAACAGAGAATTTCCCACTAAAAATCAGGGGGAAGGTTGTGGGGGATTCAGCTCCAGTGATGGCTGAGCTAGAGCAGAGGCCGGACAGAGCTAAGAATAAAGCAGGGATTTATTCAAAGGATCTCCTCCATGGATCCAACTTGGGCAGCACAAGAGCCCAGCCAGGGCTGCACCCAAGATGAACCAAAATGGTCACAAAATGAACCCAAGATGGTCCCAAAAGGTCACAAAATGAACCCAAGATGGACCAAAATGGCCACAAAATGAACCCAAGATGAACCAAAATGGCCACAAAATGAACCCAAGATGGACCAAGATGGTCCCAAAATGAACCCAAGATGGACCAAAATGGTCACAAAATGAACCCAAGATGGTCCCAAAAGGTCACAAAATGAACCCAAGATGGACCAAAATGGTCACAAAATGAACCCAAGATGGTCCCAAAAGGTCACAAAATGAACCCAAGATGGACCAAAATGGTCACAAAATGAACCCAAGATGGACCAAAATGGCCACAAAATGAACCCAAGGAGGTCCCAAAAGGTCACAAAATGAACCCAAGATGGTCCCAAAAGGTCACAAAATGAACCCAAGATGGACCAAAATGGCCACAAAATGAACCCAAGGTGGTCCCAAAAGGTCACAAAATGAACCCAGCCCAAAATGTTCACAAAATGCACGACCGCTGACGGGTTTCTGACTTTCATAAGTTCTGCTCCATTTGCGCATTGGAGTTCAATGTCCAATTTCAGCTCCAGCCCATGCAGTCCCATCCTGGTTGTATTTCTCTCTTCAGCCCATGTTGTTTGTGCTCTTGGGCCTGAGATTTGGATCATTTGAAATTTGGATCATAGAGAAGGAATTGTTTTGTCTCCCTACCCTATGAACAGAGCTCACCATCCCATAACGTGAAGCCCAGCCCCGCACACTAAAGCAGCACAGAATCTGAAAAACACAAAACCTAAACCCTGAAGGCCTCACCATCTCCTCTCCTCCCCAGAGTTCTCCATCAGCAGTTTCTGCTCCGTGGTGGACGTCATGAACTACTCCCGGCTCCAGGTGCTGCGGCTCGACGGCAACGAGATCAAGCGCAACGCGGTGCCCCCGGACGCGCCGCTGTGCCTGCGCCGGGCCACCGTCATCGAGATCTGAGCCACTCTCAGGACTTGTGTCCCCCGCTCCCAGGGACTCCCCTCGTTCCCCCTTTTCCATCCGACTCGGCTTCGCGGCAGCGCAATCGCAGCGTGCTCCCGGTTTTCCCGAAATTCTCGCTTTTCCCACTCAAATCCCAGCTCTGACCCCGCCGCAGCCAGCCCACAGAGCGCCGTGCCCGCTGTCACCTCCTGCCCCAGACTGGGGTGGGGCACAGCAGGGGTGGGGCTCATCCCGCCGTGGAATCGGGGAAATCCCAAACCCGATCCCAAAAGCGGGTCTGAACCCCCTGGAAGGGGTTGGGAGCTGCAGGAGTGAAGGGTTAAAGACCTCCAGGCTGGAGGGTCCCTCACTGTGGGGTGAGGAGGAGCAAATCCATCCCTTCCCTTCCTTTTCCCCCCCTTTCCATCAGCCTGCTCCAGAATTAACGGAGACAAGCCCTAAAGGAGAGAAACCCACCCTGGGCTCAGAGGAAAACCCCTGAGGAACAGGCTGGGCATGGGAGGGGGCCCAAATCTTCCTCCCAAACCCCTGGATCAGGGCAGGATGGGGAAAATCCTGGTGCTGTCACCCCCCCACCCCACCCCGGAGCTGTCACCTCTGGTGTTGTCACCCCCAGCTGCCCCTCCCTGAGGTCAGGGCCCCGGGCTATCCCAATTAAAACCCCAAAACCAATCACAGAGCCACTCTGGAATTCCCTAAAAATCCCAAATTCCCCAACTCAGCCCCTCGGGTGGCTGAGTTTGAGGACCAAGGGGCAGCTGAGCTTTGGGGGTGACCTGTCCAGGGGGACACCCCGGCCCTCCGCGTTGTTCCTGCATGCAAAAATCATTTTTAAAAAAAACCCAAAAATCCCATAAATTCACCAGCATGAACTGTAAACCCCAAACCCATCAATAAAACCCTTCCAGTACGCGCACCCAGCCTCTGCTCTTCTCCGGGATGATTTTCCAGCCATAATCCAGGCTGGAATTGCCGTCTAGCGGCTGGCCCGGGCATGGCACGGAGCTTTCCCCGGGAGCTGCTGCTCCACCGCATTTCCCGGTGAAACAGGGGGTAAATATCCATGGAAAAGGCTCAGAGGGAGGGATGGAGGCACCACTGAGTTTTTTCCAGGTTTTTTTTCCTGGCCTCTCAAGCTTCGGTCCTGAGGATTTTTAACAGCTGGGCTGGGGGATGGTTAAAAAATAAAGGAAAAAAAAAGGAATTTCACACGGAGGGGAGCAGAAAGTGCCATGCCTCAGGCTGGGAGCAGCCAGGGAAGCAGAGCCTGCAGGATTCTGTGGGATGCAGGAGTTGGGATTCCAAAAAACCCCAATCCCTGGTCGGGGGCAGCCCCAAAGCTCCAGCCAAGGCTCGTGGAGAAGCCAGGCAGGACAGGCAGGAAGATCCCATCCAATCCTTTGGGACACCCTTCCCACATCCCAGGGTGGCACAGGGACATTCACACTCTCATCACATCCCAATATCCCAGAGATCCAAACCGCCCTGCGGGCACCAGGAGGGGATGCAGGACTGGGGAGGTTGTAGGGAGCCCAAATCCCATAATTTCAGAGGGATCCTGGAAGGACGGTCCAGAAAGAACAAGCAAAGGGGTAGGGGATGATCTAGGGAGCCCAAATCCCATAATTTCAGAGGGATCCTGGAAAGATGGTCCAGATGGAGCAACCAAAGGCGTTGGGGAGGTTCTAGGGAGCCCAAATCCCATAATTTCAGAGGGATCTGGGAAGGGAACAAACAAAACCCCGGAGCGCCTCCTAAGCTCCTCCAGCAGCTGCTGGCTCCAGGCAGGGCTGGGGATTCCTGATTCCCACCAGCTGGAGGGGAAGGGGAGGGGGCAGAGGCTCAGGGCACCCCCCCTGCCCCGCTTCCCCCCTCCCCAAAATCCCGGGACAGCCCCCATTGGTCCCACAGGCGCCCAATCTCTGCCTTGTTGTGGTGGCAACAGCAGGGAACGGGGGCTGGGCTCCCCCTCCTCATCCCCTCCCTCCTCCTCCTCCTCCTCCTCCTCCTCCTCCTGCTGCTGCTGCCGGGAGGAGCTGCGGGGTCCGGGGGGCCCCGGGACCCCACCGAGAAGGAGGAGGAGGAGGAGGAGGAGGAGGAGGAGGAGAAGGGGGGCGTGCAGGGTTTTGTCCAAACCCACAGAGCAGGAAAAAAGGAGGAGGAAACCCCAAACCAACCCAAACAACCCCCCTGGAGGCTGCAGGGGGTTTGGGGGCGCTGCTGCAGGGGGGAGCCCCCCAAAATCCCATCGGGGCTGTGGGGTGCTCCCAAGGACCCTCCTGGGCTGGGGGGTGGCAAAACCCAGCAGCTCCCACTGGGTTCCCCACGGGGACCAGCAGGATTTCACCAGAATCCCCCAGATTTTGCCCTGAAACCCCCAGATTTTGCCCTGACATCCCCAAATTTTGCCCTGAAAACCCCAAATTCCACCTCTACTCCTTTCCACACTTCCCCCCCCTTATTCTCCCCTTCCCCTCGCTTTTTTTTTTTTTTTTTTTTCCCTCCCGTTTTGCAGCCTCCCTTCCTCAGCTCCAACACTTCCCAGACTGTTTGTAAACATTCCCTTTAGGATGTTTCCTCAGGAAGCGCAAATTCCCGGTGGGAAACAACCCTTCCAAATATTTCTCTTCGGAGAAGCGCCAAAAAAATAATCCAAATTAAAAAAAAAAAAAAAAAAGAAAAGAAAAAAGCAGCGAGGCAGCGGGTGCTGGGCTCATCCCAATGGGATCCAGGGTGGGCAGAACCCCCCAGGAGCGGGGACAGGAGCTCAGGACAGGTCCCCGTGCCCCAAACCGCTGGTGGCACTCAGGGAAGTGTCACCAGTGTCACCTCTTTGCTCGATTCTTCCCGGATTTACCCCAAAACCTCTCCAGGCCAGAGGAGGCTCGGCGACAAAGGGACAAGGGGTGGGCAGGTCCTGCGGCCGTGCCGGGCGTGGGTGGGGATGGTAATTAACGTTGATAATTAATAATCATCTGCCGGGATTCTGCCGCAGCAGCTGGGGAGAGATAAGGGAACAGCGGGGGCAGCGGGGAAAGATTCCCGGGAGGGGGAATCCCACTCCTGGCAGGGGCTGAGGCGTCCGAAATGCAGCTGGGATTTGGGGTTTGGGAGGTTTGGGGTCTCTCCACCCGCTCTAGGAAGATGAGGGGCTCCCCGCTCTGAGATCCCAAAAAATCTGGGGGAAACATGGGGAAAGTCCTGCCCCCCACACCCCACCCCAGCAGCGTTTTGGTTGTAGGGGGGAAAAGTTTGGTGGGAGATTCCCGATCTGTTACCTCCAAATCAGGAGAGAAACGGAGCTGGGATTTTGGGATTTTGGCTCTTTCCACCCAATCTGGGATAATTCTTACCCCTCTGAGATCCCCAACACTCTGTGAGGACCATGAGGAATATCCTGCTCCCCACACCCCACCCCAGCAGCGTTTTGGGTGTAGAAGGGAAGAAATTTGGGTAGGAAATTCCTGATCCGTTCAGCTCCACATCAGGAGTAAAACAGAGCTGGGATTTTGGCTCTTTCCATCCACTCTGGGATGATGCTCACCCCTCTGAGATCCCAAACACTTTGTGGGCACCATGAGGAATATCCTGCTCCCCCTCAAACCGCCCCCCCCTCCCCAGGCAGCGTTTTGGGAATGGGAGGGAGAAGTTTGGGCAGGAAATTCCCAATCTGTTACCTTCGAATCAGGAGAGAAACGGAGCTGGGATTTTGGGATTTTGGCTCTTTCCACCCAATCTGGGATAATTCTTACCCCTCTGAGATCCCAAACACTTTGTGGGCACCATGAGGAATATCCTGCTCCCCCTCAAACCGCTCCCCCCCCTCCCCAGGCAGTGTTTTGGGAATGGGAGGGAGAAGTTTGGGCAGGAAATTCCCGATCTGTTCAGCTCCCATTCTTGCCTCCCCTTTTGTTCCCCTGGCCATCTGTCCCACTCGCCCCACGCTCCCTCTGCACGTGCCATAAATACCAAGCCGGGCTTTGTCTCTGCCCCAAAAGGCAGCCTGGGCCCCCCTAAACCCCCCTAAAGCTGCTGGAGGGCTCTGGTTTGGGGCAGCATCGCCCTTCTCCCCCCTTCCAGGAGGATTTGGGATGGTTCTGACACCACAACCATCCGTGGGATCCGTGAGCACGGCCTTGGGATGGAGCTGAAAACGGGGAAAAAGGGGAGAAATGGGAATTGTCAGCCTGAATGTTGGGGCAGAGCTCCATGGCTGCACCCCAAAATATGTGCTGATGATCCAGAGGGGAATTTGTGGGGCAGATCCTCTGTGGGATCCTCCCCAAAAGTGGGGTACAACTCCCTAAAAATCCAACAAAAGCACCAGAAATCGAGGAAAATGCCCTCCCAGAGCCAGGGCATCCTGGTTTTTCGGCAGGATTCCCACAGAGAAGGACAATCTCTGCGAGGGGAGGGTGAGTTCTGAGGGAGCCCCACAGCCACATCTCATCCCAATCCCGTTTTTAATCCCGAGCCAGGCGGGGCAGCTGCTCCCCCCAGCCCCGGCCGTGCCCTTCCCTGTTTATCCGGCTCCACAATGGGAACAAACTCCCCGCTCCGAGGGCATTGTCCCGGGGGAAAGGAGCCTCGCCCTCCGTCTGGCAGCTGGGAGCGCGGACATTGTCCCCTCCAGCCCGCTCCCGGTGACATTTCCTGGATGTCCCCACCCTGTGGCAGTCCCACGGGGTTGTGTCCCCCCGGCTGTGACACCCGGAGCTGCCCCATCCCTGCTGGGCCAGGCGCAGGGGTCCCCACAGGGATTTTAGGATGCGCCAAACCATCCCAGGGTGACCCCGAATCCTTCTCCCTTTGCCAGCGGGACGTGAGGCTGGCAGGGATTTAGGGATTCTCTGGAGTTTTAGGGCAGAAGGGACACGGAGCACCTCAAGTGCCACCTGTGGGCTTTGGGTGTAGCCCACGGGACCCTCTTGGGGGTCACCAGTGTGGGGACATGGCAGAGGGGGCAGCTCCGTGAGCCTCCGGTGCTTCCTGGGGGTGGGAATGTTCTCTGTGGGACACGCCGGGCTCGTGCCAGCCCCTGGTGCCAGGCTGGGCCCAGAGATGTGGCCCTGGGCAAGGAGGTGCCAGGAGGGCAGAGGTCCAAAGCCCTGAACCAACCCTGGGGCTCCCAGGCCAGGCTGGGACCTGCCCCGGGGAAAAAGGGAAAGAGTCCCAGGAAAAAGGGAAAGTGTCCCAGGAGAAAGGGAAAGTGTCTGAGGAAAAAGGGAAAGTGTCCCGGGGGCCATGGCACTGCCTGGGCTCTGGGCTCTGCCAGGGATGGGGGGCACTGCGTCCCCTGGGGACAGAGGGGCACAGCATCCCTTGGGGACACAGGACACGATGTTCCTTGGGAATGGGGACACAGTTTGGGGACAGGGGACACAATGTTCCTTGGGGATGGGGACACAGTCTGGGGACAGGGGACACGATGTTCCTTGGGGATGGGGACACAGTTTGGGGACAGGGGACACGATGTTCCTTGGGGATGGGGACACAGCTTGGGGACAGGGGACACGATGTTCCTTGGGGATGGGGACACAGTTTGGGGACAGGGGACACAGTATCCCTTGGGGACAGGGGACACATTGTTCCTTGGGGATGGGGACACAGTCTGGGGACAGGGGACTTGATGTTCCTTGGGGATGGGGACACAGCTTGGGGACAGGGGACACAGTATCCCTTGGGGACAAGGGACCACGATGTTCCTTGGGGATGGGGACACAGTTTGGGGACAGGGACCACGATATCCCTTGGGGATGGGGACACAGTTTGGGGACAGGGGACACGATGTTCCTTGGGGATGGGGACACAGCTTGGGGACAGGGGACACAATGTTCCTTGGGGATGGGGACACAGCTTGGGGACAGGGGACACAATGTTCCTTGGGGACAGGGGCACACAGCATCCCTTGGGGACACAGGACACGGTGTCCCTTGGGGATGGGGACACAGCATCCCTTGGGGACAAGGGACCACGATGTCCCTTGGGGATGGGGACACAGCTTGGGGACAGGGGACACAATGTTCCTTGGGGACAGGGGCACACAGCATCCCTTGGGGACACAGGACACGGTGTCCCTTGGGGATGGGCACACAGCATCCCTTGGGGACAGAGCCCCGGTGTCTCTTGGGGACAGGGGCACACCACCCCTCAGGGCCGCCAGGGCACCGCTGTCCCTCGATGCCACACAGCCCCGGCAGTGTGACAAGGACACACCCGAGCACAGGCGGGGTGAGGCGACCCAGCAGCGCCAGCCGCCCGCAGCACCAACAATTCCCATTTTAATGAAGAATAAACCCCCCAGAACCCCGGGGGGCTCTGCCCTGACCCGAGGCCGCTTTCCCCCGGCTCCCAGCCCTTCCCTTGCCGGGAAACAAAAGGTGCAAAGTTCAGCGGTGCATGAAAGGAGGAACAAGCCCGCGCCCCCGCCCCGCAGACAGATGGCCGCAGTTGTCACCAGTTGCTCGCTGTCGCCAAGAAGCGCCTTTTATCCGGCCCGGGTCATCAATGGGAGCTTTGGGGCCGGCCCCAGGCCGGGAGCGGCGGGGCCGGGATGGGAACGGGGACCCCGCTGTCCTTTGGGGTCCCCCATTCGCCTTTGGGGACCCCGCTCTCCTTTGGGAACCCCCATTCCACTCTAGGGCCCCCACTGTCCTTTGGGGGCCCCCACTGTTCTTCCGGGGACCCCCACTGTCCTTCGGGGGCTCCCTCTCCACTTTGGGGACCCTCGCCTCACTTTGGGGCTCCCACTGTCCTTTGGGAACCCCCATTCCCCTTTGGGGACCACTACAGGGAGTTTTGGGGTCAAAATAACACAAGCTGATTGAGCCAAGGCCCTTATAGAGGGAATGGTCACAGGCAGGTGAATCAAACCCTCCTAAATTCCATAAAAAGGGAGTTTTGGGTCAAAAGAAGGACAAACTGACTGAGCCAAGGCCCTTATAGAGGGAATGGTCACAGGGAGCCTGGCAGGGGAATGAAATCCTTCTAAATTCCATAAAATGGGAGTTTTGGGTCAAAAGAAGGACAAACTGACTGAGCCAAGGCCCTTATAGAGGGAATGGTCACAGGGAGCCTGGCAGGGGAATGATATCCTTCTAAATTCCATAAAATGGGAGTTTGGGGTCAAAAGAAGGACAAACTGACTGAGCCAAGGCCCTTATAGAGGGAATGGTCACAGGGAGCCTGGCAGATGAATCAAACCCTCCTAAAGTCCATAAAAAGGGAGTTTTGGGATCAAAATAACACAAGCTGATTGAGCCAAGGTCCTTAAAGCTCTGCTGGCAGAGGAGGGCCCCAGCTCTGAGTGTTTCACCCCCCAAACAGGATCTGCCGTGACTCAGCCCCGTGACAAAGCCGAGCATCGTCCCCATCCCCACCCCAAAGCCCCAGCCCCGTGATCCCTCACCTTCCTCCCCCTGGAAAAACAAAGAGGCTTCACCACTAACCCCCAATTCCCAAAATTCCCATCAAATATTCCTGGGATTGCAGAGGGGAGGCCTAGCAAGGGTTTTCCCAGCGGGCAGGAGATTTCCAGGCTGAAACCCCAAAACCCCGAGGAGGAGAAGGGCAGGATGTGGAAACCCAGGGAATATTCCTCCGTCTGCTCTGGGGTGTCCTGACTCTGACCCTCACTCATGGAGAAAACTTCCAAAGCCTCGAGGAAAACCAGAAACCACAAAAGTGTGAAAGAGATCGAAGAGAGAAGTGCCGTGTGTCACATGGGTGAGTGTGGCAGGCACTTTTTTTTTTTTCTCTTTTAGGATTTTTCATTGAGCAGCACAGAGGGAAGAAAGAGAAAACAATTTCTATTTCTGCTCCTTGTTTTTTTTTCCCCATGTGGAATGTGCTTGGAGAATTGTTTAGCTGGGGGGATTGCCTGATTAAATTCTAGTGAGAATTATTTGAGCCTGGTGGCCAATCCAACCCACCTGGGGCTGGGCTCTCAGAGAGGGCCACGAGTTGTGAGTGAGTTAAATATAGTAGTCAGAACAAGTAGGTTTGTAGTTTTAGTGTCTCCTTTAAATAGTGCATTAATATATTATAATAAAGAAACCATTCAAGCTTCAAACACCAGCATTTCTTCCCACCGAGTTCACCTGCACTCACAACAGGTGAGAAATTCAGGTTTTAGGATTTTTAGGATGTTACAGATGGAGGATATAGGGTGTTGTCTTGAGCTCCCTTCCTCTTTCTCCTTGGGTTTGGGTGGCATCTTGCAATTGGGCAGAAAAATCCGCACTGAGGGGTTTAGGGGTCAGTTATTGGGTCAGAAAGGGAAATAATTCAGGTGCCATATGTAAAATGTAGGTGAACTTAGTGGGAAAAATGATGATGTTGAACATTAGTTCAGAAGGCTGAATGGTTTCTTTATTCTAACTATGTTATAATGCATTAATAAACTATTTAAAGGAAGATACTGAAACTGCAAACCTACTTTTTCTGCCTCACAACTTGTGACTCTGTTCTGGAGCGTTCACACACAGGTGGATCTGATTGCCCATTAGGCCCAAACAATCTTTGCTAGAATTTATTTAACCACTCTAGGCAAACAATTCTCTAAACACATCCCACGTAAAAGGAAAAAAAAGGCAAAAAAGCCAAAAAAAAAATTGCTTTCTCTTTCTTTCTCTCTGTATACTTCTATAAAAATCCTGAGAGAAATATAACACTACCGTGTCACTTAATTGGGCAGCTTAGTTTTTGATTAGACTTTAAAAGGCTAATCAAAGGCTAACAAGAGATTGCTGGCCATTTTTGTGCTGTTTTTCCTGTCTGGGGGCTGAAGTTTTGAGAAGACGACAATAAAACAAAGAAGCTGAAGACAGAAAAAAAAGCCCTGTGCATCTCCTTTTCCTGCCACAGAACTGCTCCAGGAGGGTGTCCCCTGCCAGGGGAGCCCCCAGCAGGACAGGCAGGGCTCTCCCGAGCCATTCCCAGCCTGAATTCCCGGAGTTGGGAGCGCCAGGCTTGCAGCCAGCACGCTGAGTAAGCGGATTTTTGTGCTGGGTGAGGCAGCAGGAGATTCAGAGTCACCCCCAAATCCTGGATCTTCTCCTGGGGCTGCCAGGAACGAGGCAGGCTGGGTGATAATGCTACGTTTTTATTAAAGTAACAAAAAGCACACGGTGGGGTGGGAGGGGGCTGTACACTCTGGGTATAAATGGTACTGTACATCAGGAACCAGCTGATCCCTCCTCCAATTCCTCACAGGATTCTGGCTGTTTTCACCAAAAAAAGGAAAAAAAGAAACAAAAAAAACCCCCAAAACAAAACCAAACAAAAAAAAAACCCAACAAAAAAACCCAAAAAATCCCCACAAAAAAAAAAAACAGCCCCCCAAAAACCAAACAAAAAATAAATCAAACAAAAAATAACAAAAAACCTAGGAACAAAAAAAAAACCCAAAACAAAACCCCAACAGCAACCCAAAAAACAAAAGAAAAAAAGAAACCAAACAAAAAATAACAAAAAAGCAACAAAAAACCCCAAAAAACAAAACAAACCCCCCAAAAAACAAACAAGAAAAAACCCCCCAAAAAAAAACCAACAAAAACACCCCAACAAAATAACCCTAAGAAACAAGAAGCAGGTCCCGTTCAACAGTCCAGCTCGGATAAAAAATAAAATAAAAATAATAATGACAGAAACCCCTTCAAAGACACTGTCTCAAAAATCCACATCAGGCTTGGAGGCAAAAGGCAACAAGAGCACAAGAATTCACAGCTTTTTGTGTCACCAGCTACGAGAGAGAAGTGGATTCCACCCACATTTGGTTGGTTTTGAAGCTTATTAAAAGAAAAAAAGACACCTTGGACATGGGGCTCCTGCACCCCCAGGAGAACGAGGCTGTTTTGGTTCTGGGGTGTTCCTTTGGTGGGAAACTCCTGGAAAACTTAATTCAAGCTTTGATCCTGCCCAAAGCTCCTCCTGGGGCTGCTCAGAGTGAGGAATCCCAAAGAAAAAGAAAAAAACAAACCAAAAAAAACCCAACAACAAAAAAAAAGAAGCACTGAGATGCCTTATCCAGGAAAAAAAATTGGCTTTTTTTTTTTTTTGTGGGTGAGGTCACCTATTGCACAAGTGAAAATCCCCCCCAGTGCTTCCTTCCTGCTCTGCTGACGTGAGAAATTCGAGTGAAGAGGGAAGTGATGCAACTCCAGGCTCTGCTCTGACCTCCTGAGGCACAAACAACGACCTGACATTTCAAATAATAAAAAAAAAATATATAAATATTTGAGAATCGAGGCTGATTTTCCAGTTCTGGACTTGATGGTTTGGAGAGTGCAAAAAATAAAAATCTGAATTTTAGAAGGCAGGGCTGGGTTGCTGAGCTGGATTATTTGATGTAGTAAAGAACCAGATGGGAGCTTCTTCCTCTCGCAGAGCGCCCAGGATTTGGAAATATATTGCACAAAAGTCTGAGAAAATGAATCACCACGGGCTGGGCAGAAGAGCTCTGGCAGGGCAGGAAAAGGGGAAGGTTCAGCTGAGAGAAAAATCCGGGAAGTTTTGCTAGGACCAAGCACGTCCAGGTCCCAGTTTTCTCCCTGGGGAAAAGGGCAGGGGATGTGGGACAGCCCAGGAGAGGCTCCTTCCCAGCATCAAGGTGGGGTTTAGGGCCTTTAGCTGCCACTGAATTTGGGGTTTAAAAGCCAAATCCCCCCCAAAAAAAAACCCCCACCTGGGCAGAGGGCGGGGGCAGGAATTGAAATTTGTGCAAAAAGTTTTGTACCGAAGAGAGGGGACCCAAATCCCTTTTCCAAGGGGGAACAGGGAAGTGCTGTGGCTTTAAAAAGCAACGTCGGGACCCCAAAACACCTGAACGACCCACAGAGAGCAGGGAGAGCCCCCCCAAAAAATCCAGATTTGAGGAGAAAAGGCAGCAAAAAGGGGGGGTCACACCCCAAGCTCCGCAGGACAAGGAGGGGCTTCGGGACAAGGGGCACGGGGAGGAGGTGGCAGCGAGGACAGAGGGGACACAGAGAGGCCACCAGGGCTGGGCTGAGCCCCTGGGAGCAGGGAAGGTTTGGGATTCACAGCTGGTCCGGGGTCTGGAGCTCCCTGCTGCACCAGGAATGTCCCCTCCGTGCCACCACGGGTCACCCTGGGGACGCTCCCAGGGCGTCTCTGCCGTGCTCCAGGTGACGTGGAGGGGTTGGGCAGAGCTGCAGCACAGCCAGGGGGGCCACCCCAATGTCCCCAGGGTCACCCCAGCCCCGAGGTGACACCAAATCCAGGCCCCAGAGAGGTCAGGGCAGCACCTGCACCCCCTCCTCCAGCAGCACTGCAACACCTGGAGCTGCAGCAACAGCGGGGCAAAGGTGACAAAGCAGGATGGTGACACGGTGACATCACAGCCACACGTCCCAGACTGGCTCGGCCCCCTCATCCCCCATTCCAAGATGCTCCAAGGTGACCAAAGCCAGCGCCCAAAATTGCCAGCCAACACTAAATCAGGTAGATCTCAGCTTCACAATAACAATAACAATAAAAAAGAAAAACTCACAAGCTTGCAACAGCTTTAGAAAAGGCACCTGGGGCATCGCCTCGGCTCAGAGCGGCGCCCGATATTTTAATTTTGGATTTTCTGGAGGTTTTTTTTCCTTTTTCTTAAAAAATATAAATAGCTCTTCATCTTAAAAATAGATCCTCAGCTTGAGGTATTACAGTAGCCTGTGTCTTGGCAGTGTAAGGACAAGGAGGAGATTTTTTGTTTGTTTTGTCGTGTTTTTTTGGCTTTTTTTTTTTGACTTTTTTTTTTGCTGTTGTTGTTTTTAGCTGGAGACAGTCATGATGTAGTTTTTGGAAGGGCTGGTACTACGGCCCAGCATCATCTGGTTCTTGCAGGTGAGCATCCCTCCGTAGGAGCTGGGGGGCCGGGTGGCCTCGTAGAGGACGCAGATGGAGCCGTCCTCGCCGATGCGGTACGAGACCTCGTAGGGATCCACCCAGAGCGTGAGCTCGCTGGGCAGCAGCCGGTACAGCTGGGGCAGGCTCAGTCCGATCTGCCCCGCTGCCTTGCTGATGATGGGGTCCATCCTGTGGTTGATGCGGATGCAGCGGTAGCCGGAGCCTTTGAAGGGTTTCTCAGGGAACCAGTGGTGTCTGTAGTGCTCTGGGGAGGGAGAGGAGCAGTGAGAAAGGCAGGCAGGGGGGGTTTAGGTGCCCAAAATTCAGGGTTTAAAGGCTAAATCCTAAAGAAAATCTTTTTTTCCCCTCAGTGGTGTCTGTAGTGCTCTGGGGAGGGAGAGGAGCAGTGAGAAAGACAGGCAGGGGGGGTTTAGGTGCCCAAAATTCAGGGTTTAAAGGCCAAATCCTAAACAAAACCCTTTCAAGGGTTTCTCACTTTTGTCTGTAGTGCTCATTCAGGGTTTAATTCAGGTGAGATCCAGGTTAAAATTCAGGGTTTAAAGGTGAGATCCTAAAGAAAACCCTTTCAAGGGTTTCTTGTGGAACCAGTGGTGTCTGTAGTGCTCTGGGGAGGGAGAGGAGCGGTGAGAAAGGCAGGCAGCTGGGGTTTAGGTGCCCAAAATTCAGGGTTTAAAGGCCAAATCCTAAAGAAAACCCTTTCAAGGGTTTCTCACTTTTGTCTGTAGTGCTCATTCCCAGCAGGCAGCTGGGGTTTAGGTGCCCAAAATTCAGGGTTTAAAGGTGAGATCCTAAAGAAAACCCTTTCCAGGGTTTCTTGTGGAACCAGTGGTGTCTGTAGTGCTCTGGGGAGGGAGAGGAGCGGTGAGAAAGGCAGGCAGGCAGGGTTTAGGTGCCCAAAATTCAGGGTTTAAAGGTGAAATCCTAAAGAAAACCCTTTCAAGGGTTTCTCACTGGTGTCTGTAGTGCTCATTCCCAGCAGACAAGTAAGTGGTGTTTAGGTGCCCAAAATTCAGGGTTTAAAAGTGAAATCCTAAAGAAAACCCTTTCAAGGGTTTCTCAGGGAACCAGTGGTGTCTGTAGTGCTCTGGGGAGGGAGAGGAGCGGTGAGAAAGGCAGGCAGGGGGGGTTTAGGTGCCCAAAATTCAGGGTTTAAAGGCTAAATCCTAAGGAAAACCCTTTTAAGGGTTTCTCAGGGAACCAGTGGTGTTTGTGGTGCTCTGGGGAGGGAGAAAGGCAGGCAGGCAGGGTTTAGGTGCCCAAAATTCAGGGTTTAAAGGCCAAATCCTAAAGAAAACCCTTTCAAGGGTTTCTCACTTTTGTCTCTAGTGCTCATTCCCTGCAGGCAGCTGGGGTTTAGGTGCCCAAAATTCAGGGTTTAAAGGCTAAATCCTAAGGAAAACCCTTTCAAGGGTTTCTCAGTGGTGTCTGTAGTGCTCCTTCCCAGCAGGCAGGTGGGGTTTAGGGCCTTTAGCTCTCACTAAATTTGGGGTTTAAAGGGAAAACCCCAAAGAAAATCCTTTTAAGGGTTTCTCAGTGGTGTTTGCAGTGCTCTGGAGAGGGAGAAGAGCAGTGAGGGTGTCCCACAGGCAGCTGGGGTTTAGGGTCTTTCGTTGCCACTAAATTTGGGTTTAAAGGTGAAATCCTAAAGAAAACCCTTTTAAGGGTGTCTCAGTGGTGTCTGTAGTGCTCCTTCCCAGCAGGCAGGTGGGGTTTAGGGCCTTTAGCGCTCCCTAAATTTGGGGTTTAAAAGCCAAATCCCCACAAACACCCGGCCAGAGCCTCCCCGAACGCTGGGAGCACAAAAGGAAACGGGCAGAGCAGGAATTAAACCGTGCCAAAAGTTCTGTACCAAAAGAGACAGGACCCAAATCCCTTTCCCAAGCGGGAGCAGGGGAGGGGGGGGAAGCGCCGCCAGCCCACTGCCCTCCCCAAAGCGCGGCTCCTCCATCCCAAAAACCCCGGCAGGACAACGCCAGGGGCTGTGGGGTGGCTGGGGCAGATAGGGCACAGCCCACCCCAAAGCTCCCCCAGCCCCCAGCTCGGCACTCGGCTCCCCTTTATCGCAGCCCGGCCACCCCTCGCTGGGGCTGATAAGAGCCCCGGCCTGGGAGGGACCCCCGAACCGCCCAGGTCCCGGGCAGGGAGTGCCAGGCTCCGCTGGCAGGGAGTGCCAGGCTCCGCTGGCAGCGGCACGGGCTTGGCACCACCGGTGGGGTCTGCACAGCCCCGGGACCCCGCTGGGACACCCGGGCGGGCAGGGGGACAAAGGGACAGCCGGCAGCGAGAATGGCACGGGACAGCCCCGAGGTGTGCCCGACCCGAGGGGACACCAAAGAGGGACTGCAGGTCCCGGGAGCGACACCGGGTCCCGGAGGGGACACCAAAGAGGGACTGCAGGTCCCGGGAGCGACACCGGGTCCCGGAGGGGACACCAAAGAGGGACTGCAGGTCCCGGGAGCGACACGGAGCGACACCGGGTCCCGGAGGGGACACCAAAGAGGGACAGCAGGTCCCGGGAGCGACACGGAGGGACACCGGGTCCCGGAGGGGACACGGGGGGCACTCGAGAGGGGACACCCGGTCCTGGAAGGGACACGGGAGGCAACAAGGAAGGGACACCCGGTCTCGGAGAGGATACTGGGGGCACTCGGAAAGGGACACCCGGTCCCGGAGAGGACACGGGAGTGGACACCAGGTCCCAGCAGCGACACGAGGCCCACTCGGGAGGGACACCACGTCCCGGGACCAAGACGGGAGGGACGCCAGGTCCTCGGAGCAACAACGGGGGCCACTCGTGAGGGCCAGCAGGTCCTGGAAGGAGCTCAGAGAGCACTCGAAAGGCCACCAGGTCCTGGAAGGAGCTCAGAGGGCACTCGAAAGGCCACCAGGTCCTGGAAGGAGCTCAGAGGGCCACTCGTGAGGGCCAGCAGGTCCTGGAAGGAGCTCAGAGGGCACTCGAAAGGCCACCAGGTCCTGGAAGGAGCTCAGAGGGCACTCGAAAGGCCACCAGGTCCTGGAAGGCACACGGCGGGGGGGCACTCCAGTGGGCGCCTGGCCCCGAGGGCTACCAGAAGAGTCCGGCCACGAGTGGGCTTCTGTCGCCGCGCTTGTCCTTGCCCAAAGCTCACCTGTGAGCGCCTCCCGCAGCGCCCCGCTGAACACCTGCAGCTGCTGCTCGCTGACGCAGCCCCGCGTCCGCAGCAGGCCGGACACGAAGCTCACGGCGGCGGCGATCTCGGGCACCATGTCGGCCCGGGGGCCGCGGCGGTGGCTGTGGCGGTGGCTCATCCCGGCGGGGACGGGGCGACACCAGCGACCTCTCGGCGGCTCCGCGGCGCTCGCTCTGCGCCGGCGGCTGCGCGCACGGCTTATATAGAGCGGCTGCGGCGTGACGTCACGGCGAGGCCGCGGCGTGCCATTGGCTGCGCCGCATGCAAATGAGGGAATGCAAATTGGCGGTATGGTAATAGCGGCTGAGCTCAGCGCGGTGACGTCACAGCGCGCGGGGGGTGGGGGCGGTTACCGGGGGAGGATGGGGGTGACCTGGGGGGGACAGACGGACAGGGACAGACGGACACACGGACACAGGGACAGAGGGACACAGGGACAGGGACACAGGGACACAGGGACAGAGGGACAGAGGGACACAGGGACACAGGGACACAGGGACAGGGACACAGGGACAGAGGGACAGGGACAGACGGACACAGGGACACAGGGACAGAGGGATAGGGACAGAGGGACACAGGGACAGGGACAGAGGGACAGGGACACAGGGACACAGGGATAGAGGGACAGAGGGACAGGGACACAGGGACAGAGGGACAGGGACAGACGGACACAGGGACAGAGGGACAGAGGGACACAGGGACACAGGGACACAGGGACACAGGGACAGAGGGACACAGGGACACAGGGACAGGGACAGAGGGACAGGGACACAGGGACAGGGACACAGGGACACAGGGACAGGGACAGAGGGACACAGGGACAGGGAGACACAGGGACAGAGGGACAGGGAGACACAGGGACACAGGGACAGAGGGACACAGGGACAGGGACACAGGGACACAGGGACAGAGGGACAGAGGGACACAGGGACACAGGGACACAGGGACACAGGGACAGAGGGACACAGGGACAGAGGGACAGGGACAGGGATAGAGGGACAGGGACACAGGGACACAGGGACACAGGGACAGGGACACAGGGACAGGGACAGAGGTACACAGGGACAGGGACAGGGACAGAGGGATAGGGACACAGGGACACAGGGACAGGGACAGAGGGGCACAGGGACACAGGGACACAGGGACAGGGACAGAGGGACACAGGGACACAGGGACACAGGGACACAGGGACACAGGGACAGAGGGACACAGGGACAGGGACAGAGGGACACAGGGACAGAGGGATAGGGACACAGGGACACAGGGACAGAGGGATAGGGGCACAGGGACACAGGGACACAGGGACAGGGACACAGGGACAGGGACAGGGACAGAGGGATAGGGGCACAGGGACACAGGGACACAGGGACAGAGGGACAGGGACAGGGATAGAGGGACAGGGACACAGGGACACAGGGATAGGGACACAGGGACACAGGGACAGGGACACAGGGACAGGGACAGAGGGACAGGGACAGGGACAGAGGGACACAGGGACACAGGGACAGGGACAGAGGGACAGGGACAGGGACAGAGGGACACAGGGACACAGGGACAGGGACAGAGGGACACAGGGATAGAGGGACAGGGATAGGGACACATGGACGGGACAGTGACACAAGGACAGAGGGACACAGGGACAGAGACACAGGGACAGAGATAGGACAGGCACAGGACAGGGACAGGGACACAGGGACAGGGACACCCCTGTCATGCCAGGGTGCCCCAAGCTGGCCTTGGACACTTCCAGGGATTCTGTGGGAATTCCATTGCAGGCCATCCCCGTCCTCCCGGGGAATTCCTTCCCAAAATCCAACCCAAACCTTCCCTCTTTCCCTCGGAAGCCATTGCAGTGTCCTGGTGCTCCATCCCTCGTCCCAGGTCCCTCTCCAGCCCTCCTGGAGCCCCCTGGAAGAGCCTCCAAGGTCTCCCATCCAGAAACCTCCTTCAAATGCCCCGTCAGCCCTTTGGCTCCCCCTGAAGCCCCCCTGCACGGCGGGGGCTCTTCCCAGCAGTGATTCCATCCCAAAGCTCCCTCCTGGGACACATCCATGGATCCGTGTCCCTTGGGCAAGGCCACCCCCCCAGGAGGCCACCCTGAAGGAGGGAGAACGCTCCTGGCAGGAGATGAGGGGTGACAGTGCCACCCCCGAGGAGGCTGGAGGTGAGGGCTGAGACCTTCCAGCCCCACTCCAGGCTGGAGGAAGAGCGGGATGCAGGAGGAGGTGGCACCGAGGACGTGTCCCAGCCCAGGAATCGGCGAGGACAAGCCAAGGCAAGCGGGGCTGGAGCAGAACACGGAGTCCCCAGGTGCTTCCAGCCAGCCCAGCAGGAGGGAGAGGAGGAACCCTGATGCTGTGGGAGATGAAGGAGCACCTGGAAGCCACCACAAGCCCTGAGCTGGCCCAGAGAGCTCCTGCTGAAACTGGCCCCGAGCTAAAGAGCAGTGGGAGGCCGAGCTCTCGGCTTTGATCAGCCATGAGAGAGTTCCTATCGAGGCAGGACGGGATCCTGGGTGAATATTCCCTGGCAGAGAACCGGGATCCTTCCAAACCGTGGCCTGGCAGCCTCCTCCAGCAGCGGGGGAGGACCTAAAGCCAGAGCCCTGCTCTGATCCCCAGGAAAACGCCCTCTCCTCCCCTGGCTGGGGCCTCACCTCCAGATGAGATGCCAGATGCTCCTCTGGCATCTCCAGATCAGCAGAGGCGGGGTAGACGGGCACGGTGGGGTGGGGGGTTTGCAGTGGAGTTTGTTGTTCAAGGCAGAGGTGAGCTGTGAGATCACATTAGGGTTGTTTCGGGTTTTATCCGGTTGGGTTTTGTGGATTTTTAAAGGTTGGAGGTTGTATAATTTTTTCGGGGAAACTTGTTACGCTGTATGGTTGGTTTTGAGATGGAAAAGGTTTCCTTTCATTCAGTCTGAATCTCTTTCTTTAATCTGTGCTTTTTGGTTTTGATTTACTACTATATACGACAGGAGAGTTGGGTTTTATTTTGTTAAACTCTCCACAGCTATTCAGAAGTTTATTTTAGATCTCCTTTTCGACAGAAGCGCTGGGAGCAGCTGGGATGAGGAATCCCACCTCTCTTGGGGCTCCTCCTGAGCCCCTCAAGGTCCTGAACACTGGAAAATCATCCTGGACTCACCGATCCTTTCCTGCCCCACTGGAAAATCATCCTGGACTTGCTGAGCAAGGGGCAGCATCACCCACTTGTACCCCCAGAAGTGGGAATGGCACTGAGGTTTTCCAGCACCTCCTTCTCCAGGTCTCAAATTCCCAATATTTCCCAGGATTCTGGGCTATTCTGGGATTTTTGGAGGCTTTTTGCTCGCGGCCTGCAGCTGGTTTCATTCCCGCTCTGCACGAGGGATTTCCCACCGAGGGCTGTGCAGACCCTGGAACAGGAATTGGGAGCGAGACAGGAATTAGGGGAAGGAAAATGGCTTTGGGAGTGGTGGGAAAGGGGAATTCAGAGCTCCTGCCTGAGCAGGGCTCTGCACTGAGCCCATTCCGTGCCCTGGGCAGCTCCGGAGCGCAGCAGGCCCAGGGGAGGGTCAGGCTTGCCAGGAGACGCAGTCGAGGGGTCCCCAAATCCTCCCCTCCCCATCTGCCACCCCATTCATCCCCAGAGCAGAAGAAATCAGGCAAATCTCTTGCCACAAACCAGATTTGCCTTTGTAAGCTTTGTAATAAACCCAAGGATTAAAGTCTAAGGACTTGTTGGGGGGTTTTTTTTACTTTTTTTCTTTTTTTTTTTTTTTTTTTTTGAAGTCAGCACCACACATGAAAGAGGCCTGGGAGAGCCTGAGCCCAGCACGCTGCAGGGGGAGGGGGTTGGATATTCCAGAGGCCCCTGGAAGAGGCTGGATAAACATCCAGAGCTCTGAACACACCTGTGCTGCCGGGCAGCTACGCTCGGGGCGCGTGGACCAGCGGGGGAAAAAATGGGAATCCAGCAAAACCACCCCGGTGGGAAACATCCCCCTGCAAAAACAGCCGGGAAAACCAAATGAAAAAATAACCCCACGAGTTTTTTTTTTTTATTATTATTATTTCACTGAGCTGTGCTTGGCCATCCCAGCTGGCAGCAGGGCTGGTTTCCCTCAGCCTAAGGAATATTGGGATGGAATCCTCCAGCCCTGAGTCACTGCACCGAGCAGGAGCTCTGCTGCAGCCTTGCCCAGAAGAGCCCTAATAACCAGGGCTATTAATTGGCCATTAGGGGCTAACTGGGCTCATTAGGCTGATGAGGATGAGCCAACCCCACCGGGCAGGTTCCCCTGGTCCCCCCAGGATGGGGGAAATGGTGGCACCATTCCCCAAATTCCCATTTATCCCTGGTCACCTCCGTGTTCATCTGCGGGACGCGGGCGCTCCCAAATCAGCTTGGCCCCGTTAAGCCCTTCCAAGAGGAGATTTCCTGTGGGGCTCAAGGCTCTCTAAGCGGGTTATGTGTCCCTAATTTCTGGCCCTGGGGTTTTTAAGGCAGAGCTTGAGGCTTAATGCAGCCTTTAAAACACTCCAGAGCAAACCAGAGCAAAGAAACCATCAGAAAATCAAATTCGGTTTAAAAAGAGAACTGAGTTTGAGGCTGTTCTGGCTGGGTTACTTTTCTACCCTGCGTTTAGCTGAGAGCATTGCGATTTCAATTTAAAAATAAAAAAAAAATAAAAATAAAAAAAACCAACAAGCCAAACTCAACAAATTTCTGCTCAGGGATTGGCCAGGCTGGGGCTGGAACTGGTCTGACAGGAACCAGGAGTTCAGATAGGCTCCCAAACCCTCCTGGTTATCCAAATGAGGCTCCAAACCAGTCGAGCCGGAAATCTTACAATTAAAAAAAATAAAAAATAAAAAAAATAAAAAAAAAAAAAAAAAGGGAGAGCATTTGGCATTCAACCAAGGGTTAAAACCCGAGCTGCTCACAGGGACTGAGGCTTTGCAAGTCAGCAGCTTGGGGTGTTTCATGTTCACCTAAAAGGCAGCAGTTCCCACGCCACACTCGGACTCGTTGTGGTTTTTTTTTTTTTGTTTTTTTTGGTTTTTTTAGGGTGACGACACCCTCAAGTCCGCAGTTTATAGGGCATGAGGCACAAAACCCCAATTCCAAGCTGTCCTGGAATCCCAGCAGAGCCAGCTGCCCGCACAGGGGGACTCTGCGCCCGCTGGCCCCGGCAGGAGAACAGCCCCAGAGTGAAGAATTAACACTCAAACCCTGCTCACCTGCGTGTCCCACTCGCGGAATCAGCTGTCACCTCCCCCAGGCGGGTCCCTGCAGCCACCCCAAGGGTTTGAAGGTTACCTCGGTCCATTTGAGCAGCCAAGGGCTGCTTTTCCTTAAGTTTAGGGGGGGAAAAAATCGCTTTTCTTTAAGTTTAGGGAGGGAAAATAGCTTTTTTTTTAATTTGGCGGGGGGGGGGATTGCTTTTCTTTAAGTTTGGGGGGGGGAAATAATTTTTCTTTAAGTTTGGGGAGGGAAATAGCTTTTCTTAAAGTTTAGGGTAGGGAAAATAATTTTTCTTTAAGTTTAGGGGGGGAAAATCGCTGTTCTTTAAGTTTAGGGGGGGTAAATCACTTTTGTTTAAGTTTAGGGGGAAAATAGCTTTTCTTTAAGTTTTGGGGAAAAAAATGCTTTTCTTTAAGTTTAGGGGGGGAAAATTGCTTTTGTTTAGGTTTAGGGGGAAAAAAAATTGCTTTTCTTTAAGTTTAGGGAGGAAAAAATTGCTTTTCCTTAAGTTTAGGGAGGAAAAAATCGCTTTTTTTTAAGTTTAGGGGGGGAAAAATTGCTTTTCTTTGAGTTTGGAGGGGGAATTGCTTTTCTTTAAGTTTAGAGGGAAAAATCCCTTTTCTTTAAGTTGTGGGGGGAAATCGCTTTTCTTTAAGTTTAGGGGGAAAAATCGCTTTTCTTTAAGTTTAGGGGGGGAAAAATCGCTTTTTAAGTTTAGGGAGGAAAAAATTGCTTTTCTTTAAGTTTGTGGGGGAAAAATCGCTTTTTAAGTTTAGGGAGGAAAAAAAATCACTTTTCTTTAAGTTTGGGGGGGGATCGCTTTTCTTTAAGTTTAGTGGGGGAATTGCTTTTCTTTAAGTTTAGGGGTGAAAAAATAACTTTTCTTTAAGTTTAGGGAGGGAAAATCACTTTTTTTTAAGTTCAGGGAAGAAAAAAATCGCTTTTCTTTAAGTTTGGGGGGAAAAAAATCGCTTTTCATTAAGTTTGGAGGGGGGGGAATCACTTTTCTTTAAGTTTAGGGGGGGAAAAATCGCTGGGAAGGGTCCAGAACGATAAAAACAATGGATTTATTGGCCTGGCTTAAATCTCATGATGTGGCTGTGCCGGAGGAGGGACAGACAGCCGTGCTGGCAGTGGCAGCAGCCGCCTGGTTGGTGACACCAGCCAAGCACAATCAGTGGGAATTCAAGGGGCAAAAAGCCCAGGGGTAAGCCGGGTTTAAGAAATTTATTCCCAGCTGCGCTGGGTAACCCGGGTGTGACCCCAAAAACGAGCTTGGCAGGGAGGGTAAACACCAAGGCAGGGCTCAAAGCCCAGCCTACACTTAAGCCTTGCAAAATGGGCTTGTGCAAGGAGAGAAGGAACCGTGTGAAACGGGACAGGGACACCAAACCAGCACTCCAGGGAATTCCTGGAGTTCATCCTTCCCCAGCTCTGCTCCTCCACCCCCATTCTGGGGGGCTTTTGTCAGCCCCAGGCTTTGTTTGCTGCCTGGAAATCCCCTTGGGGACGTGGGGATGTGTGGACAGGACATGCCAGGACACATCTGGGGCATGTCCAGGCAGCTTCCCTCATCCTCTAAAGGAGATTGAAATATCCCCCACGGGCTCCTGGCCGCGTTTGTGCGGCTGAAGGGCTGGATTTCCACACGGCATTCCCACACAGGAGTTCTTGGACTCGCAAAATTAGGATTTTTTTTGGTCCCTCCCTGTGCTCCACTTCCCTTCCTCCATCCCCGTTCCCTCCTGTCCGACCCACTGCCAATGTTCCATCTGCTCTGGAGTATTTTGGGAAGCAAACATTGCTTTTTCTCCACCCTCCCCAGGCCTCTGGATTTCGTTTTCTGCCTCTGCTGAGCTCTCAGGGTGTCGTAGTTGAGATGGAGACAATACAAAGCAACACACTCCATTTTCAGAAGGCTTCAAACCCGTTTCTATAGAATAAAAGAGAATAGCATGCATACTTTTTATACAGTCTTACAAAACTCATAAATTTACACTTTACTCTTTGGTCAGGAAAGATTAATAAAGTTTCCTTTTGGAATAGGCAGCTGCAGGTTTCTCTTATTCTTTTTTTTTCATATTTTCTCTTATTTTCTCCTATTTTTTCTTATTTTCTCTTTCTTCCTTATTTTCTCTTATTCTTTCTTCTCTTCTTTCTTCTCTTGTTCTTTATCCTCTTATTCTTTATTTTCTCTTTTTCTTTCTTCTATGTCCATGACCTCAGTAGAAAATTCTTCCAGGGCTAAACAGGGATCCTCTTCTCACACTTTTCTCTGTGGCTCACAGAAATGGCTGTAAAACCTCAAAGAAATGGCTGTAAAACGTCACAGAAATGGCTCTAAAACCTCACAGAAATGACTGTAAAACCTCACAGAAACTGCTCTAAAACCTCACAGAAATGGCTCTAAAATCTCACAGAAACAGCTGTAAAACCTCACAGAAATGGCTCTAAAACCTCACAGAAATGGCTCTAAAATCTCACAGAAACAGCTGTAAAACCTCACAGAAATGGCTCTAAAATCTCACAGAAGCTGCTCTAAAACCTCTCCCACCCCAGAAGGGCTCAGGGGGTTTCTCCTCGGTCTCACCTTCCTCCTGACGTGCCAAAAATCACCCAGACATCTGTAATTCTTTGCCTTTTATTGTCTCGTCATGTCCTAACCTCATTGTCCAAATTTTTATTGCTCTAATTTTCCTACTATTTTTTAATAACTATTTGATTGCTAACAAGCTTTTAAAATGTTTAAAAACCGAGCGGTTGGTGTTTTTCACACGTCCAAGAAGAGCCTGGTGAGAGCTCGACATTTTCGGGGAGGAATCCTCGGCCCGGCGTTCCTCCCGGAGCTGTGGGGATCAGCTCAGAGAAGGTTTTCCTGCTCTTTTTCCACATCCTCCCTGCAGCCTGCCACCAGCCAGCCCTGTCCTTGTCACCGAGGGGGACAGAGGGGACACCCAGCCGAGCTGTTTGCACAGGGCAGCTCCAGGGAGAGCTGGCAGCTGGGAAACCTGGCAGCCGTGGCGGTTTAGGAGATAAAAACTGTAGCGAGCGCGGGTCTCCAGGACGGTTTGGATGGATGAGAGATCTCTGAAGTCAGGTCTTAGGAGATGTGGTTTATTAAAAGGGGCAGCCGTGGCGGTTTAGGAGATAAAAACTGTAGCGAGCGCGGGTCTCCAGGACGGTTTGGATGGATGAGAGATCTCTGAAGTCAGGTCTTAGGAGATGTGGTTTATTAAAAGGGGGGAAAGGCCCTGCTTGGAGTTGCCAGGCGCAACTCGTGGCAGGTCTGGGGGGAGAGGGAGAGGGAGAGAGAGGGAGCGAGGGTTCCAGGTGAGGGTCCCAGGGGAAGGTCCTGTTGTAGATGTCGGCGAACCCAATGGGAAGAATGATGATGTCTGACTTATTTCAGAAGGCTGAATGATTTCTTTATTATAATTATGCTATGATACATTAATATACTATATAAAAGAGGATACTAAAAACTACATGCTGCTTTCTCTAACCATCATATCTAACTCACTCACAACTCATGACCCTGTTCTCCAGAGCCCAGACACAGGTGGATCTCATTGGCCATCAGGCCCAAACAATCCACTGTGATCCAACCAGGCATTCGCTCTAGGTAAACAATCTCCAAACACATTCCACAAGAGAAAAACAAGGAGCAGAAATAGAAATTGTTTTCTCTTTCACTTCTCTCTGTGCACCTTTATAAAAATCCTGAGAGAGAGAGAAATGTGCTTGCCACAAGGTCCAAGAGAGGAAAGTCCAAGAGAGCATCCGGTCCCTCGGGCACACCTTATCAGGGGGCTTCAAGGTGGGCTGGAGCAGGACTTGGGCCAATGGGGTCCCAGATATCTGATACTTCAGGGGAGGGTCACAGGTGTGGGATGAACCAGACATTGGGGGTGAGACAGAGCATTCCATTTGACCTTTGGACCTATCTGCAGGTAAAGGGCATTGTTTAATCAGAAGGAGGATTGCTTTCAACCTGGCTATACTGTTGTTTTCTAGTTATTCAGTAGTCAAGGTTTGCTATTTCAAATCTAGTTCTCATCTCAATGTCTGTATTTTCCAAATCTTTTGCCAGGCAATCATATTTATAAGGTTTTCCTATTTCATCTTCCCCAACAAAAAACCACTCCAGAGGTCTGGGAGCAGAGCAGGGACCAAGGTGAGATGTGTGTGGCAAGCACATTTCTTCCTCTCTTGGGATTTTTTCATTGAGCAGCACAGAGGGAAGAAAGAGAAAACAAAAATCTGTTTCTGCTCCTTGTTTTTCCCCATGTGGAATGTGCTTGAAGAAGTCTTTACCATCGCTGGGGGGATGGCTTGGTTGGAGTCTAGTGAGAATTATTTGAGGCTGGTGGCCAATCCAACCCACCTGTGGCTGCACTCTCAGAGAGGGCCACGAGTTGTGAGTTAGATATAATAGTTAGAGAAGTAGATTTGTACATTTGTATCTCCTTTAAATAGCGTAGTAATGTGTTGCAGCACAGTTATGATAAAGAAATCATTCAGCCCTCTGAGCTGGAGTCACACATCAGCATTTCTTCCCACCTGGCTCACCTGCATTCACAAAAAGGTGCCCTGCTGCTGCCCCACCCCAGAGCCTGGCGATAAAATCTCCCCCAGCCCAGGGTAAACAGCACGTGGGGGGCACAGGCAAATTGCCCCTCGGGAATTCCTCCTTATCGGGGTGTGGCTGCCCAGCCAGGCCTTGCTCTTTCCCCTCTGGAAACTCCCAGGGTAAACACAGACTCCAGTCAAAACAGCCACTCCCTCCTGCACACACCTGGGGACAGGTGGGGATGACAGCAGGTCCTTGTCAGCGCCGCAGAGACACCCACGGACAGGAATCCCTGGAACATTCGGGGCGTCCAGGATGGAGAAAAGCAAGCCTGGGAGATGCCACCTCCTGTTCCAAGCCAAAAAAGCAACCAGGGCACAGCAGTGGTGGGATAAGGACCAAAATTCCTCCCATCCCCCTGAATTTTTTGGGCCAAAAAAGCAACCAGGGCACAGCAGTGGTGGGATAAGGACCAAAATTCCTCCCATCCCCCTGAATTTTTTGGGCCAAAAAAGCAACCAGGGCACAGCAGTGGTGGGATAAGGGAACAAAATTCCTCCCATCTCCTGGAATTAAAAAAAAAAGACAATCAGGGCACAGCAGTGGTGGGATAAGGGAACAAAATTCCTCCCATCTCCTGGAATTAAAAAAAAAAAAAAAAAAACCAGTCAGGACACAGCACTGGTGGGATAAGAACCAAAATTCCTCCCATCCTCCTGAATTAAAAAAAAAAAAAAAAGACAATCAGGGCACAGCACTGGTGGGATAAGGGACCAAAATTCCTCCCATCCCCCTGAATTAAAAAAAACAAAACAAAACAATCAGGACACAGCAGTGGTAAAAGAACAAGATTCCTCCCATCTCCCTGAATTTTTCAAAAAAGCAATCAGGACACAGCACTGGTGGGATAAGGGACCAAAATTCCTCTCGTCTCCCTGAATTTTTCCCCCAAAAATTCAGCACTAGTAAGAGACCAAAATTCCTCCCATCTCCCTGAATTAAAAAAAAACCCAAACAAACCAATCAGGACACAGCAGTGGTGGGATAAGGACCAAAATTCCTCCCATCTCCCGGAATTTTTGAGGCCAAACCTCCCTCCTCGGGTCTGTCTCACACCTTTCCTTCTAAGGCAGGCTGGAGGGGTGGGTTGAAGGATTTCCCCCTTCCCTGCAGCTACAAAAAAGGGATTTTTCTTTTCTTAGAAATGAGAAGTAAAAAAAAATAAAAAAAATAAAAAAACAACACAAAGGAAAAAAAAAAACCAAACCTCTTTGGCTGAAACCACAAGACAGGAATTTTTATTTTATTTTATTTTATTTTAAGGTGCTGAAAATGTAACTGGGCTGCCAAAATGCAGCTCGGCCAGGCTGGGAAGAGCTGCCAGGGCAGCACATTGCCCAAAATCTGCATTTTTTTGCCCTTTTTTTTTTGCTTGGGGAGCACCAAGAGAGGGGAATGTGTGGTGCGGCTCCATGGCAACCCCAATCCCTGACATTAAACCAAGGCCAAGAGCACCAAAGCTGGAGCAGCTGGGAAGGGAATTTCCTGACCCTGCTGGGCTTGAATGTGATTTTTTAAAAGGTTGTGAAAAGCAGTTTATTCTCCCTGTTTCAGAGGGGAAGAGCAGGAGACGGTCACAGATTAAAGGGATTTTTATTGAGGCAGCACAAACCTGAGCTGCTGCATGGGCCTGGGGGGTTTTGTGGGATCCACGGTGTCCATATGGGATTTTTTTGGGGGATTTTTTGCTTTCCCACAAGGCTGAAGGGTGCAAGGCACCCCCAGGCTGGGTGAGCTCGAGATTTCATTTCTATCAGCTCTTTCCAGGCTTTCTGGGACCCACAGAATCTCCCAGAAATTTTTAATTTCTCCATCATTTTGTGCTGCTAGGATCACGATACCTGGGCTGGGCTTGAATGTGATTTTTTAAAAGGTTGTGAAAAGCAGTTTATTCTCCCTGTTTCAGAGGGGAAGAGCAGGAGACGGTCACAGATTAAAGGGATTTTTATTGAGGCAGCACAAACCTGAGCTGCTGCACGGGCCTGGGGGGTTTTGTGGGATCCACGGTGTCCATATGGGATTTTTTTGGGGATTTTTTGCTTTCCCACAAGGCTGAAGGGTGCAAGGCACCCCCAGGCTGGGTGAGCTCGAGATTTCATTTCTATCAGCTCTTTCCAGGCTTTCTGGGACCCACAGAATCTCCCAGAAATTTTTAATTTCTCCATCATTTTGTGCTGCTAGGATCCTGATACCCGGACTGGGCTTGAATGTGATTTTTTAAAAGGTTGTGAAAAGCAGTTTATTCTCCCTGTTTCAGAGGGGAAGAGCAGGAGACGGTCACAGATTAAAGGGATTTTTATTGAGGCAGCACAAACCTGAGCTGCTGCACGGGCCTGGGGGGTTTTGTGGGATCCACGGTGTCCATATGGGATTTTTTTGGGGATTTTTTGCTTTCCCACAAGGCTGAAGGGTGCAAGGCACCCCCAGGCTGGGTGAGCTCGAGATTTCATTTCTATCAGCTCTTTCCAGGCTTTCTGGGACCCACAGAATCTCCCAGAAATTTTTAATTTCTCCATCATTTTGTGCTGCTAGGATCCTGATACCCGGACTGGGCTTGAATGTGATTTTTTAAAAGGTTGTGAAAAGCAGTTTATTCTCCCTGTTTCAGAGGGGAAGAGCAGGAGACGGTCACAGATTAAAGGGATTTTTATTGAGGCAGCACAAACCTGAGCTGCTGCACGGGCCTGGGGGGTTTTGTGGGATCCACGGTGTCCATATGGGATTTTTTGGGGGATTTTTTGCTTTCCCACAAGGCTGAAGGGTTCAAGGCAGCCCCAGGTGTGGCAGGTGCTGATAAGGAGGCTCCAGGCTCCAGATTTGGGCCAGTTCATGGCAAAGTGACCCATCCAGGGCTGATTCCAGACCTCCTTCCCCGCAGAGGCTCTGCCCAGGTGGATCCACCAGCCCCTTTCTTCCTCCACTTCATTATTTTGTTTTTTTTGATGCAACATAACGAATGCTCCCATTCCCCGTCCCCCCCTCTTCACTGAATTTCTTTATTCAGTATTTTTCGTGATGGAGCAGCCCCTCAGGAAGGATTTGTGTGGCTCAGCTCAAGGATCAGGAGCCCTTTCTGGGGGATTTTCCCTGCTCTGCTGGGCCATTCCCACCCCCAATGTCCCTGATCCCAACTGGGAACAACCGCTGGGCAGGGATCAGAGGGAAACAGGCCCTGGCTGTGTTTTCCCATGGTTTTTTGGTTTTTTTTTTGCTCCAGGGAAAAATGGATTTCCCTCTCCCTTCCCCTCTTGGGCAACGTTTGACCTTGCCAAGCTCAGCCTCTTTCCAGCCTCACACTCCCAGCTCCTTCCCCTCCTTGGAAATTCACTTTTTCCAGCTTCCCCAGGTGCTTCCAGGGTGGGAAGTGAACCTCCAAGTGCCTCAGGAGGTGGAGGATTGCTGAGTTCCAGCAGCCACGGAGCCGGAGCAGCGCCGTGGAGCGAGTTTGCCAAGGAAAGTGGGAGGAACGTCATCGGCAGCAGGGATTTCAGCCTGGCTGCACATCCTGGGATGGAAAAAAACGCCCCCAGAGCCTCTGCCAAAGCTTTGGAAAGGCTGAAATCTGAACAGGGAGCTGACGTGCTGCTGCTGGGAGGGATCCCTGTGGCTCTGACATGAAATTTGGCCTCCAAAGGTGATTTCTTGAGTAAACGACTCCTCCTTGAACAACTTCTTTAACTTCCCGACTCCCTCCTGGCTGCTCGCAGCCAGCTCCAGCTCCGAGGCCACATTCCTGCTCCAGCCTCCTGGATTTGCTGGAGTGGCAGAACTTTCCTGTGGGGTTCTGGGGATAAAACCACATTAGCTTCCTCCTCGGGGTCTTCAGGAGAGACAGGAACGTTTTGGGGGGTGACGCTCAGCCTGCCCTTGCTCCAGTGCTCTGGGAGGACGTGGATTTTTCCACAGCTCTGGAAGGTGAATCCATGTGGTTCCTGCCCAGCTGCACCACCCCAACAAACCCAACCCTCCACCTGTGCCAGGGAAGGGCGAGGGCTCCTTGGGAAGAGCCCGGAGCAAGCCCGCAGAGGGAGCCAGGAGGGATCTCCCGGAGCAGGGATCAGCTTGGGGAGAGGATCTAAGCTGGCCCTGGGTGTTGCCTGGCTCCACCTGGGCTCCCTTTGTGCCCTAATTGCTGCTTGCAGGGCCTGGCAGCCCAGCTGGGCCTCGGGAAGCCGTGGCCTCTTTCATATTTCGTGGGTGTAGCCTGAGAAGAAGCCCCAGGAGCTTCTCCCAGTGTCCCTTCCCTCCCACGCCGGAGGCTGGACCGTCCCCGGGACAAACGTCCGCCACGGATTTGGAGAGGGCAGAGCTGTGGATTCCTCCCCACCGTCACAGGGCCATTCTTCTCTCTCTCAGGATTTATTCGTAGAGCAGCACAGAGAGAAGAAAGAGAAAACAATTTCTATTTCTGCTCCTTGTTTTTCCCATGTGGAATGTGCCTGGAGAATTGTTTACCTGGGGTGGTTGCTTGGTTGGGTTCTGGTGATGATTGTTTGAGCTGATGGCCAATCCAACCCACCTGTGGCTGCACTCAGAGAGGGTCACGGGTTGTGAGTTAAATTTGGTAGTTAGAACAAGTAGGTTTGTAGTTTAGTATCTCCTTTAAATAATTTATTAATGTATTATAGCATAGCTATAATAAAGAAATCATTCAGCCTTCTGAGCTGGAGTCACACATCAGCATTTCTTCCCACCGGGTTCGCCTGCATTTACAATACCCCACGGCCTCAACTCTTCATTTTGGCATCAAATAAAATTGCTTTTTGCACACTTCTGCTGCCATTCTGCCAAGCAGCACCTTCCACGTGCAATCCCAGGATATTTAGGCAAAGGGGAAAGCTGATCTGATCATGGCTGTGCATGGGGAAGTGTGACAAACCCAGTAAAAAAAAAAAAAAAGTTTTTGAGGTTTTCAGGATATTTAGGCAAAGGGAAAAGCTGATCTGATCATGGCTGTGCATGGGGAAGTGTGACAAACCCAGTAAAAAAAAAAGTTTTTTTGGTTTTCAGGTTATTTAGGCAAAGGGAAAAGCTGATCTGATCATGGCTGTGCATGGGGAAGTGTGACAAACCCAGTAAAAAAGAAGTTTTTGGGTACTTCTCATATGATGGATCAAATTTGCAAAGTACATTTGGGTTAATGGTATTTTTAAATAGAAGAAGAAAGAGTGAAGAGCGTCCCAAACAATTAGGAAAAGCCATTCCAGACATCCCAAACAGCAAACCCAGGCACAGCTCTGAGCTGAGCCACGTAAATCCTTCCTGAGGAGCTGCTCCATCACTGAAAATAAGAAAAGAATATAATAAAAGAAAAGAATAAAATAATAAAATAATGTATTTCTTGTATAAAGAAATTCAGTAGAGAGGGATGGACAGGGAATGGGAGCATTAAATGTGAAAAATATGTATTTTATGATTGGCTCTTCGCAAATATTAAACTGAATATTGTATGAGTTATGGAGGGTTATTTTGTAGTACTGTATTAATCCTTTTTAAGTAGCGTGTTAAATATAGCTTTAGGTTACAACATAATGTTAAAAGAGACACTCTGCGATGTAAGATATTTTTTTTACTAGCTCAAGAAAGGGATAAGATAAACAAGAAACTCTTTGCACAGAGATAACAGCCACAGGAAATCCAAAGAGTTACGGCCTCATCAGAAAAGGCAAATATTCTTCCACCTTCTCTTTGTCTTTATAGAACTACCAGGATTAAAGGGAAGAAGTTGACAAAAAACAGAAAAATTCTTAATTTGCAAGGAATTTTGCATAATGTAGGAGATATATGAATATGCAACAGGCTGGGAAAAAAAAAAAAAAAAAAAAAAACCAAAAAGCCAACAACAAAAAAAAACACTTCGAGGAGGTTTTTCCCATTTTTTAGGAAGGTTTCTCAGAGCCAGGCTGGGATTTCTCATCCAAAGTGAGAGAGGGAAGGGAAAATGAGCCTCAGATTGTCCCCTGTGGGGTGACAGCTCCGAGTCCATCCCTGAGCCTGGATCTTTCCCACCCACCCCTCAGGTTTCATTTGCTTCAGAGCTGAAACAAGAGACAAAATTCCTTTTTTTTTTTTTTTTTTCCAAACAAGGAGGAAGGGAAAAATTGGGAAATTGGAGCTGCTCTCCTCCAGCCCCATCCCAACAGCAGCAGCACAACAAGGTCCACCTCAAAGGTGCCACCTGAGCCACACCTGACCTGAGAAAATCATCAGCAGGGCCACCTTGGGCTCTCAAAATGCCCCTGGGGATGCTAAAAATTGCCCCCAGTTACTCTGTGGGCTGCTAAAATTCGGCATAATTGCCTTAATTACACCTCATGACACCTGGGCTATGCACAGAAAGGCAGCACACGTGGGATAAAAAAGGCTCTGACCACACCTGGCCCAGGCTGAGAGGCTCCTGCTGGCCCCTCCTGCTCCGTGCCCTGCCCAGCCGGTTCCCAGCTCCCCGATAAGATGGAAGCCCTGGCTGTGATCCTCGCTTTTGGATCTCTCCAGCTTGGGATCAAGGGATTTTCCAGCCAGGCAGCATCTCCCAGTGTCCCTGTCCTTCAGCTGGGGCTGTCCCAGCTCAGCCAACTCCTCCTCCTGCCTCTGTAATCTGATTTTTCCCCCACTGATTTCTTTCTTTGCTGCTGATTTGTTCATTTTTAAGAGCGGGGCCTGCCTTATCTCCCCTCCACCCACACTTTGCAGCCGGGTCAGGGTGTGTGTGCCAGGGGAAAGGGGCCTTGCTGTGGATCTGGGCTTTTCCCAGGAGCTGAGGAGGAGTCAGGTGGGGATTTGACTTCAGCCTGGCTTAGAGGCTTCTTGTAAAGTGTTCCCATTGCCAAATATTTGTGCAATTGTATAAAATTTATACTTTTGGGATAACACACTGCTGCCAGCGTGCTCTGATTTTATCCCCCATTTTTTGTCCCCGTTTTTCTTTCTATGCCCCTTTTTTAAATCCTTCCTTCTGTATCCCCCTTTATTTTTTACCTCTTTTAAATCCCCCTTTATTTTTACCCTCCTTTATTTTTTAGCCCCTTTTTGTCCCACTCTTTTTTATTCCCTCTTTTTTTACCCCCCTTTATTTTTACCCCCCTTTATTTTTACCCCTCTTTTTTTAAATCCCCCTCTTTTTTATACCCTTTTAAGCCCCATTTATTTTTTTATTCCCATTTACTTTATAACCCCCTTTTTTTATCCCCCTTTATTTTTTTATCCCCCTTTATTTTTTTATCCCCCTTTATTTTTTTATCCCCCTTTATTTTTATCCCCCATTTTTATCCCCCTTTTTTTATCCCCCTTTATGTTTTACCCCCCCTTTTAATCCCCCTTTTTTAAACCCCCTTTATTTCTATTCCCCTTTATTTTTATCCCCCTTTATTTTTTATCCCCTTTTATTTTTTATCCCCTTTTTTATCCCCCTTTATTTTTTACCTCCCTTTTAATCCCCCTTTATTTTTTACCTCCCTTTTTTCAACCCCATTTTTAAATCTTTTTCTTTATCCTTCTATTTTTAAATCGCCCTTTCCCAGGCATTTGAAGTTCCCAATTCTCCTTTACTCCTCCACAAACTTTCTGAACCCCCCAAAAGTTCCCCAATTCTGCCTCAGGACTCGAAACTCCCAAATTCTGTGGGAGAGCCAAAGGATCTTTTCCCTTTCCAAAGTGGCTTTGGGGAGGCTGGAATGGGGAGGGAAAAAAGCAAATTTAAAAAGAATTCTGGCGAAGAATTCCGCCCTCAGCAGCGAAACAACGCTTCCGAAAGAGAAAGGAAAATATTGTGCTGAGCAGAGGGGGGAAAAAAAAACCAAACTGGAGTGTTTATCCCTGAATTGCTGACAGAGCCCAGCTGTTCCCAAATCCCAAATCCCGGATCCCACAGCCTTTGCTCCCAAAAAAGGGCCGCGCTTCCCTTGCTGGCGGCTGACGCGGCCCCACGGACGTCAGCGGGAGCAGCAGGAAGCTCCAAAACAAGTGACGTGGGAGGAAAACCTGCCAAGGAGGGCTCTGGAGCACAGCCATGCTTCCAAAGATGGAGATCCCACTGGGATTCTGCCCCTGGAATGTCGGGGTGCTGCTGGAGAATGTCCGGGATTTTAGGGTTTGGGGGGATCCTACTGAGGGGAATATGCAGGAAGAGGGGGATGAATCCAGCCTGGGAGAGGGGAAGGAGTGGGAGAGATCCAATCCCGATTTTCCTGGCAGAAAACAGGGAATTGTCAGTGGGAAACCAGATCCTGTTCCGTGTCCCAGTAATGGACAGAGCCAAGGGGTTCTGTTCTTTATTTCTGTGGGAGAAATAAAGGATTGGGAAAGAGAAGAGGAGAGAGGAACGTCAGGGATGTCTGGAAGAGGGAACGAATCCAGCCTGGGAGAGGAGAAGGACTGGGAGAGATCCAGTCCGGAATCTGGGTCTTTCCTGGCAGAAAATAGGGAATTGTCAGTGGGAAAACGGATCCTGTTCCGTGTCCCAGTAATGGATGGGACCAGGGGGTGGGAGAAATAAAGGATTGGGGAAGAGAAGAGGAGAAAGGAACATCAGGGATTCCTGGAAGTGAGGAAGGAGTGGGAGAGATCCAGTCCAGGGAATCTGGGTCTTTCCTGGCAGAAAATAGGGAACTGTCAGAGGGAAAACAGATCCTGTTCCGTGTCCTTTATTTCTGTGGGAGAAATAAAGGATTGGGAAAGAGAAGAGGAGAAAGGAACATCAGGGATTCCTGGAAGTGAGGAAGGAGTGGGAGAGATCCAGTCCAGGGAATCTGGGTCTGTTCTGGCAGAAAATAGGGAATTGTCAGCAGGAAAACGGATTCTGTTCCATGTCCCAGTTTCGACAGAACCAGGATGTGGGAGAAATAAAGGATTGGGAAAGAGGAGTGAGGAACATCAGGGATGTCTGGAAGAGGGGATGAATCCAGCCTGGAAGTGGGGAAGGACTGGGAGAGATCCAGTCCCAGGTATCTGGGAAAAAAGTAGGGGATATCTGGCAGAAAATAGGGAACTGTCAGAGGGAAAACAGATCCTGTTCCGTGTCCTTTATTTCTGTGGGAGAAATAAAGGATTGGGAAAGAGAAGAGGAGAGAGGAACATCAGGGATTCCTGGAAGTGAGGAAGGATTGGGAGAGATCCAGTCCAGGGAATCTGGGTCTTTCCTGGCAGAAAATAGGGAATTGTCAGTGGGAAAATGGATCCTGTTCCGTGTCCCAGTAATGGATGGGACCAGGGGGTGTTTGGTTCCCTGTGGGAGAAATAAAGGTTTGGGAAAAAGAGGAGTGAGGAACGTCAGGGATGTCTGGAAGAGGGGATGAATCCAGCCTGGAAGTGGGGAAGGAGCGGGAGAGATCCAGACCAGGGAATCTGGGAAAAAATAGAGGATATCTGGCAGAAAATAGGGAATTGTCAGTGGGAAACCAGATCCTGTTCCATGTCCCAGTTATGGACAGAACCAGGGTGTGGGAGAAATAAAGGATTGGGGAAGAGAAGAGGAGAAAGGAACATCAGGGATTCCTGGAAGTGAGGAAGGAGTGGGAGAGATCCAATCCCGATTTTCCTGGCAGAAAATAGGGAATTGTCAGTGGGAAACCAGATCCTGTTCCGTGTGCCAGTAATGCATAGGAGCAGGGTGTGTTTGCTTCCCTGTGGGAGAAATAAAGGATTGGGAAATAGAAGGGAAATCCCTTCCTTGGGTCTGCTCCCTGAGGGAAAATTCTGGGCGTTCCAAGAAATTATTATACAAAAATTCCCATTTCCTGCTCTCCCCCCAAAGGCCGGGAGCCTCCCTGGGTGCTCCCAGAGCAGCCCCAGGAGAGGCCCCGCCGTGGAAAGCAGGAATTGCAGATGAATCCCAGGGCAATTCCTTCTCCGCAGCCTCCCCGCTCCCACAAACCCCGATCCCAGGCAGATTCCCACACCCCGATCCCTGCTCCCAGCCCAGCCCGGGGCAACTGGGACTTTCCTGGAGGAATTTCACTTTTATTCCTTTCAACTCCTCAGCCTGCCAGGGTTTTTCTCTCCTGGCTGAAATATTCCAGATTTTTTTTTTTGGGTTGTGGTTTTTGTTTGTTTGTTTTTTCTTTCTTTTTTTTTTTTCTGAATCTGAATTTTACTTTTATTCCTCCTTTTATCTCACTTTTTTTTTTTTTGCTGAATCTGAACCTGAATTTCACTTTTATTCCTCCTTGGCCTGCCAAGGTTTTCTCTCCTGGCTGAAATATTCCAGATTTTTTTCTGAATTTCACTTTTATTTCTCCTTTTATTTCACTTTTATTCCTCCTTGGCCTGCTGGGGTTTTCTCTCCTGGCTGAAATATTCCAGGGTTTTTCGGTTTTTTTTGCTGAATCTGCTCCGGGTGACCCCAGCAATGCCAGACTGGGTTGGGTTGGGTTGGAAGAGACCCAAAGGTCCTGGCACAGGAAGGAAAAGCTCTTCCAGAGAGCCTCGGGCTCCTTTCCAGATCCTTCTCCAGCTCCATTCCCTCGAGGGGCCCAACCCCGAACACAGGATTGGAATTTCGTGGCCCCATAAGCCCCTCACGCCCTCAAAAGCCACAATCCCCCCTTGAAATATTCCAAATTTCTGGCTTCATTCCTTAATTTTCACTCAGGATTTTAGGCTCTCCCCGCTCTGCCGACCTAAGCAGTGCCGAGGGAACGAGATATTCCGTCCCAAAAAACCTTGCGAGGGATAAAAGGGTGGGAGATAAACCCCATCCAGCAAGATTTGGAAGGGAAATTTTTGTTATTCCCGAACAAGGCCAAGTTTGGAACACGGCGTGGGGACAGAGAGAACGTCCCTGCCCAGATGAAGGTCACCTTAAACCCCGCTCAGGAAAGCTGAACTGGGGGCTCAGCCTGACTCCAGAGCTATTTTAAGCTCCGAGGTAGAAGGGCACCTGCTCCAGCAGGGAATGTTTTATTTACAGGCTATTTTGTTGCTCAAGCTGGGCCCAAAATGTCCTTAAATTATTAAATATCCTTTCTTTTTAACGAGCAGGGACTTGTGGATGGGAGTGAGAGGAGTTCCAACCCTGGAGGGAGGGACGTGATGATCCACACCCGTTTTTTAGACCATTTTATTTTATTTTTCTGGGCTCTTTTTTTGTTTGTTTGTTGGATTTTTTGGGGTTTTTTTGTTTGTTTTTTTGTTGGAAATGTGGGATCAGCTGGGCTGTCTCAGCAACAGTTGCCTCGACGTGGCTGTAAATGTTTCATGGGAAGCTGAGCCACCTTCCCTGCCCAGATGGCTCCGGGTCAGGAGCTGGGGAGCACGGATTAGAGGGGAAGGGGCAGATGCTGCCTCACCAGAAGGGTTTAAGCTGGGATTAGATGAGCTGGGATGGGGCTGAGGAGGGCAGAGCATCCCAGGAAGGGTTCAGGGGGACTTCTCTCCCTAAATGAACCGAAAAAAGACTATTCTAGAAGTATAAAATATATATAAGTATATCATTAGAAGTATAAAAAATATATATAAGTATAAAAATTTTAGGTTTTGTCTCTTTACATCATCAGTAAGAAGCGGTTGTAGGGGGAAGAGAAGTGTTTGTTCTAATTCTTATTGCTCTTTCTTTTAGTTAGTGTTAATAAATTTTTGTTCTACTTCTTATTTTGCTCTAATTCTTATTACTCTTTCTTTTAGTTTAATTCTTATTCCTCTTTCTTTTAGTTCTAATTCTTATTCCTCTTTCTTTTGGTTCCAATTCTTATTACTTTTTCTCTTTGTTCTAATTCTTATTCCTCTTTCTTTTTGTTCTAATTCTTATTCATCTTTCTGTTAGTTAGTGTTAATAAACTTCTGTTCTAATTCTTATTTTGCTCTAATTCTTATTACTCTTTGTTCTAATTCTTATTCCTCTTTCTTTTAGTTCTAATTCTTAGTCCTCTTTTTAAATTCTCATTCTTATTACTCTTTATTTTTGTTCTATTTCTTATTACTCTTACTTACTGTTAATAAATTTTTTGTTCTGATTCTTATTACTCTTTATTTTTGTTCCAATTCTTATTCCTCTTTCTTTTCCTTACTGTTAATAAATTCTTTCTTTATACCCTTTTTAAAGTTTTAAGCCTGCTTTCCCTTTCTCTTAATTTTATCTCACAACAAGAAATAATAATAATAATCAATAATTATGTTGAATACACTCACGATTAGCCACCACAGGGACACAGGAGGTGCTTCCGAGGTCCTGGTGGGGTCTGAACCTCCAAAAAAACCGGGATGAAATTCAGGGAATTGTCCCCACACCCCTCAGCTGGGGGATGGATTGACCCCCAGCTCTCCCAGTTTGTCCCAGCTCCCAGTCCGGGGCGGGTGATGGGAATGGTCAGGGTGGAGAGCAGGTCCTGTTCCAGGGTGGGAGCTCCACGGGGAATCCTGCCTGGGAGCAGTGCGGGATCTGCCCGCTGCTGATATTTTCCTCTAAATAACAGCTGATATTAGTTCAGGCTCAGAGATGCTTTACCAATCCTAAATGGATTTTGGGAGATTACACGCTTTAATAAATCCAATTTTTAAGAGATCAGCCTATATTAAAACAAAAAATAAAATAATCATGCAACATAAGGCCCATTAAAAAAAAAAAAAAAAAAAAAAAAAAAAAAGGAAAATCCAGTGAAACGAAGCTCCAATGATCCATGAGAAATTTCCTGAGCCAAAAGAACCCGAGAGAGGCTCGGGATCTGTTTACAGAGGGAAAATGAGGAATGGGGAAAGACGGGGGGGATGGACAATGGGAGGTGGCAGCAGGGCAGGGAATCCTCAGGGAGAAAACTCTTCTGGGTCCTCCTAAAACATCCCCGGGGACAAGAGGTGGCCAAAGGGCCCTGGAGGAGCGGCAGGGGGGGATGGCTACAGCATTTCCTAACGAGGTGAGTCTGAGCTGGTATTTCTGGGAAGGAGGGAGGCAGGAACCTCCCCCGGCAGCAGGACAGGGCTGGTGCCTGGAAATCTGCTTCTTCCATGGGCTCTGGAGGGGAGGGGAGTGGAATTCCAGGGGAAGATGGAGCTGGGATTGGGGGAAACAGCTTGAAAACAGAGCCCTTTCTAATTCTATTTCTGCACGGAGCTGCTGGGACTCGGGGAGAGAGGAGCTTTCCTGGCTGTCCCAAACTGGAGGAATGGCCTGAACTTCATGGATCTCCTGGCCAAGACCTTTGGGGGTCCTGACCAAGACCTGTGACCTCTGAGAGGAGGGAATTTGAAGAATTTTAAAACTTTCTTGCCATGAATCTGATCCAAACCAGCTGCCAGATATTTGCTGTGCATGGAGAGACCACATGGAGGTGGAATCCCCATCCCAGGAGGTGTCCAAGGAGCTCCTGGAAATCTCCAAGGCACTCCTGGAAGTGTCCAAGGAGCTCCTGGAGGTGTCCAAAGCACTCTGGAGGTGTCCAAGGCGCTCCTGGAGGTGTCCAAGGCGCTCCTGGAGGTGTCCAAGGCGCTCCTGGAGGTGTCCAAGGCGCTCCTGGAGGTGTCCAAGGCGCTCCTGGAGGTGTCCAAGGCGCTCCTGGAGGTGTCCAAGGTGCTCCTGGAGGTGTCCAAGGAACTCCAGGAGGTGTCCAAGCCACTCCTGGGCTGGTGACAAGGAGGGGATTGGGCACAGCCTGCACTTCATGATCCTGGAGGGCTTTTCCAGCCTTGGGGATATTGGGTTTCTGTGCTACACCTCAGGTGAGGATGCTGGACCTTCATCCAGGGCTTCCCACAGGATGGATCTCGTGGCAGTGACCCCAAATGTTCTGTTTGAAAAAAGAAGGAGCAATTTGGACCAGGCCAGCTCCCAAATCCCTCTCTCGAGGCAGCTGAGCAGATTCCAGCCCTGCCAACATTCCAGACCCCTCCTTGCCCCTGTCCCAGCAGCTCCAGCCGCTCCGTGTGCGCCCAGGGAAGGAGGGACACGCGCAGGGATGACGTGATGGGACATCTGAGATGGCCAAAAAGGACAGATTGATCGCTGCCAAGGCTCTGGGGCGCTCTGCTGTAGGGAATGGGATTCCAGGGCGTGGAAATAAATGGATTAATGCCTCACCAGGTGTCCTGGCAGGGCTGGGTGAGGTTTTGGATGGATGTGGTTAATGATTTCTCTTTCACCCCAAAACTGTCATGTCTTGGAGAGGGACTTTGGACAAGGGCCTGGAGTGACAGGAAAAGGGGGATGGCCTGAGGATGAAGGAGGGCAGGTTTAGATGGGATATTAAGGAGAAATTCTTCCCTGGGAGGGTAGGAAAGCCCTGGAATAGAATTCCCAGAGAAGCTGTGGCTGCCCCCGGATCCCTGGAAGTGTCCAAGGCCAGGTTGGAGCACCCTGGGGTAGGGGAAGGTGTCCCTGCCATGGCAGGGGTGGAATGGGATGAGCTTTAAGGTCCTTTCTAACCCAGCCCACTCTGGGGTTCCATGATTCCATGTCTCCCACAGGCTTTAAAACCCTGGAGAAACAAACTGCCTTTATCCTGGCTGGGTTTTTTTTACCTATCAAAGTGCTCCGTTTCTATAAAAAACTGCTCAAAAAATCCTCTTTGCCTCAGATCTCGATTTGTGACTGCACAAAGAGGAACAACAACTCAACATTCTGGCCTGCAACCACTTTTCTTCTCCAAATGTTGCCTGAAGACTCCTGGAAAATCCCTCCACAGCTGGGAAGAAAGGCAGGCAACATTGACACCTGCTGTCGGGAACTTTAATAGCCATGCACACCAGGATTCCCGCAGAGCCAAGAACATCAAAACAACCGGGAAATAAAAAAAAGAGTTAAAACAGAGAGGATTGCTTTCAGAAAGCTTTATTTAATCAGCATTATTGCACACAATTAAATCCGAGGGATGGATTGGCTGGAAAAGCGTTGGGATCACTGGGGCCAGTTGCAGCAGGAGCAGACGGGGTCGAAGACCAGCCCCTGCTCGCAGCTCTGCACGAAGGTCTCGCCGTTCAGGCAGCTGTAGAAGTTCCTCTTGTTGCTGGGGTCTGCGTAGATCCCGTTGGGTTTCCCAGCACAGAAGCCGGAGCTGCCGGAGCCGCCGGAGCCACCGGAGCCGCCGCTGGTGGTGGTGGGAGCCTCAGTGATGGGAGGCTGGGGCTCAGCGGGGGGAACGCAGTCTGGAATTCAAGAATTTAAGCAGGAAAAGGTTTGTTTTCCCATTCCTGGTGTTTCATCCCTCCCACGCCTCCATAGGGAGCTTGGGAGTCTCCATGAAGGAGCTGCTCCTGCTGCTGGTGGTGGTGGGAGCCTCAAATGGGAGGAGGGGGGGACACAGTCTGGAATTCAGGCAGGAAAGGGTTGGAAGTGTTTGATTCCTCCCCATCCTTCATGGGGAGCTTGGGAGTCTCCATGAAGGAGCTGCTCCTGCTGCTGGTGGTGGTGGGAGCCTCGGTGAGGGGAGGCAGGGGCTCAGGGGGGGGACCACAGTCTGGAATTCAGGTGTGAAAAGGGTTGAAAATGTTTCATCCCTCCCACGCCTCCATAGGAATTTTGGGAGTCTCCATCAAGGAGCTGCTCCTGCTCTCCTGGAGCCACTCACCACCGCTCTGCAGCCCCAGGCCCTTCTTCAGGCTGGAGATCAGGGGGTATTTGCCCTCGTGGCAGAAGGTGCCAGTGAAGTCATCCATGTCCAGGGCCCACACCATGGCGCCTCCAAAGTTGTTCTTCTTCAGCCAATCCACCTGTGGGCAGGAAAATCCCGGTGAGCCCCAGGAACAGACCCCACAGGAGGCTCCGGCCTCGTCCCAGCACGGCCCCGCTGCCCCCAGACCTTGAGGCCGAAGCTCTTGATGTTGTCGTAGCCGACCCATTCGTTGCCCTTGTAGGCGTAGGGGACATCCTGGGGGGCATCCCAAGCCTGGGTGGCTCCGGAGTTCAGGAGAGAACAGATCTAAGGAGAAGGAAGCAGGAATGTTATCCACAAAAAGGGAAAAGCCCCAGGCTCTGCTGTTGCCTTGGCTTTATCCTCTGGTTTTGTGTTCCTTCCCCGTGCCCTGAGTACACAACTCCTTCCTAGTGATTCCACGGATAGCTCTGTGCCTGAGCCATGCAGAAAACTCCATGGGAGCTTCCTGATAAATCCCTTCAAATGATTTGAACAAGGAATGCATTGGGAACATCCATACCTCGTAGTAAGCCAGAGTTCCGGCCTCCCTGGTGTAGGGCCCAGCGGGGCCAGGGCCGGATGCTGGAGCTCCAACCGAGGTGTCGGACGGGTTCTGCAGGGTGAAGCTCTTTCCATAGGTCGGGAATCCCACAAGGAGCTTCTCAGCTGGGGCACCGTTGCTCTTCCAGTAATTCATGGCGTATTCCTGCAAGAAACCAGTCCCGCTCGAGTCTTTGCTGGGACTTTTAGGATGAATTCCTCAAAATCTCCTCAGAGGAGCCACTGAGGATCTGAGAGCTGCGATAGTCCCACAAAAACACTCACGACGTTGAAGTATTTGTAGTCGCCGTTGTCAGCAGGGCCGGCGAACAGGGGGCTGTTCTCGCCGGTGTTCCTCTCCCAGGAGCCGTGGAAGTCGTAGGTCATGACGTGGAAGTAATCCAGGTACCTGCGGGGAGCGGGGCTGTGTCCTCACCTGAGGCACCCCAGCTGAGGCTGCCCACCACCCCCACAGCACCTGGGGCTCCCTCAGGGGCTCTCTCACTTCAGCACTTCCAGGAAACCCCGCAAATCTCACCAGCGATCCCAGGTTTGCCACTCACTTGCCCAGCTCAGCAATCTCATAGCCAGCCTGGATGGTGGAAAGTCCGGCAGCCACGGCGGCGGTGACCATGAGCCGGGGCTGGTTGGTCTGTTTGGCCTCCTGCTCGAAGGCTGCCAGCAGCTCCTGAGGGATCCAAGGGACAGGAATCACCTGGGGGCTCGGGGCTGAGGCTTTGCGGCCGCCCAGCGCTCAGAGGCCAGAGCTGTGGCCAGCAGAGCCTGGAGCCAAGCCCACCTTAACCAGGACGGTGAAGAGAGCCTTGTCCTGGGCAGGGCTGCCCCTGGAGCCGGGGTATTCCCAGTCCAGGTCCAGCCCATCGAATCCGTACTGGCGCAGGAATTTGACCACGGAGTTGATGAAGGTCTGGCGGTTCTCAGGAGAGGAGACCATGGTGGAGAACCTGGGCAAGCGGAGCAGGAGAGAGGTGGGGTTTCCATGGAGCCCCTTCCTCCTCTCATTCTCTTCCCATGTTGCTCTTTAGGAGAGGACATGGTTTGAACTCACTTCTGTGTGCCGAAATTCCATCCTCCAATGGCCAGCAGGGTCTTCAGATCTTTGTTCCTGCAAGGAAAGAGGCAGGACCCAGAGTCATCGCATGTCCACAGCACCCACAGGCAGGGCTGTCCCCTGATCATGTCTCTGTCCCTCTTCACCCAGCATCCCTCGCCTGGAGCCGCTGTCACCGAGCTGAGAGTGAACCAGAGGGAAGGACCGGGAGGGAGCAGGGAAGGGCACAGGAGGCAGAGCAGAGCCCTGCTGCGGCTCCCGGCACTCACTGGTTCTTGAGGCCGTTGAAGGACTTGTAGAGGGTCTCGTCGTTCCACTCGTACGTGGAGATCTGGTTGTTGTTCATGCCGGCGAAGGCGTAGATCAGGTGGTTGCACAGGCAGGGGTCGACATTTTCGGGGGTGAACTTGCCCAGGCCAGGCCGGTACTGGGCCCAGTTGGTGAAGTAACAGGTCAGCACATAGGCGGTGCCTGCGGGGAGACAGCGGCCATGGAGGGGCTGCAGAGCCCGGGGCACAGCCCGGCCCCTGGCACGGCATCCCCGGCTGCTGCCGGGCCGGGCCGGGCACAGCTCCCGCTGCTCCCGGGGCAGGAGCTGCGGGAGAGGCAGCGGGGCCCCGGGCACCCTCGGGCACCGCCGGGCACCCCCAGCCCTGCAGCCGGAGCCTTCCTGCCCCGGCCCGGGCAGGGCTCGCTCCCGCAGCTCCGCTGCCCGCAGCTCCTGCCCGGCCCCGAGCCCCGCCGGGCCCGTCCTGCCCGGGAGGCAGCGCGGGGGCAGCGGGAGCGCCTCGGGAGCTGCGCTGGGGAAGCAGCACTGTCGCTGCTGGACACGAAAGGAGCACACAGAAGCTTGGGGAGTTCTAAAGTGAAAAAGACACGGTTTTGTTCACACATCTGGTGTTTAGAGAATTCCAAAGGGGACCGTGGATGGGAGGATGGAATGACCACCTCTCCAACCACACTGGTCCAAAGATCAATCCATCATTTCTCTCCACTCACAGAGAAATATGGAAACTATTCTATTTACCCATGAAATTGTGGGGGAGCTCTGACTCTTAAATATGTAAACATCATCAGAAGGCTAAAGAAGTTTTGTGAGAGCTTTAACACTTCCAAATGAACTATAAAGGAAAACTTAACACTTTTAAAAATCAGAGCAACAGAGCACCTACCGAGGTGGGCGTTCAGCAGCACGGCCAGGCCTGGCAGGGCACAAGGAAACAACAAAGGGGTCACTGCTTGCTACTAGAAATCCAAAGCTCTGGAGCAAGGCTCTGCTCTCAAGCTGAGGCACAAGAGTTTTTCTAAAATGCGTCCAAACATTTCCAGTAAAATCTGACAAACGATTTCAGGCAAAAGCACAGAGAAGAACCCAAGCAGATGCCAAAGGAATCATTTGGTTTTCAGGTTTAAGTTTGAAAGCACATTTCAATTGCAGCCTGCAATCAACTCCGTCCATGTTCAAAGCACAACAGATCCCCAACCGCAGCAGCACTAAAGAAGAGAAATTTCCCTCCCCAGAGGAAATTGTGAAACCTTGGACAGAAAAGAGAGAGCAGCGTTTTCACCGCTCCACCCCCCTGCACAGGCAGCGGAGCGGCAGTGCCTGAGCCTGCAGCCCTGCTCAGGAGGGCAGAGAGCTCCAGTGCAGCAGCACTCACCGGTGAGCAGAGTGAGCTTGGCCATCTCAGACCAGACTGATGTGCTCAGCCTCCCTCCCACTTTTATACCCTGCTCCTCGCTGCTGCCAGCCTGGCATCAACAGGGATGGGCAAACATTACGAAAGCTGGCAGAGAGCAGCGACACCAAATCTGACGCCAGGACAATGGGCCTGAGCACTGCGGCTGCAGGGGTCACTGCTGTGGGGCTGTGCCACGTCCTGGTGCTGCAAGGGCAGATAAAGAATGGGATTAGATTGCCTCGATTGTTCACATGTTGTTTTAGCAGCAGCTCTGTGTCCCCGCTGGCCGCTGCGCAGGGACCCACGGCTGCCGTGTGTGACCTTGTGCTGTCCTTGAGCCCTTCCCAGGGGCTGGCACTGCCAAACCCAGGCTTTGGGCTTTGCCAGGCTGGGGTGTCCTTGGTGGGAGCGGCCCAAGGCAGGGCTGAGCCGGGCTCTGGCTCCAGCTCTGGCAGGGTTGGAGGCTGTGGGGTCTGGGCTCGCTCGCTGTGGGCAACGCGGGACTGAGGGACCCTGGTGCCCTGAGCTGACGTGGGCTCTCCCCAGGGAAGCAGGCAGGAGGAGTCCCATCAGTAAAGATAAACCACATCGGTTTTTACTGAGTCATTCTCCACCTGAGAAAGAAAAATTCTTCTGTAAGAAGCGTTGTTTTTGTCATCTTCTTTCCCTTATCTCCTGACACTCATGGTCACAGGAACAAGTGGGAGGACAGCGCAGCAGAAGCTGACTCTGATTCACTGTTTCCATCAACCCTTGCACCACACCTCTGTTTTTGTAGCACCCGTGCTGGTGATCCCAACAGCCATGGAATCGGTGGGATGAGAGTTTTAGAGAGAAGATGCAGCCAGGAAGAGCCCCGACTGGTAACATCTCTCTGCAACCCAACACTGGAAGAGTTGGAAGGTCCCTGTCTGCTCTTTTTAATTGGAATTCTTTCAGCAAGGACCAATTCTTGTGCCCTTCATTACCTCCCAGCACTCCCAGGGAACCCACAGCAAACCACCTTCATTAGAACAGGAAAAAGGGCAGGAGAAGTCCTGAAGGAAAAGTCCTGAAGGAAAACTCCAGGATTTGTTATGCCCACATGAAGACAAATCAGTGTCCTTGAGCCTGCCCTAAATGCTCTTGTTTTCACACCCAAACACCTTCCCTGGATAACGGAGCTGAAAATCCTCCAGAGGTCACTGAGGCTGCGATTTTCCAGATCTATCCCGGTTCAATTTGTACCCTGGGACTTTATCAACCAAGAAAAACATTGGAAAAATACTCCTTGAGGATGCTGTCCTGTTATCAGCCATATCCCACCCTGTGCCTGCACCAAATCCCAAGGGCTCAGGCTGGCATGTTTTAATCTGCAGGTCAGCCAGCATCTGATACCGGGCTGCTTTCCAGGCTTCCAGTCATCCAAGGCTGGGTGACCTCCTGGAGAGTCACCTTTATGTCACCCCTCAAGGAATTAAACCTCCCAGTGCAGGGACACAGCCGTCCCTGAGTGGGGAAAAGGGAATAAACCCCCAGTCTCCTCACACAGGGGGGGAGCTTGGAGTCTCCATCTGGACAGAACATGAAAATAAAATGTGGAAAGGATATTTAGAGGCATTCAGCTGACGGGGCTTCACTTAGGGGAAAATGGGATTGCTCAGCAGCATGGGGGTGTCTCAGTTTGGGAAAGAGCTGAGCAGGAAGAGGAGGGGACGGATGTGAAAGGAAAATGAACTGGCCTCACCTTCCAGGGTGTCCCTTGTGGAGTTTAACCTCCAAGAAATAAAGAAATGTCTCTATTGAACATGAAATGAGTACACAGAACCTTGGGAAGTTCAAAAGAGAAAAAGAGAGAGTTTTATCCGATCATCTGGTATTTATAGAATTCCAAAGGTGACCTGGGTTGGAGGATGGAATGACCACCTCTCCACCCTCACTGGTCCAAAGATCAATCCATCATTTCTCTCCACCCACTGAGAAATATGTAAACTGTTCTATTTACACATGAAATTGTGTGGGAACTCTGATTCTCAAATATGTAAACATCATCAGAAGGCTAAAGAAGTTTTATGAGAACTTTAAAACTTTCAAAAGAACTATAAAAGAAAACGTAACACTTTTAAAAATCAGGGCAACAAAGAAACTTCTTCGGCTTCCCTGGGGAGAGCCCACGTCAGCTCAGGGCACCAGGGTCCCTCAGTCCCGCGTTGCCCACAGCGAGCGAGCCCAGACCCCGCAGCCTCCAACCCTGCCAGAGCTGGAGCCAGAGCCCGGCTCAGCCCTGCCTTGGGCCGCTCCCACCAAGGACACCCCAGCCTGGCAAAGCCCAAAGCCTGGGTTTGGCAGTGCCAGCCCCTGGGAAGGGCTCAAGGACAGCACAAGGTCACACACGGCAGCCGTGGGTCCCTGTGCAGCGGCCAGCGGGGACGCAGAGCTGCTGCTAAAACAACATGTGAACAATCGAGGCAATCTAATCCCATTCTTTATCTGCCCTTGCAGCACCAGGACGTGGCACAGCCCCACAGCAGTGACCCCTGCAGCCGCAGTGCTCAGGCCCATTGTCCTGGCGTCAGATTTGGTGTCGCTGCTCTCTGCCAGCTTTTGTAATGTTTGCCCATCCCTGTTGATGCCAGGCTGGCAGCAGCGAGGAGCAGGGTATAAAAGTGGGAGGGAGGCTGAGCACATCAGTCTGGTCTGAGATGGCCAAGCTCACTCTGCTCACCGGTGAGTGCTGCTGCACTGGAGCTCTCTGCCCTCCTGAGCAGGGCTGCAGGCTCTGGCACTGCCGCTCCGCTGCCTGTGCACGGGGGTGGAGCGGTGAAAACGCTGCTCTCTCTTTTCTGTCCAAGGTTTCACAATTTCCTCTGGGGAGGGAAATTTCTCTTCTTTAGTGCTGCTGCGGTTGGGGATCTGTTGTGCTTTGAACATGGACGGAGTTGATTGCAGGCTGCAATTGAAATGTGCTTTCAAACTTAAACCTGAAAACCAAATGATTCCTTTGGCATCTGCTTGGGTTCGTCTCTGTGCTTTTGCCTGAAATCGTTTGTCAAATTTTACTGGAAATGTTTGGACGCATTTTAGAAAAACTCTTGTGCCTCAGCTTGAGAGCAGAGCCTTGCTCCAGAGCTTTGGATTTCTAGTAGCAAGCAGTGACCCCTTTGTTGTTTCCTTGTGCCCTGCCAGGCCTGGCCGTGCTGCTGAACGCCCACCTCGGTAGGTGCTCTGTTGCTCTGATTTTTAAAAGTGTTAAGTTTTCCTTTATAGTTCATTTGGAAGTGTTAAAGCTCTCATAAAACTTCTTTAGCCTTCTGATGATGTTTACGTATTTGAGAGTCAGAGTTCCCCCACAATTTCATGGGTAAATAGAATAGTTTCCATATTTCTCTGTGAGTGGAGAGAAACGATGGATTGATCTTTGGACCAGTGTGGTTGGAGAGGTGGTCATTCCATCCTCCCATCCACGGTCCCCTTTGGAATTCTCCAAACACCAGACGTGTGAACAAAACCGTGTCTTTTTCACTTTAGAACTCCCCAAGCTTCTGTGTGCTCCTTTCGTGTCCAGCAGCGACAGTGCTGCTTCCCCAGCGCAGCTCCTGAGGCGCTCCCGCTGCCCCCGCGCTGCCTCCCGGGCAGGACGGGCCCGGCGGGGCTCGGGGCCGGGCAGGAGCTGCGGGCAGCGGAGCTGCGGGAGCGAGCCCTGCCCGGGCCGGGGCAGGAAGGCTCCGGCTGCAGGGCTGGGGGTGCCCGGCGGTGCCCGAGGGTGCCCGGGGCCCCGCTGCCTCTCCCGCAGCTCCTGCCCCGGGAGCAGCGGGAGCTGTGCCCGGCCCGGCCCGGCAGCAGCCGGGGATGCCGTGCCAGGGGCCGGGCTGTGCCCCGGGCTCTGCAGCCCCTCCATGGCCGCTGTCTCCCCGCAGGCACCGCCTATGTGCTGACCTGTTACTTCACCAACTGGGCCCAGTACCGGCCTGGCCTGGGCAAATACACCCCTGAGAACATCGACCCCAACCTGTGCAACCACCTGATCTACGCCTTTGCCGGCATGAACAACAACCAGATCTCCACGTACGAGTGGAACGACGAGACCCTCTACAAGTCCTTCAACGGCCTCAAGAACCAGTGAGTGCCGGGAGCCTCAGCAGGGCTCTGCTCCCTGTGGGGCCAGCCAGGGCAGGGCAGGGGGACAGCCCCATCCCCTGAGCTCAGGGACAGCAGCTCTGGGTGCTGCCTGTTGGCCCTTGGCTTTCCCACCAAAAGAACTTGGCCGGCAAATGCCACGGTGACACCAAAACCTCGGGGTCACTCCTGTTCCTGTCCCTTCCTTGCAGGAACAGGAACCTGAAGACCCTGCTGGCCATTGGAGGATGGAATTTCGGCACACAGAAGTGAGTTTCAACCAGCTCTGTCCAGTAATGACACCCAGGAGAAAGAGGGAAAGCAGGACGAGGCTGGATTCCAACCCCACCTCTCTCCTGCTCCGCTTGCCCAGGTTCTCCACCATGGTCTCCTCTCCTGAGAACCGCCAGACCTTCATCAACTCCGTGGTCAAATTCCTGCGCCAGTACGGATTCGATGGGCTGGACCTGGACTGGGAATACCCCGGCTCCAGGGGCAGCCCTGCCCAGGACAAGGCTCTCTTCACCGTCCTGGTTAAGGTGGGCTTGGCTCCAGGCTCTGCTGGCCACAGCTCTGGCCTCTGAGCGCTGGGCGGCCGCAAAGCCTCAGCCCCGAGCCCCCAGGTGATTCCTGTCCCTTGGATCCCTCAGGAGCTGCTGGCAGCCTTCGAGCAGGAGGCCAAACAGACCAACCAGCCCCGGCTCATGGTCACCGCCGCCGTGGCTGCCGGACTTTCCACCATCCAGGCTGGCTATGAGATCGCTGAGCTGGGCAAGTGAGTGGCCAGCCTGCGGTCCCTGGTGGCACCGGGGTGGGTTCCTGGCAGTGAAAGCTGCAGAGAGCCCCTGAGGGAGCCCCTGGTGCTGTGGGGGTGGTGGGCAGCCTCAGCTGGGGTGCCTCAGGTGAGGACACAGCCCCGCTCCCCGCAGGTACCTGGATTACTTCCACGTCATGACCTACGACTTCCACGGCTCCTGGGACGGCTCCACGGGCGAGAACAGCCCCCTGTTCAGCGGGGGCAGCACCCTCAGCGTTGTGAGTGCCTTTGGGGCCTCTGGCCCAGGGCTCCTCTTGCCTCAGCACAGCCCATGAGCCGTGCTGCCTTTTCCAGGAATACGCCATGAACTACTGGAAGAACAACGGCGCCCCAGCTCAGAAGCTGCTGGTGGGATTCGCAACCTACGGGAAAACCTTCACCCTGCAGAGCCCATCCAACACCGCCATCGGAGCCCCCAGCTCCGGGCCCGGCCCCGCCGGACCCTACACCGGGGAGGCCGGGCTCCTGGCTTACTACGAGGTGCGTGAGGGACTCGCCCCGGCTGCAAGGGCAGCCTGGGCACTGCTGGCTCATGGAATTCCTAACCTGGCCCATATTCCCACTGCTCTTTCTCCTTAGATCTGCACCTTCCTGAACTCCGGAGCCACCCAGGCTTGGGATGCCCCCCAGGATGTCCCCTACGCCTACAAGGGCAACGAATGGGTCGGCTACGACAACGTCAAGAGCTTCGGCCTCAAGGTCTGGGGGCAGCGGGGCCGTGCTGGGACGAGGCCGGAGCCTCCTGTGGGGTCAGTTCCTGGGGCTCACCGGGATTTTCCTGCCCACAGGTGGATTGGCTGAAGAAGAACAACTTTGGAGGCGCCATGGTGTGGACCATCGACCTGGACGACTTCACTGGCACCTTCTGCCACGAGGGCAAATACCCGCTGATCTCCAGCCTGAAGAAGGGCCTGGGGCTGTGAACGTGCCGTGAGTGACGGGGAGGGACACGGGCTGTGTGCCCCAAAGGGCACGGTGGGGTGCGCAAGGGGGGCACTACAACCATCACCCCTTCCCCGGCGTGTCTCTCACTCCCTTCCACAACATTCTAAAGGTTTATTAAAAGCTTATCAAAAATACAAGGGAAGACTGAATGGAGAAAATATTACGTATTATTTAATTGATATATTATGAGTAAAGGATTTTTTTTCCCACTGTGTGCTCATCCACACATTGGAGGTTTTGCCTTTTAACCCTTTAGCCCCTCCCAAAGTTCTGTCCATCAACTCCTTCTTTGCTGTCCAGTGGTGGAGTTTTACTTCCTTAAATCTTGACTGGGGGTCAGGTGTTGCCATAGAAACGAGCCAACCCTCCCAAATGTCCCAAACCTGGGCCACCCCCTGACCACAACACAAGGGGGGGTAAAACATAACTATAAATCTATAAAACATCTCCTAACATATACACACATGATATTTGCCTTTCAATTGTGAGAGCCAAGCACGGCATTGTCCATCTGTCACACCAAGGAAAATCCTGCTCTCTTTCCAGGCTGCGCAGCGCAATCCTCACGTCCCTGCAGCTGCTGGGGCAGCAGCGGGAGTGCAGGAGGAGCTGCAGTGCTGATGGTGAGATCCCAGTCCCGATCCCGATCCCATTCCAGCCCAATGAGCCCTCTGATCCCATGGCACACAATGAGAATGATTCAATAAAGCTTTACACAAAACCAACAACTTCCTGCTTCAACTCGTTTCCTCCTCTACATTTTGTTGCTTCCTGATTCTCTCACGTGAAAAACAGCTTCCCTCTCCTGTGAAAATGAAAGTTTTAAAGTCCTCATAAAACTTCTTTAGCCTTCTGATGATGTTTACATATTTAAGAGTCAGAGTTCCCACACAATTTCATGTATAAATAGAACAGTTTACATATTTCTCTGTGGGTGGAGAGAAACGATGGATTGATCTTTGGACCAGTGTGGTTGGAGAGGTGGTAATTCCATCCTCCAATCCACGGTCACCTTTGGAATTCTATAAATACCAGATGTTTGAATAAAACTCTCTCTTTTTCTCTTTTGAATTTCCCAAGCTTCTGTGTACTCATTTTGTGTCCAATAGTGATATTTCTTTATTTCTTTGGACCAGTGTGGTTGGAGAGGTGGTAATTCCATCCTCCCATTCACAGTCACCTCTGGAATTCTATAAATACCAGATGTTTGAATAAAACTGGGTCTTTTTCTCTTTTGAACTCCCCAAGCTTCTGTGTGCTCATTTCGTGTCCAATAGCGACAGGGAAGGGCTCGGATTTCATCCCAGCCGGGGATTTTTTGCTGCCCTACCTTGGCAGTGGCATGGAAACCGAGTCAGGAACTGCTGTCACATCGCCAAGGCTGTGACATCACAACGCCAGGCTGCTGCCCGGAGCCAGCCCAGCACATTCCCGAGGGAAATGCCGAATCCTGGGCTTTTCCCCATTCCCCTGCTCCGCGCCCGCAGCACCTGAGCCCATCCCGGGGGCTCTGCCCGGCCAGGATGGCAGCGCGGCATGACCCCAAAGGTGAGAGCTGGCTGAGCTGGGGGCACCCGGGGAGGGCTGTGTTTTCTTCTCCTTCACCTCCCCAGTGCCATCAGCTTCTCCAGGATCTTCCCAGATCCCAGTTCCCTGCTCAGGCTGGGAAAAGTCAGCCCTGCCGGGAAAATTCACCCACAAACTTCAGAGGTTTGTGTCCGAAAAGGAGACAGAGGAGTCTTTCACTTTATCCCAATAACGGGAGAACCCATGGGGCATTCCCCTGGGGTCTCTCCAATTTTTGGAGGACGCTGCCTCCTTTTTATCCCAATTTCCCTTCTCATCCCAATTTCCCTTCTCTCTTTCCCACGTGGCTGAGGTACTTGAGAGGTTCAGTCTTCCCAAAACGCCTGATTCCAGAGATTCCCCTCTAATGTACAACCCTCCCTTGTCATTTTTAATTCTTATGGAATTTAGGGTTTCCCCCCATTGTTTCTTTCATCTTTCAATATCCAATTTCATTTATCAGCCACCCTACAGTCTGCTTGTAAAGGCAAATATCTTTTTTCCCATCCATCAATCAGTGGAATCCTTCCCGTTGTTTCTTTTCTCTCTCAGTGCTGGTTTCATCTACCAGCAGCCCCACAAAAAGACAAATCTGTCATTCCCCTCAGCCCCTCATGGCTTTGGAGAGGCAGAGGCAAAGGGCAGACCCCGTTGCCCTGATTTTTAAAGCTGTTTTCTTTTATAGTGCTTTTGAAAGTTTTAAAGTTCTCATAAAGCTTCTTTAGCCTTCTGATGATGTTTGCATATTTGAGAGTCAGAGTTCCCACACAATTTCATGTATAAATAGAATAGTTTACATATTTCTCTGTGGGCGGAGAGAAATGATGGATTGATCTTTGGACCAGTGTGGTTGGAGAGGTGGTAATTCCATCCTCCAATCCACGGTCACCTTTGGAATTCTATAAATACCAGATGTTTGAATAAAACTCTCTCTTTTTCTCTTTTGAACTTCCCAAGCTTCTGTGTGCTCATTTTGTGTCCAATAACAACAAGACCCCTCCCAAATATCCAGGGCAAAGACAAATCTGTCATTCCTTGTGAAAGACAAATCTGTTTGGAAAGACAAATCCCTCATTCCTCTCAGCCCCTCGTGGCTTTGGAGAGGCAGAGGGCCCAGGGATGAACAGCACGTGCTCACTCTTTTCTCTCTTTTCTCTCTTTTCTCTCTTTTTCCCCTTGTTTATCCCATCACTGGCATTTCCCCGTGCCCGTCCCCCAGCTGTGGCAAAGCTCATCTCCTTTGGGACAACTCAAGAACGGAAAATGTTCCCCCACTACTTTGCCCCAGACCGGCTGGGCATCGAGGTGATCGGGGTGCGGGGCAGCCCCTTCCTGGGGCCAGGCTCTTACCTGGGGCCAGAGGTGAGCTCGCCCTTCATTTCGGGGTCTCTTGGGGTCCTGTGGTCAAGATGACCCCGAGATCGTGAAAAGTCTTTTCCTCCCAGCCCCACAGCCAAAGGAGAAGTCCAGATGTGGCGGTTTTGCTCCTCAAGGTTGTTTATTTTTCCTTATCCAGAACATTCTCTCTCTGCCCTGCTGAGCTCTGTCCAGCAGGTCGGCCATGGCATTCTGTCTGCCCTCAGGGGGGTGACCACATTTTATACCAAAAACTACGTGTACTTTATTTATGATTAATTCCCAATACCTATCACCTATGTTGGACAGTGTGTCTCTACTCTAAACCAAAAAAAGTGTCATCATCACAGTGAAAGATGGAGGACAAGAAGAACCACAAGACACACCCAAATTCCTCCATCTTGCCTCCTGAACCCCATTCTAAAAAAACCCAAAATTCTATTTATTCACCCCGTGTCACATTAACTCAAACCCTTGTGGCCTGTAATTCCTCACACAGAGTTGGCAGCTTTTCCCACGGGCTAAAATCGAAGCCACGGGTGTTTTTGACTTCGTGCCAAGGTCTCCGAGCCCCCTGCCAGGGGCTGGAGCCAGCCAGGGCAGCCAGAGGGATGTGCTGGGTTCCCACAGGGGTCATTGGTAGAAGGCACAGGAGTTACAGGGCCACACCTGCCCTGAAAACCCTCTGCAGGATGTCCCACATCCACCTGGAAAAAGGAATTATCTCCTCTCCCAACAGATCCTCGCGGCTCTGCAGTAGTGAGAAATTAAGGGAATTATTAGGAATAACATTTGCAGCTCATGCACTCCTGCCCTGCAAACCCACTGCAGGATGGAAAAAGGAAATTTTCCTGGAAAAAGGAATTATCTCCTTTCCCAGCTGATCCTCGGGGCTCTGCAATAGTGAGAAATTAAGGGAATTATTAGGAAAAACTTTAATAGGAAAATATTTGCTTTTCATGCTGCACTCCTGCCCTGCAAACCCACTGCAGGATGGGAAAAGGAAATTTTCCTGGAAAAAGGAATTACCTCCTTTCCCAACCGATCCTCAAGGCTCTGCAATAGTGAGAAATTAAGGGAATTATCAGGAATAAGTTTAATTGGAATAGTATCTGCTGCTCATGCATTCCTGCCCTGCAAACGATGCCTTTAAAATAATGTCAATAAATAATTTTGGCTTTCAAACTGCAACAGAACATCCTCAAATCCTCCACGAGCACCCGGCCCATGAGCACCCGGGGGTACGTGCTGGGAGCCAGGACAGCCCCGCGCTTCCAGCAGAAGGCTCAGGTAAGGAGAGCAGAAAAAGAGGGAAAAAGCAGCCAAAAAGAGGGAAAAAGCGGCAAAAAAAACAGGGGAAAAGCAGCAAAAAACCAGGGGAAAATCAGCCAAACCATTCCCCAGCCCGGCTGTGGACACAGCAGGCAACTGCTATGGGCGTGCGGGGTTTCGGGCACGCCCGGCTCTGTTCCCTGCACACCCAGCTCCGTTCCCTGCACACCCAGCTCCTTTCCCGCACTCCCAGCTTGGTTTCCCGCACTCCCAGCTCCGTGTCCCGCACTCCCAGCTCCATTTCCCGCACTCCCAGCTCCTTTCCCGCACTCCCAGCTCCTTTCCCGCACTCCCAGCTCCGTGTCCCGCACTCCCAGCTCCGTTCCCCGCACTCCCAGCTCCATTTCCCGCACTCCCAGCTCCGTGTCCCGCACTCCCAGCTCTGTGTCCCGCACTCCCAGCTCCTTTCCCGCACTCCCAGCTCCGTGTCCCGCACTCCCAGCTCCGTTCCCCGCACTCCCAGCTCCATTTCCCGCACTCCCAGCTCCGTGTCCCGCACTCCCAGCTCTGTGTCCCGCACTCCCAGCTCCTGTCCCGCACTCCCAGCTCCATTTCCCGCACTCCCAGCCCCTTTCCCGCACTCCCAGCTTGGTTTCCCACACTCCCAGCTCCGTGTCCCACACTCCCAGCTCCTTTCCCGCACTCCCAGCTCCGTGTCCCGCACTCCCAGCTCCATTTCCCGCACTCCCAGCTTGGTTTCCCGCACTCCCCGCTCCTTTCCCGCACTCCCAGCTCCGTTCCCGCACTCCCAGCTCCGTTCCCCGCACTCCCAGCTTGGTTTCCCGCGCTCCCAGCTCCGTGTCCCGCACTCCCAGCTTGGTTTCCCGCACTCCCAGCTCCGTTTCCCGCACTCCCAGCTCCGTGTCCCGCACTCCCAGCTCCGTTCCCGCACTCCCCGCTCCTTTCCCGCACTCCCAGCTCTGTTTCCCGCACTCCCAGCTCCTTTCCCGCACTCCCAGCTCCGTTCCCCGCACTCCCAGCTCCGTGTCCCGCACTCCCAGCTCCATTTCCCGCACTCCCAGCTCCGTTCCCGCACTCCCAGCTCCGTTCCCCGCACTCCCAGCTCCATTTCCCGCACTCCCAGCTCCGTTCCCGCACTCCCAGCTCCTTTCCCGCACTCCCAGCTCCGTGTCCCGCACTCCCAGCTCTTTTTCCGCACTCCCACCTCCTTTCCCCGCACTCCCACCTCCTTTCCCCGCACTCCCAGCTCCATTTCCCGCACTCCCAGCTTGGTTCCCCGCACTCCCAGCTTGGTTTCCCGCACTCCCACCTCCTTTCCCGCACTCCCAGCTCCTTTCCCGCACTCCCAGCTCCGTGTCCCGCACTCCCAGCTCCTGTCCCGCACTCCCAGCTCCGTTTCCCGCACTCCCAGCTCCGTTTCCCGCAGGCCGTGTCCCCCGGCCCCGCCGCCTACGGGCCCTTCCCGGCGGAGCGCGGGCGGGGCCGGCCCGCCCCGGTTCCCTTCTCCTCCAGCAGCCCCCGCTTCCCGAGCCGCCTTCTGGACAAGGATCTGTACCCCGGGTGAGTGAAATCCTTCTCTCGCAAAAAAAAAAAAACCCTCCAAAAATCAGGAAAAAAAATTTTTAAAAAACCCCAAATCCCCACCGCAAAAACTTAAAAAAGCAAAAAAAAAAAGAATAAAACCACCCCAACCAACCAACCAACCAACCAACCAAAAAAAGCGTTTTCTCTCCAACAAAGAAGGTTTTTATCTGCAAAAAAGAAGGGTTTTATGTCCAGAAATCACTGGGATATTTTGGTTAATACTGGGATATTTTGGTTAACATTGGGATGTGAATTGTAAATTGTTAATTGTAAACCTGGATATTTTGGTTAACACTGGGACGTTTTGGTTAATATCAGGATATTTTGGCTAACACTGGAATATTTTGGTTAATATCAGAATATTTTGGTTAATATCAGGATATTTCGGTTAACACTGGGACATTTTGGTTAATATGAGAATATTTTGGTTAACACTGGGATATTTTGGTTAATATCAGGATATTTTGGTTAAAACACTGGGATATTTTGGTTAACACTGGGACATTTTGGTTAATATGAGAATATTTTGGTTAAGACTGGGACGTTTTGGTTAATATCAGAATATTTTGGTTAATATCAGGATGTTTAGGTTAACATTGGGACATTTTGGTTAATAAGAGAATATTTTGGTTAACACTGGGACATTTTGGTTAACACTGGGAAGTTTTGGTTAATATCAGAATATTTTCGGTTAACACTGGGACGTTTTGGTTAATATCAGAATATTTTGGTTAATATCAGAATATTTTGGTTAACATCAGAATATTTTGGTTAACACTGGGATATTTTGGTTAACAATGGGACATTTTGGTTATTATCAGAATATTTTGGGTAACACTGGGACATTTTGGTTAATATCAGAATATTTTTGGTTAACACTGGGATATTTTAGTTAACACTGGGACGTTTTGGTTAATATCAAAATATTTTGGTTAATATCAGAATATTTTGGTTAACACTGGGACGTTTTGGTTAATATCAGAATATTTTGGTTAATATGAGAATATTTTGGTTAACACTGGGATATTTTGGTTAACACTGGGACATTTTGGTTAACACTGGTACATTTAGGTTAATATCAGGATATTTTGGTTAACACTGGGACATTTTGGTTAATATCAGAATATTTTGGTTAACACTGGGACATTTTGGTTAATATCAGAATATTTTGGTTAACACTGGGACATTTAGGTTAATATCAGGATATTTTGGGTAACACTGGGACATTTAGGTTATTATCAGAATATTTTGGGTAACACTGGGACATTTTGGTTAAAACACTGGGATATTTTGGTTAACACTGGGACGTTTTGGTTAATATGAGAATATTTTGGGTAACACTGGGACATTTTGGTTAACACTGGGACGTTTTGGTTAATATCAGAATATTTTGGTTAACACTGGGACATTTAGGTTAATATCAGGATATTTTGGTTAACACTGGGACATTTAGGTTAATATCAGGATATTTTGGTTAACACTGGGACATTTAGGTTAATATCAGGATATTTTGGTTAACACTGGGACATTTAGGTTAATATCAGGATATTTTGGTTAACACTGGAATATTTTGGGTAACACTGGGACATTTTGGGCAGCCCTGCGCTATTCTGGTTAAACCAAAACCAGCTCCAGAGCGGATCTGGACGATTCCTGGTCCCTTTAGGCCTGGCACTTACGACACCCAGGAGCCTGGCACCAGGAAAGTCGCTTGGCCCATGAAGTTTGGGGCTCCCGACTGGGACGCGGTGCCAAAGGCAGCCCCGAGGATGATGAAGATGCAGGTGCAGAAGGTGAGGATGGCACAGGGGGGGATGGCTCAAAGCTCCCGAGACAGGAAATTTCCTTTTCAATCCATATTTTCACTATTTTGTCGAATATTATGTTATTTCATTTTTTAAAATTTATTTTTTATATTTCCACATTCACTGTGTTTTGTTATCCCTTCCTGCCTCAAAGCTTCTAAGAGAGTAAAAATTCCTTTTCACTCCACACTTTCACTGTTTTATTGAATATTATTTTATTTTTTTATATATTTTTTGAATTTTTTTTTAAATTTAATTTTATTTATTTTATATATTTCCACCTTCACTGTGTTTTGTTATCCTTTCCTGCCTCAAAGCTTCTAAGGGAAAAAATTTCCTTTTCACTTCTCATTTTCCCTCTTTTGTTTTCCTCTCCTGCTCGTGAGAGAGGAAATTTCCTTTTCACTCCACATTTTCACTATTTTGTTGAATATTATTTTATTTTATAGTTATATTTCTTAGTTTTCTAATTTTTATTTATTTATTTTTTGTATTTCCACTTCCACTATGCTTTGTTTTCCTTTCCTGCCTCAAACCTTCTAAGAGAGGAAAATTCCTAAATTCCTTTTCACACCATATTCTCACTATTTTATTAAACATTGTTTTATATTTTTAATTTTTTTAAATTTTATTTTATTTATTTATTTTATATATTTCCACTTTCACTATGTTTTGTTATCCCTTCCTGCCTCAAAGCTTCTAAGAGAGTAAAAATTCCTTTTCACTCCACACTTTCACTGTTTTATTGAATATTATTTTATTTTTTTATATATTTTTTGAAATTTTTTTTTATTTTATTTTATTTATTTTATATATTTCCACCTTCACTATGTTTTGTTATCCTTTCCTGCGTCAAAGCTTCTAAGGGAAAAAATTTCCTTTTCACTTCTCATTTTCACGCTTTTGTTTTCCTCTCCTGCTCCTGAGAGAGGAAATTTCCTTTTCACTCCACACTTTCACTGTTTTATTGAATATTATTTTATTTTATTTTATATATTTTTTTATTTTTTTAAATTTTATTTTATATATTTTATATATTTCCACCTTCACTATGTTTTGTGATCCTTTCCTCCCCAAAAGCTTCTAGGAGACAAAAATCTCCTTTTAATTCCCCATTTTCACCGTTTTGTTTTCCTTTCCTGCTGCTGAGAGTGGAAATTTCCTTTTTCGCTGCACATTTCCACAATTTTTTTTTGTATTTTTCCCTGCCCAGGGCACAAGACACCAAGTGATTTTCTCTCAAATAATCCCTGTTTGCAAAACCCTTCCAAAAAAAAAAACCCCTTTCACTCAGAAATTTTCTCAAATTTCCACCCCAAAAGCAGCAAAGTGGGGGCTCCGCTGCCTTGTGGGGCTCTGCTGGAAGGAAAATCTGATTTAAATCTGATTTAAATCACAATTTTAGCTCTCACCCCATCATTTTCTGGTGCATTTTCACTGTTATTAATGAAAATTTGTTTTGTTTTGTTTTTTTTTTTTAGATGACTTTGGACAAAAAATTCCAGAAAAATCAGGGCAGAGAGGCGTACCTGAAGGTGTACCACAGCTGAGGAGAAATAACTTTATTTGGAGAAATATCTTTATTTGGAGAAATATCTTCATTTCACCTGCAGCACCAGGCTGAATAAATCAAATATTTTAAATATTTTTGATGTTTTTAAGTCGCTCTGCTCAATGCTCTCAGCCCCATTCCAGCCACCTGGGAAGAAATTTTAACTCCAGAATTCGTTTTAAAAGAGTCTGAAGGTGTTTTAAAATGTTTTAATGCATTTTAAATGCGAAGATGTTTTAAAATATTTTAATGTGTTTGAAGTGTTTTAAAATAATTTAATGTGTTTTAAATGTGTTGGGAGATTTCTTTTTACAATATTTTAAGCTAACAAACTGAAATAAAAAATTAATATATAAAAATATATTTAAATACATAACTATATATATATATAAATTATAAATATATATATTTAAATATATAAAATATATAAATATATATTTAAATATATAAATGTATATTTAAATATATAAATATATAAAATCAAAACTAAAGTAAAAATTCAAATTCTAAACTTTCTTTTACTCAGTTTAACATGTCTCTACTTTAAATCTATTTTCTCATTTTCAGTATTTAAATTTAAATGTGAGAATACAGATTTATATCTAAATTTTTTCTAAAATTCCTTTTATTATGCACGTAATAAATTATTATTCTGTTCCTTTGCTAAATCAATATTTATTTAAGTTTATTAATTTTTATTAAATTAATAAATGAACATAATAATACTTAATACCTTTACTAAATAATTCTAAATACCTTTGCTAAATTATTACTATTATTCCTTTATTATGAACATAAAAACCAGAATTTGCTCGTAGGGAGATAAAATTTCTTTTATTATGAACATAAAAACTACAATTTTCATTCCACTTTTTTTTTTTTTTTCCCCTACCCAGCAAGGGATTTTTTTCTCCTTGCAGAAAACGAGAAAAAAAAAAAGCTAAAAAAAGATAAAATTTGTGGATATATACAATTATTTACAGGGTGTTCTGTACATTTTTAATTCTGTACAAGCAAGGCACCAGCAGGAGTGACAGTGGCACACACAGTGGGGGAGTTTTGAGATTTAATTTCAGATTTTTTGGCAGGAAATCATTGGTGGGGGGGAAAAAAAACCCCATTTTTAATTATTTTTGTCCTCCCTGGGTGATGGGGGCATCCTTGGAGGTGAGGGTGGAATTCTTGGAGGATTGGGCCAAAGCACAGGAGCCTTTCCTGATGGGAATTTAATCCATATTTTGGGTTAAAGGAAACCCAAAGCTGTATTTTACCCAAGAAAATGGGGAAGGAAAATGAAAGCAAAGCACTCCAGAGGCAGCCAATAACGACAACAGTGGCATGAAAATCCTGGAAGTAAAGGGGGGAAATTAAGGAAATAAAGGGAGAAAATAAAGGGGTGAAATAAAGGAAATAAAGGGGAGAAATAAAGGGGGAAATAAAGGAAATAAAGGAATGAAATAAAAGAAATAAAGGGGGAAATAAAGGAAATAAAGGGGGAAATAAAGGACATAAAGAGAATAAAGGGAGAAAATAAAGGGGTGAAATAAAGGAAATAAAGGGGGAAATAAAGGAAATAAAGGGGGAAATAAAGGAGGAAATAAAGGAAATAAAGGGGGGAAATAAAGAGGGAAATAAAGGGACATAAAGGGAATAAAGGGAGAAAATAAAGGAAATAAGGGGGGAAATAAAGGAAATAAAGGGGAGAAATAAAGGGGGAAATAAAGGCAATAAAGGAATGAAATAAAGGAAATAAAGGGGGAAAATAAAGGGGGAAATAAAGGAAATAAAGGGGGAAATAAAGGGAATAAAGGGAGGAAACAAAGGAAATAAAAGGGTGAAATAAAGGACATAAAGGAATGAAATAAAGGAAATAAAGTGGGGAAATAAAGGGATGAAATAAAGGAAATAAAGGAATGAAATAAAGGAAATAAATGGGTGAAATAAAGGAAATAAAAGGGTGAAATAAAGGAATGAAATAAAGGGATGAAATAAAGGAAATAAAGGAATGAAATAAAGGGATGAAATAAAGGAAATAAAGGAATGAAATAAAGGGATGAAATAAAGGAAATAAAGGGGTGAAATAAAGGAAATAAATGGGTGAAATAAAGGAAATAAAAGGGTGAAATAAAGGAAATAAAGGGATGAAATAAAGGAAATAAAGCGGGAAAATAAAGGGGGAAATAAAGGAAATAAAGGGATGAAATAAAGGAAATAAAGTGGGGAAATAAAGGGATGAAATAAAGGAAATAAAGGGGGCAAATAAAGGAAATAAATGGGTGAAATAAAGGAAATAAAGGGGTGAAATAAAGGAAAAAAATGCGTGAAATGAAGGCAATAAAGGAAATAAATTGAGGAAATAAAGGAAATAAATGCCTGAAATAATGGAAATAAATGGGGGAAACAAAGGAAATAAAGGGTGGAAACAAAGGAGGGGATAAAAATCAACCGTGTCCCCCAAGCCCCGTGTCCCCCAAGCCCCGTGTGCCCCAGGCCCCGTGTCCCTCAGCTCTCCAGAACACAAATCCTCCCCACGGCAGACACCAAAACCCCCGAGCCAAGTCCCAGGAGGTTTTCCTGGAGCACCTGCAAAGGTGCACCTGGTGCACCTGGAGGTTTTCCTGGAGCGAGCGGAGGGAAAGCAGGATGGCAGTGGAGCTCACCACGCAGGGAGAACCTTCCTCAGCCGCTCTGCCTCTCCTGACCCCTGCGTGAAATTCCCAGAGGAATTTGGGGTCCCCCTCCCCCCCCTCACTTCTTCCTGCGGATTTTGGGTTTCTTCACGGGCCGCAGGTAGGGGTTGTCGATGACGCTCTCCTCCCCGTTCCTGCTGCCTGCCAGGGAGCTGTTCTGCTGCAGCCGAGGTGTTCTCCTTCTCGGGCCCTGCATCATCCTGGCGCAGCCAAAAACAACAATAAAAGGAACAAAGTCAGGCTTAGAAACCCTTCTGCCCGCAGAACCCGCGGCTGCTCCGTCCCTGGAAGTGTCCAAAGCCAGGCTGGAGCAAGCTGGGGTAGGGGAAGGTGTCCCTGCCCGTGGGACAAGGTTTTTCTGGTCCCTCTCAGCCCAAACCATTCCAGGGCTCCAAGTTCAAAGGCCAGAAGCTGTGGGCAGGAGGGAAAATTAACAGCCAAGCACACAAGGGGCTGCATGAGAGGCCAGGACTCCTGGTTTCCAAGACAGGAAAATCCCTTGGGAAACTGAAAATTCGGGATGCACTGAAAGCTCCTGCTCCAGCCTCGTTCTGCACCGAACTCTGCAGGGACCTGAAGAACCAGGGCAAAGTTCAGTTTCATTTCCCAGGAGGCAGAGCCACAATTCCAAACTGGAGAACCCTGTCACTGTTCAGTCCCATCTCCCAATTCCCAGGAAACACAGCCAGGTTTCCAAGCTCAAGAACCAGGACAAAGATGAGTTCCACTTCCCATTTCCCAAGGGATAGAGCCAGATTTCCAAGCTCAAGAATCTTGACAATGTTCAGTTCCATTTCCCATTTCCCGGGAGGCAGAGGCAGGTTTTCCAAACTGGGGAACCCTGTCACTGTTCAGTTCCATTTCTCATTTCCCATTTCCCAGGAAACAGAGACAGAATTCCAAGCTGGAGAACCCTGACAGTGTTCAGTTCCATTTCCCATTTCCCATTTCCCATTTCCCAGGAGGCAGAGGCAGAAATCCAAGCTGGAGAACCCTGCCACTGCTCAGTTCCATTTCCCATTTCCCAGGAGGCAGAGCCAGGTTTTCCAAGCTGGAAAACCCTGACAGTGTTCAGTTCCATTTCCCAGGATACAGAGCCAGGTTTTCCAAGCTGGAAAACCCTGCCACTGCTCAGTTCCATTTCCCATTTCCCAGGAGGCAGAGGCAGGTTTTCCAAGCTGGAAAACCCTGACAGTGTTCAGTTCCATTTCCCATTTCCCAGGATACAGAGCCAGGTTTTCCAAGCTGGAAAACCCTGCCACTGCTCAGTTCCATTTCCCATTTCCCAGGAGGCAGAGGCAGAATTCCAAGCTGGAGAACCAGGACAATATGTAGTTCCATTTCCCATTTCCCAGGATACAGAGCCAGGTTTTTCAAGCTGAGGAAACCTGACAATGCTCAGTTCCATTTCCCATTTCCCAGGAAACAGAGGCAGAATTCCAAGCTGGAGAACCCTGACAATGTTCAGTTCCATTTCCCATTTCCCATTTCCCAGGAGGCAGAGGCAGAAATCCAAGCTGGAGAACCCTGCCACTGCTCAGTTCCATTTCCCATTCCCCAGGAGGCAGAGGCAGGTTTCCAAGCTGCAGGAATGGCCCCCAGGAGCCCCCCAGGGTGGCCCTACCGTGCTCATGTGCAGCGGGAGGTTCTCGGTGTCCGTCTGCTCGTCCTGCTCCGAGGAATCCGTCTCCTCCATCTGCTGCATCTCCAGCTCGGAGGGGAGCAGGGCTGTCAGGTAGGGCACAGTGAAAGGCCTGGCAGCAATCACTGGAATCAGGGAAAAGAGGAGACACAGTCAGGAAGCTGGGAGAAATTCCTCCCCTCAGAAATTAAGGACAAAGTTATGGAGATCAAACACTTCACTGGTTCTGGGTTTGGGTATGTTTCCTTTTCCTGCTGTTCCCAAGGATCAGGAAGGAAATCCTGATCCCTAAAAGATGGCAGTCTGTACTTCCCAATTTTCTGATCCCTAAAAGATGGTAGTCTCGACTTCCCAGTTTTCTGATCCCTAAAAGATGGTAGTCTCGACTTCCCAATTTTCTGATCCCTAAAAGATGGCAGTCTCTACTTCCCAATTTTCTGATCCCTAAAAGATGGCAGTCTCTTCTTCCCAATTTTCTGATCCCTAAAAGATGGCAGTCTCTACTTCCCAGTTTTCTGATCCCTAAATGATGGCAGTCTCTTCTTCCCAATTTTCTGATCCCTAAAAGATGGCAGTCTCTACTTCCCAGTTTTCTGATCCCTAAAAGATGGCAGTCTCTTCTTCCCAATTTTCTGATCCCTAAAAGATGGCAGTCTCTTCTTCCCAATTTTCTGATCCCTAAAAGATGGCAGTCTCTACTTCCCAATTTTCTGAATCTCTTTTATGTTTCCAGCAGTGTTCCAACAGAGAAAATCCTTCTTGAGCTCCACCATAAAATCCCAATTATCTGGGAAATTGGGCTCCTCTTAAATGAAGCTGTGCTGCCAGCAAGCCTTGGGAAAGTGGGAATTCTCATCACTGCTCTGCAGGCAGAGAGACAGGAAAATTTCCAGCAGCAGGAAAATGTCAGGGAGAAGAAATTCCTTGGTGAGGTTACAGGGGGTGGAGCCAGGATTGGGATGAGATTTGGATTTAGGCCTTCTCCACCAGGAAAAAAAAGGGAACCTTGAGGAGCTGCTTTCTGCTTTTCCTCCCCATTTTAACCCCCAAATCCCTCCTTTCCCAACCTTCCATTGTGGGAATCCTTACATCCTTTCCCAAAACCCTCTAATTTTAAGGATTCCCACATGCAACGCCTCAGCAGGGCAAACACCACGCACAGGATGATTCCCAAACCCTAAAGGGATGTGAAATCATGGAATGACTGACGTGGGAATGTGCTGACATCATCCTTGAAGAGGCTCTGGGTCTCTCCTGTCTTGGCCATGAAGCGTGTGAGGGCCCTCTCCACGTCCCTCCGTTGGGAAGCCGCCTTCTCCCGCAGCACCTGGTAGTCGGACACGGGCTCCCGGTAGGTCTGGGGCAGGGAAAGATCGGGATGGAGGAGTTATGGAGCAGCTCCACCTCCAAACTTCACAGGGATGGAGCAGCTCCACCTCCAAATAAACATCACAGGGATGGAGCAGCTCCACCTCCAAACTTCCCAGGGATGGAACTGCTCCACTTCCAAATAAACACCATAGGGATGGAGCAGCTCCACCTCCAAACTTCCCGGGGATGGAGCAGCTCCACCTCCAAACTTCACAGGGATGGAGAAGCTCCACTCCCAAACTTCACAGGGATGGAGCAGCTCCACCTCCAAACTTCCCGGGGATGGAGCAGCTCCACTTCCAAACTTCCCGGGGATGGAGCAGCTCCACTTCCAAATAAACATCACAGGGATGGAGCAGCTCCACCTCCAAACTTCCCAGGGATGGAACTGCTCCACTTCCAAATAAACACCACAGGGATGGAGCAGCTCCACTCCCAAACTTCACAGGGATGGAGCAGCTCCACCTCCAAATAAACATCACAGGGATGGAGCAGCTCCACCTCCAAACTTCCCAGGGATGGAGCAGCTCCACTTCCAAATAAACATCACAGGGATGGAGCAGCTCCACCTCCAAACTTCCCAGGGATGGAGCAGCTCCACTTCCAAATAAACACCACAGGGATGGAGCAGCTCCACCTCCAAACTTCCCGGGGATGGAGCAGCTCCACCTCCAAACTTCACAGGGATGGAGCAGCTCCACTTCCAAATAAACATCACAGGGATGGAGCTGCTCCACTCCCAAATAAACACCACAGGGATGGAGCTGCTCCACTCCCAAACTTCCCAGGGATGGAGCAGCTCCACCTCCAAACTTCACAGGGATGGAGCAGCTCCACCTCCAAACTTCCCGGGGATGGAGCAGCTCCACCTCCAAACTTCCCAGGGATGGAGCAGCTCCACTTCCAAATAAACATCACAGGGATGGAGCTGCTCCACTCCCAAACTTCACAGGGATGGAGCAGCTCCACCTCCAAACTTCCCGGGGATGGAGCAGCTCCACTTCCAAAATTCACAGGGACAGGGATGGAGCAGCTCCACCTCCAAACTTCCCGGGGATGGAGCAGCTCCACTTCCAAATCTCACAGGGATTGAGCAGCTCCACTTCCAAATAAACATCACAGGGATGGAGCTGCTCCACTTCCAAACTGCACAGGGAGAGAGCAGCTCCACTTCCAAATGTCACAGGGATGGAGCAGCTCCACTTCCAAAATTCACAGGGACAGGGATGGAGCTGCTCCACTCCCAAACTTCACAGGGATGGAGCAGCTCCGTCCACCCCACTCCTGGAATTCAAACAGACCCCAAACAGCATAAAAATGTTGTTTTCACTCACTGGTGTCTTGATGTAGGTGTGAGGATCTGGGAACTCTGGGAAATGGCCGGGAATGTGGGGTGGATGAGGCTTGTTCTGCCCAGCTGTCAGGGCTTTGGGGGTCACGGGCTGGTTTGTCACCGGAGCTGCAGGGGGAAAACAAACACAGGAATCAGGGGAAACAACACAGGAATCAGGGAAAACACAGGAATCAGGGAAAACAACACAGGAATCAGGGAAAACACAGGAATCAGGGAAAACAACACAGGAATCAGGGAAAACACAGGAATCCTCCTGCCCAGGCTCCCCCCAAAGCTCTGACCCCATCCAAGGCCAAGCCATCACCTTGGGAAAAGGATCCTTTGACCCCTGCAGACAAAACCACCCCGAAGTGACCGAGGTCCCTTCACTCCAATACAGGAGCCCCGAATTCCTGGGATTATCCCAGAGAAATCTCATCAGGAGCTCTCGGAAAGGCAGCAGAGAGGGGTTCCAGGCTATTCCCAGCCCCATGCAGACCAGGAAAGGTGCCCCACATACGGGCAGTGATCACCATCCTCTGGGAACGCTTGGCGTAGGCGGGAAGAGTTTCCACGTTGAAGCCTGGAACACAGAAGAGGAAAACAGGAATTTATCCTGTCAAAATCCTCCTCTCTCCAGAAATTTTTCCAAATTAAACAAGAAAGGGATGGGTCAGGGAGCAGACAATGGGAAGGATCATGGAAAACCATGAGCTGTGTGTGTCCACAGCAGCGGGCACCGCCTGAATCCCAGATTTTGAGGGCAGATTTCCCAATCCAGAGGTGGAAAGAGGGAGCTGCTCACCCATTTCCACCAGGGTCACCACGATGTCTGAGAGCGTGGGCTGGGTCCTGGCTGTGTGCTCGCAGTAGGACTTGGCACTCCTCCCAATTTCTGAAATATCTGCAGGATAAAACCACCAGGGATTCCATTCTCACCGTGGCCACGGCCGGGGCAGCTCCAGGGATGGGAATTTTCAACAGATTTAGCAAGGAATGAAAAACAACCCCTGGGGTGGGGTGTTCTGCAGGGTGTGTGTTTAAAATGAAAGCCATGGGGATGGTAAGGATTAAAAAAAAAATAATAAAAAATCAGTGCTTGCCATGAAGGCAAAAGGCAAATCTGCATCCTCAGTTTAGGAAGGACTTTGGGATTCTTGAGCACATCCAGAGGAGGCAGCGAGGCTGGAGAGGGACTGGGAACACAAAGCCTACACGGAATGACTGAGGGAGCTGGGGGGGGTTTATCCTGGAGAAAAGGAGACTCGGGGGTGACCTCAGCACTCCACAGCTCCTGAAAGGTGGCTGTGCTCAGGTGGGGCTGGGCTCTTTCTCCAGGAACTGACAGATCCAGAGGGATCTGCACCAAGGGATGGAGATCTGCACCAAGGGAAATACAGGCTGGACTTTGGGAAAAGGTTTTTTACAGAAAGGGTGATAAAGCTCTGGAATGTTCTGCCTGGGAGGTGGTGGAGTCACCATCCCTGGGTGTGCTTAAAAAAAATCGGATGTGGCACTGGGTGCCTTGGATTGGGGCTGATGGCAGGGATTGGGGCTGATTGCAGGGATTTGTGCCTTGGATTGGGGCTGATTGCAGGGATTGGGGCTGATTTTTGGGATTTGGGGCTGATTTTTGGGATTTGGGGCTGATTTTTGGGATTTGTGCCTTGGATTGGGGCTGATTGCAGGGATTGGGGCTGATTTTTGGGATTTGGGGCTGATTTTTGGGATTTGTGCCTTGGATTGGGGCTGATTGCAGGGATTGGGGCTGATTTTTGGGATTTGGGGCTGATTTTTGGGATTTGTGCCTTGGATTGGGGCTGATTGCAGGGATTGGGGCTGATTTTTGGGATTTGGGGCTGATTTTTGGGATTTGTGCCATGGATTTGGGGCTGATTTTTGGGATTGGTGCCATGGACTGGGGGCTGATTGCAGGGATTTGTGCTATGGATGGCGGCTGATTTTTGGGATTTGTGCCTGGGATTGGGGCTGAGTCCAGGGACTGGTGCCTTGGACTGAGGGCTGATTTTTGGGATTGGTGCCATGGACTGGGGGCTGATTCCAGGGACTGGGAGCTGATTTTTGGGATTGGTGCCATGGATTTGGGGCTGATTTTTGGGATTGGTGCCATGGACTGGGGGCTGATTCCAGGGACTGGGAGCTGATTTTTGGGATTGGTGCCATGGATTTGGGGCTGATTTTTGGGATTGGTGCCATGGATTTGGAGCTGACTTTTGGGATTTGTGCCATGGATTTGGGGCTGATTTTTGGGATTGGTGCCATGGACTGGGGGCTGATTCCAGGGACTGGGAGCTGATTTTTGGGATTGGTGCCATGGATTTAGGGCTGATTTTTGGGATTGGTGCCATGGACTGGGGGCTGATTCCAGGGACTGGGAGCTGATTTTTGGGATTGGTGCCATGGATTTGGGGCTGATTTTTGGGATTGGTGCCATGGACTGGGGGCTGATTCCAGGGACTGGGAGCTGATTTTTGGGATTGGTGCCATGGATTTGGAGCTGACTTTTGGGATTGGTGCCATGGATTTGGGGCTGATTTTTGGAATTGGTGCCATGGACTGGGGGCTGATTCCAGGGACTGGGGGCTGACTTTTGGGATTTGTGCCATGGATTTGGGGCTGATCTTTGGCATGTATCCGAGGCGCCAGCCCCAGGCTGCCCTCGACGCTCCGGAAGCTCCCTCCCTCCCTGAAGTCAGGATGCCATCCCCGCGGGAGCAGGGCGCAGGCCCTGGGCGGGCACTCACAGCTCTGGATCATCTCGGTGAGCGTCTCCACCGCCGCCCGCTCGGCGCTCTCGAAGCCGGCCTCGGTGAGCAGCGAGCTGACCACCACCTGCAGCGTGCGGCGCCGCGCCAGCTGGTAATTGTCCGCAGGGCTGCCCGCCGGCTTGCTGCCCCGCTGCCACGGCAACGGGAACGGGAACGGGAACGGGAACGGGAACGGGAACGGAGTCAGGGCACGGGCAGGAGGGACGGCAGCCCGGGGAGACAGGGTGGGGTGGGGTCCATGGGATGGGGTCCATGGGGTGGGGTCCATGGGATGGGATGGGATCCTTGGGATGGGATGGGATCCATGGGATGGGATGGGATGGGATCTATGGGATGGGATCCATGGGATGGGATCCTTGGGATGGGATCCATGGGATGGGATGGGATGGGATGGGATCTATGGGATGGGATCCATGGGATGGGATCCTTGGGATGGGATCCATGGGATGGGGTGGGATCCATTGGATGATATCCATTGGATGGGATCCATGAGATGGGATGGGATCCATGGGATGGGGTCCATGAGATGGGGTCCATGGGATGGGATGGGATATTTGGGATGGGATGGGATCCATGGGATGGGATGGGATGGGATCCATGGGATGGGGTGGGATCCATTGGATGGGATCCATGCGACGGGATCCATGCGATGGGATGGGATCCATGGGATGGGATGGGATCCATGGGATGGGGTGGGATCCATGGGATGGGACTGAATGGGATCCATTGGATGGGATCCTTGGGATGGGATCCATGGGATGGGATCCATGGGATGGGGTGGGATCCATGGGATGGGATCCTTGGGATGGGATCCATGGGATGGGGTGGGATCCATGGGATGGGGTGGGATCCATGGGATGGGATCCTTGGGATGGGATCCATGGGATGGGATGGGATCCATGGGATGGGGTGGGATCCATGGGATGGGATCCTTGGGATGGGATCCATGGGATGGGATCCATGGGATAGGATCCATTGGATGGGATTCGTAGGATGTGATAGGATCCATGGGATGAGATCCATTGGAAAGGATCCATTGAATGGGATCCATTGGATGGGATGGGATCCTTGGGATGGGATCCATGCGACGGGATCCATGCGATGGGATGGGATCCTTGGGATGGGATGGGATATTTGGGATGGAATGGGATCCATGGGATGGGGTGGGATCCATGCGATGGGATCCATTGGATGATATTCATTGGATGGGATCCATGGGATGGGGTGGGATCCATGGGATGAGATCCATTGGATGGGATCCATTGGATGGGATCCATTGGATGGGATCCATTGGATGGGATCCATTGGATGGGATGGGATAGGATGGGATGGGATCCTTGGGATGGGATTGAATGGGATCCATTGGATGGGATCCATGGGATGGGATGGGATGGGATGGGATGGGATGGGATCCTTGGTAAAAGAAGGGATGAGACCCATAGGATGAGATGGGATCAGATGGGATCCATGGGATGAGATGGGATGGGATTCTTGGGATGGGATATTTAGGACGGGATAGGATTCATTGGAGGGGATGGGATGGGATGGGATGGGATGGGATGGGATGGGATGGGATCCATGGCATGGGATAGGATGAGATCCATGGGATGGGATGGGATGGGATGGGATCTTTGGGATGTGATCCCTGGGATGGGATGGGATCTTTAGGATGGGATGGGGCGGGGAGCAGGGAATGGAAGTGTTTGGTAGCAGGGACTGGGCACACACAGAGCAGGAACACAGGTCCGCACACGCGCGTTCCCTAGGCTCATGGACACACGTAGGCGCGTGTGCGTGTCCCTGTAGGAATATCTTTATACAGATTTACACGGATGTACACGAGCGCACCAACTCACACACGCGTCCCCACAGAGCCTCCCCACACACTTCTGGGACGCGGCCCCTTTAAGGACCCCCTCACAAGCCCCGCCCCTCCCTCCGCCAACCAATTCGAGCGGGCCATCCTCAGCCAATCAAACCCCGCCTCCCCTCAGGCCCTCCAGCCAATCAGCGCCTCCCTCTCTCCACCCGCCGCCTCCACGCTCCGCGGCCTGGCCGCGGCCGCCTCCGCGCCCCGGAGGGATCGGGCGCTGCTGCCCCGCCCGGCCCCGCCGGAGACCCGCCCTCGCGGCCCCGCGCCCCGGGGATGAGGCGCCGTTACCGTGCCGGAGCCCCCGGACGCTGTGTCGGCCATCTTGGAGCCATATGGAGATGTGCGCATGCGCTGCGACAGGTGTGGGCGGGGCGGTGGGCGGGAGCGCGGGGCATTGTGGGAGTTGTAGTGCAGGCGGAGCGCGGGGCATTGTGGGAGTTGTAGTGCAGTCAGAGCGCGGGGCATTGTAGGAGTTGTAGTGCAGGCAAAACGCGGGGCATTGTGGGAGTTGTAGTGCAGGCAAAACGCGGGGCATTGTGGGAGTTGTAGTGCAGTCAGAGCGCGGGGCATTGTAGGAGTTGTAGTGCAGGCAAAACGCGGGGCATTGTGGGAGTTGTAGTGCAGGCAGAGCGCGGGGCATTGTAGGAGTTGTAGTGCAGGCGGGGCGGAGCGCGGGGCATTGTGGGAGTTGTAGTGCAGTCAGAGCGCGGGGCATTGTGGGAGTTGTAGTGCAGTCAGAGCGCGGGGCATTGTGGGAGTTGTAGTGCACGCAAAACGCGGGGCATTGTGGGAGTTGTAGTGCACGCAAAACGCGGGGCATTGTGGGAGTTGTAGTGCAGGCGGGGCGGGGCGCGGGGCATTGTGGGAGTTGTAGTGCAGGCGGGAGCGCGGGGCATTGTGGAAGTTGTAGTGCAGGCGGGGCGGGGCGCGGGGCATTGTGGGAGTTGTAGTGCAGGCGGGGCATTGTGGGAGTTGTAGTGCAGGCAGAGCGCAGGGCATTGTGGGAGTTGTAGTGCAGGTGGGGCGCGGGGCATTGTGGGAGTTGTAGTGCAGGCGGGGCGGGGCATTGTGGGAGTTGTAGTGCAGGCGGGAGCGCGGGGCATTGTGGGAGTTGTAGTGCAGGCAAAACGCGGGGCATTGTGGGAGTTGTAGTGCAGGCGGGGCGGGGCATTGTGAGAGTTGTAGTGCAGGCGGAGCGCGGGGCATTGTGGGAGTTGTAGTGCAGGCGGGGCGCGGGGCATTGTGGGAGTTGTAGTGCAGGCGGGAGCGCGGGGCATTGTGGGAGTTGTAGTGCAGGTGGGGCGGGGCATTGTGGGAGTTGTAGTGCAGGCGGGGCGCGGGGCATTGTGGGAGTTGTAGTGCAGGCGGGAGCGCGGGGCATTGTGGGAGTTGTAGTGCAGGCGGGGCGGAGCGCGGGGCATTGTGGGAATTGTAGTGCAGGCAGAGCGCGGGGCATTGTGGGAGTTGTAGTGCAGGTGGGGCGGGGCATTGCGGGTGTTGTAGTGCAGGTGGGGCGGGGCATTGTGGGAGTTGTAGTGCAGGCAGGAGCGCGGGGCATTGTGGGAGTTGTAGTGCAGGCGGGGCGGAGCGCGGGGCATTGTGGGAGTTGTAGTGCAGGTGGGGCGCGGGGCATTGTGGGAGTTGTAGTGCAGGCGGAGCGCGGGGCATTGTGGGAGTTGTAGTGCAGGCAGGAGCGCGGGGCATTGTGGGAGTTGTAGTGCAGGCGGGAGCGCGGGGCATTGTGGGAGTTGTAGTGCAGGCGGGGCGCGGGGCATTGTGGGAGTTGTAGTGCAGGCGGGGCTGGGCGCGGGGCATTGTGGGAGTTGTAGTGCAGGCGGGAGCGCGGGGCATTGTGGGAGTTGTAGTGCAGGTGGGGCGGGGCATTGTGGGAGTTGTAGTGCAGGCGGGGCGGGGCATTGTGGGAGTTGTAGTGCAGGCAGAGCGCGGGGCATTGTGGGAGTTGTAGTGCAGGCGGGGCGGGGCGCGGGGCATTGTGGGAGTTGTAGTGCAGGCAGAGCGCGGGGCATTGTGGGAGTTGTAGTGCGGAGGAGGGGCAGCACCTGGATGCGCTCACCCTCCCTGCCCCTGCACATCTGGATCCCGAGGGGGTGGAGCGAGATGAGACTGGGTGGTCCCGTCCATTCCAAACCGCTCTGGGCTTGCACAGGGCACGAGGACCGCGAGGATCTTGCCGAGTCAGCAAAGTCTCCATTGAAACCTGATTTGTGACATCCCGATTTGTGGCATCCCAATTTATGGCATCCCGATTTATGACATCCCCATTTGTGACATCCTGATTTATGACATCCCGATTTGTGACATCCCGGTTTGTGATATCCCCGTTTGTGACATCCCGATTTGTGACATCCCGATTTGTGACACCCCGGTTTGTGACATCCCGATTTGTGGCATCCCGATTTGTGGCATCCCGATTTATGACATCCCAATTTGTGATATCCCGGTTTGTGACATCCCAATTTGTGACATCCCGATTTGTGACATCCCGATTTGTGACATCCCGATTGATGGCATCCCTGGAGCCCCTTAAGTCCGGGCTGTCCTTGAGGCAGGATTTCCTGGCTTTTCCAACCTCAGCAATTCCATGATTTTGTGACCCCATGAATCCACTTTGAAAGGGGCAGGATTTAGAGGCAAAGCCCTGCTGAGCCTTTTGTGTCCACCCCCATTTCAGGAGCACTCCCACTTCCATTTAAATGGAATTTAAATTCCATTTCCCCAAAGATGCCACAGAGAGTGGGGAAAAGTTTCCAGGAGGCAAATAAATAAAAAAAAAGCCTCTGAGGGTGCAAATTCCAGTGGGGAATTTTTCAGAGGAAAGCCTGGAGCCGTTTAATCTCCTGCCCCTGGAATGCCACTGTGGTTTCCCAGGGAAGTGCTGGATACAAGGATGGAGCAGCTGGGCTTGGTTCCCTCCTCATTCCCAGGATTTCCTGGCTTTTCCAACCTCAGCAATTCCATGATTTTGTGACCCCATGAATCCACTTTGAAAGGGGCAGGATTTAGAGGCAAAGCCCTGCTGAGCCTTTTGTGTCCACCCCCATTTCAGGAGCACTCCCACTTCCATTTGGAAGGATGTGGAAGTGCACATCCCACTTCCAAGTGGAAGGATCCACTTACAAGGATGGAGCAGCTGGGCTTGGTTCCCTCCTCCAAAATCGCCAGGAATTGCCGCTGCCAGCAGAGGGCTCGTTGGCACCGAGAAATTCAGATTATTTCTGAGCCGCTTCGTTCACGACGAACCCAACCAGCGGCACGGAACGAAGTCGTGCCGATTTTCACACCCCTCTGCTGTGAAAATCCCCCCCCCCCCCCAAAAAAAAATCCACCCCAATCCACCCTGCTCCCACTTGAGACTGCAAATTCCTCTGAGCCCCCCGCCCGTCCCCCCGAAATCCCTTGGGTAACCAAATCCGAGGGGGTTTTGGGTGCAGTTTGACAGTGACAAACGCTTGATGCGCTCGGGAAAATGGATTTTTCTGGGAATGTTTGGGGTTTTTTTTTCCCCATATGGACATTGGGCTGTGCCTTCCAGGAATGGCAGCCCCAACACGGAGAGTTTAAAGCCACGGGGCTGTTGGGTTTTATATTTTATTTGGAGTTTTGAGGCGTTTTTTTTTTTTTTTTAATACTTCAGGAATATTATTTGTTTGTTCGAGCGTTATTGGTGGCAATTTGCGGCTATTAAAGACTCTGGAAGTGAAAATCTTGGAGTTTTCTGCCTGGATTCGTTATTTGGAAGAGGAATCTGATCCAGAAGGGAATTCCCAGCGAGGTGTGGGGATGTGGACGAGCTCTGAGTGCCCCAGCTGGAATTCTGACTTTTCCCAAGGATGCCAAAGGCACAGAGAGTGGGGAAGAATTTCCAGGATGCCAAACACCTCTCGGGGTGGGAGTTAGGATATTCCAGGGGGGAATTTTTCCAGGGGAAAACCTGGAGAGGTTTATCCCAACCTCTAAACAACCACGGGGGAGAAGCTGCCTGTGGTGAGGGCTCTTTGATCCACAAATCAACAAATTCCAGGGAATCAACAGCGAGCTGGGTGGGCTCCCAAATATCCAGCTCCACTGGAAACTCGTTGGAATTCATCCACAGGGGAGAGGCAGGAGAATTCCCTGGGGCATGGACATCCCATGGCTCTTCTGGAAGTCGTGCTCCACCAGGATGAGCCTGCAGCAGATCCCAGCAGCTCTCTGTGGCCACCTTGGAATGTCAGACCTCATTCCTGCCTCCAGGATTTGATGGATTTTTGCTTGGGCCTTTTGGTTCAACATCCACTGATGTCAAAATCTGTTCCTTCCCACCCCACCAGCTCCTGATCTAATCCATGGCTAATCCAGCAGGAATTTCAGCCCCAGCTCCAGGCTGCTCCCAGTGACTCAGGGAATGTTCTGCTCCCTCCTGTCCCCCTGCCTGGAGTTCAGGGATCCAAAGGGATGAGGGGATGGATCCAAGCTTCTTCTCTTCTCTTCTCTTCTCTTCTCTTCTCTTCTCTTCTCTTCTCTTCTCTTCTCTTCTCTTCTCTTCTCTTCTCTTCTCTTCTCTTCTCTTCTCTTCTCTTCCCTTCCCTCCCCTCCCCTCCCCTCCCCCTCCCCTCCCCTCCCCCTCCCCTCCCTCCCCTTCCCTTCCCTTCCCTTCCCTTCCCTTCCCTTCCCTTCCCTTCCCTTCCCTTCCCTTCCTCCTTCCCTTCCCTTCCCTTCCCTTCCCTTCCCTTCCCTTCCCTTCCCTTCCCTTCCCTTCCCTTCCCTTCCCTTCCCTTCCCTTCCCTTCCCTTCCCTTCCCTTCCCTTCCTTCCCTTCCCTTCCTTCCCTTCCTT